>NC_139049.1:4025551-5225551 GCF_965140915.1 Aythya marila
CACTAATTATATTAAAGAATGTTCATTAGAAATGAACATTTACTGTTCTAACCATCTTAAAATGCTCCTTCACCACTGGTGTTAATAGTTAAACGAATAAAGAGAAATAAGAATAAGGTGATTTCCCAAAATAAGAATACCTGTACAACTACAGATAGATAGTTTGACATCTAACTCTGGTTAAGTGAATTCTGCTAGTAAAAAGCACAGGCATGTAATTCATATCATTCAAGAGTTCTTTGACGAGAAGTTAAATGAATAAACATAACTATTGGTATATGTAATAGACTTCTGTCAGGTACATTATCTGATGTGCACCAATTAGAAAAAAGCTCAATGTAATACAAGCACTTACTGCATCAAGGCTAAGGTTTGGCTGACAGGACTTCAAGTAATTTCAGCATCTAAAGCAGTGAAGTGGAAATCATTAAACAAAATTCTATTTTTAACAGAATTCTGCCAGAACAGGTGATAAGGTTTCATGTTACTCCATATTTTGCTCATGAGCTTATGACTGCTGATGAATATCAGCACAAACAAAATATTACTTCAAGCACTGACATCCAGATAAGACAATCTTCTGTGGTTCACAAATTGTTTCCAGGAAGAAGAGGGGGGAAAAAATGATGCTTTTATTCAACTAAATGCAGAGTTCTACAATAAAGAACAAGGAATGCAGGACATTAAACTGTAATGTGAGCGTCAGTATCTTGGATAGCAAGAACTCCCAGTGCATTACAGTTAAAGAAGCTAACGGAAGCTTTGAATATATAACCAGGATGGCACTAGGTAGAAGCTCTCTGCACCTGAAAGATGTCAGAGTGCTACTTTCTGAAAAATAGTTTTCAGAAAACTATAAAGGTTTCTAACATTATCCAAATGGATGTTTGAGCCAGTGTCATACATGCAAAAAGTTCTACTTATCAAAAGACAACAAAACTGAGATAAATAGCGTGAAATATCTTCATGACAAGAAAATAAGCTAAAGGACTATAATAAAGAGGTATATCAAGTTTCAGATTAAAAGGTTTTAAGTGTGACCATCTTCCAGTAGTGGGACCAACTATCAAAATAAAACCAATCAAAATAAACCAGTCTCTTCAAAATGTCAAATGTCTTCAAAACAAATCAATATCAAGTAGGATCCATGTTAGCCAGTACATTTGAGACTCACTACCAGACAAAGAAGTATGCAGAGATTAGATATCTGAGTGTATAATCTTTGCTCCTTATCAACAAATGGTATTAAGCCAGGAACTGCTGAAAGGTTATATCTTACATCCTTCCATTACTAAGTCACTAGGTAGGAAAAAGACTAACAATGTTCTTAAAACAGCACATTCTAGAAAGCTAATTTTTCCTGTAGAAATACTTCCTGTTCAACCTAAAACTTCATTCTATGCCTAACAGATTTCATTTAAATCGTTATTTTAAGTCACTTACTAGTTTTGTTGCAAGGGAACAATATTTCCCTCCTGACGAAGATGCTCATAGCTTTACAGTGTCAGGATAACCATTTGCCTCTTTGTTAATTACTCTTTTTCTCTTGCTTAAACTAAGCAAGAATCAGTGTTCCTCATTTTCCTCCCTTTTTTGTAAGAATTTCTCACGCTTATCTAAGAAGGAAGCACGTATCTCCAATACAAGACATGAGACAGTAATTTATATTGTAAACCCAGCCCCTTTTCCTACGTGTTTGAGGAATTATTTGATCAGTTCCATTATCTTTAAGTTTACAGCTTAATCTTGATTTCACAGCAGATTAAATAGCAACATAGTGCTAGCCTTCTGCAAAAGGCTAGACAGAAGAAGGAACAAGGCTTCAATCATTACTTAATTTCTAAACCTATGCTTAAGGGGCAAGCCCACCAACTTTGCTTTTCTTGATAAGGATCACTTGTAGCATAAAGCAACTACCTTTCCAAAGGAGATAACAGTTACAAATTTTTAAGATGTAGTATTTTTATTCAACCTCCAAAGCTTTAGCTGTTTGAGGAAGTGTCTGCTGTTCCTGGAATGGTTTGTATGACTACTTGGTACTCTTGTAACCAACCGGAGCTATTATGAATAACAGCAACTTATTTTTCATGATCAATTCACGCTACTGGTGTAAGGCAACTCTACCCCTTCGGGCTCTCCACGTAGGTTTATGTATTAATGTGTAATATGTAGCTGTAACTAAGATGTGGCTAAAAACAAATAATTACTTCTGGCAGCATACCAGTTACACAAGGTTCTCTATTGTACTATTACTAGGTACTTCTTATTGTACTATTATTCTGTTACAGGAACTGATTGACCTTCCCAGGAATTATTGTTCAAGTTTATTTAAATGTGACAATATTGAAGGTTATTGAAGGCAAGAAATCCAAAAATGAGATGCTTTGCCACTTAGATATTCAAATTAGTGATTGCTCTCTACCTTTCTTTGTGTACTGACTTTTGTTCCACTATACACAGCTGGAGCCTTTGTCAGTTATCCTCTTCTGAGAATTGAATTTCTGTAAGCATATTGGATACAAAACTGAGATCAGCTGGAAAGGCTGACTTTCTAGAAACATCAGAATTTATGAACAAGTGAAATACTCATGGCTGTGTCTCAAATCAAATCTCCTCAGTTTGCTGTACAGCTTTTCATCTTCCCTTTTCATCTCTGTGTCTGGAAGAATTCAAACCAGTAAGTAGCTTGAACTAAAACAGTCCTGTTCCTCTAAAACTGGTTTCCTTATAAAAGTTACTAGGGTGGTTTCCGCATCCAACTTGAAACAAACCTCAGTTACGTGTAGTTTACCTCATAAGATCCTATGTAACAGGTGAAAATAGTACCAATTTAAAGAGGTACGATAACTTCAGGTAACTTAAAAGAATGTGGTAGTATTCACGAAGTCCCTAGGACATAAGTTACTGCCAATGCTTAAAGTACTGTTTAAACTCAAATGGAAACTCAATACAGATCACTCAGTGATCCTAATATCATGGAATATTAACACTTATTGCAGATAAGTTGCAGTGGATAAGAAATGCATCGTAGCACAACTACTCTACTTTTCAAATGCAAGCATCCATTGAAGGAATAACAAAACATCTGAGGTAACAAGTTCCCTCACAGCAGCTTTGTTTTCATAATACTTTTCGTACTAGCTAGGTTTCAGTCCCCCACAAATTCCACAATGAAACAGTGAAAATGCATTTCCTATTGTTGCCTGTCCTCATACAGTGCAACTCATACACCCAAGCTATAAACATGTGGCTTCTGACCTGTAAGTGGTGCCAATATACTAGCTGTTAATGAGAAGATTGGTCTCTTACTTCAGGAAAAAAAAAAAAAAAAAAAAAAAAGCACAACACAACCCATGAATGACCTTTTATGCTGATGTCCTAATAGCATGCAGGGTGTGTATTGCCTGTTTAAAGGCAGTGGACTTGCCACACTGAAAAACAGTAGCAGGTATAACACTAAAACTGTAGTTGTACTGAAACAAATAACGTGTCTGTGGTAAGGAAACAGAAAGGAAAGGTGCAATATTCTCAAGTTACTTATATGTGAAGTTCATTTTATTTCCAGTGCCTGAAAAATGTAAGATATGAAGTGTCAGTAATAAACAGAGGCTGATGGGTTCAATTAATTATAGGCAATATATTCCATTAAGTACAGTGCAGTAATTTTAATAATTAGTATGATATCCAATCTTTGGAAACCAGGTATACTAAGATGTTTATTAAATACTTATTTTTTTCCCTGAAATTGACATTCTGTAGCTGAATTTATTTCTGATTCCACAAGTGAAGTCTCTCTAGTCTCTCTTCTCTACATTTTGTACAGCATCACTTTCAAGTTGCACTAATTTACTCCTGTATCCTCTTTATACATACTCTTTCGCACAGAAAAAGGACACAAAATAAAACCAAGGCAGCAAAGTTCTATAGGTATGAAAACTAAAATGGTAAGACCATCAGAAATATATAGCCCTAAAATATTTTTCATTTAATGTTAGAAGAGTACTTCGGTTTCAAGTCAAACACACTCATCTTTTAAAGGAATCCTATCCTTAAGAATGCACTATCTTCCATTTAGTATGACACATACAGTATAAAAGTTTCTTTAAATCCATTTTTGCATGAAGATTAAGATGTATAATAAAAAACTTATAAGCTATATTATGGATAATTTGCAATGAAAATCTGAAGGGGATGAAGGTCCTTAAAAAAGGTATCAAGAAAGGTACTAGCTTAAGTTTAGTATTGATTTCTTTTCATAAAACCTCCATGATCTAGATGCTAGAAAATAGAAAAAAAAAAAGCAGGAAAAAAAAGCAGCTGAAAGGATAGTTACTTAAAAAGGCAACAGACAAAATGCTGTTGAAAAATATTAAAGGAAGTCAGAAAATTAAGCGAGTTTAAGATTTTTTTTTTTTTTTTTAAAAACAGCTTTGCTCACAGAAGCGAGGAAGATCAGCAGTGGTCAGAAGCCTGAAAGAGTTGTGACTGAACTTACAGGAATTGATCGAGTCTGGTATTGTGCTTGAGGAGCTGTAAGGCCCATAAAGGAGGGTTGATGCGTACTCATCTGTCACGGCGCTCTGAAAACTGGTTTGGCTGCTCAGGTTGTTGCCACTACTGCTGTTTCTGTTGTACAAGTTGTTGTTCAGTTCATGGTTATTTCTGCGAGGCAGCTGCAAGCTGCCATTCAAGTGGCTGGAGATTTGGCTTACAGAAAAACCTGTCCTAGAGGACAATGATGTCATTTTGGTCTCATCATCATCTGAAGCATCATACAGGTTCCCTAGAGAACTGGCTAGTCTGGAGTTTATGGAAACGCTGAATGGAAAACACATGGGGGGAAAAAATACACACAATGTATGTAGTACGTACACATAACAGACAATTCAGAAGACATTAGGTGAATAATATGGATCATTCTGAAACAATTAATGTGTGCACACAACTTTATCTTCTCTAAAGATGAAATTAACTAAAAACAGATTTCTGTGCTAGGAGTTCCCATACTTCATTTACTCAAGCCCCTGTCAGCTTTCACCTCTGTCAAATCACGCACACGTGCAGAAGACTGTGTTAAAAGGTTGAGGCAGTGACTGATCTACACTAACATACTTTATCTGCATGTAAGTTTAGGAACTCCTCCTCTGTTTCTTAGAGGTAATAGTGCGATAAAAGTCTTCAGATAACCAGGAAGGAATATGATAAAATTTGAGACTAACAATAAAAATAAGGTGTCAAAAAAATCTGATTTAGTTGTTTTAAAAATAAATAGTTGTGCCCAGAAGTTATGTAAAATGCATCATTATATATTTAATTTGACATCCATAATTACTTAGTACAGTAGGAATAATGGAATTGAATAGCAATGAATCAAGGGTTCGTAAAAATCATTTCAATTACTGCTCAGTATTATTCTGAGATTAATAATATACAGATTTATAGGAATAGTTGCAAAACTCCTATAAATTCACATGAATATACAAAAACTGAGCAACATAATACTGTTTCTGAATTGACACAATCCTCCCCAAACTTACACTGGTAGTGTTTTTATGTGTGTGTGTTTGGGGCAGGGTTGTTTGTTTTTCTGTCCCCATCTGTAGGCAACTAAAATTTGGCTAGTGGAACAGCAAATAATTTTTTATGTTAATTTAAGCCTTCTCACACCCAAGAACAGCAAGTCCTTCATAGACTGCATATGTGTTGAAAACCAGTAAGCATTTGTACCAAAATGAGAAATAAAGAAAAAAACCTTTTAAGGTTAGAGGCTGACGATGTGGTAAATCTGCTTATTCTTTCTGCAGACGGTAAATTAGCTGTCATGGCTTTGGAGGCCTTCAGTGGAGACATGGATCCTTCGGTGCTGCCTGAAGTATTCAGTCTAGAAGTAGTGGAGTTTTAGTGAGAAGTAAAATTATTATAATTGAAATGCATATCCCAAACACACAGTCTTTCAATACATAGACTGGTATTTTCAAAAGTGATAATCTCAAAATGTACTGAGAACTCAACAGCAAATTATTTGCCTGGTTTGAGAAACACTTAAGGTGTTTTTCTCTTTCTGTACCACATTATATTGTTATAGGTTACTTTTCACCTCAATATTTTGTGTCAAATTTGCAATGACAAAGAATACTTTTTAAGTTTAATAAAAATTAGTAAATGAAGAGCCTAGAAGTAGTATGAAACTCTCTCCATCGTTAGACCAAGGGGGTATAGTCATGATCAGCTCCTAAGGCCTTGGGTACAAGCCTCCAACTACAAGCACAGAAGGAATGACAGCAATATAGCTTTACTTCCACACCAAAAAAAAAAAAAAAAAGAAAACCATGTAAACAGAAGTCTCTGAAGTTAGACACCTGGAGTAATCTATCTCAAAAATCCAGGCTGCAATAAAACTGAAGGTAATGTGTTCTTTTTCATATTAGTGCTTTATAATGACAAATACAATGTCTTACATAGTGTATTTTAAATGTAATGGTAAAGGGTTCAGCGGTTACAAAAGCGTAAGACCTAAATCCACTATTCCTATAGCTCTTAAAGTTAAGCCAATTTTTATTCTCGGTTTTATTTTCTTTAGAGGGGAACTGTTACTACTATTTCAATTTCAGTATGTGTCGTAAATGAAAAACATTTATGAAAATGAAAAGAAACCGTTGGCTTTCTTGGATCCACAGAAACTTCTGGGAAGTACTTATTTGTAGTAAAAGGTACAGTGTCCAATTTTAAACCATCAGAAGGTACTAAAATTCAATATTCATCTGGTACATCTTCTGATAAAAATATTGATTGTATAGTCTGTAGTCCATCTACAAGAACCACACAGACCACAACTTGTGATATACAGGCAACATTTAGCTGATTTAGGTTTTTGAGACAAGTATTTATTTTTACAGAAATGAACGGGTTATGAGTTAACTATCCAACTTTCACTGCATAACAGCATGGATATCAGAAAATATGAAGAAATGACTTGTATGTACTAGTTATTAAGGAGAATTCAAGGTATCCCCAAAGTACAGCTGTATCCTTCTGCTTAACTATTTATTTTTTTTTTTGTGATTTGCAGCTGCTTAAAAAATGTTTGTTCCCTGCCATTTCTCACAAGTCTGAAACTGCTAATCAATTGATGTGATACGCATAACTCAAAACACTGAATACAGAAGACTAAAGTGGTATACATTTAGAACTATAATCGAATAGATAATTTCTTAAGGTTAATACCTGAAAGGTTGAGATATGGACCTGGTGTGCAGTTTCATTTCTTGCAGCCTAAAGAAATGAAAGAAGGCATTTTAAAAATCAAAACTTAATTTATTTCAAGTATACTTGCATATTTCACACAGGCTTTAAAGCATGAAACTAACTTAATTTTAATTTAAACAGCAGAGATCATTTAGTATTAAGAACCTGCAGGTTTAATTCCAAACTTTACATTTTTACAGACCCTAAAAGATTCAAAATTGATATAACAAGAAAGAAAAACTACAGAAATTAAAAAGTGTTTTAGTTAGGGACAAGTTTTAAAATGCTACATAGACATAAATATGAAGGTTTTGAAATAGTTTTCTGCTTTATCTTTTGCTGCTAAAAAGTAAGTAGTTATCCTGAAAGGAAGACAGAAAATAAAAGAACAAATTAATAAAATAAATATGCAACTAATACACACACACAAATTTCCACCACAGAAGCAGCACAACTAGTACCACTGCTTAAACAAGATGGTGTACTTGCTATAAAGATCTGATAGCAGAGTGAATTTAAAATTGCAAATTACCACATAATTATTTAATTACCTCAGAGCTCCAGTTGTAGTAGAGCATGGCCTTCTCCGACTTTTTAAGGCATGAAGCTTATCTCCCTGTGTCATGCCATTCTTTGCTTCCGTACCTGTTTTGTCTTCATATTCATTCTGTGAAACATGAAGTATGCAAGCAAAGAAATATATAGAATTTTTAAGAGCAACGTAGTTCAAAACTAATGAACATCTCCTTTGCAAAGCTTAACATTTAAAAGGCTATTTTACAATCTTTTACATTCATGGGGAACTATGCTATCTTTGTACAGTTCCAGTGAATAAAACGTGTCATTGTACAATTGCACAACCAAACCTCAAAATCAGTTCAGGATGCTCGAATCTAATGCCACTATGTATTTAAATACGTCTGTTTTTATAGTACCTGAATTCCAACTCTTTCCACCATAACTATTACTAACAGTTTAAAGTTTTTACTAGTTCAGAAAAAGAAATGTTCACTTTAGCTGACACTTCATGCCTCTCCTCACACTAAATAATTATAAGATCCTTAACCCAGATGTACACGTAACAGCAGTAATCCACAACACTGCAATAAAGGGACGGATATCTATACACTCATGCATTACCAGCTAGAAGCTTGTAATAAGTAGATTTCCATTAGGAAAATTTATCCCCTATGTTTTCAAAACAAATGAACAAAAAAAAACCAACAACAACAACAAAACCACACAACTGAAAACTGTGGAAGACTTATCTGAAATTACACAAACCTTCCTGAAGTATAAGTGCCCAGAAGTGACCGACACTTTTACATGTATTTCACAAAGTTTTGTATATTTTTCACAAAGTTTTAAATATACTCCAAGTTTTTTTGTTTTTGAGAAAATTGAGATTTGTTCTAATTGTCACACATTTAAAAAAATGTCCCAAAAAAACCCTCAAACCTAAATGTGATCTATAGCTACTTAAAATGATCAGCTTTATATCTGTTTATTTTAAATTCTTCTTATGAACACTTACCTCCCCGTATTGATCCAAGTCTTGTACTTTTTTCAAGCTGTCACTGATTGACATATCACTCAAGCCACAAAGAACTCTGTTAATGTTTCCATCAACTACTCGTTGTTTCTGTTTGGATTGGATGAGATCTCCCTCCAGCCATAACATTGCTTGCTTCCTTTTGGATTCAAAAGGAATCAATTAGTATCAATAAATTTGCACACAGATAAAAACAATATGGAAACATACTACTTTTATAGATTGACAACATTTGAATCCTCTGTGCATCTTCAACTGAAAATAAATAGTCTGCACATTTTAACACTAAAAAAAATCTTTGATGGTTAAAACATAAAAAAGAAGCAATCTCAAAACAAGTCTGTAGCCATTGAAGAAATATTACACAACTAAAACTTCATTTTACAAAATCCTAATAGTAAAAGAGATTAACTAACTGAATTGCCATAGCATTTAAAGGCTCTTAAAAGCCATTTAAAAAATAATATAAATTAATTCTTTTATATACATAATGGGTAGAATAAATGATGACACCACACTTTAACTTACTATCAGCATACATCTTGTGTATATGGATATTGTGTGGCAGAAGTGGCCATCGTCATGTAAAGTTTAACAGGAGTTTAGGAGCAACTTTCAGAAAATACAAGATTATATCCTTTAGACAGGTGGCAAAAATAATCATCATTTAATTGCTATGTACTTGGGCTTAGCATGCTTTTGCTGGATAGATACCTGTCAAGCTTCTATACATAGAAGTTCCAATTCAAGAACTGAGATCCTATTACCTATTATCATAACAAAATTAAATTCTTAAAACTGAACAGAAAAAAGTCTAAGAAGATAACTTCACTGGAAACTTTTCTTTTGAAACAGAATGTTAAGGTAAAGCCTAAGAGTCAAGTAGCCTGAGCCAGTTGCCCAAGCTTGCACAATAACGAATGGGAAAGCTAAACACTTACTGAAAGGTTTCACCACATCCCAAGAAAACTAAGTGTGTTGGGGTGGGGGGGAAGCACACAAACCCACTAAATCCACCTAACAAAAGCAGCCTATAAAAGGCATTCAAATTCAAGCACATTTTAAGTCTTTCAAGATTAATTGCATTCACAGTAGCAAACTCATTTGATACCCTCCTACCCAAGTGATGTTTTTTTCCTACAAAAAAAAAAAAAAAAAAAAAAAGGAAAAAAACTTGTTCAAAACCTCCCTCAATAAACCTCAAAGGACCTAAGGAGATGAAACTTTGACATCTATGAAAGCTGGGAGAGCAAATTTGTAAGATTTAACCTTTTTGTCAGATGCAATTTTGCAGTCCTGAGACCAAGACTTTTCATATTAGACTGATAAAACTGATGTTAGTTTCTTCCTCCTCATTCCCATTTTGAGGCTATTGGTGACGTCACTTGAATTTTGTCTGAATATCCAAACAGGTATCTATTGCCATTAGGTTTGTCAGTTTTCACTGACCAATACAACAACTCTTGGATATAAATGATATAAATGATACAGATACTAATGAAAACATCTGAAAGATCTTTGGCTATCTACAAAATCAAATTAAGTATTTCAAAGCCACTGCAGAAAAGACTTAGTTACTATACATTTATTTCTCATTCTTCAAGTGAACAGCATTTACTAATCACCTAATATCTTCCTCTCTTATTCGTGCTGTATTATGGAAGTTATTTTTAGAAATTCATCAACCAAGGATCAGCAAGGTGTAGAAAAATTTGATCTGTCTTCAGTGAGCACTTGTGGTTCGTGAAAGTTTGTGATTTACAGTATTTTGAACAATGGTGGGCCATTTCTCAAATAAATGAGTATCCATTCCAATGAGTAGAATGTAAAGAGGAATCCTAATTCACGCTCCATTTCTGTTAGGAATTACAGTAACACTTCTTTCTCTGGAATCCTATTTTAGATGCAAGGTCAGATAATGTTTTTCTGTATTTATACAGTATCTTTTCCTCATAACAATGAAAATGCCTGATGTTTAGCTGAAGAAGGTATCACCTCAGAAATATCAGCATGACTACTACAGTAGTAACTCAACACAGAAGTCACTATGAAATTAAACGTAACATCAACATCACTGAAGCCAGTGTAATTGTACTGGAAATTGTATTTCCAGTCAGACCCAGTCAGGATCAAACTTTGAATCTCCCATTCAAATTACCAGTACACAAAGTGTTTTCAAATTAAAGTATATAGTCAAATTTGAGAAGGAGCCATATTAAAACTATACAGCTATGTTTTGCTAATAACTACATTAGCTCCAGGTCAGAAATGTTCATACATTATGCCAGGAATCTGACAGAGAGCATAAGTTGCCCACCACACACTTATTTAATCCTTAGTTACAATAAAGAAAAATGATTCAATTATTACTATGGCAAGATTCAAGTGTCATCATAGGCTTGAAGTATTGTCCTGGTTTCAGTTAGCACAGAATTAATTTTCTTCCTAGTAGCTGGTGGAATGCTGTGTTTTGGCTTAGAATGAGAAGAGTGCTGATAACACCCCGATGCTTTAATTGTTGCAGAGCAGTGCTTATACTAAGCCAAGGACATCTCAGCCTTTGCTCTGTCCTGCCAACGGGCAGGCTGGGGGGTGCAGTAAGAGCTGGGAGGGGACAGACCCAGGACAGGTGACCCAAACTAGCCAAAGGGGTATTCCATACCATCTGACGTCATGCTAAACAATATATAGGGGTGGCTAGCCGGGGGGAGGGGGCCGGACTGCTCGGGGTTAGGCTGGGCATCGGTCAGCGGGTGGTGAGCAATTGCATTGTGCATCACTTGTTTGTACATACTATTATTACTTTCGTATTATCACCATTGTATCATCATTATTATTATTATTATTATTATTTTCCTGTCTTATTAAACTGTCTTTATCTCAACTCACGGGCTTCACTTTCCATTTCTCTCCCCCGTCCCAGAGAGGGAGGGGGGAGGGTGAGCGAACGGCTGCGTGGTGTTTAGCTGCCAGCCGGGTTAAACCACGACAAGTATATAAAGCATATCTTTTCTATATTAACATTTTAATAAATCTTTATTGTTGATTTAATCTTACATCTACACCTGGAATTTATACTGCCAATGTGTTTATCTCCTAAGACCCCCAGATCACAAATATGCAGTCTTGAGACCCTCTGCCCCTGAAGGCAACAAAAAGCACAGCGCTCCAGAGAAGGTGATTACTAACAAGTTCTACCTCAATCTCAAATTAATCTCAACTTAAATATATTACAACAGGCAGTAATATACAATATTAGAAGACAGAAAGTAGATCCTAAACAATAGCACAAGATGGATAAACATGTATGTAGTGGGTTTACGTGGCAAGGTTTTGGTAGCAGGGGGCTATAGGGGTGGTTTCTGTGAGAAAGATCTAGAAGCTGCCCCACATTTGGTAAGGGCCCCATTGTTTTCCAGAGCTGAGCCAATAAGCGATGTTGTTTTGTGCCTCTGTGAGAGCATATTTAAGACAGGGAAAAAAACGCTGAGCCACACAGCAGCTGGGACAGTGAGAGGAGTGAGAAAACAGCCTTGCAGGCACCAAGGTCAGTGCAGAAGGAGGGGGAGAGGTGCTCCAGGCGCCGGAGCAGAAGTCCCCTGCGGCCTGTGGTGAGGCCCATGGTGAAGCAGGATGTCCCCCTGCAGCCCATGGAGTACCACGGTGGAGCAGGGTTCCACGCTGCAGCCCGTGGAGGAGACCACGGTGGAGCAGGTGGCCCTGCACCGACGGAGGCTGCCGCCTGTGGAAGACCCCTGCCAGAGCAGATTCCGGGCCGGACCTGTAGCCCGTGGAGAGGAGCCCACGCAGGAGCAGGTGACCTGGCAGGAGCTGCTGCCCGTGGGGGACCCAGGTTGGAGCAGTTTTCTCCT
This sequence comes from Aythya marila, assembly GCF_965140915.1. Classification (NCBI taxonomy): domain Eukaryota; kingdom Metazoa; phylum Chordata; class Aves; order Anseriformes; family Anatidae; genus Aythya; species Aythya marila. The sequence continues at coordinate 4,038,221 of NC_139049.1, forward strand.
GAGGGATGGACCCCGCGGTATGGACCCATATCTGGAGCAGTTCTGGAAGAGCTGCTGCCTGTGGAAAGCCCACGCTGGATCAGTTCATCAGGGACTGCGTCCTGTGGGTGGGACCCCACAGCACAGGGGACGAGAGTGACCGAGAAGGAGCGGCAGAGAAGAAGTGCTGTAGACTGACCATAACCCCCCATTCTCCTGTTCCCCTGCGCCGCTCAGGGGGAGGAGGTGGAAGAGGGTGGATGGGGGGGGAAGGTGCTTTTGGTTTCTTTCCTTTGTTTCTCACTTCTCTAGCTTGTTAGTAAGACTTTTAGTAAGATTTATTGCTTATTACTATCTCCCTATGCCAAGTCTGTTTTGCCTGTTACAATAATTACTGCATGATTTTCTCGTCCTTATCTCAACCTTTGAGCCCTTTTCACATATTTTCTCTCCATTCCTCTTTGAGGAGGGGGAGAGAGAGAGTGGCTGTGGTAGAGCTCGGCTGCCCACTTGAGCGGAACCACGACAATGTAGAATAAGGATGTAGAAAAGCAGTTGATTCTTAGTAGCAAATTAAATACACATACTCTTCCAAGAAGTGTTGCTGAGGTCCTATAATAGAGCCTGGTCGACATATTCTTATCCAAGCAATGGCTTCAGCATGCGTGAATCTATAGTGTTTCATTATGTAGCAGGCAATCAGCGTTCCTGTTCTCCCCAGGCCAGCTAAAGAAAAACAAATATTACACACAAAGTCATGAGCATTTCCTAATTATCAAATTCAAGTATAAGATATAAGACAACTTTTTAATAATGTTGTTTACCACTTGAATATTTGAAGAAAATTTCTGATTCAGTATCCTGTTTGCCATATTACTGGATTTCAGTGCTGTACATATATGAAGTAGTATATCATATTTACAAAAAAAACATCCTTAAGAAAGCATGCAACTGATCACTTCTCCCTTGTGCACTTCTACCTCAAACATTTTTTAAAGGTTGATATTTAAGAAAACTGTGACCAAACTTGATTTTGTACTTGTAAAACTAATTAAATAAGTAAATCCAGATACCTTTGTACCTTCAGATGTTTATCAATCTCCCCTGTTGAGGGATTTTTTGAAGCAGCAAAAATCCCATGGCTTGCTGTAGCTGAGCAAACCAAGCTACCAGGGCAACTGTGAGAAGTTCCCATGACAGTGTTCCCACATCACCCAATTGAGGAATTTAGAAAAATATTGTTACCAGCAGCTGGCTTCAAGGACAAGGTTTACATGACTGCTAATCACAAGGGGGTTGTTTTCTTGCAGGTGGGGTTGTTTTCTTGTAGTTGTTTGTCTGAGTGCTTTTGACCAATAATCTTGTATGAAACACTATCCGCCCCTGTTAAGTTCACTATAAAAGTTAGGCTATTCGGGCAATAAAATGGAGCATGATCTGACTCTACTGGTGTCTGTCATGCTTTCGGCCGTGCTTCCTGTAACACTCCCCCACCCCTTTAAGCCTCCTCCTTTTTAGGCTGAATGGTCCCACCTCACTCCTCATAGAAGTGCTCCAGTCCTTTGATCAGGCCCTATGTTGGACCATTTCTAGTAAGTCCGTGTCTGTCTTGTACTGAGGAGCCCAGAACTGCACACAGCACTTCAGGTGAGGCCTCACCAATGCTGAGTAGAGTAGAAGGATCACCTATCTTGGCTGCTGGCAATGCTTTGCCTAATGCAGCCAAGAATACTGTTAGCCTTCTTAGTGGTAAGGGCACAGTGATTTGTTCAACTCGGTCCACCAGGACTCCTTGGTCCTTTTCTGCAAAGTTGCTGTCCACAGCCAGGTGAGTCCCAGCACATACTGGTGCCTGGAGTTGTTCTTCCCCTGTACTTGGTGAAGTGAACTATCTATATAAAAAGCAATATGTATTGAACAGTATATAATTCTGCCACACCAACAAGTTGCTGGCAAATCAGCTTGTTTACCTGACATGCATATTTAGTGCTCATGGGGAAAAACAAACAAAACACAACAACATTGATTGAATAGCACTATTACTGTTTCAGATCAGCAAGACATTTGTCTCCACAATGTCCTTACACAATTCTTTAAACATACATCAAGATGAACCCTTCAGAGCCTTTGTTAATCCTTCTCGACTAAGCATGTTCTGTATATTTTCTAGCTGATACGCTGACATAGGCTGGTTTGAAACACTGGCATCACAGTAACTCACATTAACTTGAAACGCAGAAGTTATGCTCCACAGAAAAATGTAGAACAACAGTCCCAAAAGCACAAAGAAAGCCTTTCAGTCATTAGCATTATACTAATCTGCTAGGAAATGCCAACTGTGAAAGAATAATGCAAAAGAGAAGTCTGCATTAACTAAAACTCTTGCATTCAAGTGAAACTAAAAGAAAAAAAAATCATAGAACAATGAACAACAGTTTGTCAGTTTCTGTACACAGTAGTGTAGGCTGAAAGAGCTTAATATGCACATGAAAATATTTGGTATTTGTCACATATTTAGTCAAATTAAAAAGCAGTATTACTTTCACATGAATAGGTTATTTTTCAGGGTTTTATCATTTTTTAAAATTTTTAAAATAAATTCTATGCATTTATACTTATTTTGAACTTCAGTATGAGAAATAAATACACACACGTACCTTTACAGTGTACAGCAATAGCACCGCCAGCATTCTCACAAATGTTCAGGAACCTCTGAACTATACTGTCGCTTGGTGTGCTTCCGTCTATGAAGAACAAGTCATAATGCTCAAACCCAGCATCAGTGAAACGTTTTGCCTCATAAATTTTTTTGTTTAGCCTTATGATTGATGTGACATTATGTTTCCTGAAATAGGGAAAGTAGGCTTCAGGTGCATGAAGAGGATAACCTGTAAAAAAACAAATAAAGCAAGGTGCATTGCATCAACTGTTTTATGAGAATGAAGTTCAATGTCCTGCTAGTCAAAATCCTTCTAAAAAATTTTGACTAGTAAACATCCTAATACTTAAGATGTTTTAATATTTTATTCAGAATAATACAGAAAGTTGTTGATATTGAAAACATCCACAAAATGCTCACTATAATTAAAAGAAATCAGAAAAAAATAAAGCACAGCATTTCTGAAGCACTGTACTGCCTCTTGTTTAGCCCATTCCCCTCTAGTTGTAGAGATTTACAGATAGTTGAAAGCTAACTACATATATGAACTTAGCATTTCAGAACAGCTCTTTATCATAAGAATAAAACATGCTTTAATAGGACAGATTGTGTTTATGAGGAAAACAGATTGGTGATCTACATTATGGACAAGAGGAGTAGTCAAGGGTAAAGCAATGCCAGAAAAATTTATGCTTCACTGTGATGAAAAAAGCTTTATTGCCTTGATTCAACTGAGACACAATATGATCCTCTAGATGAAGTGTTCATAAAAGTAGAGAGAAAAAGGATTAAGTGATGTTCTCATCAAATTTCTAGTTAGTTTACTTCTCCTTTACCTTTAATTTGCCAACTACTTTCTTTTCCCAGCTCCTTCTTGGTAAGTTTCTGCTAATTTATGCTAGATTTCACCTCAGCCCATGTATTTTTCTTCTGATTCTTAAATAGGTTTACAGTTACTTCCCTCCACATCAATTACACTCAAAAATTAAGCTACTTGATATCTGCACGCATTCCTGAATTGAACATTTTTAAATATCAGATGCCTAGGTAGTAAGTACTGTAAAACTGCAGAAAAGGTGCAGGTGAAATTAGTCCACATCATATTCCCACCAATACAATAGCATTACTTGATCTCCCTAGATCAAACAGGTTTGAGACATTTCATGGGACATTTCTACAAGTCATATACACATTGGTCAATGCGATTAGAGCCACAGCATAATGAGAAAAATGTAGCTTTGCAATGTGTACTCACTCTCATAACTGGATCATAAGCATTAGTGTTCATTTAATAGTATTTCAGTTGTATACACATTAAAAACATAACAGATTCTAAAAAAAAACATATTCTAAAAAACTTAAAAGATTTTCCAGACTCTACAGAATACTTTAGATCATTTTGAAGATGTTCTGCAAGAAGCGACTCCAACAGTGACTAGGGGAAAATCCAAAGCAACCAAAATATTGTCTCCCTAGATTTTGATTAAATCTTCAGTGGATACATTGTACAAGTAGAGGAAACATGAGAGAGCAGTAGTAAAGAGGAAGATACTCAGAAAACGGACTCTTAGAAACAAAATAGCATGGTACAAGGAATGAGGTAAAATTAAGCAAGAAATATGACTGATTTTCCTTTTAGCTGGACCAAATCTCTACTTTGTCAGTCAAGTTTCTCTTTTATATTCCATTAGAATTACGTATGTTCTTTCCATTATCCCAAGTAGGAAAGACAAGCTTCCTTTTAAAGACTTTCCTTGCCTTTGTTACAAAACCCTTAATACAACTCACCTTTAGTTCTGCATACTCATCCTATCAGGTGTCAGTTTCCAGAAGGTAAGTAAAGTACCTGAGTTTTTCTGGTATTTTTCTCTGAATGGAAATCACTGACTGTTAGAAGAGACCTTTGAAATTAAGTTCTATGACTGCATATAAAATGTTCACTGCATTATTATTTCTGAAGACAATCTATAAACATCTATGATCTTTTGCTCATTGGCTACATATGTTTAACATGCTACAAAGAAAAATAATAGCACTAAAATATACACTTTAAAACCCTGAACCATACCATTTTCAAGTTTGCTTTTTGGATGTGGTCCACTAAATGCCAGAAATTTTCCTGGAATAATCCAGTTGAAGTCACCATTTTCTACTCGCTGGAAAAAAATGCAAGAAAGAAGAACATTTTAACATCTCTAGATACAAGTTAAAAAAAATAGTATGTTTTTTTTTGTTTGTTGTTTTTTGTGTTTTGTTGTTGTTGTTGTTGTTTTTGGTTTTTACTATGTTCTTGCTGCATTAAAACACCTCAAATATAAAAGTTTGTCCTATATTTATAAGCTAAATAAGAACGTAAGCTGTTTCTCAGAAATCTCTTCATAAAACAAAGCCACAGCAAGTTTTGCTAAAAAGTTTTTCAAATAAAATTGGATCCTATATCTAAGGTATTTGTCCTGTACAGGACTTGTGGTTTTAAGACACCTATGTATAATATTGCTGGCAGACACTAGCATTATCATGTGTTTTAGTCAAAGAATATGGAAAAATGCTTCCCTGTAAGGAAGTAGGCACTAAAAAGCCAATTCATGGAAAACAAATTACAAAGAACAATTAGCCTTCAAAAACAATTATCCTTTCTCCGTAGAAACAGAAATTCACACATTGGCATAGCTCTAATGAGCTCGCAATCATAGAAGCAAAATATAGATCAAAAATAAAAAATAAACTGAGGTTTTGCATCTCTTTGCAAAAATGGCTTTTCATTTTTAAATGAAAACTTCAGAAAGGTTCTGTGAATTCTTTTCTTGATCAAACTGAAGAATGTCTTCTTTTTAAATGAAGATTGCCCATTCCTCATTTGGCAATGCAATTATTGTCAGCATGACTTTTAAGGACATGGCATTCAGTTCAACTGCATTATGAAGCTTGTGTTTTTTGCTCTCAGCTCACCAAAACATCTTAATGAGTGAAAGGTTCTGATAATGGGCATTACTGTAATCAATTCACCAACTGTTTGCTTAGCTAACCCCATTAGGCTTGCTCCAAATATCCTCACACAGCAAAAACTCCGGTAAGTTAACAAGCTTGCGTAAGGACTAGTGAAATGATTCTTACTGCCAAGTCAGGAACGCTCCTCACAACACACAAATTTCTATTCCAGACTGCAATCTCAATATCATGGCACCTCTACTCCCTTCATTAAAGCAATTCTGTTCAATCAATCTGAATTATTTTTATATTTGCATTACCAGTTTTATTTATAAGTTAATTAGTTCTTTGTAGTACACAGCTTTTTGTGAATAATTTAAATTTTAACCACTCTGAACTATATATATTCAGCACCATATGCAAACATCACTGTAGCAAATTGAGAACTTGGTTAACAAAAGGGGAATTAGCTGCCTTAATAGTGCAGTAAGATGGAAGAACTCTATAGTTCATCTTCATAGATGAAACCGAATTTCCATTAGCCTGTTCCTTTTAAATCTTATGCAACTTTTCTCCACACAACTATACATCTGAAGAGCTAACAGAAAAATATGGAACAATTAAAGTTCTAGAAATACAGCACAGTATATGTCTAAAATACAAAGCTGACCATCGTACATAAAATAGTAGAAGACACACAAAGAATAGACAAAAAATTTAAAAAGGATTCCAAGTTCTCACAAACTCAGACAGCGAGCAGGATTCATTCAGACATGCATACATTTCACAGAAATGTAAAATGATGTTAAGCATTAAACAAGATATTGGGGCTGTTTTGTATACAGCTTTAGCCAATTGTTCTAATACTTTCTTTTCAGGCAGCTCATTGTATACTACATATATACATTCCTAAGAGTTTCCACCCGCCATTCTTTTTTAGAATGAAATTTTACTGCTATACACAGATTAAGCTAAAACTAAGTAGTTCATCAAAGGCCACACTAATTTCTCAAGCTATGTTAATGTTCTGAACTCTAAAAAGAGAGCTGAATATATATTCAAACATTTAGTACACCTCTAGTCTATAAATCTTTCTCCCTAACCAATGCAATAGCAAGAACTATAGACAGCTCCAAAAATAACTTCCAATACAACTACATTGTTTGTCACTGTCTTCATTAAAAACCCTCTTCCTCCTTTCGAGTGGAAATATGAGACAAAAACACCCAACTAATCTGGATATACACTTTGGGCCTGGAATTTCCTCTGGACACAACACAGCTCACAGGTGCAGCAAGGGTATATTTCAAAGTATCTCTGCAGCAATATTGCTTTAAATGGCTGTCTATTACTAGAAGATAGAGATGAGAAGAACTTACACAGTTTACATTTAAAATTACAGAATAAAGTCCTGAAGGAATCCAGAGCCACCCAGAGCATCTATTCTTAATTTGTAAGACAAATGGCAGAAAAATGAATGACAATTTAGCTTTCTGGGACTTCATTAAGGAAATTTTTAGATGTATTTTAATTACTAGAATCCCATATAATGCACTGATTAAAAAAAAAAAGTGAGCTCACAATGTGCTTAATCTATATGGCTATACAAAAATTTATCATATACCAAGGACTAATAGCATCTCAAGAAGCTGTTCCACAGGTATTAAAAGAAAACAGATTTTGTGGGGCAGCTGAGAGACTTGGAGTCATATCCTGGAACAAGAATGGGAAAGCATGAAAGCAGTCCCAGAAGCCAGGAAGGCTATGAGAAAACAGATTTCTTGCAATTTCAGTGCATCACATTGTAACAATACTCATCTTGCATATTGTTCAGACAGAATAAAGTTTCAGGTATCTGTAGGCTTCCAACAATTACCTAACCAAGGGAACTGTTGTGGTTTCATGTACTTACCGTACATACAAAGACTGAGTTTTACTTGATTTAGAATACTTTTCCAATATATTTTAAACTTGTGGGATACTAGGTATTCTAACTTAAGGCAAACCGGACACATTAAACCCATTAAACATACAAACCTCATAGTGTTCATATTCATCCACATCAAATGTCTTAAAGTCAAAAAATCCATGCTGTAAGGCCTAAAAGGCAACAAGGTGTCAGTTCATTCTTAAATATGATTTATAATCTCATTTTATAATGCTGTTCTTAAAAATTAAAAACTAAATCACTAAATGTTTGTGCTTTTGGCTTGCTGAAGTCTCTATGTTAAGACAACATTCAATTTTGCACAGACTAACAACACAGACAACAAAAACTTTAACAATGTCCAAAAACATCAGGTTCATTATTTCCCCTTCAAAGACATTATGATGTGACATAAGTTTGTTGCATATCAGTTAAATCTTAAAACTGAGTCTCCACACACTCATATGTTTTTTTTTCTTTAAGGCAGATGACAAAAAGTAATTCCCTTTTTGTCATAGTCATTTGATAATTTCTGTGCTGAATATATTTAACATTCTATATTTTATGACCAAAATGCACAAAAAGTTTATTGCTTTTCTGTGTTTAATATGACGCTCTGATTTTATTAGCATAATACCCAGGCAAAAATCTTACACAGAAGTACTACGTGTAACCTGTATTTTGTGATTAGTTGTTAATACTTCTCTCGATGCACTCCATTGGTAGAATGAAGTTAACAAGACTATGGTAGACAAGATTTATTACATGATTGAAAGAAATTAAGTTTTGTATTTGATCCCTGTACTATGATTAAATAAGTCCATTTTGTACTAAAGATTTGTATATAACAATATTTAAAACAATTTTATGAATAAGCAATCGATACCACAAATTTCTTCCAAAGAATTGGTGTAATACATTTCTGCAGCATATATTTATACTGAATCTAACACATTCCGGAAAGTATAGACATTGCACAACATTTTATGATTAAGGTGTGTTAACAAAAGACCATATATCAATGTTTTAGAAAACAATCGTGTTCACCACTTTTTGTTACAGTTATTTTTCTTTCTTTTTAGGCATAACTAAAATAGTTTATTTAAGTAGACAATGTTGTCATGAAACCTAAGATACTGAGAGGTTTCTTTGAATGGCAAATCTAGAAAAACGTATTTCATTGAAGCATGGCTAGACGGCTGCACTCCAGAATTTGTAGGCCCCCTGGATTATGTGTATGTAATATATGCAACAAAGTCATGAAATTTACTCAGGTAAACTAAGATTTTACTTTAGATTTAGCCATAGAGTTTCTACTCGAAGTGGCTTTATTTCTGTAGGTGAACTGGACAGAGATTCAATAAGTTTTATGGGAACAGAAGAGGAAAAAATGGTTTTCAGAGTCCTTTTGACATGTTTGTTGCAGATAAATCATACTGACTGCTTCATAGAGCTTCAGGATCTGTAGAAAGCCACACAAATTAAGAGTCTTACTGTTAACTGACAGCTCCTTTCCCACCCCCACAGAACTAAAAATATTAAGCTTGATCTGTCCTTTTTTCAATTTTTAAGAAACACTTGTTTTGGCATACTTTTAAGAATTACAAATAGTCTATAAGGTGTCAGTACAGAACCATTTATATAACCTGTTCCTCTCATTAAGATCACTGGGAAATTAGATGAAAAATTTGATCTTTGCTTACAGTATCAAGTATATACTGTAACACCAAGTTGACAATTAATATGTAAAATAGCATTTTTAATCTCCAGCGCTGCTTTTTATTTTCCCCAGGACCATAACCACAAATTTAGCAATTTAAATTATGCTTTTCAAATTATTTTTGATAAATTCATAATTTTTACATCGACTATTAAACATATTTTGAAACCACAGCACATGCAAGGCAGAGCTTTAACAAGCAAGTTGACAAACTTTTTTAAATGACACACCAAAACACTAGTAAGATACACTAGTTTTCATTCTTTTTAAAGAATTCTGAAAAGAACAGGTGTCAAACACTGAAATGGAGTTAAGTATCCAAAAACAAAAATACAAAAAACAGTGCTTAGATTAAGTCACAGAATATCAGTACCTTAATTTTGTCAACCTAGGTTTATAAATGATTCATTAGCAGATCTAGTGCATTACCTGTAACCCCACCCTGAGATGGGGCCTGGGATGTTTGCATTCTAATTCATGAAGTGAGCTACAGAAAGTTATCAAAGGCTAACCAAGCAGAAACATAACCTTTTCCTTCTTCCCTTGTCACTACTCCAACACAGTTCTCAGTAACTTGGGCTTCATGACAGCACACTACTCATTGACACGCATCTTGCTTTGAAACCAGATTTTCTTCTAATGTATTTTAAGAGTGTTTTACTTCACCTTTTTTAAAAGTCAATTTAAACCTGTTTTGCTAAGGAAAAGCATGGTTACCTTATTTATTCCCTGTAAACAGTCCAAGATCGTGAGATTGTATGTGCAGTTCCCAAATGAAGCATCCCTATAGATTTAACAAATTCATATAAACATTATTTTAGAACTTAGGGAAAGACAGCACAGAATAAAATACATTCAAGTTATTTCATCCCCTCCAAGAATTCTGTATTAAAGTTCCAAGAAGACATTGCTTTACCAGCTCATTCATGCTAAAGCATACCCTTACCAAGGATGTAGCTCAGTGTAAATACAGTTGATACTGTAAATTATGTTAAGTGCATGTTTTTGTCAGGTACCCATATGGAATAGATACAAAATTGAAAATTATGTGACCTTGATTCTGCCACTCTGAAAACAACAATTTATCATTTAAAGATGACAGAATGGCAAAAAGCAGAACATCTTCAAGAAGTAAGACATCAACATAAAAACAAACACCAACATGAAAAATAACAGCAACATGTATTGTGGAAAAAAGAAAAAGTACTTTTCAAACTTTGCTTCAGACCGGTCTGCATTTTAACAGTGACTTCTTAATCAGTCATTGAAGAAATCTTTTTTTGTTTTGCTCTAAGCTATCTTATCAAAAATGTTAAGAACTGCAGTTTCTGAGAATAACAAAATACTAGGTTTCAGCCAGATACATATTTAATCCATAATTTATTCAAAATTTCCATCTTTCACTGAATTTTTTTTTTTTTTTTTTTTTTTTACGAATCTACTTGCTATATTTACTATATTTGTAGTACCAATACAGTCCTTCAATCTCAAGTGCTTAAAGAGTAAAATACTCTCACACATTCTTTAAGAGCAAAATTACAGCAGTTTTAAGCAAGGAGTGTTCACAGAAAACTTAGTTAATTTAGGAAAATTAAAAGCTACAAATTTGGTAGTTTCAGATTACAGTTTACTCCAGAAAATCTTTCAAGTTATTAGATTACTAAAATAAATACTTATTGCAATGTTTTAGAATGGGAATTTGCAAGTGTGAATACATCTTCAATATTCAAACCTAGCAAAGAATTTTTTTCAAAAAGTAAAGCCATAGAGTATTTTCATTAAATAAACAGATTATACCAAAGCAATTAACCCAGAAGACTTAATACATTTTTCTACAGGGAAAAGTTGAAGACCTTTTTGTCATAAGCTTTTCAGAAAAGAAAAAGGTCTTCTGAGAAAAAAAAAAAAAAATAAAAATCTTTAGGACCAAATGGGAACATGTACATATAACAGAAAAAATCTTTAAAAGCTACAACAGTTTCATGAAAAAGTTGACAGAAACAACAAAACCTAAAACAATGCAAACCACAAAACTAATTATTTAGAGAAATATGAATAGAAAACATGATTGTAACAGCCATCCTGTATTAGGTTACTTTGCTATAACAAAAATGTGATTTTGTATCTGTTTGTAACTACTTCAACCAACAGTACATAAAATACTGCAGAAAAAAAGGAACACAATTAATAAGAAGTGGTATGATGGAGAGGGAAGGAGGACCTAGAACTTGACCAAGGCGCACGAGGTAAGCCTATCACAATTTCAGCTATAGAGTTCTCTTAGCTACAGTTCCCACAGACAGCTGTTACTAGAAACTGTGCACACTGAGCTTGCATCTCACACCCTTATCTATCTTTTGTGGTAGATAGTGATGAAACACTAATGAACGTGATAAAAAGCTAATGAACAGCAATAAAACACTAACTACTAAAACGTAATGAAGCAAGCAGTAGGTATGAATGGCAGTGCAGCATGGTAATGACAGAACACCTGGAAGCAGTGGCTTACTATCACCTAATGCTTCAAGGGAAAGCATGATGTTTGATGCTCTATGGCAAACAGAGAGTATATTATACCAGACTTTGCCATAGTATCTCCCCCAAGTATCTGCTGGTAAGAAAAAACAAATCATAAAAGTTATTTCTATAATAATTTGGAGAACAAGTAAAATGGAAAAAAATCTGAGCTATTTTAGTCCTTAACACCATAACCTTTTTTATTTTAGGCCTCCCATTCCTTTTTCAGGGTAAAGCTAGGAAAAAACATGTCTGTATTTGTAGCTTCCACAAGTACAACTCAACTGCCTGTTTAGAATTAAATATGGATGCACTTTCCCCTTCTGAAACTTCACTGTTCTCCGTTTCAGAATTTTAGGCTAAACTATCAACAGGTATTAAATTTTAGGTATGAAATGAAAAAGATGGATCTGGCAGAAATTATGCATAATCCATGAGGACTCTGTATGCTGGATCTGTTGATATAGTAGAGACGCATCCCAGGGAATAACAGCGTATCTCCTGATAGTTACGGGACTTAACAGTAATACTAAGAATCTCTCTGTGCCAAAACTTCTTTTTTGAAGTATGAAGGGAATTTAGCACTTTTCACAAATGCTAAAGTTGTTAACAAACACACTTTATACAAATTAACAATATAAAAGGTCACTGAAGCAATAAAGTGTTTATATTAGTTATTTCCAGGAAAATATTTGACTAGTAATCCAGATGCTCCTTTTCAAGTAGCACCATCTTAAATCATCAACTCTAATGCCTCATTTAAAACAAAAAAAAAATCTAGCTCTCAAAGTCTCTCTTAATCCCATCCCTCTGTGCATCATTCAGCTTAGCTTTGTGTCCGTTCAAGAATCTGTATCAAATCAGATTCTCGTTATCTAGAAAGCACGAACACTAGCACACATCTTTTATTCCACACATCTATGCATCAACAGTCAACATTCACGAAGAAAAAGCGATATGAAATACAGATCAGGAGAGTGCTTGTGGATTCCATGGTCACAGGCAAAATCCAAGTCAGCAATTTTCAAACACACTGCAAGCAACAAGATGCAATAGCAAAGAAGGGAAGGAATTTTAAACGTACATTACATACATAGCTGAACAAAATTAAAAACCAGTTTAGTTTAAACACTATTACTTTGTGACTTTTTTTTTAATATATATTCAACCTTCCTATCAAATAGATAATTTCAAATTAATCTAGAGAATCGTTAATAGTTATAGATTTTTAGACAAAGAATTTTGCAGAATTTAATTAGAGGAGACATTTAATGTCAATCTGACTGTTAACTTCAGATCTGTAAAGGTCTTGAAATACTCAAAAAGCAAAGACTTTTTCTTGACCTGATATCCCAAGTATTTTAAATAAATAACTCAATTAAAATATCTTTTTGTTTAGAAAGAGTTGTCTAAGGTATTTTCAGTCACTAACTCAGTTTATCCTTCATTAAAAGCAAAAGCAAAACAAGTCTCCACTTTTAACCACCTAGATGACTTCCTCCAGGCTGAGTTTCCAAGTTTTTTCCCTAATTGAGAAAAATGAGCCACAAGCCAAATCAAATCATCATGAAGCTTTGTAAATATTTAAAAATTAAATTTTATCTTATCTTCCAAAACCTCTTAAATTAAAGCATTTAAAAAACTCACACAAAATAATTTAAAAAATGCAGAACAACTGCCTCAACTTCACTATTCTTTGGATAAACCCTTCTTCCAAACGATTTAGTATACAATTTCTAGACCTTGGATGAAATACTGGATACTGTCAGAACAAGTACTAACCTTTACAAAAATCCCATTAGAAATACAGTTAGTATTTCTCATACCACAGTGACTTAAGAAGCCATTTATATAGTATTGGAGCCACTAGCATGCATTTTCTTGAAGCATCTGTCATTGTCAAAGTTCTAGAGCAATAATTAATATTAACTTTAGCTGTAAAAAATACAATAGCTTTTGAATGGGCCACACTTTGTACCACGCTAAAAAGCAAATGCAAACACTAAAACAGTTACAAGGAAGACTAATGCACAGAAAGAAAATCTACTAGCTTCAAAAAAACATAATTCAAATGAAACTAGAATTCCATACATTCTTCCTACTTATTCTTCTCCTTTGTCTACTAGTCTACAGTAAACTATTTCACATGCTTACACTTAAGACTGTAATAATTTTTAAGTTACTGGGACTACTTATACATATGCAAAAACATTTTGCTTTTTGCTGATGGAAAAAGAACTATTTGGATTTAGTTTATTTTTTGTTTTTTAACTGTTAAGTCTGTGTTAAAGAAAACATAGAGAAAAGGAGGACTTGTGCTATTTGACATGAAACAAAAAGATCGTACACAGGCGTCTCCTGCACGGTGTTACAGTGTGGGTGCTGTTTGCTGTAGCTGATCACGTGTTTCATTCCAGTATTCTTTCAATCTTTGATGGCCAAACACATAACCAGCTTAATTTTCAAACAGTGCTTTACCAACTATTACCTGATAACTCTATTTAGTTTCAAATTCAGAAAAAATGTGAATATTTCTGACATACAGATGTAGCATGAAACTGAGCTGGCATTACAGAGCTGCAAATCCCACATCCGATTTCAGTTATCGGAGCTGACCTCAATACTGCATAATGCTTTCTACTTTACCAACCCTCTAAATGCTGTCCATAACAAAATAAATTGTTTCCCTAGCACTTGCAAATAAAGAAATAAAACCTAAACTCTAGCTCTGAAATTCACGTCATATCTAGAGATCGAACACAACTAAATTAAAATACATTTGTTTTTTCTTATTGTATTGAAATCAATACAGAGCAGTTTAAGTTGAAAATCCAAAGCAGTTTTATTACAGGAAACTGTTATTTGTGATGGTATCAAATGGTGTTAGTCCTGTTTTCTTAAGCGGAAGCAAGCAGATACTGTACAAGATCTTCAAGAGATTAGAGCGTCACCAGGTGACAGCGAGTCAGCCAAAAAGAAGGTGGAAGTTTCTCGGATACTGCGGTGCCTTATCTCCTGCTTTGTCTTCGTTATTTCCATTATAAAAATAAAATAATTTCCACAGAACTTGTAAGAGGGGTATGCTGATTTCCTTCCACCCCTGGACAATATTCACTGAAGCTGTCTTCAAATGAAATACCCAGCTGAAGATCTAAGCCGATTAAGGCCTTTTGAGGTCACTGAGCTGGATGAAAGTAGATCAGTTTGCTGGTGATCTTTTCATGTAAACACACGTCAGGACTCCGTGAAGAATCTGACGGTCTTGCAGAGCTTTCTACCTATTGAAAGTTGTCTGTTGTTTTTTTCCCAAATAGAAGACACTTCAGATATCAAATTAACAAACTTGTTAAATAATCTAGCTGTAACACAACCTTTGATCACTACACCCCGATAGCCTCTTACACTTGAAACTATTCAAACAGAGATACTATATAACTTCTGTAGTACAGGGTATCTAAGTTCCAGGCTTGAAAAAAATTAAATTCAAGACAGTAACTACTGAATACCTGTGAATAATATCCCAAAGTACTTCCTTCCTAGACCTTAGAATAGGAGGGAAGGCACAAGACATTTGGATTATATTTTCCATTGTCATTTGATAAAGTAGTTTTAGCCCTTTTTAAAATGTTAACTATATGGAAGGAGGGCAAACTTCCTGATAGCACTAACTTGTTTTTTCATAGCATAGCCTGATGACAACCAGATATGGTGCCTAACGTGACATTAATGCTTCCAGTGATAAAACAGGTTCATTTGCTTGAGCTTCTGTATCATGCTGTATTTTGCACTAGAGATGCTGCAATGTCTTACAACATAGAGGTAGAAGAAAAACATCTCAAAAAAAACAGGGAAGAAGAAATAATTTATTTCTTCCCTGCTCCCATCTGATACAGGTTGACCCACTGCAGGCCCTCATCAGCTCTACTTGCCCTTCTCTCAACCCCAGTAATTCTTAAGCTTCTTATACATCTATTCCAGCCTCTCCCTACAAATTCAAATCCCAAGTACCTCCTCTCTAACGTTGACTCCTCATTTCTTACTTGGCTTCCTATCTTATCAAATTCCTTTAGTTCATCTCCTGTCTTCTTTTTCTCACCTCCTGTACAGCTAGATTACACAGTTTTCTTTACCAGCACGATAAACTATACCACACAGGTAACAGAATCTTCTTAGGCTCTAATCCAGTGCCAAGACCTTACATAGTCTAAAGCAGCACCAAAAGAAACTGAAGTGCTTTTCAGACTGACACCAAATTAAGAAAAAATGCTAAAGAAATATAGATGCTTATATCTACTAACATATAAAAGCTTTCTTCCAAAAGCTCAGAATTCCCTATTCCCTCTGGAGATCAAGGCCCTGGCTCAAGAAGATTGACTCCTTCTATCCTAGAAAATAGCCTAAATGCTGCGTTAAAACAAAACAAAAATAATAGTAAACCAAACTACAGAAAATCTACCAGAAGAAAGGAAAACAAACAAACAAAAATATCAGAAAAATTCATAACCTCCCCCAAAAGCTTTACTTTTAACCAACGTGTTTTACGGATAGCAAAAGCAACTGAATGTAAGAAAAGTAAAGTGGAATTAAGACCTATTTTATATACATCAAAAAGCTACATGCACGTTAACTCTAGAGCTTAAAGAAAAGTTTACTTCTTCAGTAACAGTTTACTAACATAACCATTCCACACATATTTTGAGATTTCTTTTGACTGGTATTAGCTGCAGGAGTAACCTCAAGGGAGATCACCTGACTGAATTTCTTCGACTCTAGAATATACTTCTTCGTTTGAATGTGGTTAGGATGACGTAAAATAATGCAGTGAAAAGTCACAACAGTGACAAGTAAGTTCTAAGAAGCTTAAGAGCATCAGTGGAAATTAGAACATTTGCCCTTCCTGCCTGTAGAAAAATCAACAGTACAGAATGATTTCATCTTTAATGAGCAATTTAAGTTAGGCTACAGATTTCCTCTGAATATGGAACAAGAAGTATTTTGTTCTACCAAGAGTCACGGATTAGGATAATAATGTCCAAATTAGCCATGTTCGCCACAATTAACACAGTTAAAAGGCTTAAGAAAATGTTAGGACATTGGCGTACAGCCTACCTTAGAAGCAAGAACCTGAGAGCAAACTACTGCTCAGGGAACCTGTGTATCAGCAGAGTACAGGGTAAATCTAGGTGTATTAGAGTATAGCTAGCAATTTTAAAGATTTCTTTGTTGTACATTCTTGAAATTGTTTGCCTAGGTTTTCACCTAGTAGGGTATACTGATATACCCTCTTCTTTCTGGCTTATGTATAATTAAATTTAGCATTCTATTACTGTAGTGGTTAAAGATATTTTCACATCTAGCTAGATGATTGATGTGAAAAACAGCATTATTTTATGCATACTGGTTTTATTTACCAAAGATCCTTTCACTTGCAGCATATGCCTGCTGCATGTTTTATGTTTTTTGGTGTTAGCTCTGGAGAACATGAAGAGAAAGCTAATTAAGGACAAGATAATAGAATTTAATATCTACATTAGGACAGAGGTATTTTTTGTTTCCCTTTAGAAAAGGGAAAAGATTTTACATTTCTTTTACAGTGAGACGATGTCCCAGAAGCCTATCTTCACAAAATTCATGAATTCTCACAAATGGGTTACAACAATCCATACATAACACTCTGGATAGATTTGGAAGACAGGTTTGGAAATGCGGATAGCATCTATTACTTTAAAGAAGTTTGACACCACCATTTATCTACCAGGAACCTGCAGAAGAGTTAAGCATCAGAAGACTGACAACATTTACTGTTCTCTTCTCCTGAAGCTGGCAAACTGAATGAATGGATTACTCTTCTGCAATAATTTTGACAATTCAGACTGCAAACGCTGAGTAGCCTCTTTGCCAGACATTGACTTCTCCAGTGCGTTCAGTTTGTATTCTTTCTTTTTATATACTACAAAGCTATCTTTATAAAATCTTGCTGTTTCTTACTTTTTTTTTTTTTTTTTTTTTTTTTTTTTTTACAAGCTCTCATTTCATGATCCCTATTCTATTTTGGAATAGAATCTCATTAATTCAGACTCACAGAATTTGTTCTGAATGCATATTTATTAACTTTAATATTAGTTATTGATAACACAATTGTGTTAACTTCATTATTAAAATTAAATAATTATTTAACAAAATTATTCTGTGCCATTTAGTTTGTTATTATGGTTCTTGCCAGCCTCAAAAAAGTCACATTATTTTCACTATTCCCTACCAGCAAAGGAGAAACACCATTTTAATAACTTATTACTACATGTATCATTCAAAGGGATTGGTTGCAAGACAAAAGTCTGTAGCCTTCAGTTTGAACAAAAAAGTTCTGAAAAAAATTCCTCCTCAATTTTCCATTTCACAATTTCAGGACTTGATAACTAAGCTTTTTGCTTTGTCAGTACAAATAATACCTTAATTTTTACTGTAGCAGGGGAAGAAGTGGGGAAGAAACCTAAAGACATAGCAATTTCGTATAATTCTGAACGGTAAAGTTTTTGGAATAGGTAAACAAAGTACAACTATTCTGAGATTCTACATTCTACATTACTGAAAAAGTTTTGAATCTCTACTACATACAGTTTGCTTTTTAAGCACATGTAGTGGGTTTACGTGGCAAGGTTTTGGTAGCAGGGGGCCATAGGGGTGGTTTCTGTGAGAAAGATCTAGAAGCTGCCCCATGTTTGGGAAGGGCCCCACTGTTTTCCAGATCTGAACCAATAAGCAATGTTGTTTTGTGCCTCTGTGAGAGCATATTTAAGACAGAAAAAAACGCTGCGCCACACAGCAGCTGGGACAGTGAGAGGAGTGAGAAAACAGCCTTGCAGGCACCAAGGTCAGTGCAGAAGGAGGGGGAGAGGTGCTCCAGGCGCCGGAGCAGAAGTCCCCTGCGGCCTGTGGTGAGGCCCATGGTGAAGCAGGATGTCCCCCTGCAGCCCATGGAGTACCACGGTGGAGCAGGGTCCCACGCTGCAGCCCGTGGAGGAGACCACGGTGGAGCAGGTGGCCCTGCACCGACGGAGGCTGCCGCCTGTGGAAGACCCCTGCCGGAGCAGATTCCAGGCCAGAGCTGTAGCCTGTGGAGAGGAGCCCACGCAGGAGCAGGTGACCTGGCAGGAGCTGCTGCCCGTGGGGGAGCCAGGTTGGAGCAGTTTTCTCCTGAGGGATGGACCCCGTGGTACGGACCCATATCTGGAGCAGTTCTGGAAGAGCTGCTGCCTGTGGGAAGCCCACGCCGGATCAGTTCATCAAGGACTGCATCCCGTGGGTGGGACCCCACAGCACAGGGGACAAGAGTGACTGAGAAGGAGCAGCAGAGAAGAAGTGCTGTAGACTGACCATAACCCCCATTCCCCCGTTCCCCTGCGCCACTCAGGGGGAGGAGGTGGAAGAGGGTGGATGGGGGGGGAAGGTGCTTTTGGTTTCTTTCCTTTGTTTCTCACATCTCTAGCTTGTTAGTAATGAGCAATAAATCTTACTATCTTCTTATGCTGAGTCTGTTTTACCCGTTACAATAATTGTGTGATTTTCTCGTCCTTATCTCAACCTTTGAGCCCCTTTTCACATATTTTCTCCCCGTTCCTCTTTGAGGAGGGGGAGTGAGAGAGCGGCTGTGGTGGAGCTCGGCTGCCCACTCGAGCGGAACCACGACAGCACGGTTTCAAGAAGCTCAAGATTTTGAAAAAATAAGGTTGGTTTAATTATTAAAAACTCTTATATGAAAGAAATAGCATTCAGTTGTTCTTAATCTCCTGCCAAAGTTGAACCACTGAGACAACTCTATTAGACAGGAAAGGAAGAATCAATTTTCTAGACTCCCTTTAAATGCTACAGAGTAATCCCCAGACGGAAGGGAAATATTGCAGTGAAGATTTTTACTTGTTGCTTTCCCCAAAATAAGGAGACAAAAGAAAAAACTGACACTGTTTCTGTGCTGAGAATAATATAGTTTGCTCCAAATGACTTCTTGGAGTAATATTCTAATAGCTGAGCCTTCTGTAAATGGAGGGACTGACGCAACTCTGTTAGATTAGGAGAGCATCAGAAAACAACACGTGTAAAAGGTGTAGAAAAATATACACTACCTTAAATCATCATTCCTGTATATTATATAGAATTCATAGATGTTAAACAAAAAGATATTGACATGTTCGTAAGGTCATCTTTTTATGCATTTTATGAAGTATTTTTTTTAATTAGCTTAAAAATTAAGTATATCAATAACCTCGCATAGCTACCAATGATCAGATCAATCTATAAACTCTCTGCTGACAACAGCAATCACTGATAGGATACTGTTCTTTAAAATGTATTCATTAGCTTAAGATTTTATGGTTAAACTGGTGTTGACATATAAATCTATCATCCCTAAATCTATTACCCTGTACAAACCGCTAGAGATAAACAGATCTTCCTTTGTTGAGTGGCTGTAGAATCAAATGAAGCGTTTGATAAAGACAAGGTAGCTCCGCATTTACAAATGCATCAGCTGACAGTGAGCACTACTTGCTAATTGCTGACTCCCCTAGAAAAGTGGATCTTGACCTTCTTGCAGTTGTCCTATGAGATATTGCCTGTATTTGCATAATAGCATGAGGCACTTTTACTTGTAAAGCACAATGACATTTCATGGCTCACACGACAAAAAAAAATAATCTCAAAGTCTTTTACACAGACATAATAGCTAAATGCCCTCAGATCTCGGCCTCCATACTACCTTGCTATAGAGAATACGGTCAGATAGTTAAAATTAGCTGTTCATTGAAAACAGAAAGGCAAAATAGCTTAATTTGAACTTCTATAGTTATTCTGTAAAGCAGAAAATATAACAGAAAACAAAACAAAAACTTTCATTCACTTAAGTCTGGTTAGGTATTAAGTAATATTAAAGGTAAGAATGACTTCCAAATAGTAAATCATGATATATCATAAAGAAAAGTTTTAATTGCTAAACCACGCACAGGCTAACAAGTATTTTCTAAACCTGAAAGTTTGCAAGATTGATTTTAGTTTTAAGATGGCCAATCTAGTTTCATTATTCCAACACAGCGCAAGTGATTCTACCAGAAGTCATTTCTTTTTCTGTATATCAGCCATTTTGAAATAATGTCTGTATCAGACATGAAACCATTTTCTGGGAAGGGAGAAGAATCTGAAATAAAAAGTATGTTTAGCAAATTCCAAAAGCAAAAGTTAGACCCATTTTTCATGTTCACATACCTAAACGGAAGATATGGCGGATTAGTTCCAGACGAAAGTGTCCTGTACACTTCCTCTGGTGTTTTCTTTAAGTATATTACCTAAAGCAGGGGAGAGAAGAGAATGAAGATGGAGGGAAAATAAAAAAATAACCCGCCCTGATCCTGAAAAGTCGTTACCCATTTATATGCTTCCCTCAAACCACTACTCTTCCAAATATTCCATACTCCTTTACAAGCAGCTCATAGGCCATCTGCAGACCAGAGAAGACAAACCTACATAACACAAAAGCTTCAGAAATCAACAAAAAAACAAAATAAACTGGGATTTTTATCCCAGTTTATATTTATATATTTCTATGTTATCTGTGACAGTAAGCAGTCATCTATACTAGGAGTACTCTGCCCAACTTCAGATGATTCAACAGAAGTACTATGGTAGCAGCTGACAAAGGAAACATTTCTCCATCAAAGCTCAGTTGGAACTTTCTATACATGAACATTTTCCGATTCCCAGTTGTCAGTATCAAACTACCCATTAGCAAACAAGATGTCCAATTCAGCAAGCTGAACCTGTGACTATGAGAGCAGCCTCTAGTTAACACAGCACACTAAACCAAGGCTTATTCTGATATCATTGAAGGCCAGCAGTTCCACTGGCTTAACATCAGAGTAAGAAACCAGAAACATCACAGTAAGAAATAAGGAGACACCACCTTGTTGCACTTCAAATCCTATTTGTGCAGTACAACTGCTCCTAAAGTAAAACCAGCTTTGAATTTGTGTTATGTGCATTATTTATAGATACCTCAGCCAGTTTGGAGTGACACATTTTGCATGTGCAAATGTTTTGTGAACAAAGCAGCACAGCTTTCCTATCTGTTACTATCCAACTCACCTTACAGACAGCATCTACATGGCTACTCCTTCATTCTACGCACATTTTACTGCTGAATACTGAGCACCAATGATTGTTTTCTTAACCAAGACAAAGGTCCTGATCTAAAAGCTTTAAGGTTCAACTTCAGACTTTAAGCACATTGGAACAGAAGTAAGTGGTGGTCACTCCCAGAATCTCTGCAAGTTGCTTTATGCCTGGAGTTGTATCAATGTAGTGGAATTCTCAGTACTCTGTAAGATGTCAAAACGGTAGGTAGATTTGCTTGCTTTTCTTACTCAAGCATGGACAAGGGAGACAGCAAAGGAAAAAAAAAAAAACTGTTTTTCTTTAGTCTGAAAAACTCTGTGGTGATGCAGTGAAAAGAAGGTCCGAGTTCATCCTTGTCTGACTATCACAGATTTTACTACTTTGAACTACTACTGTAACTCTGGGCCAAAACCCTCTACATAAACTAATATACTTTCAAAAGATCAATGCAAAATAATAATAGCTGTTTTGTGTTTTTCCCCCTGTAAAGCCACTTTTAATTCTCTTCAAGAGAGATTTTGTAATAGGTTCATCTCCTGTTCCCACCGTGTCATTTCTCTTAATGCACATCATACAGGGGCACTGCTATCTGTAAAAAACAGTCTGAAATATTACAAGTTTTCTAGCATTTTTTTTCCCCTTTGATATGTCCATTCTTATGTTCTGAACTTCCTGAATAATCATGCAATTAAAGAAAAAGCTCTTCTCTATTGGGACATATTCCTGCTAGGCACATTATGTGTAGCAATACTGGCCACACGCACACTGCCAAGAAAATGTATGATGTACGTTCCAAAGCGCTTAGGAAACAAAAAGGGTATTTTGCAAGTCCACCTTAGCATTCATCCACTATAATTACAAATACAATTTCATTTCATCTTGTTCACACCCCCAACATACATTTTCAAATTAAAAGCATATGAACAGATCTATTCTATTGCTGTTAAGTTATCACAAGAATTCTGTGAGGCAAATGTAAAGCAATTTGAGGTGTTGTTTGAAACTGCAAAGAAGCTGTACGTGGTGCAATAGCTGAAAAGCCTTTGTACTTGCTGACCTTCCAAGGGAGGGATTACTGACTTGAGCAGTACTGGGATGTGCTTAGATTAATAGAGAATGAACCCATAAAGCTGCAGGCTGGGCTCAGAAATCTATTTTATATTCTTACATTATGAAAAAAAATCCTGCAGGCAAGTGATTGAATGTGCTTTAGTAGTTCACTATTACTCAGTCTCACTTGCTTTGATAACACTTAAGACCCAAAAAACTCAACAGCTTTTCCCTTGCACTAGCATTACAGAAGTCTAATAAAAGCTATTGGTACCAAAATACACACAAAGTAATCATGAGAAAGCAATACGACCAGCCCATCTGCTGTCTACAGGGAAAAGGAAAGAGAGCTTAGTGGATCTCTTTTCAGAGCTTGTCACAGTAAGTATTGTGTTTCACCAAGACTACTCAAAGTCAGATTTTGGTCCACTAATCAAGCTCTGATCTTAGAATTGCAAGATGCATACTCCTTGCCAGCTCTAAGGATACAGACTAGTATTACTCCTATTCTTCTCCCAGAGCGAACTATTAGATACTGGAGAACACAAATAAGTTGGGGCCTTTTTTTTTCCCCACCCCAACCAGAAGAGAAACGTAATGAATACCTTAACGTTATGCAAAGTGGCATCTGTCCCCCGCTCCACCCCCCAACTCATCCATACATTATTAGACATGAGAATATGCACCCTCCTTCATGATTTTGCAAAGAATGTGCTCTTTAATGACAAGTGGGGAGTTCTTGTCGTCCCTTCTGACTTCACAGAACATTCTGTGTAGTAGTCCCAGCAATTTAGGAGAAATCCTGAACTTCTCTGTAAGATCAGCAAAATCTTCATGTTCTTCTATTCCTGTTTTAAACGTTTGTTGTTGTTTTAACCTTAGTTTTATGACAAATGTAATCCTTGCAGAATTCTTCAGAGCAAGGATATGAATTTAGCAACTGGACATGATTAACTAAATACATTGAAAATCCATTACAAAAATTAAAATTTAGAAAATGAATCATTCTGAGATGCAATTTACAAACCGGTAAGCTGTTGTGAATCAAGTTTTAAGCTCTCTCAGACTCATGACTCTAACTAAAATATTTTAATAGCTATTCGGGTGTTTCAGTTCAACTTGTCTAAGAAGCTGTTTAAGTGAACAGTCTAAGTTGCATAATCATTACTGGAAACCCATTCCTAAAACATGATCCACTATTTTCCACGTTTCATTTTACACTTAATATTTTAGCACCAGGAAAAATAAAGCAAGCTTTCTCAATTAACTTTCGCATATTGGTAGAGTTCAAAGCTGTGGAACTTTCTGTCTCAAAAAGCTTATGAAATTGAGGACAAGACACAAACACAAAAGCCCTTGAATAAAATAATTCATCAAACAGTATGATCAAGTTGTCAAATACAAACTGTTCTTTTCACTGAAGATCATGACTAGATTCCTTCAGGTCAGAAACTTCCCTACCATGTAGCTCACGAGTGTACAACTAATGCATGTAACTGAATACAGCATCTAGAGGTAAAATGCTCTAATGTTATTTCTCAAATTAATATGCCTGGATTACAAAAGTTAAGCTTCTGTAGTTTAAAAAAAAAAAACAAAAAAAACCAGACTATTGTAATTATAATCAGATTATTATAATCATAAATTACTTTTCGGAAAAATATTGATTTTATGAATTTATTGGCATTATTATTGATCACCATAGAAGAATATGATTGAACTTCCATAGGAGGAATACACACATATAGAGAAAAATTTTGGGATGCAATGTTAAAGTAATAGATACCTTTGTGCAAACTGTTTTCCAATGTCACACTAAACTGAAATAAATTAGAAAGTGACTATGCTGCATATACATTGTTTATAGTTAATGGATGCTTTTTTGCATTGGTAGCACTGTATTAGTAAAGAATTACTCTTGGTACAGAGTATCTTCTAATAATCAAAAGATATTTACAATATCTGCTAGTCTTTGACAGCAGAGTATCATATGCAGATGTAGACCACTTGCACATGCTAGCAATTAAGAGCTATAAGCAGCTTAACACAGGCTAAGCTAGTGTTACACGTGCCTGTAGTTGTGGCACACGAGTTTACCTTATCATACACATAAGCTACCTTCTCTCACGTGTGATGAGCCACCGGATACCTACTATAGAGTACGTACACAGCCACATCATGGTACACACACTATGTGCTCCCTCCCCCCCGATATGTTCCAAAGCCACCCCCCGTACTGTAAATGGAGTTAAGTGACAAAGAAAAGGTCTCTCTAGAACCCATCCAGCAGAGTTTTCAAAGATGGCTTATAAAAGAACCAAATGACAATCTGTCTAGCCCCCTAAGGGAACATCCCTTGGGATGCTATTTTACACAAAAGAGATGTTTCTTAAGGAAGGTTAGAAGTATCCATGCAATAATTAGTACTTACGGCATATGCACCTATTAGAAAAGCTGCATTTGCTCGTTTCCTCTGGTCAAAACTGGTATAGTAAACTATCTTCTTTCTTGACAGACTGAAATACTGTTAAAAAATAAAAATAATTTTTAAAAACCACCATACTTACTGAGAGAAGAATACAATTTTAAAACAATTTAAGTAGTCACTTCTAGTAAACTGACAAGTCAAAGAATTCCTATAGAGTCTTTTGAAATTAAAGGAGAAAAAGTTCCTGGTGGCATGAACTATCTTCTTACATTGCAGATAAGAGTGCAGGGAAGCATTCACTGTTCCATAGTAAATATATTGGTTTTGCTGTGCTACTTTATTCTATAAAATGCAGTTGAATCAACACATTCAATATAAGATACTATACTTTTTTTTTTTCCTAAATATCCAAACAATACCTTATGAATGCTGTTCAAAATCATTGAAATTGTCAGACTCTCATGTGTGTTAAATCTCTTTAGCATACTAAACACATTCTACAGAGAAGACAGTCAATTTCTTTTAAAAAAGCAGTTAAACAACCCTCATCCTCTATACTACCTAAAAACGGGGTTACAGACAACATACTTTGACAGGTTTAATAACAAGAGTTTATAAAAATATTGTGCAAGTGAAAAGCCTAAAAAAAAAAAAAGTTAGGTACAGACATAACTTGTTAGTCTTGCAATTCTTCTTTATTTGGGAAGAAAAGAAGTCTCTGTCAGCATCCTGCAAACAAAACTCTCATTGAAAACAAGACCAAGAAGGAGCAGAAAAGAATAATCAGGACAATCTGCAGCAAAGCTATTTAAAGCTGAAGAGAAAATTGTCACTTAAAAATGGCAAGCTAGACAGTTTATTGCAATTTTTATTTTTCTTTATTAATTTTATTACATTAATTTTATTACATTACTTTATTAATTTTATTATACTTTGAAACCTTGTCACATATGCTTTTCCTTATAGTCTTCTATGGTTCTGTTACAGTTTGAGGAAGTCATCAACAGATACACCAGATTCTGCTTCTAAATACTTAAAGGGTATTTTTATTTTTAAAAGTTGCACAACATTTTATGAACTGCCCGTGTTCCAGTGTTGCTGTTACCCAACTTCAGTATTTTAAAACCTATTTGACAGTTTACTTTCTTTTCCTTCTTTTGACATTTGGGGGTTGGAGGTAGGGTAACTGCGGCAGGACTGTTTTATTCATTTAATTAGTGCCACTATATTTCACTTCCATACATTCATAAACATTGAATATCATCTTAAATCTTGTTGCGAATTCTAGGACTGCTTTCACTGCAGAAACAAACTTTGCACCCAAAAAAACAATAGCTAAAAAAAAACAATAGCTGATAAACTCAGGAGAAACGTGATATACGCATCACAGTGAGCTTTTTACTCCCACCCTTCATGGTGCCTTTAATTAGCAGCTCTAACTGTATGTTCCAAGCTGGTTTTATTACCCACAACTTCCAGAGGTGGATACAGCATGAGAGCTAATGCCAGTGTGTGCATCTAGATAGGACTACAGGTGCTGAGAGGGATAATTGCCATTGATTGGAAGATATCATGTCTTGAGATCAACAGCAACATCTCTCAGAGTATATACAAACATACAGGGTATAAGCAGTTATTTAATTAGTGAAGCTTTCAATTATTATTAAAACTTGTCAAAATTTTAAGATCCCTCCTTTCTTCCCCCTCCTCAATTTTTTAATTTTAGTGTTCTCTAACTGCAGTTCCGCCCATGATATGTGGGTGGGATAAGATTACAGTAGTTATGCAACAGTGACAGAACTTCAATTATAACTTGTTGACTACTACTTTTTTAAAGCAAAGTTCTTCGTAACAGTTTACAGCTCACCTGAAATACCACTTGAAACTGCAAAAAGCACAGGCTGCTAGCTAGCAGGAGTTCTATTTAACAATACCACATTTCATGTTTTATTTTACAGAACAGACTTTTTTTTTTTTTTTTTTTTTTTTTTTACCATATAGGTATATCAGGTCAGACCAATTCTGAAACACTTATGTACCAGCACAATCCAGAGCGGTAGCCCACCTTAAATGCTCCCAGAACATTTAAATGAAAGCAGCATAGCATTTTAACAGCTTCAATTTCAAAAAGCAATTTCATAATCTTTATGAACCATATAGATCATATGGAATATTTAATTATTTTTTTTAGTCCTGACTAAAGCTTTAACACAAAATTGAAAACTGAGGCTACTGAATGGCTTACAGCACAGCAAGCAGAGGAGAATTGCATCAGAATAGAACGAACCACTATTTTTGTTTGCACATGGGTTAACGAAAATCAAAGTTTACAGCAAATGCTTGCTGAAGTGACTTACTGCTTGAAGTGCAGCATGCGTGATTGCTTCTCTTAACGTGAACAAATTCGCAACTCAATTACACTTTCAGTATTAATACTAAGTTACATAAACTAGCTTAGTATTGTTAAACGTACTAGCTTAGTATTATTAAACAAACATGCTGGTTTTTCAAACACATTTAGTAGGCTAAGTCTAGTCCTTTGGCTAGGTTCAATAAGTGTTAGGACACTTATTATCATTTTTTTTTAATTTTTTATTTTTAAGAAACAGCTCCAGAGCTCCACCTGAATGTAGAGCTTTTGTTTCCTCAGGTACTGCAGAAGGAAACAAAAATGTTTCAACAACGAATTTCTCCATATGAGTTGTCTATAGAATAGCTATAGTTAAAAGATGATATAGCAATACAGTTGCAAAACACCTTTTACTTTTAAAAGGTTAAAATACGTGTATTGTGAAGCACTAAAGATATTTTTCTTTACCAACAAGAAAATTTCTGTAGCACTCACACATCACTAGAACATAAAATGAAACAAAATTCATCTTGTTAAGATGCATCCCAGAGGAATAAACTGAAAGACAGGCTTTTGAAATAAAAGCAGAGGTTACAGAGAAGCGTGGAAGTTTTTTTTTTTTTTTTTTTTTTTTTTGTTGTTTGTTTTTTTTTTTTTTTTGAGGTGATGAAAAAACTCATTGGTGCATGATAGGACTCCACAACACATTTTTTCACTTTAAAATTATTTTAATTTTATAAAAAGATGAATTCTTGCTTCTTGAAAACCTCAAGAGAGATTTACATGCACAGAAATTGACAACAAGCCTAGAAGGTGCTACTGTGGGCAATTACTAGATTAATACCTATTAGAATCACCAGATCACCATGTTACTGTACAGTAATTTAGTTAATGGATATAGTTTAATATACTTGCATTGTTCAGCAAGAAATTACTGCAATGTGTTTAATAAAGCTGGATAAATGTAAACACTGTTTACGTATACACTAAAATATACGTGTGTAACGGTGAATGTAACGCTTGCAAACTGGGCGTGAAAAAATCACATATTAAAAAATGTCTCTCTGACTTGCCTCATAACCTAAGCTGTCCTGAAGGAGACGTTTGTAATTACTACAGTTCCATGTATATGACCAGCAGGTTATTTATACTGAAAACAAAAAACAAAACCCAGAACCCTCTGCAATTTCACAACACAGTTAGTATATGAGAACTGTTAACCCCACAGTTCATAACCCTGCCCAAACCTTCCCTGCCTTTGATCTTCCATAATTCATATCATTTTTGTCAGCAACTTTCCCTCTAATTACCCACTTCTAAATTTATTGAGGTTTTATAAGGTTATATGTGCATGAAACCCAGTAGTTTTTCAAATTGTTTTATGAAATTGGACATTTCAATCGAAGAAAAAATAAATTTCATAATTGAATTGCAATTTCTTAGTCAAGCGTTTTCCCAAACAGGATTCAATGAACAAGTAGGAAGATCGCATGTCCAAGCATTTTTTCTTGCTGTTGACTCAGCTAGTCAAGATCATCTCCATAGCAATCAGCAAAACATTACAAACAATGTCAGTAAGGTTTTCCTGTAAAGCATAACTTTAGTACTTTACCTCTAGCTTTCTCAGCAAAATTGATATTTGAATAAATCCTTCAGTGTTTCTGAACAGAACTATTCACAATTTTTAAAGCGAGTCAGCATAAAGTTATGATAGTTTACTTTAAAATGCTGGTCTGCCATAGAGTACATTTCAAACAGCGATGCCTTTCGCTCCTTACCTGCTTCCTTCTTCCAAAAAGGAGAGGTGGAAGCAGAGAACTGCCTCCTCTGTGGTTAATCCCTCTCCCAAAAAAGAAATAGATACAGCTAAAAGATTTGTGGGGTTTTGTTTTTTTAAATGAGATCTTATTACATTTTTCCTGTTTCTACTCATATAAATTTTAAACTTAAGAAAAGCCTTCCAAGTCTTAAATTCCTTTTGTGATACCATGGCCACACAAAAATTATAACATGTAGTGCATAATTTTTTGTGCCACACTTCTTTTAAAAACTTTTCATAAGAAAAGTACACACAGCGTATACCCAACCAGGTACATACCAAATCATAGCTGGAGTCATCTGGGCTTAAGCACTGTGATTGCCTCAGGGTCCCGAGAGTGTTGCAATATAGCAACAGCAACTATCCAACAGCAGAGGTTGGATTTCCAGAGGATTATAAACCACAGTGTCTTAACTTCCTATGATCAGCCACTGCTTGTGCTGGTCCCAGAGCACGGTTACCTTTAATGCAAGTGTATGCAAGCAGCAGGTTGCCAAACAGGACTCTTTCCCCCAGTTCAATAGGCACTTCCCATCCAAAAAAACATCAATCACAGGCTGCCCACGTGTCGCCCTGGTGCCCCATGAGAATTACCATACTTCTGCTGCAACAGTTGCCCACTGCATCAATGCCTTGCCAGCAGGTAAGTCACAGGTCACAAACTTCTGTCTTATACACACACTAGTTCAGGCCTCATGTGGGAGAAGTCCCTGCAGGGAGGCTTGTGAAGGACAGACATGAGAAAGTGAGAGGTAGAAGAGCAGAGAGAGTAGAAACTGAGAAACTCAACTAGCAAAGCTGAGCAATAGTCTTTTGTAGCTAGATCTACAGTACAAATCAGTTGCATGCTTAGCCTTAGGATTAGGTCTTTCAAGTCTACTTACCCACTGCAGATAGTATGTAAGTTAGGACAGAGTCTGGCATGTATTTTAACTATCAGAGAAGCAAAGTTCATATTAGCAGGTACTGGCCTATCTCAGACATAGTGCCAATTAGGCAGGCTGAAATCTATTCATGCAAGAGTTTCTACACTACTCGGGTGGTATTCCAAGCTTCGGCTGTTTGATTTCAGGTATTACTTACGAGTGGTTGCACTCTCAGGTTACCCTTCTCTATTATACATTAGAGAGTTTAAGTTAACCTATTTGGAATTCCTCTATGGTAAGGTAGCAGCAATAAACAGCACCTCTTTTCCAGGTGATCTGCATGAGATTTCTGTTCCGTTCTTGCCAATCTGTACTCTTCATCTTGTACTGTGAGTTGTTTTTTGTTGTTGTTTTTTTCCCCAAAAACATGAAAGTTACATTAAAATAACATTAAGGTATACTAAGCCAACTCTGCAAATATCAGTTACTCATTCAGTTTCAATTTGGCTCCCTTATATATTTTTTCCAATTACAATATATGACCTTTGATATGATTTTAGACAACTACTTCATAGAGACAGGACAAACACTTTGCAGTCAAAATAAAAGCTACCATGGAGGAAGATAGCTAAGTTTTCTATTTCAACTGCAGAACAACTCAAGATTGTCTTAAATGTACAATCCTTATTTGGAAGCAGGAGAATAAGAGGGCTTCTACAAAGGAATTGATAGCAGTGACACCTCTGCAAAGTGTCACTACAGAAAAAAAAAAAAACATGTTATGTGTAAAAGACCTTTCTGTAACACTTATTACAAGCAACATTTTATTGAACTGAAAGATTTCAAAGTTTTAATTTTTTGCTTGAGTGAGATTTAAATAGTGTGATTTTGGAGTCTGTTTTATTCTTGTTCAAAGGGGTCAGGGACAGGGAGTTGTTTGTTTTAATATTTTTTGTGGGGGTTGTTTTTCGGGGGAATAGTTGTTTTGTTTGTTTTTGAGTTATTCATACTAACATACCAACTCATTCGCTGCAAACTCATGAAGTATCCGTATAACCAGACTGTTTCTTGTTACTATTTTGTCATGAAACGAAGGTTATGAAAAATGGTGAACCACTCACCAGTAGCTCACCCACTAAGCAACAATCAGGGCATATTCCTTCTTCCATTCTTCAGAGGGAAAAGAATTCAGAACAAAGAAGAGCCTTAAAGCTTAGTTGCAACTATCTAGATAATGAGAACCTAATAATTGCTTTCAAACTGAATAATAGGTTTTAGCTGAGTTTCAAAGCACAAGAATATAGGAACATTGTTTTTAAACGAAGCTTACCTTTAATTTCTTATTTAGTTTACAGCAATATCTGTATAACATTGCCAAATTTAAAGGTCCAAAATCTGCATAGAAACTGGGAGAAAAGAACAAAAATGTGTTATTTATACAAAGTGCTAAGCAAGTTTCAGCATGCATGTTGTTGATAGTTAAAACTGTTAAAGAGTAACTTTTGGGGAATACGAAGTAAACAATAGACATATGGCACTAGATAAAACCCTATATAGGTTCATTTAAGAGGAAAATAGTAACAGTTAATTTGAAAGCATATGTAGCTTCAGTTTAAGGTGCTGCAGTAACCACCTTTTCCATTATACGTGCACACACACTAACTTTCACCATATCCAGTCCGGGTTTGGCTAAGACTACAGACAAGGAGAGTAGAGGACTTCAAGACGTGCTCTACTCTCCTTTTAGCCATGCTGCTCTCATTCTAGATATGTCCTCATCTCAATCAGCTATAGAGCCTGTATCATTAGATGCTATGAAGTATAAGCAGAATTTTACAGCTTCGAGGAAATTGTATTTAATAATGTCCAATCTTGGTATCTCTCTGGAATTGAAATCTATTTCCTTTTATTCCATCCTCCCTTATTCCAGAGACTACATATTATACATATACCCTTTACAGAGAATGTGTGTTTCCTTTTTGACACTTAGTCCTCTCATCTCTAAGCTCTCTCAATTTATTATTTAATTAATGTTTTTTCATTGTTCTTCTTCTTTTCTTCTAGATTTTCCTCAAACGTTCTCATTACCCCTGAAGCAGCAACTGCTGCCTTTTGGATAAGAGATAATAGCAACAGGCCATACAGAAAAATTATTGCAAAATAAAGGTTGCCTGTAGGGATTCACAGTGCTTTTCGTAGCTAACCCTAAGAGCTATACTTTTGAGGCTTACCACTTTATTAACATCCCCCATACATATCCTCTCAAACAAAAAAAGACCAAGCCCAGTGAAAAAGAGACAATTGTATTAGCCTGATTGCCGTTCAAAAGGAGCAGCCAGCCTGCCACACCAGTGTTATTTCGGTATCATCTACTGTACAACATCAAATAATAGTATAAGTGCTTGTTAAGATTCAGTTCATCCCCTTCAGTACAAAACATTAGGACATAATGCTTAAATACAGAAGCTCATTAGCTGGGTCAAAGACTAAGCTGTCCAACTCAGGACTTTATTTGTAGGTTGCATGGAAGTTAAGTGAAAATTTCAGGGGCAATAAAGCAGTGACTGACTTGAGATTCCACATCTTTTCTAAGATAAGACTGCCAGATATGGTCAACAGTTACAGGTACTTTTAAAAAAATATTCTCTGTTAAGTTTTTAATTGAGATGAAATGAAGCGCAACATATAGTTCCTATAACACTGCCCTGATCAGCCTAATGATAAATGAACTGTGTATTCAGCTATAATGCACTGAAAACCTAAAGCCATGCTGCTTTAGGATAATAAATTTTCATTACTAATTATTTGCTATAAGTACAGCAATATGAACTCACATAATCTACTTTTACCTTTCAGCATGATTAAGCTCAAACAGGAACATAGGAAAAACACATGAAAATTAATTTACAAATCAATTTATACACGACAGACAGATTACTTACTGTTTTGATGGAGGCAAGAAAAAGATGCATTTATTCAGTCAATCCATGAAGTAACAGGGTATTTTTACAAAATAGACCTATTCAGATTCTCTCAGGAGCCAAGCTAGAGTTAACTTAAATTTACTACTTCTCCATCATTTACTACTAAGTACACTGTGCTTTTCTTAATACAGTAAAAAAAAAAAAAAAAAAAAAAAAAAAGAGTAGCAGTACTGAACGCCCTGGTATTATTACCACTATTTAAAACACTATCAGGAAGAGAGGGTATTTTTGGTGAGTGGTGCACCACTGCTACCCATACACCAAAAAGAACCACTGTCAGCTCCCAGTTCATTTGCCCAGCACCACCTAGGCGGTATAAACAAGCTGACTTCACTGATACACCGTTGTTGTGGTTGCATGAGGGAAAAAGTTTATTTCCTACACAAATAATTTTAATTTTTTATACTAACTTTGTTAAATTTGAATAAGCTTGAATGTCTATAATGGAGCTAAGTGACACAAGTGTTTCGCAATTCTTGAAATCAAACAGTCCTGAAAGATAACAAAACTCGGTACTGAAGTCAATGAACTCTGTTCCACAACCCCCTTCTTCTATCCTTAAAACTAAATACAATTTCTGATAAATTTTAACAGAAGAGTTCAGTCTTATCCACTCTTACTACTTTTATTATAAAAGGCCATTTTTTCCTTGAATTCAAGACACTTGATCCTACTCAGACAGAGGATTTTCTTCTTAAGAACAGAATTTTGAGAGAGTGAGAAATAAGTGGAGGATGGGAAATTGGGATGGAATAGCGATGAGGAGAAACAGCACACCAACTCATCCGTTAAGTTAAGGAATTTTATCTGGTAAAAGTTAAAGATAAAAATACAATAAATCAAGTCTAATTAGTGATAGTCACTGGTAACAATCTATGCAATATTAGTTCATTTATATTTCTTTTATGGGTAATAGATCCATTGTATCCAGACGTATCTCTATGTTTCTGTAAGTATTTGAATGCGGTAAGACATTGGGACGTCTCTGAAGCTTCAGCCAGTTAAGACAGAGTCATTTGCTACGGAGGTGGGAACCAGATATGAGAACAGAAGGCAAGTATAGTATTAATCTACACTTAATTATATTTTGTTTTAATCAAATACCTTGATGATAGCTTAAATTATTCTTCCCCCTCATCCCATGGAAACTTACTATCCTTACACTTCTCCAACCATGTAATGGTAAAACCCACAAATATACTATATGAATATTTAAACACTTTACTTCATAAATGCTAACATAATGCTACCTGGGAGCAGTAGCATAGATCTCTTGTGTCTGTGTTCTCCTTAGAATCAACTCCTAGATCCACCCCTTCTTATCAGTTCTTACAGGAGATCATTTGAGTTATTTGGTTACCCAGGAACTGCTATTCACCTGGAAAGGCCAGCCCAAATGAGCTCATCAGTTCACTCTGGCATGCCAGTACAGTCTTCCAAGGAATTTAATCATGAAAAAAAAACAAAAAAAAAACAACAAAACGTTGTCTAGAACTCTTTGGGACAGTAACCTGCTCCTGATTGCAGTTCTGTGCAAGGCCACATGAAGGTGCCACCAGTTAGGTCACGCCTCAGGCACCTCTGCTGCATGCTACTTCTTCCTGTGTATTTGCACAGGGCTGACCCTAGCACAGCAGCAGCGTGATAAGCAGCTTTCTGATCCTGAAGTATTGGATGGAGCCTGGTAATGGTCAGTGAAGCCAGACAGTCTTTGAAACGAACTGATAACCTCCATATTAACATCACAATCAACTTATTTATGGCCAAGGTATCAAGTTATCTTTCAAAGATAAATTGAACTGCTTGTATTTTACCCTAGAAACCTAATAGTGAACACAAACTTTTTGCCCTGTAAATGAATGTAGCAGAGCAGTAGTTTTATATTGCCGCTCACACATTCTGTGATACAGCAACATCAGTACAGATGAAAGGACAGGAGATTGCTGCTAGAAGATCTATTTCAGGATTCTTTTCTCCATGCCAGCTCAGTGTAAGTTCAGTGTTACTGCACCTGAACACGAGGGTGCGTGCACACTCTTGGCATCCTGTAGCAGGCACTCCCAACAGTCTGAACATGGCTCAAACCCTAATTATCATAGGGGAAAAATAATAGGACAGATCCACAAAGTCAGTCCTAACAGGGCAATAATGCTCAGAGGGGATGATGTTACTTGCATGGCAGCTTAGCCAGTTTTTGAGTTGGTAACTTGAGAACAGGGACACAGCTCAGCAATTGCAATCACTTACTGGAGCATGCTCACCAGAACTGGAGCACAGTGACTTTCTGTAAGAAGCTTGCTTTCTTGGACACGAGCAACTGTGTTAAAGTTTTTTCCTACCAAAGAAGAGCACCTCTAATTGGCTTTTATTCAAACCAAAAATTTAATTATAAGGACTTTAAGAACTAGCAGAAATGTCATTTCCTAAATACAGGACTACACTAATTTGTAAGCATGGTAGAAATATCCTGATTCTTGTTTAGCTTACTATTAAAGTTAAATAGTGAGACTAAAATAGAATGAGGGAGATATACATGTATATATGCATATCCACTTGCTTTTCTCTCCCCCTTTCCTCGCCTGCAGTACTAGAACATTCAGGCAACTGCCCTGCCAGCTCGTCTTTGCTCCCACTGAGTAGCACAAGAACCAGCCGCCGGCTAAGAGGCCACCTGCGTGCTACAGATAAAGGCTCCAAGCCCTGAGCTGAACACGCCTAAGTGCAGCAGTTTCTGGATGACAGCCAAAAGGATTAATCCACATATTCAGTACAGCCTAACTCTGCCCGTCAGGAAATATTACCTATTCTGTTTCTTTTTCCTCCCATTACTTTTTCCCAAAGTGTGTTCTACCTTCCCTCTTCCCAGGTGCACAAAGGTGGGATCCCAATAGCACAAGCTGCCTGCTCTAACCCCACCAGTTCCAGTAAGGGGTAAATCGCTGGCAGCTTTATCTGGGCCAAGGCACAATCCCTAATGCTTAATACTACTTAAGGATCACACGCTTCTGAATGACAAAGGAAGATACAGTGAATACCTGGAAGTGATATAAACACCCCACTGCTTGCATCTGAATGCAGGAATAATGCCGAGGGTCTGGATTATGCAGAACACCAGGTACTCAGTCTATTTCCCCTTCATTGTTCCAAATCCTCCTCAAGATACTGGCTCTTCAAAATCCAAGAAGAGATCACAGCACCAAGTTACAGATAATTAAATAGCTACTCCAGATGCATGTGCTTTTCATACAATGCTCCTTGATGCAAAGAACATAGGATCGGTGAAGAGCTTCTTGCAGAGTTCGACCATAGAAGATTCTTCAGATTATGTTAGAAACCTACTCTCTACAGACAATAAAAGCCTTCTTAACAGAGGCGAAGACTTTACATCAGTTTTCTATATTAAGCTATACTCTTGTCCAATAGGAAAGTGAAGTCTAGAAAAGAAAAAGTTATTCTACTCCAGCCCCACTTGCTGCAAACAAACAACAAAATATCTTCAATGCTTTTGACAGTTTATTTTGTCTTCTCTGTGGGAATCACAAAATTACAGAATGGCTGGAAGGGACCTCTGGAAGTCATCTGGTCCAAACCCCTGCTCAAGCAGGGACACCTACAGCAGGTTTTGAAATCTCCAAGGAGGGAAAATCCACAACATCTCTGGGCAAACTGTTCCAGTGCTCCACCACCCAAACAGCAGAGAAGGGCTTCCTGCTGTTCAGATGGAACCTCTCGTGGCCCTGTTGGTGTCCACTGCCTCTTATCCCAGCACTGGGCACCACTGAGAAAAGCCCAGCTCTGTCCCTTTTGCACCCTCCTTTCAGGAGTTTATGGACTTGGATAAGATCCCCCCAAACCTCCTCTTCTCCAGGAGGAACAGCCCCAGCTCTCTCAGCCTCTCCTCACAGGAGAGGTGCTCCCATCCCTTGAGCCTCTTGGTGAAATGAAGACATGCTTGCATATGAAATTTATTTTGTACTGGAGAGAGCAACCCAGGTGTTGAGGGGCAGCACTTGGCAAGTTTCATATATAAAGGTATGCCATTAATTCACAACCTAGGCAAAAGTTGATATTCCCAGATCTTCTCAATTTCTTGTTTGCATTGAATTTAATCCCTCGATTTAAGATGGAAAACAACAAAGCTACAGTACTATTCTTAATAGTCACTTGTAAGAATTAGATGTAAAAAGCTGATGTTAGCATAATGAAGTTTTTCTGTTCTGTATGTAAATTGATATTGATAACGAGTTAGGAAGTTCCTTAAATTAAGTATTGTTTTGGGTTTTGTGGACCTCAACTTATTAAGTTATATTGGTCATTTGATAGCAAAGTTCAACTCTTCATAGGCTTCTGACATGAACAAGGAACTCCCTGTTCTCCGTGTGAAGTGACAGGTCTGTTTGTTGTAACAAGGCTAAGTTTAAGTTTTCTCTTTTCCTTTCAACTGATATAAGCCACAGAAGGCTAGCGAAGTTCAGGTTTCCTATGCAAGTACCGTTATGGATAGCCATAGAAAAGAAGCATTTTCCACCAGTCAAATTAACCCTTACTCTTACCACAGGAAAGAGAAACTGCTTCTTTGCATAAACGCATCCTACAAGTCAAAGTACAAAGATTACTCATTAAATGACGTTTTAGCTTTAAGTCTTACTTTATGGCTGCTCAAACCAAAAAATGTGTGTAACATAAAGACTGCTGGGAAGTGGGCAAGTAACACACTAAAATTTTCAACCCACAGTATAAGACATTGGACGTACAGACAATGTCATGTTATTCCTTTTAAAGCTGATCACAAAGTTTCAGACTGGACCTGCAAATGCTGTTTATACAAAAGATTTGAAGTTAGAAGAAATAACCCAATAAAAACATAATGGCTTATGCAAACTGCCAGCACAGTTTACCAAGATGCTATTCCAGTTTCTAATGAACTTTTATTTCTGTTTTCTGAGAATTTACACAACAATAAAAAGGACATAAAAAGTTGCTTTGATAAAAACATGTGAAAGCCAAGTTAACCAGTCAAGTGTAATATTCCTAACCCAGATCTGTTTACTGAAAGGTGAAGCATGAAAGACACTATTCTTAGAGAATAAAAAGCTTCTTACTCTTGCCTAACTCACTAATTGAGGTCTTGCCAAGCAAGGCTTGTGTATTTGCCAAACAACAGTCTTCATCAAACTGGATTATTTCTCATCAACTCCATTTTCCTGACGTAGTAGTTACCTGTGCTATATTACTCTGAAATACTGCATTTTCCTGTAAGTAGTAATGCAGACTTCCTCGGGAGGGACCTCAGAGTTTCAGAGAGAGACTGACAAAATCTTACCGAAATAGAATAACTGGGAATAAAATCTTAACAATTCAGAGTTGCATCAACTCATTCAGGTTTCTCGTTCCCTTAACCGAGGAATTTGCATACCCGCTCTTCCCTAGCATGATAGGTTCAAGGTTAAATTGCAGCACATTAACTGCAGCAGTGACAGTTCTGAGAGTTCCTTGTCAGCCAATGTTTGAGATGTTCCTAAGTGCATTTAAGTCCTTTTAGAAATTTAAAGAAGTATGAATGTTTAAATAAGACCGTGTTATGAATTTATTAAAACAGTTGACAACTTCAAGTGAAAACCGAAAGCTAAAGTACTCAAGATTACATAACCACATTTGGGGTATAATCTAGTGATAAATCACGTGATAAAACACAAGAGCAAGTCAGCATTCAGCAGATCAAAGCTTCCAAAACCATGAAGTTCAGTGCTAGCGCTCTTTTCTTTAATGAATCGCATATAGTATTAATTTACACTATTCCCTTCTGTCTCATCAAGATTGAGGAAAGGAGGTGAAAAAAAGGAAGTGAGGCAGGAAGGAAGTTGATTACTACGTGATCCAGTAATATGCTCTTTATAATCAGACTAACAAACCCATACCCACATATTCCTGAGGTTTTTAGATCACATGTTGCTTCAAAGAAAGCAAACTGCCCCCAGTAAAGGCAGCTAAGGAAATTTAACACTTCATGCTTGGGAGCTATTGCTGAAGATAATAGAAAAACAGCCCAAAGAAAAGCAGTGTACTTCCATGCACAGAAATATCTGTCTAGTCACTAGTATGATGCACCTTAACACGCGTCATATTTGACACAATAACATGCATCTTAATAATTGGTTGTGCTGACAAAGTCATTTCACAGCTGTTGAGGATTTTGCATCTGGATGAATATCTATCCACATAACACCTTGAACAAATCTCCTACTCACATAACAAATCTCTTCCACACAGCAATTTGAACAACTCATTTGATTAAAAAGCAGAAGTGGACAAGAAATGTTGATTGGGAAGAACAGCACAGGCAGGCCATTTTGACTCTAGAAAACACTGTTCTGAGCTACAGCTCTTCAAAGCTTACTTCCAAATATTCTTTTTTTTTTTTTAATCACTTAAATATTTCTATTCTCTTCCTCAGAAAGGCTGCATTTTTAAGAAAGCTAGCAGGAAATCTGATTTGGTGTATGAAGTTATACTCTGGTGTATGAAGTTATACTGCTTTAAACAACTCCTGATGTTAGGGCCTGTCCTTACTGTGTAGCCTGTGAAACAAAACAGACAAATATAATCAAATTGATAGACACGACTGGGAAACTACAGTAGAATCAGCATTTCCCTAAGAACTATCAGATTTGCATTCTCTCTCTCACTTTGCCCCTAGCTTTCCAATTTCAGAAAGATACTGACAAAACTACAAACCTGTAACCCTACCGACTTTTACTTCCTCAAGAACACAAATTTCCTTAAAGATGGGAGTGAGAAGAGGGAAGAAAACTTGAAATCAGATATGGTTTTACTACCAACTATTGCATAACTGATAGTGAAGCATGCTGCGTTACAAGTATCAACAGAAAGCTTAGCACTGTTTCACTAGGAGAGCTAGATTACTATACAGGATGCATTCACACCACCCAGCAACTGCCACTTAGTTTCTATTTCGTATTAAGTTTTACTATTGGAGAACACAACAGGAGGAGTACTGTTACTGTATCAAACATGGGGGATACCTTTAAAAAGGTGCCAATAGATTAGGAACTATGGATTCAGAAAAAATACCACAAATTAGATGTCCAGATTCTTTAGATGTGCCCTAGAAGATAAAGGAAATGTGACTTCCTTCCGTTATGTTGTAAATATACATGATATTATTATACATTCTGGTGTGTGGTTAATTGACACATGGATTAAGGAATATATTTATTTAGTTTCCTTCAGTGATTGTTACAGAAAATATTTGCAATCCAAACAGTAAATTACAAAAGTCAACTCTGAAGAAGGATCATCAGGAACTCCTTTAGAAGGCTGAAGACAATGAAGAGTCAGAAACGTGCGTAGAAAATAAAGCCCAGTACTGTAAGATTTGCACAGAAGATAAGCTAGAAACAAAGGATGATTAGTTTACACCTGCACAGAAGCAGCACTGAGGTCACTGGCGTAGGATGCAATTGATGCTCATACGTTTTTCAACACATGGGGAAAAAAAAAAAGTTACGTTTAAAGATATGACTAGAACTTTTTCTTGTTCCACTAGAAAAGTTTCGGTACTGCAGCAACCCTTTGTCAAGCAGCTATAGCTGCCATCATGCAAGGAGCAGCTGAGCTGGGAACACAGCGTACAGTGACACCTCTGTAACCACAGCACAGGGCTATTACTTTATTTGTTCTGTGTAATTATTTCACGTCTCTTCGAAGTACTCTAACTGCGCTCAGTTTAACTGTTGCCCTTCTACACGCTGTCAGAACCTTCCAAGCTCACGAGGCTTTAACTTCACCGAATACTTCCTCTGCTGCTCTAAAGCTCCAAAAGCCAACAGGAAGTGCTGTACCAAAACCCTTAAAATAAGTTGCAGATGTTCTTCAAAAGAAGATCTAAGCTCTGCATTCTGTGATTCTGTGTGAAAGGGGGTCATTTCATACGCTTGATAAAGGAAAACATGCAGCAAAAAACTTTTGTGTAGTATGAAAGACGTTTAGACG
Source organism: Aythya marila (assembly GCF_965140915.1). Taxonomy (NCBI): domain Eukaryota; kingdom Metazoa; phylum Chordata; class Aves; order Anseriformes; family Anatidae; genus Aythya; species Aythya marila. The sequence continues at coordinate 4,079,622 of NC_139049.1, forward strand.
TAGAGCTTAGGGATATGGTTTAGTGGGGACTGTTCACATTAGGTCAGAGGTTGGACTCGATGATCTTGAGGTCTCTTCCAACCTAGAAATTCTGTGATTCTGTGAATATATGGAAGCCTTCTATTAAAGACACTGTTTATAAGGTGTAATTAATCTAAGAGATCTTTTCCACCTTATAAAGCAATCTTACAAAGCTCAACTATTTTACCCCAGGCCAACTACGATTTAACTGGTTTTGTGAGCTTTTAAATATATATATATTTCTGTTTTAAACAAAACAAAGCTAAACTAGCTTCAGACGGGTTATACACACGCTCAGGCTAACTTACACCAAGCCTTCATCGAGGTAGCTGGCGGGGGGTGGCGGCACCCCACGGAAAGCCTCAGAAGCGCTCCCCCCGGCACCCACGGGGCAGCAGACGGCAGCACTTACTTCTCGTAGAGCAGCTCCTCGTCCGTGCAGAAGTAGTGGGTGTTCACCGTGCTCTTGGGCTTGCTGCGCAGGGTGGCGAAGTACAGCCGGTCTGAAACACAGGCGGGGGCTGCGCTAGGACCGGACCCCGCGGCGGGGGCGGGGGTGGGGATGGGGATGGGGCAGGGGGGGTCCCGGCACGGCCGGGGGGCCGGGGAGGGCACCCCGCGAGCAGGGGGCAGCCCGGGGGGGGCCGCGCTCACCTCTGAGGATCTCGGCGGCTCCCCCCAGCAGCTCGGCGGCGGCCGCCGGCGGCTCCATCTTAAAGAGGGCGCGGAGCAGCGAGGCGCGGGGCGGCTCCGAGCTCATGGCGGCCCCGGGCGGCGCCGGGACGCGTTGGCTGCGAGGGGGCCGCCTGCCCGCTGGGGCCGCCAAGCCGCATAGGAACCGGGGCGGAGGCGAGGAGCGGCTCCGGGACGCGGCGGGCGGGAGGGGAGGGGAGGGAGGGGAGGGGGGAGAGCGCCCGTGGGGACCGCGGCTCCGCTCCGCCCCCCGCCCGGGGCCGCCCCCGGATGAGGAGGCAGCGGGCGGTTACCAGGCGACCGGCGGCGCGTTGGCAACAGCGGCTCGGGGCCTTTGTCCGCGCCGGCCCCGGGCACCCCGCGGCGCCTCCTCCTCCGCCGCCGCCTGCCCCGGGGCTGCCGCCGCGGAACGGCCCCGTGGGGCGGGGCGGGGCGGGGCGGGGCGGAACCGGGGCCGCCGCCGCCCTGCCCGGGCTGGGGCGTTCGGTGGCGGGGGTCCCGGCCCCGCTCCGCCGTCCGGCCTGATGGACGGGCAGCCCCGCCAATCCGAAGCCGCCCTGCCAGCCCTCCGGCCAATGAGCTGAGGCGACGGCCGCTCCCGGGCACGCCCCCCGAGCGGGTCTCGTCCCGGCGGCGCCGCCTTCCCGCCAGCGGCCGCGCCCTCGGCGCTGAGGGGAGCGGGGGGCGCCCGGGGGCAGGGGACCCGGACCCGGACCCGGACTCGGACTCGGACCCGGGGCTCGGGCACGGCCCGGAGCGCCCCAGGCGCTAGGATGAGCCGAGGGCGCTCCCCGAGAAGTTACCGAGGGGTTAAGCAGCGGTGAGGTGTCCCACGTGCGCTGCCAGGGCTGTGGTAACGCGGCCAGAAGGCACCCGCGGCTCCCTGCGTAATGGGGAAAGGCTGGGCTCGGAAAAGCCGAGTTAGGCTGGTGGCTGCAATTAGCCTCCCGACAAAGAAACAGAAGCATTAAAAGCATTAAAACTGCCTTTCTTCCACCCACCCCTTCAGAAAGGACTTGTAAGTGCCAAATAGAGCAGGCTGCTCGTCTCATTCTCACACCTAATCAAGAAAAGGGTAACAGAAGTGAGGTGATCTGTTAAAAAAATGATGCTATTCCTCCCCAGAGGAGGAAAAAAAAGTTGAAATACCTTAGAAAGCCGTAATAATGCAATATGCAGCTCTGAGGTCCACGTTATCATCCCCATCTTCTCATAACCTAACCTCAAATCACACCCAGTTCACGTACTGAATTCTCATGTGCTTGCAGATGAGGCTAAACTGGGGTGTAAAACGCTTTTGTCTCTTCTGTTTTTAGTCTAGTGTCATAAGCACAGGATGATACTGAAGAACTTTAAAAGTGCTGAAGTGAAAACACTTTTTCAAGTAATCGTTTTTGTAGCTGCTTCTTTATTTTTGGTATCAGTTCGAATTATTTCGTACCTGCATTCTTACGTTGTTCTTTTCCTTTTTTTTTTTTTTTATATATATAGCTCCAGAACTAATATTCCTACATATCACTCTCTTTGAGCCTGCTCCTATGAGCTGAAGCAAGGAATTTCTTTCTTACTAGTAAGTACTATTCTGTACAACATAATTGCAAGACAGACTGTAGTCTTCAGTACACCACATTAAATAAAGGTTGCTGGAGGGTATTTGCTTTCCATGGAAATCAATGTGTTCATCTATGTTGTTCTATACGGCTTTCTCTTGTATTTTTTACCTGTAATTAAAACAAATACTCAATTCTTTATTTACAAGCAATGTCTTGGAGTAGAAATTCTCTGTGGGGCAATATATCCAAAACCACAGATTATTTTTACTCAAACTTTCATTACAGGCCAATTTCTACACACATTTCTAGGTGCATGCCACATGAGGGGAATATGCATGAGCAGTCTCAAGTTAGCTTTAACTAAGGTATCTTGGGCAACAGAAGCAAAGATGGAGCTGTTTAACAAGCTACATTCCCAGTATCTAGAATCCCTAGATAGTTTATGCTTAAGCCTGTTCCTTGTAAACATACCTAGCTAGGTTAGTATATCTAGAATGCATACATGACTGGAAACTGAAGCCCGCCTCTCAAAAATTGTTTGCAGGCTTACATACTCTTTGGCAAGATAACAAATGTTTTGGCTGCATACAAGCTTTTCATTAGTGGCAGTTAGCTAGAACCCTAAGCATAGCAAATACTTAATCTTTCTCTTCCTCCTATAAAAATATACTAAATAACCTCCACGTTGTTTTTTGTTTTTTTTTTTTTTTTTTCAGTTCCAGCATTCTTTCATAGCTTTTACAGTAGGCTTACACCTTTTAACATACTTTCAGAATGTTTTCATGTCATTTTTTTCTTATTATAATTATTCCAATTACTATCTTTAATGTTTGATATAAAGTATCAAGGTGACAGTGACATCTTGTGGCCTTTATTTTAACTGTAGGTAAAGCAGCAATTTTTTTGTAGTCCTCTCATATAATTTTAGGACTATATCCTGTTTTAAAAATGTAATTTTAAGAAAACAACTTCTCCTTAAATTAAAAATGTTTTTTTTACAAGTATTTCTTAAATATGTATCTTAAGACGCCATTTTAAAAAAAAAAATCTATATTGCATAAACACAAATTTCTACAGAAAATTCAGAGATGGTGATGAATCTGTTTAGACTCCAAGATATTTCCAAGTGACATCTAGGTAATCTCCTAGAAGAACTTATCAAATACAAATTATTTTGTTAGAATATAAATTAAATGTTCAGTAATATATTTGAGCAAAGACTTCCAAGGCACTTTTATAACCATCGAAGGACAAACGCATTATTTGTAGCTACCAACAAACAAGTTAAAAACAAAACCCCTTTGGTTCCTAACAAAATGAATTACGGCTAAACTTGAAGTCCAATCTTTGAATTTGCTTTTTTAAGACTAACTGCTTACTGCTCTGGTTTTATTATGTCTTTTTTACCCCTTTATGTGAACTTTACCTAAATTAAGTGAAAGTATGCGTCAACAAATACCTAGGGTATTTTAAAAGAATTGGTACTGCTCATCTGTATTGAAACTGTGAGCTTACTTTAGACATTTAACAATGAAAACTTGGTCAATAATGCAAAAACAAATACATAACAAATCTGTTTATATTTTTTATTTGACAATGGTACAAATTAAATTTACAAGTATAATAAAAGCTTGTTCGATTAATTCCTTCACTGATAAAGAGCTAAAAATAAAAAAGCTCTAAACCAACCCCTTCTTCCCAACAAAGAACCCAATATTAAGATTTGGCTCAGTTGACAGTTCACTTTACATTTTAAGAGTAAGGTAAACAGTATCTGTGACACTTCACAATTTCAGTTAATACTGCACAGAACAGAAATTACAGATGAACAATTAAGTAAATGAAATGCAGTAAGTTACCTCTATGAAAGTTGCATTTCTGGAAAGGTCATAGATCTATTTGGATACTACTTCTCACTACAGCACAGTAATTAAAGTTTACTTTTCACTATTACAAGAAAATTAAACAGATTTTACATTGCCATATTAAGATTTCACCCCTTAAAACTTACAAAAAATACTAGGAAGACTTCACTGACCATAAAACAAATCCTTTGACAGACAGAACAAGACAAGAGTCCGCTGCTCCTCCCAAAGAAACCCAGACTCTGTGTTCAGAATCAGCTGTAAAGAACTTGTTACATTTTTCAAACATTGCTTTTGTTCAGCTGAGCAGCTAACTGAAAACAGGTTTGTCCTATGTTAACATAATATTTCCAAAACTAGAGTCCCAATATAACAAAAGCTATTAATAATAGCTGTTTCTTGCCTGAGGCCACATAATTCAGAGACCGGTAACAGTTCATCCCTGCCACATCACTGTACTTTAGAACACTTTTTTTTTTATAGTGTTTTACCCACTCATTGTACATTTTAATTCGGTTGCTGGAGCTACCAAAAACAGAGATGAAAGGAACCAAAGAGTAAACATTCACTTGAAATAGTAGTTAAAAAAAAAAAAAAAAAAAGCAGACCTGTACTATTATAAAATGTACACTCTGGAATAAATGTAGAACAGCTTCCTCTCATCAAGAACTGTAAATATTATTATTTTTTTTTAAGTGAGAATTTTCTTGGGAACATTTTTGTAACAATGCACATGCAATGTAACAAAAAACTAAGTCCTCAAGAGAGTATTAATAAGACAATCTCATTGTTTTCTTTTGCTTCCCTGCATATATAATTTTTGTATTTTATTTATTCATGTTTTTGTACATTTCTTACAGCTAGGTTTTACCTTTCAACTGTTTGCAGTATTTCAGCAACTCTATGCAAATTATTAATAGGAAAAAAAGCCATATCACAGAGACCATTTTTCCACTATCTCAGCAGGAGCAGTTATTGTAGGCAATGGTTTTAGGACTATCTCAGATTAAGGTGGGGTACTCTTTTTCTGGTTTGCTTTCATAGCAGCTTCAGAAACATCTCAGAATACAGAGTAATAGCTTATATACAACGTTCGAAAGGATTTTGTACAGGAGCCTTGCCAGCCGTTTGCTGCAGCCCTTCTATAGTTTCACTGGGAACTGTTTGGAGGAGGAGGAAAGGGAAAGGAAGCATCTAAACATGTAACTATCAAAAATATTCCTAAACCTCATTTGACTAGATACATATATTAAAAAAATAAATAAATCATGAACATTAAGGGTAGGAGTGCATTTTTGTCTGCATGTTTCTGGAGAACTGGCCTAATTGTAAATGCTTTTTAGGTGATGGAAAGAGGATAATTTTATTATAACTGAACATTATTATTTATTTTTGAAGTTTTCTCAAAAAATTTCCTTGGGTGGTTAATAAGAAAGGGGGACAAAAAAATAAAAATTAAAAGCTGTATGGAAAAAATTTGGAGGCTACAATTAAGGACGGCCAAGATGCAGTAATTACATCTTCTCTCCTTCCATTCAGTACAATTCACTGAGGATTATTTAACATCTAACCCCTTAAATTCATTGGCTTACATTTTATTTTTGTGATTGGCATAGTTAGGAAAACCAAACTGAGAAATCATGATATTAGAGTATTTTAAAGGCATGCCATCATAAATATTTACCAGTTTATTTACACAGTAAGATCTCTGTAACAAATGCTCTGCTCGGTGCCACATTCCGGAGTAGCCGCTGTTAGTGTCTTTTTCTAAATTTCTTATATCAACAGGCTTCACAAACACTCCCGAAGGCTTCCCTGTATGCCTTGCTACCAGAAAATTCATGGCAATATCATCACAATTTTGAGTTTCATCTATTAAGGCATAAACAGCTTCTGGCTGTCTTTGAAAGTCTTCTAAATACCCACTATGAAAAAATGCTGCACCAATAAGAACCATAGAATATTGATCTCCATTTCCAAATCCAGGGTTCTGCAATTCAAAGCTGCCGTAACTGTACACACCTGAAGGAGTAGAAATGTGCTTTCTAGGAACAAATCCCACTATATGCTCTGGAAATTGCTGAAAGTAAAAAAGAAATTAAAAAAAAATTAAAATGAAGGCGACACTGTGAGATAAAAATGTTATACATCTTTCACAAAAACTTATGCTTTTTCTTTTTTTTAATGAGAGGAGCATAAGATTACTGCCAGTAAATACAGCGAACACAGCTGTTGGCATATGCTCCTTTGATCTACAGAAATGCTGTGCTTAAATACAGTTTTGCAAACTTAACCCAATATGCCTCATTCCATATCACATATCGCTAACAAACATCTGTTCTCAATTTGCAGCTGTAAATTTGGCACAAAATCAAATTTTACAGACAATCTCTTAGATATACAGAAAAACCAAAGCCTCTCTTTTTTTTTTGTTTTGCAGCCTACTAACAATTTAAATAAATTCAGCAATCGGCAACTTCTGTGTTCATGTACAAGAAGAGTTAAAAATCTGAAAGTTACAAACTACAGGTATAACTAATATTGAGGAACAGTTTGGCAATTTCTATTACTCAATGTTTCAATTCTTTTAAAATCTAATTTTACAGCTAGAAAAACAATGGTAGAACACTGTGATATAGTATTACTCTAATTAAAACCATTAGTCTCATTAGTAACTCATAAATACTGCCTGCCAAGGAGCAAAACATTACCTGCCAAACAGAAAAGGCAAAAGCAAGGTCATGAGCACTGACTAGTGTATCGTCATCCATCATTAAAACAGCTGAAGGAAGGAAAAAAACAACAAATTTTTAACTTAGCAAAGGATTAAAATACATGGGCACAGTATGCAGTACAGAATTTGACAAGTTAGCTGTGAACCTTCTACAACCATTTAGCTAAGTTGCAGACCTGTATCGTAACTCCTTGAAAGCAAATTCTGAAAACATACTTAGATTTCAAAGCTGAAGCAAGGCTGCAGCTCTGTAATAACTGGATGAAAACCTAAATTTTAGAGTATTTGCCATCCTACAACAGAATTCAGGAACCTCTGATAATCTGTAGTACAGCTGGACAGATCGTTGTTGGAAAACTTGGGAGTGTTTCACAATGCAACTTCAGATTCTACTAACCTTGTGTAAAATACAACTAAAAAGAATTAAATCTCATATACTTAAAATGCCTTATACCATTCTTCAGTGTGAAATTTTACCCATCTCCTCACTGCTTCCAAGTTTGAGTAAGCAAGCCTAATAAATCATATTGAATGATGCCAACGCAATTAACTATGATCGAGAAATCTTTGCCTTAAATTTTAGGCAAAAGGCTATCAGAAAATGGAAAAGAAAATTATCAGAAAATTTCATTATCAGAAAATAATGAAAAATTATACTAGAACTCCAGATGCATTAAGGCTGCTATTTTTACATTCAGCACAATCCTATCACAGTAAAACAAACAAACAAACACACACGCTGGGGAAGCTGAAATTTCTAGTGTCTGCCTGTAATTCATGGTTTGAGTAGCAAGGCATGTTAGTAAGGGGGCAGTAAACAGAATTACCTTTACTAATCATGAGTAAGATCAGGTCTGTAATGCAACATTTGTGTTTTTTTTCCACTTGAAACAAACAGGACTTATTGTTGTGCTTCTCCTGGAAAGAGCTTAGGAAGAATATTTAGATGAATAGCCAAGGACTTGGGAAAATATTATTAAAAAGTATGAGTACTTGAGATATGAGTACTTGAGATAGAAAGCTGGACAGTTAGGGAGGGGAGTTTCTCTAAAGAGCAGAACATGCTTGAGAACTTTGTCTTAAAATCATGAATTAAATCAAGTCTTATCAGATAGCTTAAGACCAAATTAATGCAGAGACTCCACAAATATGTGCACTATGAATTTCAGTGAACTCCCTATGTTTGCTAGACAAAGCAAATGGAGAACGAAGTTGCAAAGGCCTATGAAATGCATTTGACATCTTTTTTTATTCTTCTTACTCTTAATTGTCAACTTCTAGCCTGCTGCTTCTGGTGGTGATGGGCATCTAATAGTATAATACAGGTTCCTTCCCTATTACCTACATTGCGTTAAGTGGCCCAACAGTTCCATGGATTCATTACATAGTGTAACTCAAACCATCTCTCTTCAGAATACAGATTTTGAGTATGAAAATAGTGGTAGTAATATGAACTGCTGATTACCTTTTGTTTCCAGCTCGGGGAAATTCTGGAGTCTGTTCCTCATACGATTTACAGCTTGAACTTTAAAGACAACAGGGACAGGATGAGGACCCAAGGAATTCCACATTTCCTCTGGTACTTTCTCACCAATGTTGTTCCACACAACAATCACTTTATGCAAATGGGGGATGGCTTGGTAATGATTTAAAAGCTTTAGCAGTAAGTCAGTTCTATTGTATGTCTGCATAATAAGAGTAAACGAATCCAAGGTAGGCTGACTCTGGGCTTTTGGTTCCCTCCGCAAATTGGGCATTTTGTCATCTTTGATATTGGGAAGCAAAGCTGTTAAAGCACCCGCCACAAGAAGCAAGACAATGATCACCACAGAAGTGAAGCGTAGTAGGCGGATGCCCATAACTCGTCCTGGAAGTTTACAGAAGTGCAAACACCTTTAAAACAAGTAACAGGAAAGGAAAAGTTATTAATCCCATGTACAGCTACCTCCCTTGCTTGCGCAAAACTCCCATAACATTAAATAAACTTTTGTTTAAGTAAATAAACAAGTGAATATGTAAGGAGGATTTTAAGACCTGAGGCAATTAATTTCAGCTATCACGGCAGATATTTCTGGTACCCGGTTTCTGACGTTGACGTGCTTTTCACCTCTGATTTTTTGGGTTAACTCTGAATTTCCTCATTTTCCAAAAATTAACTTCGGTTAATTCTTTATATTGTTACCATCTCTTATTTTCTCAGTACAGTGTTTCTGAGTGAACATTTACACACCAAACTCATCCAGGTGAAATTAGAAAACAGATTTGTACTTCCAGCACTGCAGGAGCCTTGCCTTAGTTGTGAAACAAAAGGGCGAGAAGGTGCCTCCTCAAGTACACAGACTGTAGAAAATACGGTTCTGATGATACTAACTGAAGCTGTCATACAGTTAGGGCAAAAGAACCATGCCAGATGAAGCAGTGTAGGGATGTGGGAACATCAGAAGCAGCTGTTCTGAAATCCAGAATCCAGCAGAAACTGGAGGTGTCAGAGGCTAGGTGCTGTGTGTTAGCTAACTGCAGGGTTGGGGTGTGGGGGTCAGCCTAATTTAAGGCAGGGGTTTCTGGATCCTCCTGCTTCTGGAACTAAGTGGGAGCTCTTACAAAGCAGCTCCTACAAAGGCAGCCCTGATTTTCACCTCTTAAGCAGTATTCCCAATTCTCCAGACCTTTATAAACTGTAATGTCAGTGAGATCTACCGATCACTGCATTCCATGGGCTGCACCTCAAATGATGCGTGATCCACATCTGTTCCTTCTCTCTGCTAGCAAGAGGGGTATGCATTGGATAAAAGATAAAGAATCTGAGCTTACTGCTAAGTAGTTATTCAACTACAAGTATCAGGTGTTACTCCATTAGTATGTTCCAGGCTTTCAGCTGGAAACTCCAGTTAAATTGAATGATCCAGGACAGTCACATCAATTAAAATTTTTGACAGACTGACTGTTTTTTCACAGAAGTTTTGATTTTTCCCACCCCCCCAAAGCTCATATATTGTGCTTGAAAATACGAATATAAATTACGTAGTCTAGAAAACCCTTCAACTTACCTCATTGTTGCCAGGTAAGATTGTTTCCTCCCCTGTTGTTTTTACAGAAGGACAGTCGTTTGTGATCCTTGAATCTGATGGAGAGTAAAAGGAGTCTATAACTGAAGATCAACAGTTAGCCCACATGCTACCACCATCTTTCTGTAAATTAACATTCCTGTTGATTACCAATTTATGTGCACATTCTTGGCAATTATCCAATCCCTTTTGCTATTGCTCAGCTGAGTAATTATCTCTGCCTTTCAATGAAATCTCCAGGAACAAATTATTATATTAAACCAATTGCTTAGAAAGAAAACACAGCACTCCTCCCCCACTATGGCAACATCTCTGTATTCTGTCCTTAGGGTCAGACAGAGATGCAAGCAGGTCTCCAGAACCTCACAGTCCATTACAAAGTTTACCAATCACCACTAAAATGCACCATTTGGCTACCATAGTCAAGCAAGTAGTCCTGCTAACAGATCTTTTCAGGCTCATCCCCTTCAAACTTTCCTTTACACAGCTTACCAATTGCATCAGAGGCACATCTGGTGTTTTTGAACTACCTGGTCTGTCAGGTAGAGAAGGGAAGGCAAATTCAAGTGTAAGCACGAAAAGGAAGCATGCAGAAGATGCAGGACAGTAGCCTAAGCAAGCTGTGTAAGTCTGAGTTCCAGTTTTATCCCTGACTTATTTTGTGATGCTAGCGAAGTCACTGAAGCTGTTTCCAGAAATTAATCACTGGTTTTGGTTGCTTCGTTTCAGGTCATGCCTGATTGGTAAAGAGGATGGACGAGCAGCAGGAGCTGCTCAGCACTTCTTAGCTCCAACATATCTTGGCCGTATCTGCTTGGTCATCTGTGATTTCGTAAAGGTGAGCCTCATATAAGGGTGAGCCTCAACTGCTCTTCCCCCAGCTGCAACCCAGATGTGACAGCACTCACCAATTCCACTATGACAATTAATCAGTAAAAATTTAAAAGCACGATTAAGGTTGAAATTTACGCGTTGTTTATCCCAGCACTGAAACCTGCGTTTCATCGCATCCTTACACACCGCAGGCTGTGGCGATGCTGTTACACCACTTGAACGCCTCACACGCAGCCCTTACAGCTAGAAGTCGTTACACTTTTACCAACCAAGTTATGAAACTGCAGCGCGACGCTGCCCGCAAACATACCCCGCCTGCAGCGAGCCCCTCTTCAAGCCCAGACTGAGGGAAATGAGAACCGTGAGCCGAGGCGCGGCGCTTCACCCCTGCCGTCAGACAGAACTGACCCGGACACAGGGGGCCGGGCCCCCCCCGGCTGCGTCCCGCCAGGCCCCGCCGCAGGGCCCGGGCCGCGGCGCCAGCCCCGGCAGCGCGCGGGGTGCGCAGGCGCGCTGGGGCCGGAAGTGGGGCTGGGGAGGGCAGGGGAGGGGCGGGGAGCGCTGCGCCGCGCTGCCGGGCCCCGCCGGCCCCCTCCCGGCCCCCTCCCGGCCGCGCCGTGCCCGTCCCGTGCCCGCCCCGCGCCGCCCCGCACCATGCTGCCCCTCTCCATCAAGGACGACGAGTACAAGCCGCCGCGCCTCAACCTGCTGCGGAAGGCGTCGGGCTGGTTCAGGTGAGGGCCGGGAGGGTTGGAGAGGGGGGGGGGGCGAGGCCGGGGCTGTGGCCGAGGCCCCCGCCGTGACGCGCCGCGTGTCCCCGCGCAGGTCCATCCTGGCCGACAGGACCTCCCGCAACCTCTTCTTCTTCCTCTGCCTCAACCTCTCCTTCGCCTTCGTGGAGCTGCTCTACGGCATCTGGAGCAACAGGTACCGCCCTGGGGGTGGGGGGGGGCTGGGGCTGCCACGTCTGCTGCCGGCCGGGCCGGGCCTGGGCTCGGCTCCGCTCCGCCAGGGCCCCCGGCGGGATGCGGCGGCTCCGCAGGCTCCTGTCAGCGGCTCTGACCGCTTGCCACAGGGATCCTTCGTCTGGGGATGGCAGCGTGTAAGTGCTGGGTGGCATAACCGGCACCGCGCCGACTGTCCCGGCTTTGAGAAACGAGAACGAAAGCCTGCAGGTATAGAAAAGTGACATGTGCATCCGCAGAGGTGTAAAAGATGGAGGGACCGGGTTAAACTGCTGCTGAAAAAACTTGTATTAAAACATAAATGGGGCATGTGAAGGAACTGCCGTGCGGCGTTACAGGTAGAGAACAGGTAACGTGGCATCTTCATCACGTGCTTTGTTCTCGACAGAGGTGTTACTCTATGGTGGCATTTACAAGTCCATACGCACGTCAGTTGACTGCCATGGGAATGTCTTAAGCCCAGCAATTTGTCCTTGTGCGTGGAACCAGAGATCCTTATCAAAAGCTGTAGTATGGGCACAGATTACTCAGATGCTTGATTAAGAGTCCTAATGAGCAATGTCTGTTTGGAAACAGTTGCATCCTACTACTTACCATACTTGTCTAATTCTCTCAAATTGTTCAATCAGGTCCTTAACACTGTTTACAGTAACAGCTACTGTAATGCTAGTGAGAACCCAGCGCTGTCTGGAGCACAGACTCTCTTGGCACTCTGCAGACTGTCTCAGATGTACTTAAGTTTGACTTTGTTGGTTCACTTCTGCAAATTGTGTGTGGACTATTGTATGCGTAGTCTGAGTAAGAGTATTTTTCTGAATAGTTCAGGAGATGGGAAGATTTTTTTTCTAAATGGTTCAGGTGTAGACCTAGGGGGTTTCAGTATCATCTTGGAGCAGCTCTTTATTCCAGTGCACCTGTCTTGGGTGCATGATGCTGTTGGAAGCATGGTGAAGGTGATCTTGAATTCTGTTCTCACTAGTGTCCTTAACGACGTCAATGAGACAGAGACGGTAAGACTGCAAAAAACTGCTGTGATTGTTCAGATGATTCTTCCCTTGGCTTCCATAGGCAATGGATTTTCTGTTTGATCGTGATTCTGAAAAATACGCCTTTATCCATTCAAATGTAAGTAGGTTGCCAGGAGTTCTTTGACTGGGCTTTTCATATTTCAAAATAAAATCTATGATTTCAGCCCCCAAAATTGTTGTTAAGTTCTAAAATACTTCAGTCTTCATTTTTCTTCTTGATTATTTCTTATATTCTTCTTAGGTTTTGTTTACCGAGTTGCTGAGTTGTTTCTTAAATCACAAAACCAGGTTCTAAGTTATATGAGCCTCTTACAAATAGTCTGGAATGTTGATGTTCTTGAAGGACAGACAACAGAACGGATTTTCCTAGATGAGAACTTAAAGTTAGTTGAAGTGAAGTCTGCTACTGTTTTAAAATATTTACTGCACATGCATTTGTGCTACTAAATCAACTGTGGAAGTGTCCTCTCTTAGACACGGTATGTGTGACTACAGGGATTCTGCTAGATCATGCTCTGGTTGACGTGTTCCGCTGCTAGTGGAAGTTTTGCATACATCCCCGTGTTACTACTGCTTAACTGGATCACTTGTTTACCTTCACTTCACACCCACTTTTTTGTCTCTTTAATTCACAGGTCGTTAAAAGAAATCTCAGATGCAATCAGATTGCTAGATTACTAAAATAACTCTTACCAAGTTTCCTGTCTTTTGTGCAGCTGACTCATTTATTGCTGTACCTCGAATACTGAGTGTGTCTATGCCGTGTAGTGAAATGTGTCGCAGACACAGTCTGTCCTGACCCATGGTGATAAATACACGTGGCTCTGTGCACTCGGAGATGTTAGTTTCAGTCCTGAAAGCGGCTCAGCTGTGCTGGTGTTGCACCTGTGGTCTTCTTGCAGGTTTGAGTGCATTGCCATGATCTTATGCTGTATGGTTTCTGGCTATAGAGCTGATGTGGTTTTGTCTTTGTTTCAGTAGCAGTTAGTCCTTAGACGTTTCTCTTTCCTGAGGGACTGTACAAAAAAGCCATTTCGTAATCACTGCAAACTGAGGCCTACTTGCACAGCCTGTTCATGATCGGTAATTCAGTCCAGTTTGACAACTGTTGTTTGCAGTTTCAAATCCTGTTTATATACAACATACAGTGATACAACTACTGACTTAATTCATAAGTTGCTTTGACCTTTGTAGGGTAAAGCAGCATGCTAAACTTCTGAGTTAGTCACACAAAATTTTAACTCTGCACTGGCCATTAAACTAAACCATTTAACAAGTGGTCTTTCAGCCTCTGCTTCCTTCAGCTTCTAGAACAAAATGTTTATCTTCTGGTCAAAACCTTGCAGCTGATAAGGGAAGGATATAAGGATGGGTAAGGTTTACAAGCTGTGGCTCATCATTATCTTAACACCATTGTATCACTTTTGAACTGAAATTAACTTGAATGCATTTACCTGAAAGCGCAGCTGGAACAGGTAGTTGTTTGCTTTGATTTCAGTGCAGACACATTCCAGTCTAACTGCTTCCAGTTAGGTATGGTGATCACCAGCAAAAAGAGCAAATGATTGCTATCATTAAACTTTACAAAATGAAGAAGCAGACACCTGTAGCAAACTCAGTAAATTAATTTCATACTTGGAGGGAACCATCAATAACCAGCTTGTGGTTGCTAGGTACAAATACATTCATAAGTTAAAAATATGCTTTGGTAGTGTCATTCTTTAAAGTTTAAAAAATGGAAAACAAACTTTCCATGAAGATTACTGTTGCTTAGTCGGTAGGAGTAACTCAAATCTCATTGATAGTGTTACATAAATGGATGTAAACATGAAGCAGGTATGTAGCAGTCAAAAGAACTTAAGGAAAATACTTGTTGCAGTTCTTTTATTTCAGGCAAAAGAGAATATGATCTGTAGAATGTGTACTGGAACTCTGTTTTTCAGCCTGCCCTAATTGTAGGAAGTGTCAAGTTGCTGCAGTGTGAATGAACATCAAAGGAAAATTCTTAGCACTTTGTATCTGATAAAGCATTAGCTCTGAAATAAGATGCCAGAGGGGAAAACTGCTGTGCTGAAGTAGACTTCACTATTGTCAAAAATTCCAAGACTGTGAACTAAAATTATAAATAGAAGATCTCAGTCTTTACAGGCCTAAATTATTTTGTCACAGGCATACATTGCTCAATTTTACAAATGTTTATCATGGCTGAATCTTTTTTTTTTTTTTTTTTTTTTTTTTTTTTTTTTGGCTGTAGACATTAAAATTATCTGTGTGTGTGAAAACTCTTCCAAAGTATCACATTGGAAAATGCATTTGGGAATATTGCTTTTGTAAATGGTGTTAATGGTGGTCTTCACCAGAAAAGTTCCTGTTAACTTACACATACACTGCATATAATATATATATAATATATACTCAACAGCAAAATCTTTAAACCCATTTTTTTGACTATGTGTAAAAAACTACTTTTATAAACTTATATGGGGCCAGTATTTAAATACAGCTTGTATGTGTGCACTTTGCTACCAAATTTGCTTATATGGTCACTGAGGAGGAACCTTACCTTCTTCTGTACACTTGCTGAAATAGCACATCTCAGCCATGTGCTGTGCTGGTGGTCTATCCTTCGTGTCAGTGTGGATATATCTCCAGTCAGACTTTTTGGCTTATAGCAGAAACACCTTATGGTGGTTCTGGTCCATACTAGGGATGATCCTTAGCAGCTAATTGCCTGTTGTTACCCATTGACCAGATGAATTTGGGAGGTGAAGTGAATCTTTTAGTCAAAATAGCTCAGTCATGGTGGTGTTTTCTTTTTAGTTTTCCTTCTTGAAAGAGAAAAATGGACTTAAACTTTTTCTGTGGATGGGGATTAAAGCTAAAGAATTGAAAAGATAGCACATCAATTTTCAGAAATTAAGATTTTACCTAGAGAAGGTACTAAGCACCTAAATGTCATAGCTACCCTGAAAAGCTAACTGGAGAATCAACAGACTTGTTACAAGAGCAAAATGAATGGAAATAATCATTCTCAGAAACTCTTCATCTTATGGAGCATTTTGAAATTGGCACTTATTTAATGCTAGTTAAATTCTTGGTAAACTCTTCTATATTCTATATCAGCTATTAGACCAAGCTCTCCAGGATATACCAGATCTTTAATGCAACTTGAAAAACAGACTGCTTTCTGTTTTGTCCCTGATGTTAATATATATATATCAATATATATATATATATTGATATAATATATATATATAAAAATATTTGGTCACACTATGTAAGTGAATTTCTATTCTGAGAACTGTCCACGCACTGAAGGCATGTATTTCTGGCAGCTGTAAGGATTTGTATCATTAATAGCATTAATGAGCTGCATTTATTTGAAAATTTTCTTCTAATTCAAAACTTCTGTTGTTTAGGTTGAGGCTTTGCTGAGACATCGCGTTGATTTCTTTTGAAATCTTTATTGTGGTCTGAATATCTGAAGTCCGTGGGTATATCCATGGCAACAGTTCTGATTAACAGCATCTTTCTAGTTATGAAACTTTTGTCAGGAAGTACAACCAGTAGAGCTGTGACAAAGGGAACTTGCATCAAGAAAATAAGTCTTGTGTGTATATATGTAGTAGGTGATTCAAAACTCTATAATAGTTTCATACAGATCATAAATATTTGCTGGAAGAGTTGAAAAATGCTTTGTGACTGGGTGAAATAGATCAAGATCTTCAGAAAGCAGGCAACATAAATTGATTTTTTCTTAACTGTTTTCTAATTTGAGGTGGTAAAAAGTAGAAGTTGAGTTCTTTGGTAGACTTAAAGTTTTTTTTATGTTACAGTAATGCTGTGTGCCTTGTGGGGGAATTCTGTCAGAGAAAATGGATGAACCTGGCTTGTCCACCATGGCTGCCATTACTTGGTATTGATAAACAGAATTCCAAAATATTTGTTATTTGTGAGTGTGTCTACTGCAGGGGCTTTGGTTTGTGTCAGCAGAACACCCTCCCACACCGCTCACCCCGACATCAGATGCTAGGAGGATTTTTCTCTAAGCAGTCCTGCAAAGCACCTTCACGAGGCTGACAGAAGCAGCTCTGGCAGCAGACTTTCGATGGCCATCTGGTGGGGGTTTCTGCCTTGTGCTAGCAGAGCCGTGCCTGAGGCTGACTGAGTATTCTGCTAGTCAAAAGACTGAATGTTCTCTTTTTCTCATACCCAGCATAACTTGTTTTTTCTGTTCTTTTCCAGTTTAGGTTTAATATCAGATTCTTTTCATATGTTTTTTGACTGCACTGCTCTATTGGCTGGATTAGCAGCTTCTGTTATTTCGAAGTGGAGGTCAAATGATGCTTTCTCATATGGGTAAGAGACTTCAAGCTGTTACTCTAATGTACTTCAGTAAATACCTAGGTGGGAATTTTTCACTGTATACACAAAACCTCTTTTTGCAGAACAAGAAAAAGTTATATTGAAAACGTGCTTTTTAGGGTGAGTTATTTAAACCTTTAATATGGACACCTTCCTAAAACAGGAAAAAATGTAGAGGTGTTGCTTTTGGCGAGCACGTTTCACTTCTAAGAGCTCTGCAACAATACTAGTGCAAACAGGTTAGGCAGCAAAAAGCTTCCGTGCTTTGCCACGTGTACAGCACCGGTGTATCATGACCTACAGCATGGGTTTGCCTGCATGGTGCAGTGAGGTACATTACAGGGGATCCTGGAGATTATAAACTGAAATTATAAACTCTGCCTTGCAGAACCAGCAGCATTCAGCAGGTTTCTGCCAGGGCTGTGGCTGCCCTTAACAGCTGCCAGGAACAGCTGTGCTGTCCTCTAGGCTGAGGAATGTCAGCCCACACTGCCCTTCGTGGATATAGTTGCTGCAGTGGTTCTGTGTCAAGGGAACTTGGTTCCACTGTGCCCTGTAAAACAATACTGGTGATATAATATTGTTCATCTGTGATGCTAATTAATTAACAGCAAATGAGCTGTAACACAGGTTGCTGCATTCCCCGTAGCATTACTGACCTGAATGTCAGCATTTAGCTTCAGCTGTCTTGCCTAAGCATGGATCGTGTGGTTTGGGACTCAAAACACTCTTTAATTAAGGTGGAAATTCTGGTATACCTAGAAATCAGCTTAGGAAGAATTGATTTTGCCATGAACTAACTGCAACGAAGGCAGGTTCTGTCTTAATTACTGCCTTGTATTTAAACAGCTTATGTTCAATTTATTAGAGTACAGCCACCAACTATTAAGTCTGGTGTTTCCTACACTGGAATTATATGTTAATATAACCTGGCTCTTTCTTCATTGGAGAAATTTAGTAGCTGAAATAATTGTTTTAGTTAAGACCTTTACTAACCCCCCCCTGTTAAAGGGGAAACAAATCAATGTATGACTAATTTGTTATTAAACAAAACTTTATATCAACATTCTTAAGTAAACGTTTAAGTAAAAGTTGTAATCATGGTTTCCAGATATACGTTTATATCATAACTTCCAGTACAGATTATCTTAAATGGGAAGTATCAAAAGCTTTCTTTCATCCAGGTCAGGTAATGGCTGCAGAGGCAAGCTCTGGCTGATTTTGCAGTTGGGGCTGTGGACCTAAGTAGAATACTTAAGTTAGACTGGTGGGCTAAGGGTTGGGGTTGTTGTGAGTTACTGTCTTGCTCAATTCTCTGTACCAGCTTTGCTTTCACTTGCTCCACTTATCGCTTCATTGTTTTATTACTGTTACGTTCCAAGTGATCTCAGAGTTGCTGTGTTTTAAAACACCTGTGGAAGTTGAGTAAAAGTTTGTTGTAATGGTGAAATTTCTGTCAACATAGAAAATAATGAATTTCATGTAATTATCTGTAGCTTTTATACTCTGTCCTCATTTGGAAATTCCCTGTGCAATTCAATTGTTTGAGAACTAGAAATTTGTACTCCAGTTTTTAAGTTTCACTTTTCATTTTCAACATGTAAATGGAGGTAGTCATAACTGCTGTTCTTTGTTGTTTCTTGCAGATACGTCCGAGCAGAAGTACTTGCTGGCTTTGTAAACGGTTTATTCCTCATCTTCACAGCATTCTTTATATTTTCTGAAGGTGTTGAGGTATGTAATGATGCAAACTACTCTGTCAATTTTCACTTTTCTATTTGATACAAATTTCTATGTGTAGAGTGTATTTAATGGGGATAAAATTACTGAAATCACCCCTTAAAGATGCGGGAGCTGAACAGTGTTTTGGGCCATCTGAAATTGCTGTTTTGTGACATAAACCCAGTGTATCAGTACTAGCTTCTTAAATAGTGTTTTGATGGTGTGTAAAGGTTCTGTCATCTTGACACTGTCCTTTTTCAACCTGTGTATAGTATATCTAGACAGATCCATATTTTTCATTGTTAAAGGCCAGATGAAGACAAGAATGAAAGGCCAAAGATTGTCATACAGAGTAGAGAAGTTAATCATAAGAAATGGAAATACATTCTGTGAAGAAGTTTGGATAACTCATCAAAGAAAGAGCATTATTTTCCAAATCTTCACGTCTGATACAAATGTCAAGTGGTGATAGTTTGAGTTCTTATAAGGACACTTCTGGATTTTTTTAATAAAATGATTCAGTTGATAATTTTGAGATTAAAATTTAGATATCAGTTGTCTGCACTAAAGTGTGTGATATTAATAAAAGTAAAGTTGATAACTGATTCTGATCAGCTTGCATGAAGTTTTACTTATTAATGAGATGCCTTATTTATTTATTTATTTCTAGTTCAGAATAAATTCCTTTTTATTTATTTTTTTAATTAATAGAGAATTGTGAAAAGTTGTCAGGAACATTTCCTCTACATAAATGATCCTGTAAATACTTCAAAAGCAGTACAAACCGGGCTGAATTTTCCTAAGATATTGGGAAAAGCTGAGTCCAAATCTAGAAGCAGCAACAAAGCTTACTAGAAAAATTGAATAATACTCTTTACCCTTCCAGTGGTGATGTTGAAACATCATTGCCTTCCTACTGGTCTTAGCTCCCATGCAAGTACTCCTTTTCTTTTTTGTGGTGATGACCCCTTTTCTCCCTGTCACTTCAAAACTTTCCATCTCCTGAAAGTTTCATTGTTTTTCTGTTGCCTGTACCTTTCATCCCTGTGGATGGATGTTGAACGTTTTTCTCTCCTTTCAGTAGCAGTTTACATTCTTCAGCACTTAGCTTCAGATTCAAATTGTGTTAGTCCTTGTTGTGGTTTAACCCGGCCGGCAGCTAAACACCACCACACAGCCGTTTGTTCACCCTCCCCCCTCCCTCTCTGGGATGGGAGGGAGAAACGGGAAAGTGAAGCCCGTGAGTTGAGATAAAGACAGTTTATTAAAACGGGAAAATAACAATAATAATAATAATAACAATGATGATGATAATAGTACTACTACTACTAATATGTACAAACAAGTGATGCACAATGCAATTGCTCACCACCCGCTGACCGATGCCCAGCCTAACCCTGAGCAGTCCGGCCCCCTCCCCCCGGCTAGCCACCCGTCTATTGTTCAGCATGACCCCATATGGGATGGAATACCCCTGTGGCCAGTTTGGGTCACCTGTCCTGGGTCTGTCCCCTCCCAGCTCTTGCTGCACCCCCAGCCTGCCTGCTGGCAGGACAGAGCAAGAAGCTGAGATGTCCTTGGCTTGGTGTAAGCACTGCTCTGCAACAATTAAAACATCGGGGTGTTATCAGCACTCTTCTAATCCTAAGCCAAAACATAGCATTCTACCAGCTACTAGGAAGAAAATTAACTCTGTCCTAACTGAAACCAGGACAGTCCTATGTGTTGTTTTTTTTGTTTGTTTGTTTGTTTTTTTCTAAAGCTTTTTGAATATAGATTTTAAAGTTTAAAAACAAACAAAACCACAATTTGTTCTCATCTGTTGTTTCATTCCCCTTATCCCCACTCTCCAAAGGAGAAGGAAAAAGCTTTTTAGACTCCTGGAAATTGTTTATGTTATTAGGGCAATCCGTGTAATGTTAAAATGCTTTTGCGTGTTCTAGAGCTGAATCCCACAGGAGAATGAAATCGTACAGTCAATGCTAGCTAGATTGAAAGTATATTAAAATATTCTCAGCACAACTTTATTTATAAAACTTCAACTTCAGACAATAAGAATTAGTCTGTGCACCATCTCAGAAATTGGAAGTCCTGAGTAATTCTTAATTATGTCTTTCTGTATACTTGTTTGTATGGGAGTGCTCCTGTGTCTAAGCACTTTTGTGCTACCTTAATAATGTGACAAGACTGTAAAAACATCATCATTGCTTTTTGTTTTTTCTTTTTTGTTTTTGATTTTTCCTAGAGGGCACTGGAGCCCCCTGATGTGCATCATGAGAGACTTCTTCCGGTTTCTATACTGGGATTCATTGTAAACCTTATAGGAATATTTGTTTTTCAGCATGGAGGTCATGGGCATTCCCACGGTTCTGGTAGGACATCTGTAATTTTCAGTGCTGTTTACTTCCTTAGAACCCTGTGTTCCAGAACCCTATTATCCTTCAGTGACAGCCCTGGGATTACATTTTTAGGTCTTTTTAGTGGCAATCCTGAAATGTATACGGCATATACGGGACTTGTTGCAGTGTTGACGTCCATATTTTAACGCCAGCCCTAGTTACTACTGTAACTCGTGTATTCTCACATAGTTCCCACCCATTAACTCTGGAACTCCAGGATCTGCATTCTGGAACATGAATTCTACTGCACCTTATGGGAAGAGAGATGCAGAGTATCTTCTGGACAAAATTAGGCTGTAGTTAGGCAAGGTCTTTATGAGCAAAATGTCTGAAACAAATTTTAGTTATAGGATGAAGATTCAAGTACTTCTCAATTTAAGGTCTTTTGAACTTTAAATGCAGAATTTCCCTAACTGTATACGGTAAACATTCTTTTTTTTTTTTTTTTTTTTTTTTTTTTTTCCACCAAGCTAATTGGTAGCTATTTCAGCTTAACATATAAACTGATAGTATAAAATAGTCTATGGACTTTAAGCAGCAATTTAAGCTTTAATTTTTAATGTGTGAATAATAGCCAGTTTCCAATCTTTAGCTGTTTTTAATGTGTTTGTATCTAGTTTTGTACATGAACTGAGTTGTGTTAAAAATAACATAACTTGTTTCAGAAGTAGGAATGTATAAAAATACTTGACGTTTCAAATCAGATATGTATTTCACATGGCTACACAGCACAGGTTTAGATATAAACAGTTGTGTTAATTTCATTCTAATTTATTTAAAGCCACACATTGAAGTGACCTAAAAGATGAATATGTTTTAAGTAGCTTAGAGACAAATGTAAGCATACTTCTATTTGGCATTTAAATTTATACTAATTTGTTTCTAGGGCATGAACACAGCCATTCTCTGTTTAATGGTGGTCTCAGCCATGGACACAGTCACAGAGGTCACGGTCACAGCCACGAACATAAACATGGACACAGTCATGACCACAGCCATAGCCATGGACACTCTCATGGTCAGGACTATTGTCACGGTAAGTGCTTAAAGTCATAGACCATGTCTTGACTTGGATATTTAAATGTGGCATTATTGATTTTTCTGAACAGAAGAGAGATGCTGGCAGCTTGTTGTTGTAAGCAAACAAGGAAATAGCACACCTCATATTTAATGAAGCTACGCCAGTGCCTGTTTTGTGGTTTGTTTTGCTAAGTGCTGTTTTATTTGTGCTCTATGCAGTGTTAGTTTTTATAAGTTTTAATTTACCTTTATATTTTGAATATTCACCTTAATTTTATGTGCAAGCAAAATACGAGTATGTATGCAATAGCAATATAATAATTTAATAATAATAATATTAAGTGCTTTATTTCAATTTTTGATGAAAATTAACAGACAACATTAAGATGCTTTGCTAACTTCCCTCTCGTGTGGTCCTTGCTCTCTCCACATTCTCCCCACCTTTCTTCAGTAGAACAATTTGATTCTTGCATAAACTATTATATATCCTCACTAGAAGTCATTTGCTATCCTATGACAGTTTTTTTCTTAGGAGATTTTTTCTGACTTGTTCCACAGAGGCCTTAATCTACTTGAATGAGAGGATTTTTTTTACTTAATTCTTAATTTTACTTTCTCTGTCTTATCTGTCTTGTTTTATATAACATGTAAATGCTTTCTTGATGGAAATATTCCTTGTTAGCATATGTATTGATAGTACTCTTTTTGCTTGTATGTATGGCTTGTATTCTTGAGAAGGCTTCTTTTGCTAAGTATTAGGAAGATTTTGTTTCTTACTTTTTTGTTAAATAAATATATGTTGGTCTTTTTATTTATATATTTTTGGTATGTGTATATTCTATATAAAAGATCATTGTGCAAAGCGGTGCTTTCTTTAAAAATATGTTTTAAGACTTGATTATTGCATTGCTAGAGCAAAATCTAGTCATAGTGAGCAGTTTCTCTGAGTAAGAAACTTCAGAAAGGAAGACCATAACTAAATATACAACTGGAGGGAGTCGTTGTGTAGGTTAATATGCCAATATTAACATTGTCTTCACAGATGACCATTCTCTTGAAGGGATGACTGGTTCCAGCAAGCAGATCTTACAAGGTATGAGAAGAAATATAGTGATTTATTAGTTTATTGTGGTCTGCCTGTGAGTGTCCATTGCTCGTCTATTTCAGAGCGTGCCTCTGGGTAGATGCTACCTCTTTCTTAGAGGAGCTGTTCTGTGAAGTCCTATTTCACATGTGAACAGACCGGTGCCTTGCTGTGTGCATGACTGGGCATTGAGACATTCACTGAAGTATAGACGTAATGCTTTGTCAACACAGTTTAAAATGGAGAGCCCAAAACTGGGATTCAACTTCTGTTATGATGTTGAAAAATCAAAGAAGAAAAAACTAGGAAAGAGCGGTTAAAAGCAGAAACCTAAGATGCTGAATTGAAATGTATGCCTTGGAAAGTGGAAAGAGTGCCATTATTAAGATAGGCTGTATTTGAAAAATGCAGATGGATAAATAAGCTCAGTAACCCTTCAGAAATTAAAACGTCACTTCATCAAGCTATTACACTTGGTTTAAACAAGATGGTCATTCAAGCTATAATCACTTGAAGGGGAATTGGAGTCCATAATCTCCTGAGCATTAGTGCATATAAACTACTGATGATGTCAGTTCTGAGCTTTGATTTTTTTTTTTTAAGCATTCAAAAGTTAGAGTGAAAGAATTGTACAATGTAAGAAGTAATTCTCTGGCATAGCCAGATGTACATACTGTGTTCTGTTATTGGGTGATTTTCTGGCTTGTTCGTAGTCCTTAAAAGGGAACATTTTCAACCTCTTCCAATGTTTATATCTTCCACCATTGTGTTTATGTATATTCAGTACTTCAACAACAGATATGAAAAGACTGACTTCCAAATGGAAGGCACATTTGAATCACAGTTGGAAAAAAAAAAAAATATTTATCGATACGTATATTTAACTTCTCAGTATTGTGCTGGGTTGGCCAAATAAGCAACCACCTGATGCTCACTTGTCCCCATCCTGCAGTGGGACAGGAGAAAGAGTCAGAAGAGTATAAACAGGAACTAAGTTTGGGATGAGATACAGGCAGTTTAAAAAGTGAAAGGGGGATTGGGAGGAGTGGGTGCAAAGGCAATCCCTTACTACCTCCCAGCCAGACCCTGAGCAACAGCTACTTTGGAAAGACTCAGTGTTGTTACTGAGCATGATGTTATGGAATAAACAAAAATATTAAATAATAATAATTATAATAAATGGAATATCCCTTTGGTAGTTTGGGACAGTTGTCCATGCTGTGTCCCCTCCCAGCTTCATGTCTGTCCCCAGCCTACATGCTTTTGGGACAGAGGGAGTAACAGAGAAGGCCCTGAGACTGCTAATGCAAGCATTGTTCAGTGGTAGCAAAAATACTGGTGAGTTCCTAACAAACCTAATACCTGGTGCCATATGGCCTGCTCTGAAGAGGTTTAAATCTATGCCAGCCAAATCCAATACAAATGAAAATGTAGGAAAATCGCTAGAATGCTGATTTATAGTTGTGGGTTATTTTGGGGCTGGTAGGGAGTATTATCAGAGTCCCAACATTTGTGTTCAGAAAGCTGTTTCTGAGTGTCTGTTCTTGTTATTGCCAGCAGAGAGCTCCAAAGGCTAAGTTGTGGCTAGCTGCAAAGTGCTCAATTACTTGTTTTTCAACTCGATGTGCCACAAAATAAGAGTGAAGTTATTCATGTCTGCAGTATATAATTATCAGAGTCATTTGTCTTAAATCTCTTTGCCAAATAACTTCTCCAAGGTATTGCCAGTGAAGCATCTTTCAAAGCTTTACAGATGTGTTGTTAACATTCTTTATCATCTTATACAGTACTAACTATTGTAAGTGTAAAGGGAACATGAGTTTCTTTAGCATAATACAGGTGGGTATTGAATGAAGAAATTTAGCTTTATCTGTTGATCACTGCTTAAGTTGATAGCCATGCTGTGACACACCCTTTTATGCTAAGTGCAAAAAATAATACAATTTCTTCAAGTGCTTTATATTTTAAGGATATGTTGAAACTCTGTGAAAGCTTTCTGTGTATTTGACAAAAAATGAAGAATTCAACAAGTACAAATCATGCTATCTAGTTCTTGAAACTCTTCTTCAGAGTCTTTGAAATACTTCCATTAGCTGTGAGAGTACCAAGTTGTATTGATACAAATTAATCTCTTACAGGGGTATTTCTACACATTGTTGCAGACACGCTTGGGAGTATTGGTGTAATAATATCTGCTATATTGATGCAAAACTATGGTCTAATGATAGCAGATCCTATTTGTTCAATGCTGATAGCATTGCTTATAGGCGTAAGGTAAGTATTGATATCAATTGCTTGCTTGTACTTTCAATGCTAGTTACAGTTAAACAATTACAGCTCAGAATAACAGGTTTATCTGTTATGCTAATGTTCCACAATGCTTGCTTTTATTCCAAGGGTGATATGTTACCTCTGTTCTGTGCAGCTGTCCTGGTGTATTTTGAAATGTTACCTTGTTTTTCCTTTTCTTCAGCTACTGCTTTTGTTTTTAAGTCTGCATATTTTAGCCCTGTTGGTGTAATATTACAAAAATACTACGAAAATGTCTTTCAGGTTCAAACCATAGAACTCTTCCTCTCTGTATTTAGTACACTGTTATGTAAACCAATGTACTCCAGTAAATGGAGCAGAATGGCTTCAGTGCAGCTGAGTTGAGCCTGCTGGCACGGGACATGCCCTTGTCCCTGATGAATCAAGACTACTTTTTTTTTTTTTTTTTTTTTTTTCCCCTCGAGAGAGTTGTCTTTTCCTGTGCATTTATATTCTGATACATCCTTATTCCTTCTAAGATTTAGTGGAAATGCTTCAAGTAGTTTTGTGCTTTCCCTGTTGTTGCTTACCAAGATCATTGTAAATGTGAATCTATTTGGATTTGATAGGACAAGCAAACATTTTGTTCAGTGATGCTGTTTGTGAGGCATTTCTGGCACCTGTTTCAATGGTGGCATAGGGCAGAATGTCACCTGATTAACTGCATAGTTACATTTACACCATATATGGCATGTTTATGCTACATGCATGGCAGCATTTGCAGAATTATTGATGTGAATCTCCCTATTTATCAGAGCAGGCCAACATGCTTCAGGTACTAAATGCACACAAAAATCCATGTACTAGCAGTCACTATGAAATTACCACTTGAATATAAACTCAAAAGGTTTACTTAAACATCCTGTAATTTTGTAAAGGTCAAATTATTAGCAAACCAATTCTGTGACTGAGATCTCCAAAAACTGGAAAGAAAGTGTGTAGGCTGCCGTGGGGAAAGAAGCTATTGATAGTTAACAGTTAAGTAGAACACTGATTTCTGTACCTTTTGTATTTTAAGGGTCTGCCTTTGTGTACAGTAAAGCATATGCAGAGCGTTGATCCAAAAATACCACGTGAATGATTGCTTTTTTGTTCTGCTCATACAGAGTTTGGAAGAAGACTGTAGCTTCTGTAATAGAAGTTTGTAAAATAAAGTTATTCATAGGTCTTGTAGCATAGCTAGGATGGCCCTATGGAGGTCTCTGTTCGATGCTGGAATGGCTGGAGAATTCCACTACTTGATGCGTCCTTTGACCCCATATCAGACCTAATGTTTAACGTGGTCTGTATCATTATTTTGTTGGCCCAAAACACTGTAAATGATCTCTAGGATTACTTTAATAAGTCTGAGTGCAGTCGTTTGCATCATAGTCAGCAGAAGTAAATCTGTGTTTCTTTGACTGACACATCCTGGCACAGCAGTGGAGCAAAGATTAATTGCAGGTTTTGTTTTTTAAGCAGCCCAACAGACCTAATTACTAATGAATTTGAAACACTTGAAGAAAATGATCAAAATGACTGACAGTTTCAAGTCAATATTTTGATCGTCTTGTGGTATTTAATAATTCTCATTTATGCTCCTGATCATAACACCATTGTTTGTTCTACCATATTCTCCACTATGCCATGTGTGTAATGTGTTCTTTTACAGATAACTCAAACTGTTTTTCAAATTTTATCATAAGGAGATCTTTTGTTGTAACAGTAGGGGCCCAGAGTAAAAAGAATATTTGTGTGTGGGGGTTGTGGTTTTTTTGTTTGTTTGTTTTTTGGAAAAAAAATAGCCCACTCATCTATAAAATCTCCCTCTTTCTGTTAAACCAACTTCCATAAGATGGAGTGGAATGGGAGTACATGCGTGCACCAACAAGTGGACCTATACATGGGTGTTTAAGAAATTGGATTCTTTTCTTTGTGGCTGTAGTAAAACAAGTGTAGTTTTGAGTCAGGGATACAAAAGCTAGTCAGATAAAGTAATTGTTCAAAAGTTCTGATGCTGTCTGAGGATTTTCCCCTAGCTGGGACTACAGAGTTTTGCTGATTTCAAGTAGGGTTGCATAAAAGCTGTTGGGTACTGGGTCTTCTTACAAGAGTATGTTAGCTGATTGGTTAAAAATACACTACTAGTTAGATTTAATTGTTGATCTTCCAACGCTGTCTTGCATGAATCCACATACGTGAAACCATCCGTTTCCATTTTAGTCAGCTATGTAGGCCCCTGGTTCTACATTACTTTTATTATTTACTGGCTGATGCACCAGGCTAGGCAGCGCTCTCCTTACTGCTGTTAACGTTAACCGACAGAGTCACAGAATACCCCGAGCTGGAAGGGACCCATAAGGATCCTCGAGTCCAACTCCTAGGGCAAGCAGAATCCTGAGCTTGGATCCTCTCCTATGCCTTTTAGTCATCTGAAGCTTTAAAAGAAAGCAGCTGGAATGTCAAAATCTGTATGGAAATGCTTTTGTTCTTGGCTGTCAGCTTGTTATATGGGAGGGAGACTTCTTTCCAGAAGTGCCTTTTTTGGTGTGTGTTGACAGGGTTTTTTCTGTTTTGTGGTTGTTAGGCTAATTATATCTCCCCTGCCTAATCTTTGATGGGTATCAATAACCTGAAAGTTAACTGGGACTAATTTTACTGTCTAACTGAAGTCTGTGGTATTATAAAGGGGACAAAATTCTATCTTTGAGCACTTGTGCTGACCTTTTGTTGTTTGTTCTCAAATGCCAAGCATTTAGGATTGATTTGCCTAAAGCACAGGTGTTTTTCCATCATCAGATGTATCTCGCTGAACTCTGTCTCAAATTTTACCAAAAAAAAAATAATTTTGTTTTCTGAAATTGCTTCCAGGGAGACCTCATTCTGACCTTGGGGGCTGCTTGTTTGTGTTTTGTTTGTTTGTTTGTTTGTTTTACACTCTTTTCTGTGATACCTGTGTATTCGAAGTGGGAATAAAAGCAGAACACAAGTCCTTATTTCCTTCCATGAAACTGCAGCGCCCAAAAGGCCAGTAAAATGTCAAAGCAAATGCATGCAAGTGCAGAGAGCAAATGTTGATCTTAATCTAAGATTGAACAAACTTCATCTGTATACAAGCAATTTGTTGATCAGTTGCTTTCTTTAATGTTGGGCACCTCTCAGTGAGTTAGCATTACCGTTCCGTTTTCTGAATGATGGCAAAGCTTGCCAAAACAACAACAAAAAAAAAAGTCACAGAAGTACCTGTGGGATGACTAACGAGATCCTCTCTGCATTATAAAGCTGGACAGCCTCTATCTTGTAACCTGTTTTGTCTTGTGTAGATGCACGAAAAGTTGATGGACAGCTCTTCAGAGAAGTCAAGCAGTGCTTTTAATTCAAATGCTTGAGCCTTCCTGTAGACAACATCTCTAATTAGGGCAAATTGTCAACTACTGTTGTGCTGTGTTGCTCCTGTGATCCTTCACTGAGGCTGCTCTCAGGTGACTTAACTCTCTGCCTGACTCCTTGTGAGTTAGTGTGGAACATTCTGGCTGCAGAGTAAAAATCCGATGTGAGATGGTCCTGAGGTTGCTTTCACCAACAAATACAGTTCTCTAAAGCTTAGCAGAAGCAGAACTTTGGGAGCTCTTTCAAGATTGTAACAGACATGAGGTCAGCACTTTGCTTTAGTGGACTATGGCCTTCTGTGTTCCAGTAAAAACCCATCTTCAGTAGGATTCCTTAGAAATACTGTTAATATTTATTACTTCCCTTGCTTTAGAATCATTTTTTCTGCAGGCAGAACAGCCTGCATTCTGCTATTCTGATCTGGAGAGGCAAAGGCATAAAGTCAGATAATTTTCCCTTTCAAATTTCATTATGATTTTACTTACTGTAGAAAGTTTGCTTTTTCTCTATTTTAGCTGTCTGTCGAGTCTTGACAAGCAGAGTCCTGTGCTCCCTGAACAGGAGGGCTATATCCTGTAGTCTTTAAAAATCTTTGCATCATAAATCAATGGCAAATTCTATGAAGCTGGGGGGTGAAGGTATTTTGTAGCCTTTAAGTGTTCCTTGATACTACTGCCAACATCCGATTAATCTCTTTTATTACTTTTATTACTTTGTGTTCTGTCTCATGGAAGTGTCCGTTTAGTTATTAATCATAAGTAAGAAATGTTTGTTTTACAAGTCTGTTTAACTGGTATTTTGTTTAAAGACTTTTTAATTTAAAAAAAGCTTGAATATTTCAGAGTTATTCAGGTTGTCACTCAAGATTTTTAGTGAATGTTTTCTCTATAACTTAATGTCAAAGACAAACAATTTCCCAAGTCTCTAAAACACTCTTGATATGTAAAACTAAATGCTCTTTTTCTTGCCTAAGATTTCTAAATGTAATATAAAATGTTGAAGCAATTTTTGTATTTCCATCAACTACGTGAAATTATTCATCAGACAAAAGCCACAACTCCAGTATGAAGCAAGTAGTTTGTCCAAAACCAAGATTAGAGCCACATCTTTCTAGAAAAGTACCATAGACTCAGTGTGATTCTAGTTTGGGTAGAGCATGTAGACTGCATATTAAGTGGTCAAAGAAACGAGGCAATTTACTTCGTGAAGTTGTTTCTGTGGTTACATCATTTTCTCATTAAGTCTAGAGTTGTTTGAGCATGATAGAATATGGAAGAGCTTTGGGAGAGGGCATGCCTGGATTGTTTGGGGCATATACCTGTAATATTTGGGGCATAACAATATGAACATTATTAGTAAATGCTTTTGGTTTGTGTGCAGTTTTAAGCTGATTATCCTCACTTTTAAATAAAGGTACAGAAGGAACGTTTAGTTGCAAAACTGCCCCAAATGAGCATGCTCCTTGTTAGGGTTGTTTTGAGCCATCATTGCTAAATGGCACGTGCTGCCTTCATTTATAGGGTAATAGTACCTGCCAGCCTTGGCTTTATGGGAAGAGACCGCTTCAGATCGGAGACGTAAATACCAGGCTTGTGATCCTTGTCCTGAGCACACTGGTTAAAATTGCCATTGCCAAATTAAAACAAGGTTTATGAAAGTTAGTTCCGAAATAGGCTGACAGTCTTGGCACTGCAGATGTGGGTGGTGGCTGAAAAGAAGCGATTTTAAAATCCAGCTGTAGATTTTGCAGCTACAGCATTTGAATAACCATAGCTGGTCTTGGGTCCTAGCAGTGTTTGCTTACCTCCCACAAAAATCTTTCACAAGAATCCTTTATTTTACACAGTGCTGACAGCTCTAAATGAATTTCCTGTTTGTGATCTGACTACAATAACTGTAAAGGGTACTTTGCCCCGAGTTGGTTTCAGTCTCGCTGTTTAAGTTGATGCCAGTGCCACAGTCTTGCTAGGTATGCTCACAGAAGCAGTGGCATAAACAGGATGGGACTGGCATGGTTGTGAGTGTTGTCTGAAGGGGATGTAAGCTGATCGAGATCCTGATGCTTTCACGCTTCACTGTTGTTAGTCAAGCAGTGTGCAGTAGTGGCAGGGTGGATTTATCAGATGTCAAGGAGTTTTATCTGCTTCAACACCTCTCTTGCTTCCTCTGTAGCAGTGTACGTGAAAGTGTGATGTGCTTTCTTGCTGTTAACTCGTTTTGCACACAAGTCACTTTCACTGTTATGGCTTTTGTCGGGGATTTATTTGAGTTAGTCTCTTTCAAGTTCCATTGCGTTGTATAATAGTGGGATAGTTTAGATTTAAAGCTTGGTAATTAGGGACAATTGTCAAGTTTCATCTGCTTTAGTAGCACAGTTTACAGACTGCTTATGCGAGAAAAAACTCTCTACTTGGTGAGAATTGTACATTATTTTCTTCGATAGTTCGTTTGTAGTTAGAAAAGGGGGGGGGGGGGGGAGGGGGACAGAACTAGTGCAAAAGCTGCTGGAGAACAGCTATGTGCATTTTCACTAATGACTAATCAAAAAATATAGCCGTGGGGGGAAGCTTAGTCAAAATCTCTGACCACATCTTCAGCATGCTTGGTACGATCCTCTTTCCTAGTGGGAAGATGAGAGGGAACTAATGTTCTTAGTGCCTCCTGGTGCTTAAGTGATTCTGGGTTTAGTTAGAGTTTGAGAAAAGAACATATTGTGTGGACTTCAGTTTTTAATCAAAGACTTTCTACTTCAGCAGCATGCGTGAAACAAGGGAATGTCAAAGACATCAGAAAACTGGATTCCAAAGCTTGTCACGTTTGTTTGGTGTGCAGTGAGAGACTGCCTTGTGAGAGAAAGTGTCCCTTTGGACACAGATCTGTGCGTGGGCTTACGTGCTCCAACAGCATTTGTGAGAGCTATCACATCATTGCTGTTGTCTTCTGGCCTTTTCAGCTTTGCAGAAGACAAATTTGAAGCTGAAGTAGCTTCCTAGTTAAAGAAGATATGACCTTGTGTGTGTTTCAGCTTTTGCATACCGTCTCAAGCAACTCCCTGACTTGCCTGTATTCTTTGGGTTTTTAAGATGTTGACATTTAATTAAACGCTCTGCTTTTGGGTTTCTCCTTTAGTCTGGATAAAAGTGTAATTTGTGCAGCATTATTGTCAAAAAACTTGTACAGGAGGCGTTGATGTAGAGCCATTGCAGCAGCATGAATAGGTGCAACCTTGTCAGCAGGAAGACAATCTTCTAAACTGCACCGCCTATACCGTGGAGTGTCTTTCACCATTCACCTTTTCGTATAATGGTTGAGTCTGAACTACTGGTTCCAATGTACTGCTTAAAACTGCTGCCTGTTGCCTGGCACGAAGACAAACTGCTTGGTGCTGCTGCACGTCCTGCTGATTGCATAGACGCAACCTCAGAAGATCGTTCTATTAGGGTAAAAGGCTTTCAGAATGAAGCAGATCTTAAGTTTAAATACATCTTCAGCAAAACTGAACTCTAATGGGTTTTTAACTTCCTCTTTTCAATGTGTGTCCAGAGTGAATCACCAGTTTCACTGACCAAAATCTTTTTTTGGAGCGGGTTAAGTTAACAGCCCCAGCCTGCTAGTTCTGTGTTCCTGCAGGTTGTCTCTCCAGATCTTCTGCTTGCCAATTCTTTTCCACACCATCAGATAACGTGCATCAATTTTATTAAATACTGTAAATTTAAGCAAATCTAACGTGTTTGGGTCAGACTTCATGGATGCTTTTTCCCCCGTAGCAGTCTATTGCAATAAAAAAGGCATGTTCCTGCATTCTCCGTTCTGTTAGTCCGTCCTCTGGGAAAAAATCTGCAGCATGTGTGTTTGAAGCCTTTGCATGGAAATGTTAGAGGGGCATTGTTGAATTTATGGGAATAGTCTGTGTTCAAAAAGTCTTATGTTCAGATTGCTTTTGGAACTTTTTTAAATGTGTTGTTCTTCCAAGCTCTTTATTAAGAAGCAAAGTTGCGTTTTTAACTAGTGAGTGAAACTGAAACAATTCAGCAATGGATTGACAGCTCCAGCTCCCTTTGATGTAATGCTCATGACATGGATGTTTAGTGAGATGGGTCCACTGACAAGAGACCCTTTTCCTCTATATTTCTGTAATGCGCTGTCCATAAAATGTCACACTCTGCTTAAGCTTCCTTTAGACAGATTTGGCAATGCAATAGTTGTCAGTGTTTGACTTGGTCAGGTTGAAATATCTCCTGCTTGCCCCTAATTGCTTCTTCCTATTTCTGAAATGATTCCTCAGTAGCAGCACAGCTGTGTGAGGCGACATGGCAGGTATCAGGCAGTGAACCTGGCTGGACTAATAGGTCTGTTTACAAGGACACTTCGTTTTAGGGTGCTTGTTTTCCCAGTGGCTCATTACACAAGAGCTGTGCAACCTCGAACTCCTTCCCACCCTGGCTAAGGGTTGGCCAAGGGGTGGGCTGAGCAGTTGAAGCTGTGTAAGCTGGCACTGCTTCCATGTAGGGGTGGCACCATATGTTTAAAAACAGAAAGGAATGGTGAGGTCACAGCGTTCGCTGCTTGGGAATATACAGCTGGGCCGTACGGTGAGTTCTTCATTGCTGCATGAGGTTTTAAATGAGGCTGTTCCAGTTTCCTTTAACTCAACGCCCAGTTAATCTCTCAATTTCTTTCTGGTTGCTTTTCGTCCCATCGCTCTGTGTATTTCAGTTGTGGTGAGTGTTGAACACTGCAATTGAGCTTATAGCTTCTTAAATTTATCATTGCTTTTGCTGTAGAGCGTTAGGTGACTGTTATGCTCTTGAAACTAGATTCCTCAGTAAGCTCTGGTATTGGGCTATCAATGTTTGTCATCATCTTGAAAATTTTAGGGTGCCCTACCAAACCGGGCATGATACTCTGCTACTAAACAAAAGTCAACATACCGAATGCAGAACAGTGTGAATTTGTAGTGGTAGCTTGAGGGTATCAGCTTACTGGTATCCTGGTGGTTTGTTGTTATTTTTTTTTGTTTGTTCTTTTTTAAAAAGAGGTATTAAGTGTCTTTTTAGTTTGCTGATTAAACAAGACGATGCAGTAAGGAGGGAGCCTTTAACTGCTTCCAAATGTTAAATTCTTGAGGTTGGATGAGACCCTACACTTAGTTCACTTCAAGAATATGCTAAGCTGTCTTTCTGACAAAATAACTTTGTTATAGCTGGACTAGTGCATACTAATTTTGTTTTATGACCTCCCCATTATTATCTTAGTTCATAAGAAAAATATGCCTCAAACCAGACACAAAGCAAAACCAGTTCAGTTGCATATTTTTATGGTTGGCTGTAAGCGATTGCAATTGAAATAGGTTTTGGTTTTAAGCTGTACGTATCAGCTACTTTGTCATATAAGTTTGACGCTTAAATTTCATCCCAAATTCTCCTTACCCCCATTAAGTTAACACTGTTTTGTGATTATTTGCTAAATGTCTCTGGGAAATCTGGGAAGAAGTAATCTTGCCTTTAACCAGACACCGTTGCAATTTTGTCTGTCCTTTTACTTTCTGTAGCAGGTTTTTATGACAGCTCTCTCACTTTCTGGTGAAATAACTAAAGAAAAAATCAGGAACATTAAGGAATGTCATTTTGCTTTGTTCTGCAACTTTTGAAAGTTGCAGAAAATAGCTAACTTCCTTTTTTCTTTGTAGCATTGTTCCACTTTTAAAAGAATCCATTGGAATTTTGATGCAGCGAACTCCTCCTTCTCTGGAAAACGCCCTGCCTCAGTGCTATCAGAGGGTGAGCTCGTACACTTTGGCCATTTTGCAAATGATCAAACCACTGACTGAATGAACCTCAAGTGTATATGAGAATATTGTGATTTTTTTTTTTTTTCCAGTAATGCCTGTGAAAGGTTCCTTAGATTGGACAAATGGAGATAGCAGTTTATTTTTATCTTTCAGAAATCCTAAATTGTGTATAGCTTCGACTCTGTATTTTAAAACTTCATAAGTTGTTTCAGAAAAAATGGACCCTGAAGCTTTTCCTCTCAGTCATTTGTTCTGATAGTGAATGATGGTTTTTTGTTTAGTTCAGAGTAGTTTGTCTCCCTCAAAATCTAGTTCCTTCTTTAGGAAAGTGATGCACAGTAACATTGAACGTGTGTGTGTATGCAGGTTACTTTGGATTTGACTTTTCCTGGTGTATTCCTGTCTAACTTACCTTTTACCGTGTCATGATCTGAACATGTACAACACCTTTACAAAGTTAACACAATACATCATTTGAAGGATTTTAGAATTGGGCATATTAATACATTTCCATTAATAGTCAGAATCTCTATAATTTTTAATGGGAGAATTCCCATATGTACAAAAATCACAGTTTAAATTTGAGGGCATTCAACTAAATGATTTTTTTCTTGGACACCACCGTTTTCAGAAATGGTTTCAAGAAAATATATGCAGAATGTAAATTAGCAAGATACAAAATTGGCCCATACATAGTACCTGTCCTCAATGCTTTATAATCACAGCGACAGTAATAACGAATTTAAGTGAATTAGCACAAATTGGATGATTAACTAGATGTAAAAAGTCATATTGCCTTCATTTTTTTTTTTCTGTTACAAAATTCAGAAAAAAAGGTTGCTTTTATTTTTAGGTGCAGCAGTTGCAAGGAGTTTACAGTTTACATGATCCACACTTCTGGACCCTCTGTACTGATGTTTACATAGGGACTTTGAAATTACTGGTAGCTCCTGATGCTGATGGAAGGTGGATTCTAAGCCAGACTCACAATATTTTTACTCAGGTATGTCTCTAGTAAGTGAAAATTGCACGTCCAGCTATAAACTACCTGTCACGTGATGTGACATTGTAATTCATATTAAGAACAATTAAATGTTTCTGGTTTTGGTATCAATACAACTGTTGAAAAGCTGCTCTGCTCTAGCTGTGTGGAATGATTTCAAAATATTGCCTAGCATAAGTAGAATTGCTGTACCATTAATTTGCATTAATTGCATTAATTTTTTAATGTCACTTAATGGAAATAGCAGTTGTTTTGTGAGGTGATCAAGTTAATGCAGAACATTCTAGTATGTGTATTTGAAACTAATTTTACATCTCAAGTCTCTAAAGGATTGCG
Organism: Aythya marila; assembly: GCF_965140915.1. Lineage (NCBI taxonomy): Eukaryota > Metazoa > Chordata > Aves > Anseriformes > Anatidae > Aythya > Aythya marila. Next base: position 4,115,779 of record NC_139049.1, read on the forward strand.
TTTTCCAAGTGAGTCGTTCACTCTTACACTGTTTGCAGCTTTGCAGTTTCAGAGCTGTGTGTCTGGCAGGGGAGTTGGGAGAACAAGGTCTGTTGTTTTTACCTGGCATATGGAGATGAGTGGAGGAACAGTTTGAGAAAGTAGATTTTTCTCCTTGGTAATACTGACCCTTATCAATCTTGATATAATCGTCCAGATGAGTGGCAAAACCAGCCATCTGAAAGGAAGTTGAGGATGGTTGAAGACAGTCTGATCTTTCCCAGTGTTCAGGCTGGTGTTTCAAGATCACCTTGCATAACCAGCGGCCATCACAATGCTGGCCTGACCCTGAGGTTAAATAAATGACTAATGATTTCTTTACGTTGTTTTATATTGAATGCTGATAAACTAAGCAGATCCACCTTAGCCTAGTTTAATAGGATTTCTGAGGGGATGAATGCTTCAGTGTAATTTGCATACATTTACCAGAAGTTATTTTAGTGTGTCAGTTCATTGTAGCCCTAGTTTCTTGCTAGAATCTCATTGCAGAGCTGGTTCAAACCACAAATCCCATGCTGTGCTCTTACTCTTCACTCCATTTTAATCTGATGGCTCTTCAAGCAGCTTACTTTTCAGGCAGTTACATTTGTACAAGAGAAAATTTGGGCAGTATCAAATGTGACAGGTATTTAGGATGAATCAGAAAAGGAAAGCGGGCAATACGGGTGTTAATATGCCTACGTATGTCCATTTCTTGACTGTATGAACAACCATGTGTTTCATATAGTACTCCCTAAAAGTCTGTAGGTTTCAAAATGCCAGGTATCTCAGTAAATGATGTGCTTGATTGTATTACAGAATGCATTATAGAAAATGAAGATACTGAGTTTTTTTTGTAGGACAGCTTACTGGTGCAAACTCTTGTTTGGGACCATTGTTCAAATTGTCTTGGTGTTAGAGTTTTGTGGTTTTTAATCTCTCCTTCTCTTTTCCACAGGCAGGAGTAAGACAGCTTTATGTACAGATTGATGTTGCAGCCATGTAGTGAGTTTCTGAAACTGCTGTTGGACCAAAGTTTTCTGTACTGTAATGGTATAAAACAACATGCTTATCAAGACAGAGCCTGCCTCCACAACTGGTCTGGAATTGACTGAATAGATTTCTGTCTTTGGGCTATGGATGGAGTTGATTTCTAAGGAGTAAATACAGAATGAATGTTATGGACTTTGGGTCTTGTCTTTTTGTGGCCCCTAAACTTGTAAGTTTTTGACGGTTTTTTACTTACTACGTTTGTTCCAATATGAAACTAAAATGGTGGTACTGGAAACCCTGCAATGTCTTCAGAAAAGCTGCTGAAACCACTGCTCATTCCCATAAAACCAGTGTTATCAACAATTGGAAACTTGTTTTGTATGTAATGTCACAATAGCTGACATGCTTCACTATAATTGTATGTTTGTACAATTGTTTGTACTTTGCAAACTTAATGAACCAAACCATATTGGGTTTTCAAAGTGCCTTTTATATCAGGAGAGGTATTTGCCAGCATAAATATGAAGCATCAAAGGGTTTTATTACTTTTACAAATATATCTTGTATGCAGTCTGATTATTTACTAGTGATGTGTGTGGCGCTTTAGTGTACTTGCATAACTGTAGATGTTAGACTTCCCTTATTCTTGCATCTTAACAAACAGGAAAAAATTCTAAAGGTAAAAGACAAAGCCCTTGTGAAGAGACTTTCCTACCAAACAAGCTGGATATTTAGTTGCACATACATTGTGGAAATTAGTCAAGATTTAGATTAAATTCCAAGTCTTAGTCTCCTCATCCTGTTGAGAGTAATGAGATGTTACACAATGCTACCCATGTCCATAGTCACTAAAACAACAGGCAGCTGAGGGAAAAGATGATGGTGATGGAAGCCATGCAGGAAGCTTTTTATTTTCCAAATTATGGGGCAAAAAAATAAATGCCTAAGTTTGCGAAAGTCTAAATTTCCTTAATATTAATAGCTTGTAGTAATTTTTATTAAAGTGAATGGTGAGATAACTTTTTTGCCTTTCCAAATACTAAAAATGTGCTCCTGGTTGTTACACCTGAAATGGAAATAAAGACCACTGTTCATGCTATTTAGGATTATGCTTTTCCAGATTGACAAGTCAGATGTTTTTAACTATCTCACTGTAGTCTTCTATGTTTTCCATTTGGGAAAAAAAAAAATTTCAATGCAGTAAACTGTCATTTCCAGAAATGTCAGTGGTCACATTTTGTAGCATTTATAATCATTTTACGCTCTCAGATCTGAGCGTTGCTTTCAATGACAATCTGCTATTCTTGATATTACAGATGGTAATTCCACTATGCTGTAGTAGTTAACTTAGTAATGGAAGATTTTATAAGGGGACATTTTACAAACAAAACATTGTGGAGTAAGAAGGAAGACAGATATTTGTCTGGTAAATCATAGCCACTACTGACTGGTATGGATTTTACGTATTTTTTCTGGCACCTGATAGGGAGTAATACTGAAACCAAGGCCCTCTGAAGCTGACAGCACTTGCTTTGAAGCAAGTGCAAGGCACTGGGGAAAGTAATGAAGGTTCATTTGCATCAGTGGTTTGCTTTGCCGCTGATGTTTCTGAATTCACAGTAGAGATGAAGTTTCTTGTACTCATTCTGTTGCTCTTAAAGAGATCAAAATTCAGGTACTATTTATGCGATAACAATGTTACTTGCCAAATTGATGGCTGGTACCTGAATTCTCCTGCTGAAATACAGAAACATTAACATGTAGGAAGCTTGGGGTTGTACTTCTGTACTTGCAACTGAATGTCGGGTGTAAAGAAAAAGAGCACTACAAAGCCATATGCTACTACTTAGTCCTTCCCAGTCTCCAGATCCTCCTTTATCCATACTGCTAGTTTCCAATCCTATTCAGTTCTGGGGATGCAGGTGCAGTCACCCATTCAGCCAGCTGCACCGTTCCACATCCATCTGCTCTGGCCTCCTGCCTGGCACCTCAGCCAGGCTTGTTCCCCGCTCACCTCGGAGATGCTCTGCCAAGTGTGGAGGTCCTGGGAGGACGGCAGCTGAAAGGTATATGTGGTGGGGTAGTGTGCAATAATCTGTTGAGCAAATTTGAGTATTTTGGTTTAATATATTACTTGCCTATATGGCCACAAAACAGGTAATTAAAAGACAGTTGTGATCATAGGTCTGAGAGACCTCATTTTTTGCGGTGTTGCCTATAGACTGCTGCTGTTCGGTTGACGGCGTAATTTCTTGATGTTGTAGTTAGTTACTGTCTAGAGGGTATCAACTAAAACCATTTTAAAGGCAAGCACCATCCAAATTCATAATAATTGCCATGATCGATGATCAGAATTTGGTTTAAAACATTCTTATAGAGCATATTTTTGGGACTGAGTATTTCTGAAATACTGTACTGCTGCCCAAGTTGTTGGGTTTGGCCACTATTTTAGTTGTCTTAATGAAAAGACGACTGCTACAACTCGTTTCCAACTGAGAATCTGCCCAAATGGCACTTGGGTGGGTTTTTCTAAGATGTATGGCTATAAAATTTTTCAATATAGGAAACTGAGTGCAAAAGCCTGCAAAAAAATGGTTAAGAATTACACAATATTGATTTTAGCCATTTTTGACACTTTTTGCTTATGAGGACTTACCTTACCATTGGAAGCATATGCACAAGTCTGAGACTTCTAATCAAAATAGCACCTTCTTCATTATTAAGGATGACTTGATGTTTCTGTAGTTTCTCATCATTAGTAGGAGTTGGTGACACTATTTTTACATAGAAATTGAAACTACTGCTACTAATAGAATAGACCTTTGTCATTAAACATTCTTCCTTTTTTTTTTTTTTTTTTTTTTAATGTAGTGAAACTTGGTTTAAAGGTAGAGGAAGGAAAGGTTATCTCTAACTGTTGGTCAGTGAACCTGTTTTGGGAATATAAACATGATAGAAGGTGAGAGAAGCTGCTCCTGAACTGCAATTTTCCATCCTTTAAATACTTGATGGCAATCAAATTGTGGAGTTTGTGGTTTTTGTCCCATTCCAAGTCCAAACTTCAGTTGCTAAAACCTTGATGCTTCTATAAGATTCAAACCTTAATCAATACTCATGTAACAGATCTCACCAATCTTTTAAATGTCAGATCAGAACAGCTTTAGTTACTAGTTAGCCCTGTCCTGCTTTCCCCAGCAGCCACAGACTGCCACTTGCTGATTCTTGACTATCCCATACCTTTTGCATGCATTTACAAAAGTAAGTAAAGGGGATTCTTTTTTTATGGAAGCTCATTTCTCTGATCCCGTATCCTCATTCAGTAGTTAATTCATCCTTTACACTTCTACCAAAATTCCTATCCCTGACTTCTTGGGATTCTCTTTTGGATTTCTCCCCCATTCAGGCTTTGTTGTCGTGACCATCTATGTTGGGACTTCATTGGCCAGAGACTTCCATAATGTGAAAAGGTACCAATTCTGGTACTCTTGTCTCAGGCATGTGAAGGCTACGTGCTTCAATACGTGCAGATAGTGGCTAATCTACTTGTCTGTTTCAGTGAGCCACAAAAGGTTCCTGCCTATGTGGTAATTTGGCAGAAATCATGTGTAAAAGGAGTTGTGTATTACACTCCTCTTGTGCATTAAAGTTGTTCATGTGTATGCTAGGATCTTGTACAACAGTTAAATGAATCGCTTCAGTATTTTGGCTGAAGTGTGAAATAATGTGAATGAAGAAATTGCCAAAATCATTCCTGGTAGTATAAAACATACTGCTTGCATACAGCATATTGCTTGCCTTTAACTTTCAATTATAATAATTATTCTTAGCAGTGAGCTTAAATTGAACCGTACAATATCAAAAAAAAAATAAATTAAGAAATCTTTATAATAATGCAAGGCAGCTCACTGAGATTCTGAAGACTGTATATGATTTTGTTCTGGAATGCTAATGTAGTAGCTTAGCCATGACTTGTCCCAAGTGCAATATTAGAAATTTTTAATGTAATCTTTTCTACTTGAATACCGTCTATATAAAATGTTAAACGTCCTATATTGCTGAGAAGATATGGGATCAAATTTCTTTCCAATAAATCTTCAGTTTAAAAAAAAATTGCGTACAGGTCTGCTTTGTTGTCTTTTCCCAGTATGTATGACTAGCTGAAATAGTAACCACCAATAGCTGATGCTAAAGAGGATTCTTGCAGTCTGTTTTCTGAGAACTGACATGAACTCAGCTGTGATTGTTGCAGTTTGAATCCAGCACTTCAGTGCCAGCATTTATGTATGGAGAAATCCAGATCTATTTCAATTTGCAGCATTCCAAAATAAATTCTGTGCAGCCTCTCCCCGTTTCACCAGCTGTCCTGAAGGTGAGTTCTTGTTTTCTTCGTTTAGACAGAAAGAACATTCTCATCTGTATTCATTCTTCCACGTGTAAAGATGAATACAGACCGCATAGGGTTAAGCTTGCTAGCATTTCTATTGATGAGAAAACTGCTGAGTTTCTAGATATTTAGATTTTGCTTTTCAGCTATCTAAAATGCATTTGCATGCACTGTTGTAATAGACTTGATTAATTGTTTTTACAGAGAAGTGATGCCACGTAGACATCTGGTATAGCTCTTCAGTTTTGTACTTGCACCCCTTGTCCCTGTGATCAACCTAAGATGGATGGAGATGTTGATGAACTGAACTAGACAAAGTAAAGCATTCTTAAGGTTTTAGAGGCTTCTGAAGATGTCTTGACTTGATAAAAACTGATACTAGCAGGTGTATCTTGCAGTTTGTAGTCTGAAGCTAAAGCAGGTCCACGTTCGTACAGTGTTATCTTCTGTAGCTAAGTACAATCTAAATGCATTTAATCTAAGCTTTACATATTGAGAGAAATAACCATACGCTGTCAGGAAAGTAGAGATCAAATAAAAAAATGCTATTTTTATTTAAGCGTTCCTTTGAAATGCATTGTTTTCAAACGTGGAACTATCTACAGAAAAAAGCTTAAGCATTTCTAATTCCAGAGGGTGCATAGTGCCTGTAACAATCATGGAATGCAGTGGACCGCCTAATTCCACTGTGGACATCTGATGTAGCGTGCCTGAAGCAATCTTCTGATCTTGAGCACCCACACGTGCAAGTCCAACACAAATTGTGTTTTCAGTAATTTCTGCAAGAAAGAATATGTAAGAAATGATTCTCAAAACTTTTTCAGAGACCAAGTTCAAACTGTCTCATAAAAAGGTTAATTTACTGAGTGATAGCCAGATTATAGAGGAAAAAGTACTTGGAATGCTCAAATCTTGTCCCTGCTCTTACGCCTCCATTTAATCATTGGAGTAGCCTAAAATTAAGCCTATTTTTCAAAGAAAATACAAAGCTGTACCCTAGAGCTGCTCATAAGCAAAAGCGGGAAGGCAGTAGCAGTAAATAAAATTAATTCAGGAATTTTATTAACTTAGAGGAAACTGCTGCGTCTGATTAATTCTACATAATGGATGAATGAAAGGATTATTTCCTTTTCATCTTAAAAATGTTTCAGAAATAAACTTTTAAAAGTAGAGACAAAAAAATAGGAATTCATCTGACACAAGGGAGTTATCTTCATAGCTGCTATGATTTCAGCTCTGGTCTTGATAAACATCTTCCATAAACTCTTGACTAGTGTTAAGAACTCAAAGTCAAAACCACAGTCCTGCATCTTTGGGGTAACTAGATTCATACTGGTATTCATGTACAGCGTAGTGTGACCAATTTAAATAGAACATAGCTGAATTTTTTGAGGCTTGACTTATCTAAAATGCCTGGAATCAGCCTCCTGCAACTAGAATTGATCAAAGAGCTCACAGTTAAAGATACCCAGAAACAGTGCAGTGCTACCAACCTGAGGCTTTGACTAAATCTCCAGGAGCCACTGGTGCATGTTCATCCGTGCTCAGTGAACTACACTGTGTCTAAGCTCTGCCAAATTCATCTAATGATTAGGATTAAGAGCCCAATTCCACTACAGATGATGAGAATGCTAAGGCAATGAGGAAGGAAGTAGATTCTGGGACTCATCACTAAGTGTGAACTGAGAAGAGAAGTAGCAGATAAAAACACTGCAGTAACAGTACCTGGTTCTTCTCCTTGGAGTCTCCTGTTTTGAATAATGGTGAGAAGTTGTTCTGCAGCTTGGTTCACACTCATGTAGCGCGGTGGCTCATAAACCTTCCTTCCTCTGCCAGGACAGAAAAGTAAATTAATATAACATATAAACAATTCCATTATGGTTTACAGCATTCTTACAGTTTATTTCAAATGAAATCTGTGAACTAGCAAATTGAACTTAAACAGGCCAGGCTGTCAGCCTGGCCCTTCTAGACAAGAATGGAAATTTTAAGGAAGACAGAGCAGAAGTCTCTCTTGTGCTCTCACCACACCTGTGAAACTGCAGGTCCTCCAGCTGGCAGATTGTTTGAATCCTAAAAGCAAATTCAGCTGTTGGAAGCAATATGCAGGTTTTGCAATTGCTCCTGAAAGATGCATTAGGCTTAAACTCAAGGGCAAACTACTGTTTTCCTGTCAAATGCCCTGTAGACAGATTATTACAGACTAGCAATATATTCTTAAATGAAATGCTTCTTTCTTTGCCAACTGTGGGTTCAATCAAACAGATTTTATTTTGAAATTCCAAAATAAACAAACCTCAATGATACTGTGAGATTTCACAAATGTTAATTTAGACCAGAGTTACAGCATGTGCATAAAGTAACTATTTATATTCCCCATTGTCAAAACATACAGATTGCACAGAGATGATGAAGGTTTGATGAGTGTTTTTTGGATATAGTTAAATGCACATATGAGCATTTTCTGTATTTTGCTTGTTTAACTGTTAAAAAACAGTGGTACATATTCAGTACTTCACACTGCTTCCAGACAACGTAAGGAAGAATGAATTCAGAACACTGTTTATGCTATTAACCTATTTCAGGATGGAACAGAACAGCAGTTAAAAAAAAAAAAAACAAAAAACACCTGACCTGTCAAGGAGAAAGCTCACCACATTCTGACCTAATGCTTCTCAGAGGAACTAAGATTATGCCCTGCTGCAGATTCATTCAGTTACTGTAAGTAAAGCCAGGTCCTGTTGTAATGAACAGAAAAAAAAAAAAATCTACTCCTTATAAGAAACAAAAGACCATGGCCACTGAGAAGCACAACAGAAGACAGGCAAGTTCAGTACTAAACTTTAGGTAAAGAAACCTTTATTCTTATACAAAAAATACTTGGTAAATACACCATATGTTTCTATATATTTTCAAAATTGTGACTCACTTCATTAGATTCTCCACAGACTGCTCCTTCACTTTAATATCTGTAGGAAAAAAAAAACAGTAACATACAGTACAGATTCCCTACAAACTTCCCAGTTAGCTTTCTGTGTAGGTAAAGCTTAGTTTAATTAGAAAATTCTGTAAACTTTATAGCAACAGTTTAGCTTTTACAGGAAAATGGAATACGGCTTACATTGTTTTATATGTTAACTATAAAGAAAGCAATGTGATTTCATGTGTGCGATTTTACCTAAAGATAGTGCAAGTTTCACAAATTTCAAAGTAGCTGAGATGAATAAAAACTACTAAATTACTAAGTATAAAAATGGCAGGCCTATTTGCAAAATAAACTAAATTTAACTAAATGCTAGCATGTTTAAGCACACCAAGGTATTTGGACTAAATTCTTGGGAATTAATTCTTAAATTATGAATACAGTGTGATCGCAGAAGGTAAACCCGTACAGCTGATGGGCAGTGATTACATCACTCCCATGCAGGAACCTACTTTCGTTAGCACTTCCGTCCTGTCCCAATCAAAATTTAGACAATCTTCTCTTATGGGAAAAAGGGGGGAGGGGACAGGCAGGGAAGGAGGGCAGGTAAGACTGAACATCTGCAATTTTGTGAAACTCCAGTTGCCCACAATCTCTCCAAGAGACCATCAAATGTTATCTGTCTTCAAATCCCTGAAAAATATCAGTGAAAACTGGATACATTTTAAAAGTATTGCTTAAGTTCATGATCAGCCTTTAAACCAAGGTAACTCTGAAGAGTGTGGTTTAAAATGCAAATCTCCAAGATTATTAGTGCATAGTTTACCAAATTGCTTTTCTGTCAATGAAGTTGCTTTGAAATCAGAAGTGTATCAGCACTGATCTTTTTATATCATTATTTGCTTACCTGGTAATCTAATCTAGCTGGATAAGCAATCAATACACAGACCAGAACAACCAAATTGTATTAAGGGACTGATTAGCTTAGGAATTAGCAGTTTTCAGCTGTGAGCTACAATGAGAGGTGGGTACTATGATTGTCCCTGAAGCATGAGATTCGATTTTACTATTTCCAAATTTTTTCTCTCTTACTACTGCATAAAGAAATGAAACATAAAAAGGAAGTACATACATGTAGAATTAATTATATACAAAAATCTAAAGAATACTTAGTTTTAATGTATTACAGTTGGAATAATCCTTGTGTCAAACACTTTGGAAGTCATTCTTCTTTAAAACAATTAACAGAATTCTGGTATATAGCCAACTTTGAAAACAAACAACTTTCAAGGCATTGGAAAGTTTGATGTGCAGTGATGCTTACACATTTAAATTGTTTCCTGCTCAGGATTCCTCCAGTTACCTCAGAATTTGTTTTTACGTAAAATATTAATGTACTTAGTACTGAGAGTTCCCACCTGTGTCTGAAAGATGATACAGAAAAGTATGTGTATATATACAAATACATAAGCTCCATATTTTTTACACACTGGCAATTCCATGATCTTTAAGGCTTTGCCTAGACTAATAAAGTTACTCGGAAAATGGCCTTCAGCCTAGGATTGTTGGGTGGGATAAAGATCAGACAGCACCATGGGGGAGCCTGAGGATAGCACTCAGCTAGGAGCTGTACTGTATCAGACCCAGGGTCAGCAAGAATTTTGACAATACTGAAGCTTCTCACATGACAATCACCTTTGCCAAAACACCACCAGACGAGGTAATTAGGGAATGGAGTATCACCCCACCTCCCTGAAAGTCAAATGTGTTGAGCTCTAACTTAATTAAGTCAATAAAAGACAGCTGCTAGCCACTGCAATCTGACCTGGATCCTGAGCTAGATCTAGCTTAACATCACATTGATCTTTATAGCAACCAGAGGCCTCCTGCTCCTGTGACTTCTACAAAGGTATAATTTCTTACAGATTTTCTAAAGAGGAATTAAGAAATTCATGGGTGGCGTAGCATGAACAGTGGCTGAACTGATTCTAAGTACACATACACTGGAGTTCCAATTTTGGTATATTTTTAAAGATCTCTGTTATCTAACCTCTGTTTAATCCCAGACTTCATCTCATGCCTTTCACTATTGTATCTGGCCCCTGGCAATGATGATAGCTAAGGCACCAGGACAGCTGCTGCTTACCAAGTAAGCACAGTGTGTGCATTCCATTCTGCCTGTTCTTCTTGATCTTGTCAAAAAAGCTTTCTGGCTTCCATGTATCTGTCCAGAAAACTATAGAAACCGTCTCTCCAAAATTGTACAACTGTAAAAACAAAAAACATCCAATGACACACATCCACAGTCAATTGCAAAAATGCTATTAGTAGTACAGCACACAAGAAGAACTATAAAAACAACAAATTGGCAACACTGTGAAGTCCTGAGCATAGTGAAGAAGTTTAATAGTTTTCGGAGTACTCCTATGAGACACTTGTTTGGTCTCCCATACATAAAACAAAACATTGCATTAAATAAACAAAATCTCTCACTCTATCTCTTGATTAGTTCTAGTGCATTCCTTTTCACTCCCTCCTTTCTAAGAAATTCTGTAATTAGTGAACTGTTTTTTCTTCTTTGTAACATAGGCGTGTTGCTCTTTTACTCTCCAAGCAGTAAAGCGTGTTAAAGACTGATTAATAAGCTACCCGTAACATTTTTACCTATCTTGGCATTTCCCTTTCCAATGTACAATAACTTTCAATCTACCTTCTATTCTTTGTTACTTAATTCTGAAGGCAACTTTGTCTTAAAGGCAAAAGTTTTAAGATTAGCACCAAAACTCTTATTTATTATTTCTTATTTTGGTTAAGGTTGGCAACTTCTGGTAAAGCTGTAATACTTACAATGTTTTCCTAAGCTTTGATTCTACTGACTTGGTAGGATTTATATTACAACAGCACTTTCCTGCAGACAGAAGCTGTGCCATGCAAAAGCAGTTAAGAGTCTAAAGAGATAGCTGAGATGAAGATCTGAAGACAGAGACAGATTGCACCTAAAGCAGAGAGGTGCAAAACTGTTTATGTGCACGTAGGGTGAGAACACGGCCAGCAGATTCTGTGTAAACGTGCTCACTGCCTTTACTCGTCCCTAACCTTGGTGAAGGCATTTGAAGCAATGCCCTTGCCAGTCATTTCCAGTGATGCAAAACTGAAAATTAGATGTAACCTAAAGTAGAATTTGGCTTGAAAGTTTTTGTAACCAACTTGAAAACGGGCAAAAGCATGCGTCAATTTTGGTCAATTCAGCTCTGGAATGGGGCCAACCAAGATGGATTTTGCAGCTTGCCTATGTTCTGTCTGCTCAAGCCTACCAGAGAAACCATCAGCATACAGACTGTCCTCCCCACTTTCTGTTTAAACCCAGAAGGCACAGCAGCTTTTTCCAGCCCACTACGGGAGGCACCACGTACACTGTTAGCAGAAAAGAGGACCCTACATGTAAGTAGCTCTGGCAGCTTTGTGCCATCTGGGGATTCCCCTATACATACTTAATCTATTGTGGCATTAGGTTGTGGTTTTAACTCCCTTACTCTATCTAGCAAAGCAGAATTTGAATCAAAGCAGAAAGTTGTTTGCTTCCAAGAGACTAAGAGCTCAAATTTTAACTATTCATGCTGGTACGTACAGCCTTTATTCAAAGATTCCTGGAAGATTACTAAAAACATTTACATTTCCTCTTTTAAATATTTCATTCTAGCACAGGAACGAGAACACACAGTGCATATTTCACAACCTAAAGGTTCTTCCAGTAAACTAAATATAGGTTGAACTAAATGTATTGTTCCTGATGTGCCTTTTGAACTATTTCAAGGTTGTATTCTATAGGAAGAAAATAAGGGAGAGAAAAAAAAAAAACAAGCTATGTTTTGTCTATGTGGCTAAAGCTCTCTCTATTCTGTACCAAATGTGAAGCAAAACTATTGGAAAAAGGAGTTTCTCCTCTTCGCTGTTAGAGGACCTGGGAAGCTAGAAAAGCTAAACTTAAAGTTTTAAAAACGTAAAAAGCTTAAAACTAAAACTTAAAGGTTAAGTGAACCTTAAATCTCACTGGGGAGGTGGCAGTACACCTTCAGCCATCAACAACTACTGAAATGTGCAGTACCAGCCTAGCAAGCCAGCTTGCTGTCTGCCATCTGAAAGCCCCTGCAGTCATTTTCCAGAAAGCAGCAGCCCTCCTTCAGCACAGAAAGCAGCCTCAATTAATCCCTTTGGCATTTTGATGCCCTAAAGGAGAGAATCTCCCACCTCTGCCTTTTTGCAAAAAACAAGGATGTGCAGAAATGGATAAATGACAAGTGTCTTATTGGGAATCAGATCTTTCAAACTACTCTGCCAGATATTAAAAACAAGTTGGATACAAACTTCTATGCCCTAGAACATTTGTTCCGATTGTTATTTTTCTTAGATATTCTTTTCCACCGATCATTACAAGGACTCTCCATCATCTTTATCGACAAAAAGCAAATTATCCTTTCTGTATAAGCATTACCACTGTCAGATTCACTGAATGTCCTCGTTCAACGCATTTTGCATTAAAACCGAAGTCTGTCAAAGAAATATTGGAACACTTTTGTTCAAAATGGCTCATCTGTTCAGTAGAAACAACTTCAGAGTATCTTCACATATTCGTAGTTTCAAAAATCTGTACAGCCTCTCAGCACCTGGACAGCACTGAAGTAGCTCCTACAGACACGGGATGGAATGGGGCGTATTTCATTAACCTCATAGAAGTGACTTTGCAACTTATACCCTTGTATGAAATAAGCTTTTAGATAATAGATTTTCTAGCACTAATTCTATTCATATTTCTTAACTTTAAAGAGGAGAAAATACTACTTTGGAAACTTTCTGGTATACAATCTATGAATGCTGTGGAATTGAGGCAACAAATGGATGCTTCTATTGTGTTTGACCACTTGTAACCAATCACCATACAAGCAGTTATATAGACACACAAATTTCTTTCTCATTTACCAATTGATTTCTGCAGACATGTAAAACTTAGGCAGACGGAGGTACTGTTCTTCCATTAGAGCAGGCCTGCATGACTTTAAAGAAGCAACACGTAATTGTATCAGAACAAACTTTCAACTTTCTACCCATGTACCTGTCAGAGTCAGTCAGTTCCCAATACAGCTTCTTGTGCTGCGTGCTAATTCTTACCTCTGGAAATCTAGCACAAAGTCTTGGACTTCAAAGAAAAGCCTTGCTGCAGAGAGAGCATTAATAGCCAAAATGCTGCTGTCACCCTAAGGACTCAGCAGTCACAGATCTCAGCCGGGGACACAGCAGGTGACTGGGCACCAGAGCCAGAACCCACTGGCAGTAAAAATGATCTTTTCCACAAACCATGGAAGATTCAGAATAGGGGCCCAAACTTCCAGGTTGCAGGTTTGTCACTGGCAAACAAGTGTGGCACACATTTGTCAGCCCACGTGCATTATCACACGGCCAAGGATTGTTATCACGCTTTGAGATTGTTCAACATGACAACAAACAACAGCCCTGTGTTGTATTTTCTGTGAAACACTCGTGTTGCGTGGTTGCTGGCACAGCTTTAAAGATGGGCAACAGCAAATGAAGTTTCACAGCAGTCTTCTGCGTGCTGCACTCGACATCAAACAGCTGGGGTTTCGGAGTGGGCAGCATTTGTTCTGTACGTGCTGAAACATTTCCAGCAGCACATTTGCACAAACCATCAGATTTGTTACAGTGCCCACATTCTGCTCAAGCACACAAGTGCCAGAATTTCTCAGGGGCTCAGTGAACTGGCTGGACAGGCACTTGGTGCTCTGGGCTTGGAAACTGATGTGTTTTTACCTTCTCCCTAACGCTCAAAATCTTCACAGAAGAATTTCAAAAGCTCATTTTGAAAGACCTGTCTTTGGAAACAGCCCTCCCCCTGCTCAAGCAGTAATTGGCTTAAGCAAAGCTTTGTGTGCTTAACTTTTGCAGGCTGTCTGCTGAGTTTTCTGCCTCTCACTGAACACTGAAGAAAGCTGTTCAATTCACATTTGCATCAGCTCAGAATAAGCTAGAACTTTCTCTTTTGCTTACACACACAATACGAAAGAACATCAGACAACTTTTGGTACTGAACTGCCCATCTGCTTTCCATCAGTATTTCTAACCCTTCTATTAACAATATTTCTTCCTTAATTTGTTTGTATAAGCAGAATTGATTGCAAACTGTGATTTGTTTCACAGAATAAACTGGAAGAAAAAGTGCTGCACCATGATCTCAGCTTGGATAGTCTGCCTGCAACTCGAATTTCAATGAAACTAATGAGCAACTTCAGTAATGACCAATCTGAGAGACATCAGCAACTTGAAGCTGTCCAGATCGACAGACCTCACTAAAAATACTGGTGTCAATAACCACCACAAAAATACAGAGCATGAAAAGAAGAAACAAGCTGAGACTAAATAGGGAAATTAAAAAAGGAAGATTCCCCCATCGCCTCTAAAAGCAAGCAGGAGAGACGATGCAAGATGATATTAAAGGGCAGTAGGACAACAGCTGCAGAGAAACCACGAAGTAAACATTTCAAAATGCAGACATTTATTTTTGTAGAATCTCTCCCAGAATTACTGCTGTATCAGCTGCAATGATAAAGCAATTCTTCACTTAACAGCCTACCTCCTCTCCTAAAACTTCAGAACAGCTTCACAAGTGGAAACATGACAGGGGAGGAAGGTAAAAGGGAGTCTCGTCAGTACATTTTTCAGCATAAATGTAACCCACACGAATCCCACAAACCCCATAGGACTGTGAGGATACTCAGACGTTACGCTGCAGATAGTTTTCACAGGACAGGACTGCTCTGCAAATGAATATACCACACAGCCTGATCACGTCCTGCTGACACGTCCAGAGACTATTCCCCAGTGGGATCTGGAGACTGTATAGCATCTCGCATCATCCCAGGTGGCTTTTTGATAAAACCCATTGAATTTACACTGCAAATCTAAGGCACGTTTTGTTCACCCTTGTCATCAGAGTTTTGATGGGATGCCAGGTAACATTCATCCTCAAAAATGGAACCTAACAAGTCAGACTTTTTCCCTTTATCCTCCCCAGGCGGTTAACAACCCTCCATACCATCCATACACAGCATATTAAAAGGTTCTTACTGTGCTATGTATCGTATACTGTTGCCAGAGAACAGCCTAGGAAGGACAATCAGCAACAAAGAGGTAGCAGGAATCAGACAAGCTTCATTTTTGTTTGCTATTGGTCCTATGAAACAACCACAGGCCTAGGCCTGGCTGTTTGTGCCATCTTATTTAGTACTATGGACTTTTAACAACTTTGAATCCATCCCAGGAGAAGGCTCACGTGAAGAGGAATGTTTTTTACATTTAACGCAGAGCTGCAGCTCCTTGTGCTACCCACAGGCTGTCCCAGGAACCTCCAGTCCCCTCAGTACATGGCAGCAAGGGGACTGTGAAGAGAAAGATGTTTGGCTGGTGGAAGCCCACTCCACATGACTGCAGTCTTCAGAAGGCAGCTGAGAGTAACCACATAAAAGCAGATAAAGGCAAGAACATGTTTTTCCTCTTAGCTGTCTCCTAGATCAGTGCCTAAGCGATAGCTGCTCTACAAGAAGAACAAAATTCAACTATCAGAAGACTTCAAAACTTCAAGCAAACCAAACAGGACAGCATCTTCCCTCCAAGGTAACATCCCTTTATCTTTGGTAAGCTTGTTAGACTCTCCCCAGCGATATCAAACCTTCCCACCCTACTCACTGGTATTACTCATCCGAGACAAAGACAACCAAATGGAGACGAAAGTCTGTTGGGAGTAAATGGGTGTTTCTGGGCTGTATTTTCTGGTGACAACTGGCACAAAGCTGCACAGCAAATACGAGTAATAAGCTCGTGTAACTAACACTGATTTACCATTTAGTTGGTTTGAGAAGCAATGCCAACTTGTAAAAGGCTCAGAGGCAGGTAGTCAGAGACAAGAACTAGTGGTAGAAAACAGTTTATTTTAACTGTCAGTGAATAAAAAAAAAAAACATTTGCATAGAGCCCCTCCTATTAGAGCAAGGAGTATTTTTGAAAGGTTAAAGAGGCACAGAGAGGGTGGAGGTGGAACTCTGGTTCCGCTCCCGCAACTACTACGGGTTTTCTATTTGACTATGACCACGGCAAGCTATGACAGTATCCTTCAGCCTCCCCATCTACAAGTAATACTCCTCTACTTGACACAGAAAGGTTACTCACCTATTTAGCGGAGACTCAAAGACAACATAGCAAGCACTGCTTTTGTGTTTAAATGAACAGCTAGCAGCTAAAAGGCAAAACTACTTTGCAGCTGTAATTGTGTTGCAAGGACTAAGTGGACTGCAAACAAAAAAAATAATCATGAAGATGAGTCACTGAAAGAGACAAGGGGACATGCAGATGTTTGTTCCGAAGCTATTCAGGTGGAAAGTGGGTATGGCTCAAAAGAAAGGCAGGTCTTTGCTATGACATGTTTTTAACTAACTATCCCACCAAAATATAAAATAAATGCTTACAAAACTAGCAGCACCACTCTCCCAGCAATGAGTGGCTCTTCCTCTGGAGCAACACCTCTTTATTAAAACGAAGAAATGAATGGAACCAATTGAAAAGATGATAACTGAAAACCTAGAAAATACAATGGTGCTTTCTACAAATGAAAGGGGTGTAACTCCCTCCTTCCACAAAGACCTTAGATTAGAGGTGTAAAAATAAAACTATTGTTTATTGCTAAGGTTAAACTAAGAACACATCACTTAAGGTTCTTGAGGCAGTCCAGATCATTCACTGTATTTTGATAACACGGGCAGGATAATAATCTGCTTTCCAGTCAGGCAGAGATTTGGGGCAGTACAAGGGCTATATGCCATTTCAGCTAACTAGCAGGATTAACTAATTTGTATGTTTGCTGAAGCTAGAACCTGCTCACCATATTCTATTCTAGCTATTTTCAAGCATATCTCTTGGAAAATCCTTTCTTCCTTCTTCTGTCTTTTCTTTTCCTGTACTTTTCTTCTAACTCCTTACCTTAGTCTTTTGTCTCATCCCCATGGCTTGCTTCCAGCTTTGCACCTTAGTGTTTTTGTTTGTTTGTTTGTTTTTTAATAGTAGCACCGTTTTTTCAAGCCATTTCAAGCTGCATCATCCCTTTACATGCATCCCAGTTCAGAATGATGCATCTTCCTCATGTGCTTGACCATCCATCTGCCCCCTCAAACACACGCCTATCAGGACGGGGTTTGGATGAATTCTATCATCAGAGCTCCATTCTGCCCATTCTAGTCAGTGACCCTCTCAAACTCATCCAGATGTCACACAGATTAGGAAGGAAGGAAAAAGGCATAAATTAGAATTTTGTTCTTGTTTTGTTTTTTGAATGTATCTGTCTCTTTATTCTAGGGCTAAAAGCCTTAGCAGCCAGCACTTACTCTAAAAACTGAGTGTGGGTATAGATAAAGCCATGGGAGTCAGGTTAGACTCTTCCCTTTGTTCTCAACTTGCAATGCTGAATCCCCATCAGATAGGGCTGAGGCAGCATCAAGATGACCACTGGGCAGCTGAGCAGTGGTAAATCAGAGGTAAGCCTGTTACCGAAAATACTAAGCGTTAAAAGTTACAGAACGGGGGTGCAGCCGTTGACAAGGACAGCTGACATGCCCCATTAGCTACCACCTAGTAGAAGCCCTCTGAGAATTTCAGCCTTCCCTTGAAGACTTCTGTCCCACCTCTCTGACTCCCCCAGTGCGTAGTCAACTGCGTGACTCCTTCCTCTGGCGTTCCTTCTCCACTCTAACAGGAGTCATAGTGACCAATGTACTCGCATGTCAAATTCCAGGCAAGAGAGGTGAACCTTCACAGAACATGCTAAGAGGCATTCACAGAGGCACTTTTCCTTGTGTCTTTCCCCACTTCACCTTCTGTTTCCTATTTGCTCAGTTACTTAAATTACTGAGTCTCACTTACTTATAAGAATAAAATCCTAGCCTGTACAGCCTTCAGAACAGCTCCACTACTTGTTAGTTAAATGGGCAAGGCAGGTTGTTGTTATTTTATTTTATTTTTTTAGAAAAAATACATTCACCCTTCACAAGTTGACAAGAAACATATTTATGCTCTTTGTGCAAAAACACCACTAACGCTCTGAACTTATCTAAAATTCATAGATAACATTTACGTATACGAAAAGATTGCTGCACAATACTTCTGATATACAGAATCACAAAGCTTACTTTAGTTAAGTTACTTCAGTAATTATTGTACAGGAAAACTGCACAACTGCCAGAATGTTGTTGGCTACACAGAAACATCACTGGTGACAAGCGACACGCTCCTTTGTGAACACACTGGGCTGTAGCTGCATTTTACCAAGGCCTAATCAGCAGTTACAGCTCACTATGCACATGGCTTTCAGAACAGCGTATAAAGGTGTTTCCTGTTTTTCTCTAGTAAGAAAGAAAGAGGTTTTGTATCACAATCAGATTAAAACAAGAAAAAAAGCCAAGCCTTTTCTGTGGTGAAGCAAAAGAGGAATCCTTGTTATACTTGACAGCAACATTGCAAGTTGAAACACGCTAACTCCAAAAGTAAATTGATGACAGGAGATCACCATGAACATAAAGCAGTAAAGACTGTTGAAAGAAATTATAAACTTCCACCACAACTCGAATTAAACCACCAGCTGTTTTTTGTATGTTTTTTGTTTTTGTTTTTTGTAAGATACCCCTCACTTGCTGCTTATGCCTTTGAGGTACAATGAAGAGTTAAATGTATAGCTGCTTATAGGCCTGTCCGGTAACACAATATGATCACTATTTCCTAAAATGCCTTTTACAACAACGGGAATGTTGACTTATGAGAAGGCAGTCCCTCCCAAGCCAGAACGGAAAAGGAGACTATTGCCAGAGTGAATAACATCACATTTCCTCTGTGCTCTGTTCCTTTCAGTATGGGATAAGGAAAGAGTAAGCTAATCTCCAAAACTCTGTATACGTGAAAAAACATACAACTGTAATATGTTCCCACTTAGTTTTCTTCTCTTTTTTTTTTTCTCCAATTAACCTAGAAGCTCTATAGTCTTCATTCCTACGCCTAACTGGAGTTACGGAGGAAGCAAAACTTAGTCATCTGTACTTTTGGGGAGTATGAGCCTTGCATCTTCTTTCCTAATGAGCTAAAAAACAAGAGTAGAAAGGTAGTGGGTAGCAAAAGCTACCTGTCAACAATTCAACTGCAGAAGCAAACTTTGCACCACTGTGAAGCCAAAAGGGGAAAGAGTGAGCACCAGCCTTAGCTCTTGTGTTATCTGCCCCAGTAAGCGCAGTCATGCGATAGCTGCCATCTGTCTGCTACGTACGTAGATTTTAGACATCAAGGAACCTATTTCCTTCCTAAAAGATAATGTTGCCAGTCTTATAGCAATAGGCAGGTGTCACTTAGAAAGTGCCCACAGGAAGAATTATAAAGAATGTGATGATCCTATCCTGCATTGCCTTTAATATGGGCATGATCTCAGAATATGTGTCACTGCAGCGTCGCTGAGCTGTCAGATCGGACAGGGTTCTCACATTTCTAAACCATTCAGAGGTGATCGCAGATATAACACCCAGTTTATTGCAATAGGTTTTCTGCTGTTGGGCAGCACAGAAATATGGCTAGTGAAGTTTGCCAGTGTAAATCCGAAGGCATCAGTTTACTGAAACAAAAAACGGGGTTCGTTCTGTTCAGCTAGGAAGGAATGCTTCCTCCTGCAATGATGAAAACTCATTCAAATGCTCAACTGTTCCCTGTAGCACACCTATATTCCTGTGCTTTCTTATAGTCTTGGCAAAGTGGGACCTGTGTTTAAAGTAGGAAGCGAAGGCTGGTCAACCTGGGAGAGAAGGAATGCATCATATACAACATTTTGGAGTTAGTTACAATCCCAGCTGGGCTTGTGCATACATTCCTTTTACTACAAGACCAGCATGCTCCACAATGGGTTTAACAACCTAATTTAAGAATAAACTTATCAGGTGACCATCAGTAATGCACGGAAGCCAACACGAGCAAAGCTTTATCTGTAAAATAACTTAAATACCAAAGCTTTCTGAGGCAGAGGGAAGTTAGAGAACAGAGAAGAACAAAAGTACTACACATGGGCTCATCAAAAGGGACTTCTGGTGGCATGAAGCATGCTGAAAAGGAAGCATTAACAAATTCTGCCAACAGAACTGTACAATTGCTACAGATCTTCAAGCTTTGGATTGCAACACGCACTGCTTACAGCAATAGAGGAGCTCACTAATTCTATGTTTAGCACTTGCGGAATACCATATATCCAAAAATGTTACCTGTAGACCACAGCATCCTACTGCATTCATGATTGAGGCATTGTGAATGACCCTGTACGGAATCCCCAAGTTTACTGCACGTAGTACTAAATCACTGTGCGTCGTGGCCCTGTGGTAAGAAGGGAAAGGGATTAAAGATTGAAAAGATACAGTGACCAAGTCTTGCTATCGTTACAGTTTGCTTTGAAAGTAAAATTAAACCCTTTACAAATAGGGAAATGCGTAGGTGCCAAAAGGGCAACAACAACTTGACTAATTGCTACAGGAAAGTAAAATCCCCAATAAGGTTTCCACACGCTGCCTTCCCCAGCTGAAAATACCAAAAGCCTCAGTGTGCTACCATTCTTTCTGGCATCATCAGAACTCTAACACTAGCACAATTGTTCCTTTTTAAAGCAGCTTTGGCAACTACGTGAAAAGGAAAGTTCCATTTGTCCTTTGTCTTCTGCAGGTGCCTGCTGGACATCTGTTGAGCTGTGAAATTCAGCTCTGTTTGGCATAGGCTTCAGCAAAATGCCTCACTGCACAAGCAGACCTTCTCTCATCGAGGAAATGCTAGGAAAGCAACTCTCGAACAAGAACTTGGAACAGACTGAGGTAAACTAACTGCGTTCAGTACCTGGAAAAAACACCCTTACACTAAATGTACTTTTATGAACATTTAAGCCAAATGACTCAAACTAACAATGTCTAGGCTTGAGTGCTCAAGTTTATTCTGAAGTAACTCAGAAAACTCAAGTTAAGTTTAGAACTGAGCTAAATTTGGCTCTTAGGTGCATAATGCTCAAAAAAAAACACTTTACAGTGACTGGAGCAAGAATCACTGGGCTCACAAATAACAAGATTAGGACTAAAGTCTTTCTAAGATGGTAAGTAAACATAGATCCAGCTAATCTTATTTTTGAACTGTGACAATTTTTAAGTGTTTTGCTTGCCCATGTGTTTACGTACCTGCTCAGCACTCCATTTTCCATGTGAAATAGGAAAACGCACCTACCCCTGCCTAAATTTAAACAATGACTTTAGCCATCTCATCCCAAAGATGTACCACATGTTTCTGGCCATTCCAAAGAAAGAATTTGCATATGCTGATTGGAATAATTAAATAGGAAAACTGCTTTCACCCTGGCCTGGTTCGGTTGCTCTAACAGAATTTCCCCCATTATCAGTGAGATAATTTCCACACTTCATGTCTGACCAGCACCAATGGCAGATCAGATGCTTCAGACAGGAACACAAATGTGGCAGCAGCTGTTAAGGCTGTGGAATGAGTCATTACCAAAAAAAAAAAAAAGAAAAAAAAGAATCAATTTCACTGAAGGAAAAATGAATAGAGGAATCTGAATTTAGGAAATCAAATGAGCAAGGGATCAGCTGGCTTTATTCACTGAAATGTGCTCCCGCCAGATTTTTCTCCCAGTAGATCTGTCTGTAATGACTGTGGCTGAGAGCAGAAGTGCCCTCACGAGCCCTCAGCTATACGCGCAGAAGCTGGATGGATTCAGCCCTCTGCGCCCAAGGCTATACCGGTGTGTTTGCTGTCACTGATACTGAGTTTAAGACTTTTTGTGGGTACTAATAATACAGATATTAGCACAGGCTAGATGAAGGCGGGCTTTCCAATACAATACTAAAGTTGTCAGACTCCTGCTAGCACGTCCATGGTTTTATCTATGTCTGCAGAGGAAACACTTGCAGTGAGCACCAGTGAGAACTTTAAAATGGACACAATTTGTTTCATCACCTTCACCATTAACCACTTACACCTGAGGGTTCCTAAGACTGCCAAGTGCTCTTCTTGCTGGCAAGCATACTTGAAACTCTAAGATCAGCTGCAGTCACACAGCTTCTGCCCAACTCTCATGGGGTTTCTCTTAGGATAGAAACATTCAGTATTCTTTCCCAGAAACCTCTGAAAGCCTTAAATCCTCAGGGCTCTACATAGGCAGAGGAGCAGTTCTAACTGCAATACAAAGAACTAAGAACACAAACATTGAGACAGTAGCAACTCATTCTAAAAAAGGGTAGTTTTCTATGGTGATGGAGTATGTTATAGCTGATCAGAACTGCAATATTTCATTGCTGAAATGAATGATACTTGAGGCAGATGGAGATGCTGCTTACAAGTAGCAATTATAATTAAATAGATGTAGAGGATTTATGTTGTGCACTTACATCAGTCCCTTGATCATAGCATAAGGATACAGGTAATGTGGCTCTACACTCTACATGAATCCCAATGTTAGTGTTAATATGCACTAAAAGTATAATTAATATTTCTGAAATACAGCATCATCTGTCCCTAAGAACTAGTTTAATACAATATTCTCTTGCTAATTCCCTTCAACCTGTATTTACATAAATTATCTACTTTTGACAGGTGTGCACTGCTCTTCTTTTTTATAAACTATTTTTTCACTGATAAATAGGGTGCTCAGTGATTTGATTTTTTCTTGTGCCCCATAGCACTGTGAAAACAAATAAATCTTGAATCACCAGCTGGAGACTAAAAGCTCTTCTATGTGGCTTGACATTACAGATTGATGATGCCTGACTGATAAGACAGAAGGGAGATCCTTCTGGTAATAGAAAAAGACTGTACCTTTCAGTAGGAATTAGAAGTGGAAACAAAAGGCTTAATAAACCAAACTGAGAAGACATTTTTAATGACTTAACTGATTTTAAAGACTAGCATATATCAAAGCCTAAGTGCTGTACAATCAAGTCAGTATTCTTTCTAAAACAGCTAAGAATTAAAGCTGCAATTTATAAATGCTAATCACAAGTAAAAGAACGTTTTCTCAAAACATTGCACATTTCTTTACTATGTGATATTCTAGAATCTTTTCTGTTAGCAGATAAAACCTGGAGCAAAATATTTTCTATAAAAGCTAGCATGAAGATTGTGACTGCTGAAGGAAACATCTATATATCCCAAGGGGGATCTATATATCCCAGATATATATTCCTGGGTGAGGAAACTCCAAAGCAAGACAGAAGTGTGGACAACTGCGTGTATATTTTGTATGCAATAAAAATATACAGACATAAGAAGTGCTTCTGGTCTGAAAATCAGCTTTTTCATGAAGAGTTAGAGCTATGGATGATAGCCCCTTCCTTTTGAAAGAAGAAAGTGATCAAGCTTGAGCAATAATTAAAATTTTGCCTCATCTTACCCAAAGGGATCACCAACAACAAGAAAAGCGACATCGCTAACATCGGCGTCTTTTAAAATGCTGTCTGCTTCCTGTTCCACCATTTCTCGGTCAGCCAAAATCAGTTCTTTTCCATAAAACTTTTCCTAGAAGTTGAAATTAATAAGAAACACCAAAATAAGACAAGTGGGAGTGTTTTCATCTCTCTTAGTATGCTTACTTGGAAACACGGACAACGGGCACTGGAAGGAGAACCTGACTATCACCCCCAGCTGTCTGACCCACGTCTTTAGAGAGCCCTACCTCCCCTCACAAGAACGCATGGGCTTCCCATTAGGCAGCTCATGCGCTGACAAGAATTACTTTCAAACATATTATTTCCAATACTGACTTGGCCCCAAAAGTAGCTCACTCACACCCACACACTGCAGCTACCCAGGTGGACTCTAGGCACAGTAATTCAACCAGCCATCCCATTTTAAGGCATCCCCTCTCCCGAGTCAAAGCCAAACTGCTCAGGATATTTATAACACTGACATAAAACCAGACACAAATATGACACTAGCTACACTATAGCCTAGCTTTATAGCTTTTATTTTTCTTTTGTACGTTGCAACTAACCACATCTAAGGAATAACTTCACATTAATCCTTCATTTTCAGTCCTCTGTAAGAAATAATTTACCTCATATATGGGTAAATTTGTATTTGATTCCGTCCTTTGTTTTTCTTCAGCAGCTCACTAATCATTGGGACTCTGTATGTTTTAAATGCCTTTATTTCCGGAATCAACCTCACATGTGTAATAAAGCTTCATAGGATCAGAATATGAAAAGGATCACAGACCATTCAGGTTGGAAAAGAGCTCCAGGATCATCTAGTCCAGCCTTCAACCTAGTACTTAATGCTAGAAACGTGTTGTCTGACTATCCCGAACATATGTCTCTGCAAGTTTCACCACTCATTTCACATGCTCTTTACATTATTAGATTTATTATTATTATTATTATTAATTTTTATTGTCAGGGCACAGACCAAAAAGGATGTTTTTATTCTGAACAGTACTGAGCAAATTTGGGCAGCATGGTTTAGTGGGTGATACTGGTGGTGGGGGGATGGTTGGACATGATGATTTAGGGGGTGCTTTCCAACCTTTAGGATTCTGTTAGGATGCCTGTGGATTTTATGTCCCGTCCCCCACCCCCACCCCGCGCCCCCCGCGCCCACCTACCAGCGCCTCGCGGCCGGCGGGCAGCACCGAGGTGTACGCCTCCAGGTACACCCTGCCGCACCGCCGCACCGCCTCCAGGCCCTTCACCGTGATGTCCTCGGCGTCCCCCAGGCCCAGCCCGATGAGGTACAGCATGGCGGGGGGCTCGGGCACGCCCGGCAGCGCCGCCGGCCGCGGGGAGGGAAAGGGCCGCGAGCCGGGCCCCGCCGCCCCCGTCACCGCCCGCCCGCCCTGCGCGGCCTCCCCGCCGAGGCCCCGAGGCCCACCTGCCTCCCGCCACCGCGCTGCGCGGCGCTGGGCGGCCGCGGAGGCTTCTGGGAGTTGTAGTCCGCGGGCCGCCGGCGCCCGACATGGCGGCGGCGGCGGCCGGGGGGTGCGAGGGGCCCGGCGGCCCCGCGGTGCCGCTGCGCAGCGGCCGCAGCATCCCCGTGCTGGGCCTCGGTGAGTCCTGGCGGCGGGGGCGGCACCGGGGCAGAGCCAGCGAGCTGCCAGGCCGGGGCGTTTAGGTTTTCTGTCTGCAGCACCGGAGCTGCTCGGTCACACAAGCGTCAGGCTAAGCCATAAGGCAAAGCGAGCCGGGCGCTTCTCGTCTGTGTCCCAGCGCTGCGTGCTGGCTGCAGGGCAATTGCTGGGGATTTTCACTGGTGTAAAGCAGGGCAAAATCGGAGCTTAGGATTTTAGAGCACGTTAAGCCCTTTACGTTGACAGGAGTTGGCTTTTCATTTTAATAGGGTTAAGTTTTCATCCAGCAACGCTAAACAAATAGCGAGGGTTAGCAGTGCTCACCCAAAACAATTTGAGCAGACTTAAAAAGTCCTAGCAACTCAGCGTCAGCAAGAAAAGGAGTTAGAAGTGTACAAAACGTTGCTGACAGTTTTTACCATGTGTGCTTATATGCATTGCATGTGTTCATAAACACGTGGCCTGCACGTACCCAGTGCAGGGACCCGTTAGCTCAGTCCCTCCTGAGCGTACTCCGTGCAGCCGCCCCTACACAGTGAGCAAAGGGGCCTGTGCTGCTCAGAAGGACAGGTTTTCTTCATTCATTGAGTTATTTTCACTAACCTATGTCATTTTTTGACAGTTTATTTGACTTAAAGATTTTTTACAAATACAAGAAAAGTTTAAGCGGTCTTTTTAAAGAATGGAGTCAGTCTTACAGCCATCGTTCCAGTGTGTGCTGAACTGTATCTCAGGTTATGTACAGGGTCATCATTTTTCTACTGGAGATTGTGACCATTACTTAGGTGATCGGGAGAAGCAGACTGGACAGCAAACAGGCAGGAAGACTCCTTTGTACTCACTACGAAATCACATTCTTGCTGTCCTTTAGTTGTATTAATAAGTGCTGAGTAGTTCGTTATCAGCCTGAACTCAAATGCAATAAAATGGATAACAACATAGAATATAAAGAAAATTAAGTTTGAAAATTTCTGGCCCAATAAATTCTGTCAGTTGTAGCTTTCAAGGAGCTTCCCTTGACATGCAGTGTTGTCACAAAGAGCAGGATTCGGTTCTTTGGTCTCCCTTTTCTGTTCTTGTCTTGATAGAGTAACATTTGACATGTTGCTTATGTATTCTGCAGCTCTTTGAGGACATTATAATGGGTAGGTACTAATCAGATAATATTAAGAAATCCATGATAGGCACTGCAAAACCATTGCAGATTAAAAACAAACAAAAAAAATAAACTCAAGACTCACCACACTTGCATTTGTGGCCAAGCTACAAGTACCAAGATCTGCAGCCTAACACAATGGGATCTTTATGGTAGCTGTTCCCACTTACTACACTTTTACAACTTAATGGCAGAATTTTGTTAGAATCTCACTACAATTAACTAATGTTTGTGGCTCAGAAAAAGTAACTAAGCAATAAACCAGAGAAGAACTTTCCTTATGAGAAGGCATTTTCTGCAGGATTTAAGAGTTGATCGTCTTACCCTTCTAAGCATGCAGGCATAACTTATCTGTGGTAAGTCATCTTTGAGGTAACGAGCATGTCTGTTCCCTCTTGCTAGATAATCTCTCTACAAAGCTCTTAGGAAGAGAATATGATACATTAAGGTAGTTGCAACTATCCAGTCATGTCAACCGTAATGTGGGCCAGAGAGATGTGCAAGTTACTTCCAAGCTGGTCAAACCCCGTTCGCAGAGCAGCTGAGAGCTGCAGTGGGAAACATTTAACGTGTTGTTGGTCAGAGTGCTTTACTCAGGAGAGGGTGCAACAACTGTCTAGGATGGCATTCTATTAAAAATACAATACCTGCTTTTCCCCTTCAAGCTTCAGATGTTAAAAAGTGTTGTTTTTGTTTTCTTTTTTTAAGAATGGGTTTCTATGGCACAGCTGCTTTGGCTTCTTAATTTGTATAGGAGAAGTGCGGTAAGTTTTTCATGGTTTGATGCAAAAAGGGGAGACAGGAACAAGGAAGTTGAGTGTTCTTTGGTTAGTTTACAGTCTCTAGTGAGAATGATGGATTTGTACACCACAGGTTATACAGTGTGCAAAATTTATGATCAGTCTGACAGGTTTACTTGGAGCAATGTGCCAAAATCCGTACATCCAAAATTCTGTATTTACTGACATGCGTATTCAGGTTCTGTGTTGTATCTGTTTTGTGTCCAGAAGAAGACAAATCTGCTAGCAATGGTAAAACAAGAAGTCTTTCCTCAGATACCTACCAATTATTTTAAGGCAGCCTATCTTAGTGCTAGAAATATGCTGTATAGCTGAAGTTTTATTTAACAAAGAGAAAGGATCTACATCTTTCTTGCTTATTGCATGATTTTAAAAACTGTTGATAACTTTATATTTCTTATGTTCCAATTACAACAGTTGTTTTAGACGGTATTATTCACATGCAGGGGGGTCAGACATGTCTGCAGGTAATGGTATTTTTCATTACAGAGGCTTCTTTCAAGTAGAAAGTAGAGTAGGTTTGTCTGAAAATAATTGTTGTTTTGGCGCTAATGCTTGATGTAAGTGTAAAAGTATGCCTAGGAGAGTACACTAGTTCATAAAGGCTTTAGATTGCTTTAGAAAATGGGCATGTTTACTGTGCTAAAGGGATAACTATAAGTTTTTTCTGTATTTGCAAGGTTTACCTTAAAAAACAAAACAAACAAACAAACAAAAAGCGAACAGGGCAAATAACTGGTATAAAATGGCAGTTTTGAATTTGTTACAGTTATGCTTTTGCTTGGGAGCTACATGTTTCCAACTATTGCATACTTTGCTGTGAGTCTTTACTGTAGCAGGGAATTGCATGTTCTTGTATTGTCTTGATTTAACTACAGGCTGCTTGGTCCTTATCTAAAGCAGCACTCTTGAAAACGGATCACTTGTCAAAGTTGTACGCAAAATATTGTCCTCTTTGGGCTTTGGAAAAATAATTCATACGGATTGTATTGTTCATGGTTACTACGGCTATGTAGGAAGCCTCCACTTCGAAAGTTGCCACTTCCTTCTTTTTTATTTTTCCTTTTTTTGAAGTTTGGTGGGTAAAAATGTTACCCTCTAATGTATTTGGATATACTTCAGTAGCATGAGGACTTTTCTTCCCGTAACTAAAATATTAGGAAACTTTTTCAAGGTTATGTGTGTGCTGCATAGTTGAGTTCAGCATGACATTGCTCCTTGTTGGAAAGCTTTGTGGCCTGAGGGAGACGTGATGATAAAGTTCCTTAGTGCTAAAAAGTATTTCCTTTGCCACTGTGCCTCTCCGAGTGCTTCAGTCTATTTTCCAACTAAAAATAAGCACACCAGTGCATTTTAAAACTTTGCGAATGGGGAAGCTCCGTACATGACTTTAAAAAAAAATAAAATTACATTCGTTTACTACAAAAGTTCCCCAAAACCTCAGTTATAGCCATCTCTTAAGACTTGTTCTGGCTCTCTAGATTCCCTTCAGAAAAGTTTTGTTTTTCTTTTTTTTCTTTTCTTTTCTTGAGGAGCTAGGATGTGGGGATAGCAATCATGAAATTCAGGGATTTGGCCAAATAGCATGTGATTTCCTGACAAAATTTGTTGGTGATACCACAAATATACATAGAATGTTTTCTTGTAAAGTTTTGTTTTGTTTTGTTTTCTGTATAATTCTCAAGTTTCAGTATAATTAGGAACTTGGTGAGATTTTAAAACAGAAAAAAAGTCATCGCATGATCCCCTCCTATCAAAGTATAAAATTAATGCCATGCTTGTATGAGGAGGGAGGTTTTCCCCATGGAGAAAAGCATAAACTCATTTTTCTCCTCAAAAAGCTATGTGTAATCTGAACCTTAATGCTGAGTAGAAGTATCTTGATATTTCCTTCCATTATGCATTACTATAACATAGTTATCTGCCGCTTCATTATTAATCATAGAGTTGCTCATAGTCATTTTTAAACTTAACTGTGCTCAGAAAAAAGACCCAGTCCTGCTGGGGCTGGAATCGAGTGAGATTTTACTTCTCAGTTCAATGGCAGCAGATTCAAGCCTTCACTTCTTGTTCTCAGCTGTTACTGCCTTTTTTTTTTTTTTTTTTCTTCCCATGGCTCTTGTTTTTTCATGGCTTCAGTTCCTAAGGAAATTTATGGAACAGTGGTCTTGATACCAAGACCTATGGCACTCCCCCCTATTAATCTTACCCCGTAATAAGAATTGGCTGTTTATTTCTGCCCTTTGTTTTACGTCTCAACTTCTTTTTTTCTCCCCTAGTTCTGTCAGGAGTTTACTTCTCACCCATGGTTACCAAGTTTCCTTAATAGCCTCTTGTGATGAACAAAATGCCACAACTATAAATCTTTGTGCTTCGATTCATCCACCGTTTTGGGAGATCTGACCTTGAGAAGTTGTACTTGAGCTTTGAGGGCTGCCATATATTTAACTCCTCCCGTATGTACGAAACGTGGCCGTGGTCCATGTGGGTACATGCTTGGAGGCGGCGGGGTAAAATGTGCCTCCTCTCCTAACCTGATAAAATGTACTGACCTCCTGAAAAGACGAAACGCTGCACAAATGGGGTTCTGAAGGGTGTTAGTGAATGCACCTGAGGGAAAGTGCTGGGCAAGTTTCTGCTGATATCAGCGTACCTAGTACAGAACGGTACAGAAATAAATGTGCTTTTGGTTTGTTTGTTTGTTTTTCTGGAGGAAATTGCTGCTTTGTCTGCTCTTTGTATACCTACAAACATTTGAGACCAACTTTTTATATTTTTACAGGGGATTTTACCTTGAGCCTGATTGTAAAAAGGACAGTTTTCTTAATCTTCATTGCCATATTACCTCATCTGCTCCATTTTCCATAAAAACTCCAAAACCCCTTTAGCATTAGAGTTATATAAGAATGTGAATTAAATAGAAAAAGATTTTAGAAAAATAGAAAAAGATTAAGATTTTTTTTTTTCTAAATAAGTTCAATCTAGAGAAGAACACTTAATGTTCCTGATAAGGACTTCAGGACTATACTTTTAAAGCACCTGCATAAAATAGAACTGAAAGAAATTAAAAGTGTATAATAAAAATTCTGTGATCATTTTGTGGCAAATGTGGATCTTACAGTTACCCACAAGAAGCAGAAGAAATAGACGGCCTAAATATTAGTTAAGTGCACTGTAGTGCCAATAATTACTGTAGTAAAGGCAATGCAGTTCAAGTGAACCTTATAGATTTGTGAGAGTAATTGTAGCCACAGTCCCAAGGCTCATTTTCTGAGGAAAGACATCGTGAAGAAAGTGTAGGAAACTCTGTTGGTAACACTTTCAAATCATACAAGCTTAATGGCTCATTAGATGAATGAATTATTTGTCACCAGCCTGAAATGAGTGGAGGAGCAAGCTCCAGGGTATTTAACTTTTGTCTTTCACCATGTTTCTGTAATGTAGAAAAATGATACAGAACTTGATGAAAAAAAAAGCCTGACTTTTATCTTTCAGCCTTCGTAGCGCAGATTTTCGTTGCCGTACCTGTTTTCTTTGCCAGGGCTCCGTAGCACAGTCCTGGCAGCACTGAGTGGTGAGCTCAGGTGCTGCTGTAACCAACGCTGCAGCAGTGCCTCGTGCCTCCAAGCGGGGAGGAGGGAGGTGCTGGTTCCTAAACCTCCTTCAGTTCTTCCAATGGTTATGCAAAGTGCCTCCAGCACCGAGTGTAATACAAAATCCTCCTGACAGGGGGGAGAGAGGAGAGAAAGGGGATTGGTATCCTTGTGGCTTTACATCAGTTTCATAACGAAGCTGTGTTGCCTAGGCTTAACGCCTGAATGGATGGACTTTGCATGCTGGTGCACGCTGGTCTGAGGGTGAATGTGCAGCATGAGAGGAGGGGCTGCAAGAAGCATCGCTTAGTATCCGAGATTTGAGAAAATACATCTTAAATTCTTAGATGATGGGGATAAAAAGCACTTGATCAAAACTGTTCGGTATTGGATAGCTGCGTTGCTGCTGTCCTTTGAACTCATGAATGCCGTTAGCCACCAGTGGGATGCTGCAAGGCTCGCACCTTCCAGTGCCATCATTTCTCTGTAGTCTGAGTAGGCACCACGGGCACTATGACGGTGTAACAAAGTAGCCATCAGCTTGAACATCATCTTCAATGAGGGTCTCACAATAATGAGTTATCATACATACATTTTCTTTTTGTCAAATCACTGTAAATTGCAACTCTGTTTTTTTCTGTAGTATTATCTTTACAATATTTTTAATTGGTGTTGAATTATTGATCTAAGGTTAACTAAGCTTTTTAATATTGCTATCCTTCTACTTAATTGTATGCTGATTATGGTTAGTTGTAAATGATACATATAATTTATTCTTCAGTCAAACTTTCACAGTGGCAATGATTGTGGTAATATGCTACTTAAATGCAAACTGCGGACTTAGTACTCGCATCTCTTTTTTCCTTTTGATCATGCTTTTTTGTATGTGTGTGAAAGTTGTTTGAAGACGGAAAATTGTGTCACAGGTCTGTCATTTGTTGTGAAGTGTTTCCAAATTTCTAATACTGTGAATCAATTGATGTAATCTTTATCAGACAGAGTAGTTTAGGAAGATGTATAAGAAAGAAGGAAAATAACACTAATAGTTGTATTGGGTCTCTTTATTTGCTGTATAGCACGTATCATCCTTACTAGTTATGAAGCTGAAAGTTCTATCAAGGTATGATAAGTACTGGAAGCAATTTCAATGGAGTTAACAGAGGGAATTGAATGAAAATCATTTAAAACTGGTTCACACCAGCAATTCTTCGTGCACTATTAACTGCTAAGATCTAGTCACAAAACATTATTCCGAGGAGAAAAGGTTTAGTGAACCTTAGAAATTGGATTTGATTTATGCCAGAAAATCTGCCTTTTCACTGCTTGAGATTTCTATGGAAGGAAGCCACAGTCTTTTACCAAACGGTTTCTAAGGTAACATCTTATAGCAGAGCATCTGAAACCAATTTGGTTGTTAATGAGAAATAGTTCTCTCAGTGGTGGGAAAGTGGGGAGTGAAAGAAAAGGCTTCAACATTTGGCAGTCTGTCTGTAAGGGCATTTAAATGTGTGCTGCCGCTCTGCTTATGAAATTTCTACGTGAATTCCACATTCACAGTCCACCTTTCAAATGACAGGTCGGGGTTTGTCCTTCCATATACATTTAATTGAGAAGTTATCAATGATAAAAAATACTTGTGTGTGACAGCTGGATAATTTAAATAGCCGGCATTTTCATCTGGAAAGACCTTTATTCCTACAGGGGAAAAATAATTGCTTTTTTGGGCGATAGTGTATTTTTCCTGCCAGAAACGCGTCCTAGTGAATTGGTGGTTTCAGAGCTGCAGCACCCCGCTGGGAATGGGTGCTGCCTGCAGAGTTCCTGGGCTCGTTGTGGGAGCCATCCCGTGACATTGCTTTCATAACTCCTTTTCTAAAGTTGTGTCTGGATCAGCGATGCACCTTAATGTTACGGTAGGTGATCTGAATATCCTTCACAGTCTGACCCTCTTTGGGATGGAGGGAATAGAGTACTTCTGTCAACAGTGGCTCGTTGCCACTTCTTCCTTCCTCTCAGGAAGAGCGAAAACTAGTAATTCTGGCTTCCCTTTCCCTGCATACATAATCAACATGTTAGGGCTCTCTCCTGCTCTCACAGCGTGCCTAGGCTGTATTCCCGCAGTCTGTTCCTAGGTGCCTGAGGAGCACTGCGGAGCTGAAGATCCTGCTTGCATACTTTCCTTCCTCTTCTTATTGAAGTCTGAGCTTATTATAACCGAGTCACAGAGGAGAAAAACAGCCCCAGAGTGACCCCTTCGCACTAAGCAGTGGATTATATTTAGCAAAAACATCTGAAACATCAAAGTAAAGCTTCAATCAAAAAGAAATAGAAAAAAAAAAAAAAGCAATATCTAGACAGCTTTTACAGAGTCAAGAGAAACTTGGTTGTAATCTCTAGACTTCAGTCAGGTCTGTTAGCAATATCTTAGCGTAGCAGTGTTTGAATAACATGAAGCTGTGCTTGCAGAATTGTTGTAATGCTGTAAAATGTGTGTCAGTGCAACTTCAGACCTCTGTCGAGTTCTCTGGTGAATCTCCTTGTACCAGTGTGCTCCTACTGTCGGGAAGCACCTGCTGTAGTGCAGTGCTCTGGGGGCCTCCCCACTATCCCGTGAGGTCAGAAGCCAATTTATGCCTGTACTTCAACAGCTGCAGCTCCTCTTGCACCATATCCATACAAAACCACCTTCACCAGCAGCTGGTTGTCAGAGCTGCTCCATTAGGTACACGTTGTTAGGTGACACTCTCGGGATCCGAGTAAAGATGTCCAAGTTATTTCATAAGATTGGTTGTGATTAAATTTGAGTGTAGCCACATTTCATAACTAGAAATGCTCTGCAACTGCCTTATGAAAAATATGGAGAAAGAGAGCTCCATAACAAGCTTGACTTTGATTTCACTTGCTGCAAAGGAAAACCCCTCCGCTCTCAAAAGGAAGAGAGGATGCAATGAATACTTCGTCATGCGATGCTAAATTTGATATGCAGGGTAACTGACCCAATTAAGAAAAAACTGAGCCAAAATGCAGCAGCAAGAACACTTGGGTTCTGTGCTATACTTACAGAAAGTCAGTGTGACCTTATCTGCTTGTGTAAGAGCAGCACCGGCGATAGCTCTGGGGAACATCAGGGAAGAAGGGCTCCAGGAGACGAGTTAGTGGAGAAGGACTTTCTGATCTCTTTGTGGTTGGCTTGAATACAACTTATTATCTTTTTTGTTTTAGTAAAAAAACAGGGAATATATCAAATTATTTAACTACTGCTGCTGAAAGGGGGATTTTTCTTTCTCTATTTTTCTCCCCATTCCTTGCCTGAAGTCTTGAGTTTTGTTTTCCTCTGGAGAGTTATTCTGCTTCCTGAATAATTATAAAACTATACGCTTTTTGGCTGTTCAGCGCGCTGAATCAGCTTGTCAGGGAGTCACATGAATGCAAAAGTAGGTGAAAGAAGAAGAGGAAAGACTGGCAGCCTCTTTCAATAACAGTAAGCAAGGACAGTAAGTAAAGACTGCCTGTCCTTGAGCCAGTCTAGAGAAGAGGCACACCATTCTGTGAATGGCTCAGCAGTGAACCTTGAAACGTGTTCATTTGCTGCGTGTAGGCAGCATTTTATGTTTGATCATGTCATAAGATATCAGTGGAATCAAGTTGTACTGACACCAAAAACTTCAGTGTATTCACAACGTGAAATTGGTAAAGATGCATTACATGGCCCTAATGTTGATGTAGTGTTGAAATAATACCAGTAAAACTAATAGAACAAGGTATTTCAAGCTTATTATGGTATATAGTGAGCACGTAAACATCAGTAAAAGAGTGTTTGATATTTTTCTTCTGAGAGTTTTCTTCTGAAGTGACTACTTAAAGATCAGCCAGCAAAGGAATGGTATTTTTCTAGGTGTTTTGTTTGTCAGCTGGGTGTTTTTTTTGCCTACTGATGTCAGAAGAGAATTAATCTGTGAGATGATCTCTGAACATCCAGCCCGCAGTTTCTCTAATGTGAACTCTTTTAATGTAAGTGGTTGCACTGATTTCAAGTAGCCATAGTTATTCATATCAGAGGACATTTTTATATTTTCAGATAATATTTTCACAGATTATGAAGACATTAGGTCCCCAGAAAGTGAGAGAGAAAGTAAATCATGTTTCTCTTTTTTGGGGGGGGGAGGAAGGGGTAAATAGTTCTTAAGCATTTGTTTATTTAGTGCATCAGGACT
This sequence comes from Aythya marila, assembly GCF_965140915.1. NCBI lineage: Eukaryota > Metazoa > Chordata > Aves > Anseriformes > Anatidae > Aythya > Aythya marila. The sequence goes on from NC_139049.1 coordinate 4,151,051, forward strand.
GTTGTAATTCATCTTGAGGAACAGAAATTAGGATAATTCCCTCAAGGGTAATCTTGGTCTCTATTTCCTCCTAAACAAGTGTGCATGCCGTCATGGAATAGGGAACGATAACAAACACATCCTGAATTTTCCTTCTCTCCCACTCTCTCCCTTTACCTTAAAAGGGTTAAATTAAAAAAAAAAAAAAAAAAAGAAAAAGAAAAAGAAAAAAAGCTGTTTGTCCTAAATGTTCTTACTGAAATCCATTATGCATGAAAAGAGTCTGAGTTCATTTGCAAGACCTCTAAATGAACTCCATTCATTCTGTGCTTAGAGAAGTCCATTCAGCCAGAAACAGGCATAATAATTGCAACCTAATTTATTTGGCACCAATACCAGATTATTAAAAGGGATTCTTATGAAAAAGTATAGTAATTTTTCTATGCCAGTTATATAATTTTTAATAAAATTCCTTTAGTATCTGAATAATGTAATAATTGCATGTGTGTTCTATGTGTATAGATGCATAGAAGCTGCATTCATCAAATTCTTAAACATTTATGAAGACTGTGAAATTGCAATTTTAGAGGTGTGATTTGAATTAGCTTAACTTATTTTTTGGTGTAAAGCAAGTTGTAGGGACATTATCTGTAGGTGGTTCAGGAATTAAACCAGTTACAGTATTTGTCATAATTAATGGCAATGGAGAAAAAACTCTTCAAAATTTCCTGTCTTTTAAAATATTGTAACTTTGTATGCTTTAGAATGGTAAAATCCTTATGATATGCATGTCAGAATTGTAGGAATATAATAAAATCTAAGTAAAATATAAGTAAATCAAGAATTGAATACTCCAAATTTTGTACATCCTAAATGTAAGCAGGGGTTGTCCCATTGTGAGCAGCAGAATTTCATGCTCTTCAGGTGTCTGTGTACCTTAGACTGTATTATAGCTAACATGGTTTGCCAGTGGTGAGCAGGATGATACAAGTAGCATTGACTTTCCTTCTAAGATTGGGAATGAACAAAAATGATGAGCAGTGAGGAGAACCTGGCTTGTCGTACATGCACGAGGACTTTGTAAGCGCTTGTGGTCATTCTCTCGCCAGTTCAGGTATGGGAAGCGCTGTGGGTGCATCTGAGGTAACTGTGTGTGTGTTTCCTTTTTCTGCCCCTCTGGGTGAGCTTACGCACTTGTTCATTTCATAATGTGCAGATAGGGTGCTTAATGTACAAATAAACACCATGTTTGGAGGAAAAGAGAAAGTTGTCAGTGGATACAACTTTCATTTGATATTATTCTTTGACCTGTAGTCCTTCTGCAGATAGCGTTGTAGCCATCTGCGTGCTGACTGCTGTTCCTGGAATTAGGGCCTCTAAGTACCAGGCATCACCTTAGAAGCTGGCTTTAATAGCTGACGGAGCATTTCCTCAAACAAACTGTAGAAAATACTGTTTGTGGGAAGTCTGACTGGGGGTGAATGGGTGAGGGGCTCACGGCAGGAAGAACAACTAACAGGAAAGGGTAAGTAGAAATATCATCCTCCTTGCTCTCAACCAGTTCTTTATCTGACGGTCCTCCTGCTGGTTGCTTTTCCTGCTGAGTCTCCTCCTCCTTCCGTCCCCTTGACAAGCAAAATACACTTTTTGTACATCCAGTGAATACCTACACAATGAGAGTCGCTTGACTTTGTTGCCGAGGCTCCCTGTGCACCAGTTCTCTAACCCCTGTGCAGGATTCCATTGTTCTGGTTACTGCTGAGCCTGACGTTATGTGAGTTGCACCTGCAGCACGGCCCAGTCTGCAGTGGGTTCCACAATGCAGTAACAACGTGAAACTACCAGGAGTTCAAAAGAGTAAATGCTTCATTATATGGTTTCTGCAATGTAAATTGTTTTTAAGTTACATATTTTGTTTCATGCTGTTAGTGTTTTATCTGTAAATGTTGTGCTCCTATATGAAAATAAAATGTCATATACTGGTTTTTCATAAGGTATCTATTTTCTGTTTGATGTTCTTCATTCAGCCTGACTTATGATCTCACTTCTTTACAGTTACTTCTTTATTTTTTTCTGTTTTCTGATCAGCATCAACAACCTAGCATCTTACGTATTTTCACAGCCTGGAGATGTGTAAGGGCACACTGCCTGTCAGTTCCCATTTCTTTGCTATGTGAAGTGAGAATTCAAAAAGAAGGTTCTGTGACAATATTAATTTAAAAAAAAAAAAAAAGTGGGGGAACAAACAATCAAAAAAGAAATATGTCACTCATAATTCACTTCTAATTTTCTAATTTCTTTTGTTTAGGTACTTCCCATCAGGGTGGCTATTCCCATGATGCTGTGGTCCATGCATTACAGAAATGTGGCATTCGTCATATTGACACGGCAAAAAGATACGGCTGTGAATCTCTTCTCCAAAAAGCCATTAAAGAGAGTGGTGTGAAGCGGGAGGACCTCTGGATAACCACCAAATTGTGGCATAGTGATTATGGCTATGAAAACACAAAAAAAGCCTGCTTGGAGTCATGTGAAAGACTTGGTGTTGACTATCTTGGTATGAATCTTTAATATAACTCATTTACCATGCCTTCTCTGTGAATGTTTGGAAAGATGAATGAATTCTTGTAAAACACTGTAGCACAGGTGGGTAGATTACAGTAGCCAAATTCTGCCTTTACATTTTTGCAAATTTCTTGTTCTGTTTATTCTCTAGGAAATTTGCATACCTGTAACTGAGATCACATATTTTTTCCTTGTTGCAAATCTTTTAAAACAGATTAAGGTGTATTTTTTGTAGAAACGCATTCCATTGTTAAATTGATTTGAGGATCAACTACAAGTGCTATATATTTTGCTGAAAACACTCAAAACCTAAAAAAAGAACAAGGATTCACAGACTTGACAATAATTTATTGTTAAGAGGGACACAAAAATGCCTAAGCTCTTGTGTGGTCTGCTAAATCTCAGAGAACGAGAGTCCTTTCTACAAGTTATTTTGCAGGATTATTGACAGTTCTTAAAAAAAAAATCTAAGTAACTGCCTTTGGTTTGATCTGTCTGCTGCAATATACTTCAAGGAAAAAGTTAGAAGTGTCTATAAGACTTGAGAAGACTAAATTTAACACTGAGTTAGACTTAGTATTAAGTATACCCTGGTCATGACCTTCTGATAGTCAAAGATGTGATATTTTTACTACCGTTTTAGACAGGCAACAAGCTGCAATAGTGACCTCAGTTAATTCTGTGTAACAGATCATAAAAGTGGTGGAACCTAATAAAAAAAAAAAAAAAAAAAAAAAAAGATTTGTTTTATACTGGTTTTTACTTCTTCCTGCCTAGCTAGAGCAATCAAAAGAAAGTGAAGGGAGAGAAAGATGAATTTAAAGTAATAACCTAAAACAATGACACTGGTAGAGAGTGTTAATGTGGACAATCAAGGAATAATTGGTTGAACATTATATATTAGTGTCCTGAAAATGCATATATGCTTCTCTTTCCTCACTCTGTCCACCTGTTACCAATAATCAAACTTTAATGAAGTGAACAGCTCTTTTGAAGTACAGATTTTGTGGAATCATTTATTGATAGCAGCCGTGTGCTAGATTTGCTGGCTTTTTTGCCTGGTACATTTCAAGATGAAGAGGCAAAATCTCTATCTGTTAAAGACTTTGATTTTTATATGCACATCTTTGGCTCCATTTCTAATGGAAATTTATCCCTGAACTGCCTGCACAAGTACAGAGTAAATCAGAATGAATTAATATTTCTTCTTCTCTGTCCCATGCAAATACAGGTCACTGCAAGGAGACTCTCATTTAAAAAAAAAAAAAAAAAAAAAAAAGTTTCAGTCCTTGGTTTTGTCCTCTAAACAGAGAAATAACATGTTTCCTTCTCTCTGCATTCTGTTTGTTATGTTTTGTGTTTGCTTTCTTTTTTCCCGTGCTTTCTATGGCACTGTTACTGAATGCCAATGAGAGGAAAACTTGACTCACTTCCAGGAAATCATTCTCAGTGATTCCTTTCAGTAATTTGCTTTTTTCTCAGGTAGCAGACTGGTTAAAGTAGGTGCTCGCACAAATACTCAGCTTGGATATTGCTGCTAAGCAGAAGTTTGTGAGCTGAGGAAAAAATATTTGAGAGCTAGAAATGCCCTAATACTGTCACCAAGTGAGTGACTCCATGGTCTGGCATAAACAGAACAGTATCTGAGTTGAAAGTATCTGTCAGATGCTTTCAACTCAGACTTCTTTTGCTCACATTACAGAGACAAATTTAGAAGTTATTACAAGTGCCTGCACAATTTACCCCAATATCCAATGCTTTTTTTCTTCTTTTTTTTTTTTTTCCTCCCCAGTCTCCTGTCTTCCCTCCTTTTCTTCCTCTGCTTTCTTCCATTAATGCGGAGATGTTTGAACAATTTATAAAGGTCTTCCTGAACGACCAGTTAGTGGAACACAGGGAGCTAAACCGATGCTGACTTCAGTTTGTTTTAACTTCATGTTTTGTAAACCACGATGAGTTAGGAAATGCTTCATGTGCAATTCACGGATCTGTCAGTGAGGATGGTGACCTCCGCCAGAGGGATGGGATGACAGAACAACAGTTAGACACAATATGATCTGCTGTTGTGACAAAGAGATAAAGTTGAATTCTCTGTTCTGTGCTACAAGTTCTGGTGAAGGAGGCCCTTAGAGCAGGTACAATGTGTGGTATGTTTTACGGGGTTGGTAAAAAGCATCATGCTTTAGGGAGCCAAATATCTTCTATCTGAACACACCTGAACTGGAAGGTGCTATTGGAAGGATTTTCAAACAAGAAGTGGAAGTACCTTGAAACATGAACTTTTCAAGTGTTTCACAAATGTTTAGAGTAAGGGCTTTTTGTTGGAAATTTTGAGGCTTCTCACAAGTCTTAACAAAAGTAAATAGAATACAGAAGACTGGTTTGCAAATACAGTTATAAGCTTGTAGACTTGAAGCTTAGATACCTTAGCTCTGCTTTCATTCATACCTGCATTTTACATCACCTTTCTGCTGGCTAGTCTATGCAATAGAGAGGGCATGAAATTCAATGGCAGAAAAAGTTCTAGTAATAACAGCAATTTGTGTCCCAGCCTGTTGAGGAAAGTAAATTATGTAGTTACAAGCATGTGTTACAAGCATGTTCTAGCCAGCAGTTTTTTTTTGAAATAGAAATATGAAATGTGGAGCAAAGCATTACTCTAAATTTGAATTTCCTAATTTCATCATATATTAACCAAATACATGGTGGTTACAGCATTTCCAAAAACATACATGGTTCATATAGAAAATTGCAAGATCCTAGATAAGTTACACCTTTATGTTAGAGGGAAAGTTAGCCATTCAGGGGAGTGAAAAAGGAAAAGCTCCAGGGGCCTGGCAGCTGATTGTGCAGCTAAGCTTTGTTCCAAGGAAAGTCTTGTTAACGTCTCCTTGAGGACCACGTAGGCTACAGTCCATCTATACAGACTTTATTAAAGATGTGGTGAATACTAGTTGATAAATCCGTGTGTTAGCCATAGAAAATGCCAGCTGTTGAAACAGATTTGAGGCAGTCACTGCTTTTTAAGAGAGTGTTCCATGTAAAGCATCGTTATACAACTTTTTTAGTAGACAGTTTCAGGCAAGTGGTATTAGGCGAACAGTGTTCCAGAGGTTTTGTTCGAATCAGGAGATTGTATATCCATGAGAAGCTGGAATTTTTTTCTTATTTGCGGGCAGTGGTTATAACAGAGGTTCCCCTTGCATTTTCTAAATGCGGTCCTCCAACTAGCAGTCACAGTAAACCAATATGAAATGGCAGCAAATGTTACAGGTTTGGCAGTGGCAGAATGCATTCCTTAGGATTTAGATCAAACCTCCAAAGTAACTTCTTCTTGAATGTGATTTGTGGGTTACTGAATTCATAAATATTTTTTTTTCCTTGTGACTGTTCTGAGCTTGTCAGATTCAACCAAATTTAACCTATCACAGATCCACATCTGGAGTTGGGCAAATCTTTGTCGTATCAGCATATTCAGTTTAATAGGTCTCGGTAATTTCTTGCATCTGAGTGATGATAATACACCCAGTTCAGATCGTGTATTAATTCAGGATGTTTTGGAAGTTACTTATTGTTATATAGAATACTCATGAAAAAAAGTCTAGGCATTGCCATTGCATTGAGATAACTGCAAAACATTGAAAAATGTGGTTTTGCTTTTAGGTTTGATATGATCCAAGGCCTGTTCTTCAAAAGCAGGTTTGTTACAGTGAGTTCTGACTCCTTCTATGTGCGTGTCTGTATACACTATATAAATATAGATATTTATATATATAGTGTTAGCAATTTGATTAGAATCACAGACTTCTACTTCCACAACATGATTAAGAGGAACTGTGTTGATTGTAAGTGCCACAACCGCTGAGAAGTTATAAGTGTTTTAAATGTGTGAAAGCAGTTCACATATGAATAGTTTTCCTGCAGCTGTGTTTTGATGTTTGAACCTTAGGCCCTCATTTACTACCGCACCTCACCACAGCCTGATTATCTTTAAGGCATGCTTTTAAAAGTTGGTGAATACAAAACTTGATTGTGATTTTCTCAAGCGCATACCGTGAACCATTTTTTATTTTGAATTAAGTTTATTTAAAAAAGAATATGGTTGGAAGAGACCTCAAAGTATTTGTTACCCACCACTACAAGACAAAATTAAATCTATATTTACATCATTCTCAGCAGCTAAAATGTAGTCTGTTCTTAAAAACCTTCAGCGGTAGTTGTGCAATTCTTGGTTAATGGAATCTTAAGCTATTTTGATAAATTATTCAAAACTAATTTCTTGCCTCCAAAATGAAAATAACAGTGTTTGTGTTCTTGTAATCCCCCAGGGGGAAATACTTTCACCAGAAAGAAAGTGTGGGGGTGCAGGTGTGAATGTGTGTAGAAATGAAGATGAAATAGTAGAGCTCGGTTAGTGAGGTGCTTACTGTTCACAGTTCTTACGTAAAGTTTTCTAACATGCAGTAGGAGTAAGCAGATCCTCACTTGAAATAACCATGCTTAGTTTATTTAAGTAGGGTGGCAGCTCCCTTGCTCATTGCAGGGTACATCGTACTGTGCTATTCCTTCCACTTCTAGCTGTGCTGTGGTGGTTGGTGCTTGCCTGGCAGAAAGACCACTCTGCTCTGTGTATCGGAGATAAGGTACCTTATCTCTGCTTTCAGGAGCACTGCTAGCAGTCAGGACTGCACTCGGTGATCCTGTAGATGTTTTCTAATCTTAAATGTGTGTGTTTCTAAGTGTGTTTTTTATTCCAATAAAAAGCATAAATTACAATGAACATCCTAAGGTGATATGGACATCACATGCACGGTACCATCGCCTTTCTAAAGTAACACGCCAAGAGCTAATCCGGTTTGCATTGAAGAGGTCTCAGACACTAACACAGGGAAAGATGATGTACTGCATTTGTGAAATATTTAAGAAATCCTTCAGTTCTCAATGCTGGTTGAAGTCATTCTTCTGAGAGTTCCATAATTTCTTGGGCTGAGTACAAAGCATCTTTGTACATGGAAGTCTGTGGTGTAGCTATTTTTGTAAATGTTTACAAACTGTGATGCTTCTAGATATGCAGGCTTTTGGAAAAGTAGCTTTTGGTAAACTTTTGCTGAAGTTGATGATTTTTTTATTCATACTAAATGACTTGTTTCTGCATAGTTAAGTATAGTAGTCCTACTTGGAGAGCATAACAAGCAAGAATTAAAGGTAGGCACTTCGTCTGTGTTTAAGTGAGGTAGGTATCTGATGCCAATAACTTACATTTACTTTATGGATGACATTTGCCTTATCCAAGCAGAAGAGTTTAAATTGAAGTATGGTAGTCTCTTTGCAGTAAATGCCCCAACGGCATATATAATTTAAGATAAAAAATGAACATGTGATATTAGCAATTCCAAATGCTAATCATTGGGATTGCTTCTAAGACAGTGGAAATTTTAACACAAACTTTACATGCACAAGAATGAGAATTCAGTATTCCAATATTAGTTATCAGCTAAAGTCTAAAGAAATTGGTATTTATTCCAATTCCAATACCTTATCTTGGTATTTTTTCGTACTAACTACAGCAGAAGAATGAGTAACTCTTTCTTTAAATGTGACACAAATCCAGATTCTGCAAATCATTATATGTAAACAATATTTACTTGTCTGAGCAATTGAGATTGAAAGGCTTATTGATATGAGTAAATGCAGATTTAGCTCATGATTTTTTAGATACATCCAAAATCATTTTTTCTTACATACACCTATAACGTATCTTAATCTACAAATTTTTGTACTGTTCTAATTAGATTTTTAGTGTAAGCTAAATACTCTGAAGTGTTGCAATGATGTACCGAAATGGGAACCAGTGTATTATTGAGAATTTTATGCTGGCTTGTCTTCTTAAATTAAGGTTGAATTCGTATTTATAGAGGTGGAAAGCTAGTATACCAGCCTAGGAGTATATTAGTCATTAGTGCAATCCTTAAATATGAATAAAATAAAACTATAGCAGAGGATGTGTTTTCACAGAGAGGTCCTGTAAATGAATGATGTGATACATTTAAAGAACAAAAGACCCTTTTTATTGCAAACAATTCAATTTTTTAATTTCTTAACTCTGTATTTGAACTGTCTAAAAAGGCGTATTATAAAGCACAAAGATCTCATTCATGAATTTGTTTCTTTTTCCTGTTTTGTGTCAGACTAGTATATGAGGTAGAGGCCAACACCTCTTTGCCTGAGATGCCTGAAGTTTGAATCTGTGGTTAGGATTCAAACAGAAATGTAGTTGTTTGAGTGTCTCATAAGTTTCTCCTTCAGAATGATAAGCAGCATCCACAAACTTAAAAAGGAGTTGTAGGTCCTGTCACCTTGGAAATTTATATAATCTGATTTGGAACTCTGAGTCCAGTAATATGTACATATTTCTCATGTTTAGTGGGTTTAGTGGGTTTCTTTTTTTCTTTCTTTCTTTTTTTTTTTTTTTTTTGGCTACATTTTTCACTAGGCAGATAAGGTTTTCTTGCATGGAGAAGATGCAAAAAAATCCTATCCCAAGACAGCCAGCCTCAGTAGCAACTTGGCTAATTTCATCAGTTATAAATCTTAATCGTGTTTTAAAAAATGTTAATATTTCATAAAAATGTAGCAAAACATTTTTTTCACTTTTTTTTTTTTTTTTTTCATAAATGGAAGTATTCTTTAGAAAGGAAAAAAACAGGCTCACTTTTTTGATCGTATAAAACATCTACAGAACTGCCAAACATTTATGTTCCCCAAACTTGAAGGCTTGCTTCAGCAGTAGTCCAGACTTAACTACATTGACCAAAATCCCTTTGATTTTAAATGGGACTTATGTGTTAAAAGCTTATTAAATGCAAGTGTGACCATGAAATTTTGATTATGGTGACCTAAGCCTGAGGCAGATGTGCAACTTCTGCCACCTTTACTTGCTAATGAAATGTTGTAGATTTAATTTACTGAAAATGAATGGATGTATGGAATAATTGTCATGGAGTTGTAACTATTTTGATGATAGTATGTTATGGGACCAGTATGGAGGGAAATGCTGCTTTGTGTGGTTGACATTTTTTTGGAGACTTTAATAGTCTTTCTTTTTTAGATCTTTATTTGATACATTGGCCTGATGCATGTGTTCCGGGTAAAAGCAATCGGGAGGTCCGAGCTGAAACCTGGACAGCGATGGAGGAGCTCTATGAGGAAGGTGATGTAATAATGAAAAGCTGTCGTGGCAGAAGGAATTGGAATGCACTTTAAGATTTGGGGAATCCGTAATGAAAGGTGTTCAAAAAAGTCGTTTGAGCTGGTTGCTCATATTTCAGTTGTGTTTGGGTGTATAAATTATGTGAACCTCTTTGAAAATTGCAGCATTAGCTTTCTGATAAGCTAAATAAGAGAGCTTTGTGTTGCTTTCAAATAATACAGTGCCACATTCTGCCTGTAAGATTAATGATGGTGTGCATACTTCCTTGATGAAATCTACACATTACATTGAAATGTGCGTGCCACTACAGAACATCTTTGTAGTAGCCTCTTCTGTTTCATGTATAAATCATGCTATCAAGTTTTATTTCCTTTTGATCTTTTTTTTTTTGTAATTGTAGAATATCATTTTCCACTGTATACATATATATATTTTTCCACAGAACATATACTGTGCTACTATATAGATTCATTTGCATTTTAGAAAATGTTACCCAAACTGGCTAGTAGATAGGAACAAACACGGAACTGCAGTTTCTTTGGTATTAACTTTTGAAAAGGATTTCAAAGAAGGGATCTGTTCTCTCAAGTTCTAGTATCTGTCAGTTTGATTTTTCGTTCACAGAAATCGTCAGTTAATGTTCATAGCAATAGGACGATTAGACTGCCCCAAACAAAATTTATCATGTAGGTTTAACGGGAACATTTTGCTCCTGAAGTATGCACACTATTACCACAAATAATGTAAGAGAAGATCCTGTCATGCAGTTCCTAGGCAATGTGGGCCCACCTTGTTACAGCTTGAGAGAATTTCTTTGGACTCTGCAAAGACTTCTTGGACTAAGTAGTCTGTCTGCTAACTTAATTACTGAAACAGTGATAGTAGGAGAGTGCTGCCTATACAGGCTGCAGTTGCTGGCAGTATACATCTACCAGTTTTATCAGAGTAATAAACAAACCCACTCTTGCATTTCAGCCCGTTAAGTACTTTTGGTCTGCCTTTGGAAATGTAGAAGCATCTACGTTTATCTTTGATACATTTTTCATTCTTGCTTTTTATATTAAGCATAAGGGAAGTTGCAAACAGTATTTTCTGCTGTGTAAGTTACAACATTAAGTTTTTAAAGAAACGCAATACCAACCTAATATTTCAAAACATCAATGACTTCAAGTCTGAAGATGGGCCATTCAGCAGGCTACTTTGTCTTTCCCTTGAACAGTGCTTTTTGATGTATATTTAAGTTACTATATGTCATTTGTGCCTAGATATGCCATCCCAATGAGCTGCAAATAGGTTGTAGTTTCACTTGCTATTATTATTCCTGTCCCATTGTCTTTCTTCTGCTTTTGCATGTGTTTGTGATCTTTCTTGTCTTTATTTCTCTACCTGTCTTCCTACTGGGAAAGACTGTGAGCTATTCAATGATTATCCGGTAAGACACTGGAAATACTATCACTGACCTCACCTGCAGAGGTAGTTTTTATTTTTTGTTTCTTTGCATATCTCTCTGTAGACATCTGAGTTTGCATTTATTTTTGTTACCTCAGCTAAATTTTCCTCTTGCTGTAGATGATGTATTAGTCTGGCTGAATCAAGTGCTTTCAGATGTTAACTAACACAGTTTTGCTTTAAGGGATGCAGCCTCTGGATGTTCCGACCATAACCATGTGTTACTGAAGTGATACGCAAATGTTAACCACTCTGGAGATGGAAATGCAATGATTCCTGAGGAAAATGTTAAATAATTTGTTTGTATGGTTAACCACTAGACTTTCCGTTGAAGATTAAATGCTTGCTGCATATCTTTGTGCCTCGTTGTGTGTTATGTGAATAATGTGTTGGCCTTGGTATGAATATTCACTTTAAATATATTATTTGGTCAAAATCCTTACTTGAGGAAAAAATATATCTTCATTTGGGAAGGAAAAAAAATCAAGTTCTGTGGTAAACTGGTGAGTTCTTTATTTCCTCTGAATGTGGTTCAGGTTATCATTGTTACCTGAAAATTACTTGCAATACTATTATTTTAGGGAACACTGGGAGAGAGAGGGTTGGCATGAGGAAAAACAACAGCAGAAACTGAAATGTTCGTGTCTAAGAATTGACCATTTAAAAATGAATAATGTGCTTCTGCAGTCAATTCACAAAGGAAAGACTGAAGTTACTCAACTTGCTGGTGAGTTTAGCAGCTAGCGGTGTCCACATTGAAGAGTTTCTGAATGAGCAGTTCTTGTGGAAAAATTGGTTGGTGTTTTGGGGCTAATAAGGCCTATCTATCTGCAAGAGTCTTGTGAGATGATTAAAAGATCTCAATATTGACCTAAGGCTTTGGTCTGACTGAAATTAATAAGTTTTTCTTTAATAGCTTCTTTGTGTTTACAAATGGTTTGAGTGCAGATATTTGAAAATCTCATCTTTGCCTTCAGTTTAAATCCAGATGATGTTTATTCTGCAAAATTGCACTTACCTGAGAAAAACAACATTTTAAAATGATTTAAATTATTAATAGCCTTTTTTTTATTGTTATTACCCATTACACTAGAAGGAAGGTAAATAAAGCATTAGTGCCCAAGACAGTGAAAATCTTCAATCCAGACAATTTTTAACGCATTAAGTTTTTAGATTGGTCATAATGGCAACAAGATGATGCAAAAAAAAAATCCCAACTGTATTTATGTTTATAGTATTGAGAGAGCTTTTTGGGTTGTTTCTACAAAGATGGACTCAACCAGGATCATCTGAGAGACACTGCATAGTAGCTGAAAGACAGGACTGCAGGAGCAGAGCTTGTAGGGCTTCTGGACTGAAGTATCTTCTTACCCAGTTGAAGAGAGACCTTGAGTCTGTGTGTCTGTCCAGGTCAGCATATGCTGGTTTGTAAGATCCTGTCTTTATTCCCAGATAAAAAAAAAAAGCTCTGTGTGACAAGTTTAATATATATATACATGTCAAAATTATTTGAATACACATTTTAGGGAGCAGAAAGCTTGTATAAAACGTTAAGCAAGACTCCACAGATTATAATGAGTCCAATTTTAGGAAACTCCTAAGTACTTCTGTCTGTAGAAGAAAGAACAGGTTTGCTGTTATCTGAATGCAACGTGTGTCAATTAAATGGGTACCTGAAAAGGTAGAAGTGCATTCATTGTGCTGTGCAGACATCCTTAACGTAACTGGTTTTAATTCTTGAGTGCCTAGTAGTGCTTGCTTCCTCTCTCTTCTCTCAACAAAAATTTGAGGTTGAGCTGTAACATCAGAAGCTTCTCATAAGTAGAAAACAATATGTTCAGATGACTGAAGGGAGAGCTCCTCTGCTTTCTGTCAAAAATCTCCACTGTGGCTTACCACTATGCTGTTTTTAAGAACCTTCTTGTTGTATTTCACCAAAAGGGATCAGAGGGTAGCATTTTCCGAAAGAATCCTTTTTCTTGGTATGATTTGAACTGGAAACATGAACAATTAAAACTAGGAAAGAACCTGAACAGTATTTGTTTTAGATGTGGTTACCCTCTTTAGTTGTTAACAGTTCCAGTGAAATGCTGTTGTGCCTGAGAGTGTAACATCTCATGTTTTTTGGCTGTTTTTTTTAATCTTTTGTGACTTGTTACTCTGCTCTATTTTCATTGGAGCTGTTTCACGGGAGCTGTGGCCTTAAGGTCACAGAGGGAGGAGACAAATCTATCTGTACTGCAGTGCTGAGAGGCAGAGAATTCTCGACCTGTGCCTTTGTTCAACAGGCTGCACACGTCTTCTGTAAAGACCTAGGGGGTGAACAGTGCTGAGGGAGAACGGAGAATAAAATCCTGCTTTGGTCAGTGGGGCATTTGTGTGCAGTCACTAGCTCTTCCTGTTGTAACAGCTGAAATCAACTAGGGTTCGTGTAATATCAAGGCTATGGTTGGAATTTTTGTGGTCTCAAACATTGTCATTGTGTGGAATTATCTTCTCTGGTTCCTCAGGACGGCGGCCAGGCTGCCTACAGAACCCATTCCAAGATACATATGTTGAGTCAAATGTTCCCTTGACAGCTACAGCATTCTTGTATAGGCATTTGTCTGCTGGCAGATGAAAGCAGTGTGGCAAACTGCTTTGACATCATGAATAGTCATTATATATGCTCACTGGTAATTGGGCTGTTTCTAGCAAAGTGACCCTTTCCGTATGCAGTGTCTTTAATGACCTTGATTTTGGCATTGTGGCTAGCCCATCGTCTTGGCAAGCTCTCATACACACATGCACACGATTACTTGTCTCTCCATCTCAAAATGCTGGGAAGAATGAGAGCCTGCAGCCAGCTTTTGCCTGTAATTGGCAGGAGCAGTAACGTGGTGGTTGTTGGGGGTTCAGATCCCTCTCAGACCTGATGCCATTTTGCTGAAAGTTGTGCTTTTTGCTTATCTGCTTAGGGTAAGCAGTGCAGCTTATGCCTACATGAGATATTCATACTTGCATCAGAAATTCCTTAATGTGTTCCCATGTTTTTTGGTAAACAGAGAAATGCCCTTTAAAATGATTATTCCATTAATTTGTTAGTTTTAACAGGCTTCATGTATGTTGCAGAAAGCTCCATAAAGTAACAGAAATTGTTTACACTAGTAATGTAACTGAATTCATGATGTTACTGGCAAAAATGCTATGCTTTTCCCAATTCCAAGTGAGAGAAGAAATCTAATCAACCTTAAAAATGTCCTGGTCCTATTCTTCTTTGGGCACAGAGCAGCACAATTTTCATTTTTAAATCCTCCATTATGTATCAGTTTTAAAAGATATGAGTAAGAATTGAGTAAACCAAACACATCTTTTGTGTAGGTGGCACATATTTGTAGTACATCCTTTCCTAGATGACATTCTGCTTTTATTCTACTGAAAAATAATTTTACATCTATGCTGATACTGTCAAATGATGAACAACTGACAGTTGGCCTGCAGCTGTGTTACAGTTCCACAAATATTTATATTAGGAGTGTTTTTCTTGGTAGAAACCATGTGAGTGTGCATGTGTGGAAATTGCATTAAAATTTTAATAAGTAAAAATAAGTAAATGATTTTCACGGTAAACAACACATCTATTTCACGCTATCAGTAGTATCCTCTTTGCACATATAAAGACATCTCTTGGGCTTGTTATGATCAGAAACACTTCAGAGATGTGTTTTCATGGGTTTGAAGGTGGTTGCAGTTGGTGAGGATGTTGGTTGCACCACACCCAACACACTTGATCAGATAAGGCAGCAATAAAAGATATATGCAAATAAAATGACTACACAGTTTTAAAAATCATGTCTTCATATTGTGCAACATTTTAAGAATAAGAAATTGCCATAGAATTAGCAGATCTAAATTGGCAAGAATGTTTACCCTTGTTATTCCTTGTTCTTTTTTTTTCTTTTTTTTTTTTTTTTGAAGTGGACTTTATTCTAAGTGCAAAAATAAGCCCTCAGACTTCTTTGTTTCATGATTTACTGCAATGTGCTGTTTGTGTTTTTTCTATAAGCCTGTGAAGCTCATTCTTGATAAATTCACAAGTATCTTTTTACTTAGCTTCCTGGAAGCAAATCTATGCAGTTGTGTGCATTTTCTGTGCATCCACACAGACGTGCATAGAGGTCCCAGTGTGAACACAAGACCTCTTAGGAAAGCACTGCTGAAATGCAATTCAAAGGAAAGTCCTTGCCCAAAAGGACTTTTTGTCTCAGGAAGTAACATACATGATTTAGGGAAAAGGTGTCACTTACCTGCTCTGCAAATGTTGAATGCTGAACCCAAGGTATTAGACTTTAGCGATCGTAAATTGGTTTTGTTTTATTGGTATGAGTGAGGCTGTTCTTACTTGTGTCGGCTGGGAATCATTGTCTTCTCTAATATGGAAGTCCCAAAATATCCTAGTTCAGGAAACAGTGCCATCAGAGTTACAGGTGGAACAAAGTCTGATGAGAACCCAACTATGTTGTGTCCATGCTACTTTCAAAGTGCTCATTTTACGACTGTTTGCAGGCTGAGCCAAGGATCGCTTAGCTGGGTGGCTGATAATGCTGACCCCATTTTCACAGCACAGCGTGTGGTGGCAATACTGCCTCAAGCTATAGTGGGATTGTTTCTGTACCAAGTTGTTTCTACAGGTCTGTGTGCCCAATTGTTTGTTCACAAGCAGTTGCTTTTAACAGGGGCTTCAGAATGTTCTTGACATAAAAATATCTTTAAGCCTTTTTTTTAGGCTGTGTTCTGCACCCAGTATTATTCTACATGCTTAAAACTGCCACGAGAGGAGGAAGAGTCCCTCAAAGCACAAGGGAACTGATTCAGTTTTGAAGACAATCAGATGAACACCCTTTTTGGTAGCATTTTTAATCTGATCTGCTGTGTAACGCCAACTCCAGAGCAAAGCATGTCAGTATAAATGAGGTGATGTTGCATTGAAGTAATAAAGATGAGCAGCCAGAATCAACAAGACTGAGAATACATTTAGCTCGTGTTGCTGCATCATGCTACTTAATTAGCTACTTTACTGTTGTGTAAACCAAATGTTTATGAGATTTCAGTCACAGAAACTGACAAGTTGACTTCTACTCATGCTTCTTTTTTGGTCTTGCAGTTTGTTGTGGTTCGTAGGTGATTTGCAGCAGGAGTAATAGTCATGGAATTGTAGAAGCAGGAAAGTCATTTTAAGGCTGGTAATACTCCGATGCTACAGTAATGGATAGGATAAAAACATCCTTTGCGGAAGGAAGCATGATTTTTTTTTTCAGTTAAGAAATGGGTCTTCTCATCAGTTTTGCCACAGTCTTCCTGTGTGTCATTAGATAGGACACTTAGTGTTTTGGAGTCTATGTCTGTGAAATGGAAGCAAGTCTTACAGATCTAGAACTTAATTCCTTTTTGGATGTGTGTAAGAGTTGTCTGTTTTGTTTATTAAGGCTCTGGCTTGCACTCTGTATGTGGGACACACTCAGCCTACAGCTTGGATTTAGCAAGCAGTGCTGAAATCATACCCTTTATGGTTTTTGAGTAATACCATTTGCCTACAGCAAAGTTCTTACTGTGCATATCACAGAGGATGTGGACCTTTCCAACCTGTGTAACCTCCTTTAATAAAGATGCAGGTGCTGCAGCTGACCTCTCGTGAGAAGTGGGTCCCTGTTTGTGTGTATTCTGTGGCCCACGTGGGACAGAGCGGGCACTGTTCTGGGGGTGTGGGAATTTGCCCGTGCTCCGGCTGCAGGGAGGGGGAGGAAAGTTGGCCCCACAAACCCAGTATCCAATTTTGTCATTTAAAGAACCTTTTTGATCTGAACTTTGTACAGCTGATGTTAGAGAGTATTTAGAGGTTTGGTAAAAGTCCATAGTAGTGCTCGGGAAAGATAAGGCTCGCTATTGTACTAAAGCAGTGTTGTGGTGCCAAGACAGTATATTTATGCTTTATTGTTGCAAGGTTAGTAGTGTCCATGAAACTTGGTACAATTTAGTATTACACTAAGGACAGAAAAAAATACCCAATCATTTTCTAGGTTGCCATAAAAACTGCTGTGAGCTAAACAACACAGCTCCATTGCAAGCCCGTCCATTAGCAGCTGGGGGTAAAATAGTGTGGTGAAAGTACCTGCATGGTGGCAGCCAAGATTATTTTGTGTGTAATGGAAAATAGATTTTTTCCTCATTATTATTAACCATTATATTGAGGGCCAATATGTTTTCTAACGTGTCTTACAGAGTTACATGACAGTTTTTCAAAGCTGGCTGAAAATTCCTGCTCCACCATTGTGCATTGGTCAATTGTGCAATTTTTAGCATACATAAAAGAAGCATCATTGCCAAATTTTCCTTGAAGTCAGAGCCACGGGGAGTAGGGCAAAGACTCAATAAGCCTTAGAAACTAATGGGGAATTGCAAACTTGTTGCACATGGTAGTTTCTCAAAATCTTCCTGGGGCCAAACCACTCATCTTCCTTATCTGCTTGAGGAAATACTTTTCTCGAGTCAAAGTGCTGTGACTTTGTAAGAAAGATAGTATAGATATATCTTGTAAAAGTGTACTTTCCAGAGCTATTGCAGCTAGCATATTGTAAACTTTTATTTCAGAGGACTTTAACTTTAGGACTAGTTAAATTGATTTTGTTAAAAGGATGTTGTCATAACAACTAAGATATGAAATCTGCCTGAATTCTTTGAAATGGGATTACTAAACTCTTTAAACAGGTATAAAATTGGAAATAAGTACTACCCCCCCATCCCCCCCCCCCAACACACACACGCACACACACATTTCAGGAACATTCTGGTATTCTGGTGTTTTTGAGACTTATGACACAAACTGTTATGGTATAAAACATAACTAACATGGAATTTCTTGATTGGAAATCAACCAAAAATTTCCTATCAGTAAATGCAGTGAGACTACAGAACAGGCTTCAAGGTCTGTTAAGAGCAAAACATCTTGAAATATACTATAGGGGAAAAAAAATAAATTGAAGATTTTGTGGGAATGGACGAGTTTAATAAAAGCTTTCATCGTTCATGTCTGTGTTTGAGGTTTGTTTTATTTCAGCCTGAAATAAAAGCTTTATTCTTCAAGGGCAGTAACAGCATGTTTCTTGTAACTCCTTGGCTTTCAACAATTGTGTATAATATTTTGGTTCACCATTGTGTTAAAACTGCAAATGTTTTTCTTACTTCTTTGGCATAATGATTTATTAGTGTTGACACTCCAGGGTTGTTTGTCAGTAGAAATCAAAAGCTTGGGTTTCGCTCCTTCTGGCAGATTACATACAAATTATGCAAATTGCTGTAATGCAGGTTATAACCTAATTATGTTAAACATCTTGAACAGTGATCATTTCTGTAAGTGAAAGCTGTCTAGCACTTCAATTGCCAATGTATTTTTTTGTCCTTGTGTTCTACAAAAGAAACCACATTAAAAAGCAGTAGTATGCATGCAGGTTTTGCTGCTGTGCTGCTTATCTGCTTCTACTGCTAAAACATATGAAAGCAACACAGCAGCCAATTTACCTATATTTATATGGTGTAACACAAGTTTTGTTTTGTTTTGTTTTGTTTTAAGGACTTTAACAGTGTGTTTCTAATAATTAGCAAGCTGTAACTTTACTTACTAAATTTCATAGGAGAAGGCTGGAAAATTTTAATTCCTTTATTTTGCTAGAGCAAATCTAACCTGCAAAATTTTTACATGCTAATTCATAGTCTCTTAGCAAGTTACTTTTTTATTCATAAAACACATGTACATTTTCTGAATAGTTTAGGAATGGTTAATACATTTTCCTCCAACTTTTTCATCACCTTTATTCTAGATAAGCAAAATTACTCCTTTTAAACTATTAATACACTTCAGTTTCATTAATATGTGCTTTTTATATGTTCTGTATTAGCGCTTCAATATCAAAGGTACTCCCTATAGCTCCCTGTCAACCTCAAGACAATGGCAATTTCAGTCCAGAAGTCATTTCTGTGACACCAAATGCCTGAAGTTACCAAGTAGCATCTTCTTTTTCTAATAAATAAATAAAAATATATAACTTTCGTTTTAATTCCTTTTTTTTTTTTTTTTTTTTTTTTTTTTTTTTTGCTACAGCTATTTGTATGTATGTATATAGAGGAGGATATACTGTTCACAGAACTCGAGGCACTTTCTGTCTGCAGAGTTACAGGTTGAAATGCAGATCAAGTCAAGCCAAAGTTCACATCTTAAAGAAATAAGCCTGAGCCATAATCTGCAGAATCTACAGCCTAAGGAGAACTCTACTAGCCTGGTGACAACTGTTTTCCTTGTTAACTGTGTTTAGCACAGAATAGGGACCAAATTGTCAAGGAGTAGTTTGGTTTGAGGTATTGTGGCAGGCCTATAATGGGAGTTTCACTCTATCATATCTGAGGTTTGAAGGAAGACATCTGATTTCAGAACTGTCAGCACTTAATTCACATATATACACAGTTAAGGTAAAAACAAAAAAAAGTTTCATTATCACCTGTGTCATTTGATTTGTGTGTCTACAGGAGCGGAGAAATCTAGCCATTCTAATGCAGATTCTACTTCCTACACTTTTGAACTTCTTAATTCTTGTTAGACACTACTTAAAGTTGTTATACTGAGTTTTATGTAATGTCTCTTTAATAGCAATAAGCTAATGAAAATATAAGTGGGGTTATGTAGTTCATTTGGGCTGCATGTCCTTGTGTTTTATTGCTCACACCTTATTAGTCTTCTGCAAATGTTCCACTTTTCTTTAGCTTTGGCAAGCTGCTCAGAACACCATTTCCTTCTTTTCATTCTGGTGAAGTCCAATTGTTCTTTGCTTATACTACATTAGCCTTTCCCAGAATTTAGCCTGGCGTTTTTATACACTGGGGAGTTTCCAGTGTGTTTAGATTATAAAATGATTTCCTAGTGTGGCTGTGACGAAACCATGCTTTCAGATAATACCGTCAAACTACGTTTCAGTGCTGTTTTCTGTTTCTTTGCAGTGTTTTGCTCTACAGAAATGATCTGTACCAATCATTTTCTTTTTTTGAAAGTGATATTTTTCAAGTAATCCTTCTAGGTAGTTAAGATCATCCCAACACTTTTTTGTTTCTCTTGTTAGGTTTGTGTAGGTCAATTGGCGTAAGCAACTTTCTTATCAGTCATCTTGAGCAACTAAAGGAAGACTGTGTGGTTACTCCACATGTTAATCAGGTGAGTGGAGAAATAGAGTTAAAGTATCTGGTTACTAATCCACTCCTCCACAGCCCTGTGCCTGAAAGACTACACATAATCAGCTTTACTCTGCAATTTCTTCTCTTTCATTTCTATACGTATATTGGAAACCATTCAGGAAGATGACCTGAATTGGAAAGAAATAATAATAATTACGTCCTTTGTCCTTTTATTTCCCCAGTTTTTGCCAGGCAGCTTGTTTGTGACTGGTGTTAAGGCACAAACAAACGGTCAGCGCACCAGTTTTTGATGATAAAACAGTTTAGAAATAAAATTCAGGTAGCACTAAATGTTTAGTGTCTGCAGAGTACACAAAGCTTTGGAGATTGTGTTGAAATACTAAATGTAATTCCTCTAAGCAACACTGAAAGACTTAGGTGATTCTGTATCCATGCAAGGGTGCTGTTCCCCTTGTTCTCTCCTTATTTTAATCAAAAAGATTGCATTAAATTCAGTGATTGCCACCTACATTCCGGCAGACTTCCAGCATGCTGACAGCTGTTCCCTTGTTGCAGCTGTGGTAGAAGTTCATGCTTCAGTTCCTACCACCTACTGCCAGTGGAAATGTTCTTAGAGCTAACATAGAACTGTGAGCTGGAATGGCTGAAGTGCAGACACGTGCTTTTTCCTTTGCTGCAGGTGTTAAGGATTTTTGGCAGCATTTTGTGGTGTAATGTCATAAACAGGCACAAAAAGGTGGCTCAGAATGTGACAGAACTTAACATCCCTGGGGTTTTGCTGACTAGTCTAAAGGTTACCAAAGGACAATTACGAAAGTTTTCTAATGAATTCTTAAATTTAAGTTGGGAATGGAAGCGCTATACTCAATTCTTATTTTATTGTCCATTGCTTACAGAAGATCTTTGCTGTAGTTATGCCTGAGGTAGCCTAGTCTTTCAGTGAACTGATCTTTAAATACAAAACATTTGCAAGCAGTCATTATGTAGAAATGAAGGAAAATCACTTCCTATTACCTGTTTTAAATTTGCTTAACAAATTTAGTGTTGCAGCTCCAACAGTTCTTAGGATGTTAAAACCGAGAGTTATTCTGTGAAGAGACGGAAGTAGGAAGGCCGGAGAAATGAGGTGCTTCATTAGACTTTTTGTAGTCATCACAAACTAGGTAGAAAGCAGTGCTTCTGTTTAATGAACCAAGTTGTAAGCACTGCTTCTCTTCTTGGGGAAAAACATGTTCCTCAATAAGGTAGGATGGACCAAAGTAGGAAAGACCTGTCTTTTCGAGAATATACTCTTTCTAATGTATTCAGTAGTAATTAAGCAGTTTTTAAAAAATGTAACCTACTACTAAAACTACTGTCAAATGCTCGAAGTAAAGCCATTAAAAATATTTTATTCTGGCATCAGGTAGAGTGAAATTTAGCTTAGAAGTTACATTTTCATATTCTAGAGTTTGCAATTGACTTGGCAGTGAAAGGCTTGTATTTATGCTCAAGGAAAACACTTCCTCTTGTGCCTGTTACTCAGTAGGAAAAATAATAATTAATGTATACATTCGCTTAATAAACTCACTGAAACTAAACTGATCTCCAAATTCCATGTAGGGGTGCTCATCAATATTTTTGTACTGCATGAAGAAGTTACTTGCAGAAGTGACTTAAATGTGTTAATGTCACTGTTGATACTGAGCCCAGTTATGTACATTTGTAAAAGGTAAAAAGGTATTTTAGGATTTTGAAGCATTTGCATGTAAGCTCACCTGAACTGTTCCTCTATGAAGAAAACTCATTTTGGGGCTTAAATGTCAGTTTTATGAGGAAAAATAATTGTAAGTCTGCATTCCCCTCGAGAAGCTGACTGAAATCCAGATGCAGGAGAGCTTTACCAGGTGAAAAGATCTGATGAATCTGGTGGAATGAGTAAGGCTCGTGTACTGTCAAGTGTGCACTGTCACGCGTACCCTACTGAGGGTCTAGGTCCATGTATTAGGCTTAAGTTTTCCCCCACTGCGGTACGACTGTCATAAAAATCTGTGCTTTCTTGGAGTTCCCCTGTGGCTGACCAAGTAGCAGCTGCGGAGGGTTCAGTAACGTGAACTGCGAACTCCTTTATTAAATGTATGACAGATTTTACACACAAATCACTCAGGGTAGAGTGCCAGAACAGACCAAGATCTTCCTTTGCAGCTGTATGACGGACAGCCCTTGCCTGAGAAAAGCTTGGTGACTAAAATAGCAAGGGTGGGGCAGGCCAGGAAGCAGGAATTATTATTTTGAGGGGAAGCGCGTACTGGCCACCCACCCTGTGCCTCCTCAGCTCAGGATGCTAGCGCCTTGCACTCAGATGCTGCTGGAATCTTCCAGAAAGGTTTCAAAATAAAAATAAATTCGATAGTAATTATCACATTGTTTTAGGATTACTTTTAAAAAGATAAATACTTGCTCCTACCGTACACAAAGGTGTGTGACAAAATTCAGCTCGTGAAATCTGGGAGTCTCTCGATTTAGCGAAAGGCACAAATCACGTTCCCAGGCAGGAGGTGGCTGTTGCTGTACAGCCTGGTGGTGAAACAAGCGGGTAACTCAGCAGCATGCTCTACTTGCTTTAAGTATTTATGGCGCAGCTCTGCTGCTGAGAACCCTTTTTAGACCAGCAGCTACATGCTGCTTGCAGGCACATCAGTAATAAATGCTGAATAAGTCACCTGATGCTATAGAGATGCTTTAGATTTTTCAGCATCTGATCATAAATAATTCTTTATTTAGTATTTTCAAGGCTACATTACTTATTATACTTAGTGTAAAGAACCTCTTCTAAAATTATTACTATTAATACACCCGATAGACAGTACTTACAAAAACTTCTATGAAATCCCAATATTCACAGTATATTAATACATTTGAAGACACTGTGTATCTGTATCTAATACTCAGTGCAAAATGATACTTACCCAGAAGAGTACGTGGTGTTTCTTGAAGATGCTCAGTCTTGTGGTGTAGTTGGATAAGGAGCAAGTAGATTAGGCTTGCTTTGGGTTTTGTTAATCAGTGTTCTGAAAGGAACTGCTTGCTCACTCTTTTTTCCCCCTCAGTTTTGCATAATAAACAATGAGAATATTTTCTAGTCGGGTCAGGTGCAAACGAGTGAATAACTGTATGACCTAAACACTGGTCTTTCAAATATAAACATGAAATACAAAGGCTACGCAAAGGTCAAGAAACATCAAAGGTTGAAGACATGGATGTGTCTGCTGCTTGAACCTTGTTCCCGAGTCCACCTAGTAATTTAGATCATAGCAGCTTTAGGCTGACTCAGCCCAGCCTTCGAGGGGCAGTTTTTTCTTAGCGTGTATTGAACGACTGCCAGCCTATTGTTCCTGACTATTGTTGTCTGAAAAGACAACATGTACTAAAGATGAGAAACAGGAAATGTTCATTTGTCCTTTTTATGGCAGAAGAAATTTTCCAGATTCCATGTGTTGAGGTAATTGTTCAGAAGCGAGTGCTTTTCTCCTAAATGCGCAAGAGTTGGATCCCTGGAACAGCGGTGACGGCTGCTTGTGCTGAGGGCACATCACATGATGATGTACTCTCTCTTTTTAAAAGAAAATGCCACCACTTGTCACCTGAATGCAGGGGAAGGTGCGTTTCTTACAACGCATAAGCTGTGAAATATTTTTTGAAGTAAATAGAGGCAAGGAATGTTACAGAGATTTGTTTTTGGCTTTCACTAAGTGCCAGAATAAGTGGCTTTTTCAAGATCTTTACGTACCGGTAACTTTTGTTTCCAGTTGCTGTCTTTGTAGCTTGTTCCTTTTCTCCTTTTAACTGGTTCTGGGCGATCTGTGATCTGCCTTCCTAGCAAAGGCTCTCCAGAGCTGCTCATTCCGCAGCATGTCTGCTTCCCTCCGTGTTGTTGGCTGTGACGCCACGCAGGGAATACAGGATTTTCCATCTGCAGTCGGTGCCAACACTTTGCTTCACAGGTCAGGCCCTCACCTTAGACATATTCTGGTCAGCGTCTTGCAAACCCAGGCTCAGCCCTTCCTCCTCCCCTTGCCTGTGCAGTCCCAAGAAGAACATCAGTCAAGAGATAAGAAAAGAAGTAATTTGGGGGAAGAGGAGGTAGTCCCAAATCACCCATAAAAATGACCTAATGCTGACTCACAGTATGTATTTGCATGCATTTCTCAAACACTGAGCAGATCAGCGGTGTAAGTCCAACCGCAGGTAGAGAAGATGACTACTCATACTTTATTTCTGTGGTAAACATACAATGCATAGGAAATTATTGTGCCAATTAATGGCAAAATGTTTGTAGACTGATATCCTTCATATATCTTCTAAAACTGGTAATTTATATCTTCCAAAGCAGTGATTTCACTCGTATTGCATTTTAAAAGCAATAGGGTAAAAATATCCTCATTTATCAATGATAATATTTTCTACTAAATGTATTTTCAAGGTTTTGACTAAAAGTTTCTTTCTGTTTATCTAAGGCTGAGTACCACCCTTTCCAACGACCTCAGGAGCTGGTGGATTACTGTAGGAGCAGAGGTATTGTTTTTGAAGGCTATTGTCCTTTAGCCAAAGGTGAAGCACTCACTCATCCTAGTGTCATTCAGCTGGCAAAGAAATATGGCAAAACTCCAGCACAGATTTGCATACGCTGGAGTATACAGGTAATTGGAGGGTAGTAATTAAAAACCTGTCTCCTCTCTCAGGAAAAAAAATAAAATGCAAATGGTTTGGGATATTGTGCCTCAAAACAGAATTTATAAAGAAAATATTCTTGCCTTTGGTATATTGATAGCCTATGAACTAACTGTTGTCCAGGAAATTTGGAATGTAGTACACAAACCATGGCACTATTTTAAATATGCAAATAATCTGGTTGTAGAGAATGAAAGGAATCACCAATAAAAGAGCTGTTTCCAAACTAAAAGTTATAAACAGTAAGGGGGAACCATTCTGTTTCTGTCACTCAACACAAAGGGATGAGCAGTGAAATAGTGTTTTACAGTGACTACGTAATCTGTGTTGGAATTTAATGCACTGTACATAACTGCGATTACAAATAACCTATGGAAATGTCAGCGTCATTTGAAAAATGGAAGAAAAACCTCAGAAGGCATGAGGAACATCTTAAAATATTTTGAAGAGAGTATTTTCTTTGAAACTGTGCAAATTTTAATGATGAAAATAATGATGTTTTTCAGAATGGGATTGTGACTATTCCAAAGTCCACGAAAGCAGAAAGGATAGAGGAAAACTGCAAGGTAAGATTTAGTTATGCACTCAAGTTTGCTAATATCCAAACTACTGTTTTTAATATTTTGGTTTGTCTATCTGTTGTCCTATACCATTTTAATATTAGGGCAACTCAGTTAAAATTAGCAAGTTATAGCAGCTTAGAGTTACCACAGTATATTTAAAAAATAAATTATATATATAAAAAAGAAAATGCACATAATTCAAAAATGCCAGAAATCAATGGAAATTTAACCACCATGTACAAAACAGATATCCACAGAGTTACTGAATACTGAAAAATCAACTTTCATAGTTGATTTTTGTCATTAATATCTTTACTTGTTACGTGAGTGATAGTAGAAAATCTAGTCTGGTTATGGTTAGGTTCTTTTTATGAGAAGCATATAGATCAAATGTAAGGAACTTGTATGCTCTGCATAGCACAAGGACACTATGAAAGCTGAAAAACTCTGTTGGAGATATCCCAGATACCTCTTAAGGAAGTCAGTCCTGGCAAAGCTGTCTCTTCCCCTACCTTCTTCCCACTGACTTACAGAGAAGGTCACAGGATGTAGGGTATGCACGAAGAGAAGTGGGAAGGAACTGAGGACTGACAGCATCATCTCCCTGGTTTTTTTTTTTTTCCTTGTTATACTGACTGATTTTAAGTCATTCCTTATATTTTCTCCCCATTTCTGTAATCTGAAAGTGTGCTTTTGGGAGGGGGGCGGAGAGGGAGGGAAATCCACAAACTTACTGTTCTTTCAAAAATATTTTAGGAGTATGAACTGTTTGGTAAATTGAGAAGAAGACAGCAAACATCTGACTGTCAGTTATATCACTGTCCATGTGCTCTAAGTGTAAATTAACACACGTGTAATGAGGTTTTCTCCTGGTGGCTGTGCCTATTTATGTAGCTCCTGCCTCGACTGTTTATTCCAACATCTGCCCTGCTTCTGTGGTACAAGCACAGCTGTTTGTGGCAAAGTATTGTGAGCAGAACCAGGTTAAAAATCTCTCCTTCTCTTTTTTTTCTTTCCCAATGATATTTTTAAGTCCAAGTTAATTCTGTGTTTTACAGATTTTATTCTGTGGCCTCACCAATTCATTTAATGCAGCTGAAGGATTGCATTGCAGCAAAACTCAAAACATTTAGGATGGGGTGGGGGGGAATTACAGTTGTTTGATGTTGTTTATCACAATTCCTTTTTTTTTTTTTTTTTAACGCATGCCGATGTGTTAGTTTGAGTCTCAATGATTTCTAGTCAAAATGCATGAAAAGAGGCGGTTGCTTTCAAGTCAGCATTGGTACTGAGAAGCTGTAGCACTGTATCTTTTTCTGCATTAGCTGATCCATGAGTATTTTCTCTAAGTACACATAGAAAAGATATAGATAGATAAAAACTCAGATTGCTAACTTCATAAAAATTCCTATACCTTCTAATAATTCTATTTGGCTAAAGTTCTGAGGAAAAGAATTGTAATACTTTTTAAAACGAACATCTGGATATAACCAAAATATTGAGCTCAGGTTTCCAGAGGGATTGCAGTCAGTATTTGTATACCTCTGGCAGTGACCATATAGCATGCTGTTAAAAACAGCTTTGGTGCTGCCATTGTCTTGGAGCCTTGCTTGAGGCCAGAGTGCTGCAAAAGCATCACAACAGGGTCAGCAAATGAAAATGAGTCACAAAGACAGCAAAGGGCCACGTAGAGCTTGTTAACTTAATAGAATGATGTTTGTCTGTGACAAAATCTAAGAATAATTTCCAGAACGATAAAAAAAAAATAGAAACATTCTGCTTCAAACTTAAATGATGGAAACACTCCTGATTCTCTCTGTGTTCATGATGTTAACTCTATATGCATTCCCATAGGTGTTTGATTTTACAATAGCGGAGGAAGATGTTGAAATTCTAAATGGATTGCATGATGGGAGACATGTTTCCTGGGACCCAAGCCTTATTGTGTGAGCGAAGGTTTGTGCTTTTTCCTTTGTCAGTGATCAATATGTCATACCACATAATTTAAATTCAGGGAAGGTTGCAATAAGAATGTAATTGTGAGCTTACTGTCTGGTATTAATGATAACAGATTTGAAATCCTTACCAAAGATAACAGACAAAAGAATTTCTGAGGGTAGTGCTTTTGTCCTGAGATCTTATATTTCCATCTAAAATCCTGATCCACAGTTCACTGAAGCCTGTGCAAAGCTTCCTATTTATGACATTGACCTCATATCAGGTCATATAACCAATGAAGATGAGGAGATATCATGTCCTTATATGTAGGAAAAAATGCTACCTACTGGTGTACAATACAAGTGTGGAGTTCAAAGTAATTTTTCAGGTATTTTGTTAGAGGGTTGCAATATATGAAGAAGAAAAAGCTGGGTGGAAAAAACATGTTAATACCATTATCACTACAGTACTTATACTGTATAGTATACTGTAAAACTCCATGAAGAATATGATCTCACTGTAATAAGCAATATATAAGCATCGCAAGAAGGAGTTTTATATATATTACTGCATAATAATGGCGTTGACCTGGAGAGTTCTATGTGTATTGTTTACAAGCCTGTAGTCATAACAAGGTAGGAATACTTCCAGGAAAATCCATGCACAAATAAACTGACTGCATGGATAAG
Source organism: Aythya marila (assembly GCF_965140915.1). Lineage (NCBI taxonomy): Eukaryota > Metazoa > Chordata > Aves > Anseriformes > Anatidae > Aythya > Aythya marila. The sequence goes on from NC_139049.1 coordinate 4,179,370, forward strand.
AGTGGAGTGGGAAGCTCTTAAGAGCCAAAGAGGCATCTTTGTTGTTAAGCATCTTTTTTTCTTACAGGAAATTCTGGTGAGATTTGTGTAGCTTTTAGTGGGAATTAGTTTAGCTTTCACTTTGGATTTGTCCAGGAAATTTCATTAACAGAATGTTCTTCAGAGAGCTGTTATAAAATATGTATGTATATGAAGAGGTAGATGTAGATACAGATATTTGTACTTTACAAGTCTGTTTTGAGAAATACGTCTGCAAAGCCTTTATCTGCTGAGTATTGAACTTCTAGTCACATGGTCTGATATTTTAAGAGTTCCCATGTCTAGAAAAGTATGGAAAATCTGAGTATGATTTATATTGTGTGTGGACTTCCTGAGGCAGTTTTCCCAGTGCTGTTCTGCTTTAGTCATATCGTGAAACAAAGCTCCTTAGTTTTTATCAAGAAATGGCTTGCAACAGTCATATATTCCAGCCTGTAGTGTTTTTCCTCAAAGCTGAGCTTCCTTACAGCTCAGATAAAATACAGAAAACTTAACCTTGTTGATAACAGCTCCTCAGCATAATTGATTGGTAAAACCAACTACTGGTAAACATTTCAGAGAAAATACGTTTGGATTTGCCTCTTGAATCATTAGTGCTTTATTTATGATTTTTAAAACAAGATATTGTATGAAAAGCTGCCCTCACTAATATCTGTACAGTGGACAATGTACTGTTCCAGAAAGATGCACTACCTACATATTAAGCTTATCTTGCAATTTTTCAAGTGTGGTCTACAGTATGGGGTGCTTTAGTATTTAGTAATGTCACTTCAGGTGTCCCAAGAACTGCAATGTACCTGGTTTAACTGTTGTAATGAGGGGTTCAATATTTCAAAAAGTAAGGCTTATTTATAAGATTAAGGTATTTTTTCAACTTTTGCAGAAAATGATGGCAATGACTAAGCAAAAACTGGAAAGAATGCCCACAAATAAACTGTTCTACCTGTGATCATCGCATAATCCTGCTTTTGAAAAAACACTTCGTAGAATAACACCTTAGCATAGTAATTTCCTCAGAGTTTATCAATATGCATAGAAGTGTTACGTAGCACTGTAGCTGGGGGGCTCATTGCTTCACATTGTATCCGAATTCATTGAACAAGGACTAGAAGGGAATCGCTTGCCTAGTATTCATTCAATGTGGGTTTTAGTCAGCGAAGGCTATCTCAGAAACTACAAAAGAGAGGTGGGTGTTTTACCTTGTTATCTCTGAATAAACACTCATCACATCAACATACAATTTCCAACATAAAGGATGCATACAAAGTGAACCAAATCTTTATGTAAGCTGGCAAATTTTAGCTTCAGTTTTATCAAGGCAATGTTCAGTTAGGACTAGTTATGTGCCTAGAAGTCCCATGATGGACAGAACAACTGATTTTGCTGTGCTGTTTCTGACTCTCTGTTCTGAGCTAAGCAGAACTAAACCAGGTTTAGTTACTGTGATGACTATAGACTGTAGTGAGGATGGCTTCCTAATCCATTGATAGATTTTATGGTTCCCTCTTTCAAAGAGATCTCAATCTTGCATTTGTATCTGGTTTTGCTAGGAAGTCAAGGCAGTATTTTCTCTGATCTAGATGATGTTATCTAAGCTATACAGTGAGTAATGAAAGGAGTAATAAGATAGAAACACTATTACTATAATAGCATACTTCTAAGGAGCAGTGTTAATCTGATACTTCTCAAACTACCTTCAGACTTGATTATTGCAGGTTTTTCAGGGCTTTTTTTTCTAGGATTTTGTGTGTGTGTGTGTGTGTGTGTGTGTGTGATTTTTCCCACCAATTGCTTTGCTGCCAGGTAGAATATATAGCTTTAGAACTATTTAAGTGCCAGGACTCAGTTGATGCATGTTATCTTTCTCCTAGGTGTGGTGTGCTGTTTTTTATATTGTGCCATCACTTATCCCCATTGTTTTCTGCTAGAAGCTGTAAGTCCCCCAAGGGACTGGAATCCTGTTATCTCCTGTGTGCTTGGGATACGTCACTGGAGCTTCTTCCCTTGAGAACAGCTTTCACAAATCTTATACCTTGTTAGTTAATTTAGGGACATTGAGCAAATCCTCTTCTAGTTTTGATCCCATTGCACAGGGACAACAGACTAAGTAGGTTGATATTTTATGCTCCTCTCTACAACTAAATTGGCATTTAATATGTTGATAGTTTTCTTTTTAAACAAAGGCTACTGTAGAATGATGAGTCCACGTAACCTCGTCTAAGTGAACACTTGTAAAGTACTGACAACTTTGGTAACAGTACAAAGCAAGTCAACGAATAACAAATTGGAACATGAACAGTAGTGAGATCTAGGGGTAGCAGTGAGGAGTGATGTTCTGTAATAGAAGTGAAATTTAGCAGAACAAAAGGATATAAAAGTGCAGAACATACGGAATCAGGATGTTTAATTCCATTTGTTTAATTTCTTCTTTGGTTCAGAAGTCATCCCTTGAATGAATTCTTGGAATGATACCATGTATGTTCTTCCCTAGGGCTGAAATTCCTTCTCTCGTCCAGACTTGCCTAAGACACACTTTCTCCAGAGAGAAAGCTCTTTCACCTTGCTACCGTGACCATTTTTAACATACAGCAATGCATGCATTTTACTATTGCAACCCACTGTCTTGACAGCAGGTCTAGGGAATACATCTCCAAACTGAAGGCATATCATGTAGGTTATTTATGGTTGTGACTGATTGGGACACTCCTCTCTAGTTGAGATAAACCATTACAATTTATCAGTGTTGCCTAACAAAGTGCATTCAGCCTTCTTTGTAGGAGCACTGAAACTGGAAGGGAACTCTTAAAACAAATAAGGAAAGGAAAAAAAAATAAAAAGCAAAACGGAAAGTCAGTGGGAAGGGTGAGGCCATTTTCTGTGCAGCCAAGTGGCTTCCTGTCTGCCTCTGAGTGGCTCCCTCTCTCCTTTTCTTGCCTGCTTCTGACTTACATCTTTTATATGACAGGAGGTGAAGGCACCTGAGAGCACTGAATTGGAAAATGGTGGCAGTTGTTTTGCAAAGTGCGTGCTTAGGAATTTTTTTTTTAATCTTTTTAATTCTTTTTTAATCTTCTGCTGTACTTGTCCCCCCAACACACATTTGAAGACAAGTCCATTATTCGTCTGATTAGGGTGTGTAATAAAGAAACTATAATACTAGTAAGTTCGCAAACCCACAAAGCCAAGCAGGCTGCACTAATATTTGTACCTCTTTTCGGCACAGTGGTTAACACCAGCTGATTTTCTTATCTAAAATAGCAATTCTAAACTCTTCTGACAGGGAAGCTGACGTTAACACTATGTTTCTGAAAATGGGGACAAAGGTGGAGCAGCTCTTGTGGACAGTAACTGAATCCAATCAGTTAACTCTCTCCACATCACCACACCCCTGCCAAAGCTTTGAAGCTCACGGGAGCACATCTCTGACTATAGGCCTTTGGGTAGAAGTAACAGAAAAGCCAAGCTTGCTGTGCTGGGAGTGGTTTTTGTACTTAATCTTTTTGCACTTATTGCAGCCTCCAAAAACGTCTGTCCTTTTGAAAGAAAATGGCAAATACTTGCACTGGCTCAAAGCGAGCCTATGACTAGTAAGCTAGTCCTCACTACAAGGGCATCGACGTGCTGGAGCGTGTCAGAAGAAGGGCGATGAAGCAGGTGAAGGGTCTGGAGAACAACTCTGATGAGGACTGGCTGAGGGAGCTGGGGATGTTTAGCCTGGAGAAAAGAAGGCTCAGGGGAGACATTATTGTACGTAACAGTTACCTTGGAGGAGGTTGTAGCAAGGTGGGGGTCAAGCTCTTCCCCCAAGCACCAAGTGATAAGACGAGGGGAAATGGCTTGAAGTTGTGCCAGGGGAGATTTAGGTTGGATATTTGGGAAATTTCTTGACTGAAATTACTGGCTGTGTGGCATTCGAACAGGGTGCCCAGGGCAGTGGTTGAGCCACTGTCCCTGGAGGTCTTCAAGAAACGTGTAGATGTAGAACATAGTAGCATGGTTTAGTGATGGACTTGTCAGTACTAGGTTAAAGGTTGGTCTAGATGATCTTAGAGGTCTTTCCAACCTGAATGGTTCTGTTTAATATTTATGATAAAAATGATGCAGTCTTGATCTTTATTCGGTGTCCACTAACCCATCTGGAGCATCACATAGGACTAATTACAGCTGCTAGGACATTATAGAACAGTGATGACTTTCTAAGGGCCCAGAGCATGAGAACTGTCTCCAAAACTTGTCACTACCCACTTGAAGAAGAAAAGAAAAAAAAAAAAAAAAAAAAACAACAAAAAGAGGAGCTCAAACCCTGAAATGAATTTAAATCAGTGATTCTGATACTGCTTCCCAGTGGCATAATAAGTATCACTCCATGCACTCATGGTAGACGTGGCCGATATTGTGAGATAGGGCGCCTTGCACAGATGCATTTGTGCCAGATCTCAATACCTGTGCCCAAGAGGAATCTTTTATGATCTCAGAAAGGGCTTTGCACACCAGAGCCCTTTGAGACCCATTCTGTAGCTGACCTACCAATAGGAAATTCCAGAGTCCATTAGCAGGGATATCATCCTATTAATGATTACTCTATTTCTTCTGCAGCAAAATAAATTTCCAAGACTATAGGAGCCTCTCCCTATATGAGGCTTCAGAGCTGCAGTATAATGAATTACTCTTAAGTTCATGTCTTGGCTGTGAAGTTGCAGAGGGGGGAGCAGGGGGGATGTTATAATTACTGTTTCCCGGTAACAACAGCGGAGATTGCTTTGTTTTGTTTTTGTTTGTTCTTGGAACTCGTTCTTCCCTAATGGTACTCCTGGAGTCATCCCATGGAGTATCCATAAGTAGAGTGTTGCTGAGATGAATTTACAGTAAATCACTTGCTTTGGATGCAGTGTAAAGTTGCTGAAAGATTAAACCGACGCATAGCTGTGAAGGTTGTGTGTATACTGTGGTATAACTTTATTTCCCTGGTGTTTAATGCATTTTTTATATTATAATATTTAATAATACTTATCTAATATGTGTAATATGTAAAAATATACCAATGAAATGGCAAGTATCTGTTTTTGTCACGTGATTTTGGAGATTTTTGCATGATTGTCACAAATGCCTTGTAAGTCAGATGCAAATACCTCTGATCAATTTGGAAAATTATCACAGGTGGCTTTTTTTTCTTTTTTCCTTTTCTGGAAATGGTTGTTTTACTGTTTTTTGTTTTGTTTTGTTTTGTTTTTCCCCAGATACTACAGATAAATAATATCTGTAATCTGCCAAATAATTGCATATATTTCAGCTAGGATTTCTGTTTCTTCAGAATAGAATGTTAAGTTACATTATCATGTTCATTAATATCTTCAGTTAATCCTAGAAAAAAATGTATAGTAGGATTTTTCTTGATTTACCTGTATTACTGGAACAAATGACTTTCAGAATGTTTCCTAACTGCATTATACAGTTTCATCACTCTGCCAGTTTTGCTATATTTTAACACATATGAAAGAAAATATATAATGATTAGATACATTAGAGCCTTATGGTTTAATGGCAATAAATAAATATGGTGTTGAAGGGTCTTTGAGTGCAGTGATAACCATGAAGAAACTAAATGGCACTTTCTCAACATCTTCGGGTCTTTTCATTTGGAATTAAGTGTTACCTAATGTTACATTCAACTTTCTGATCTAGAAGTAAAATACAAATTCTTACAAAAATGGATGTATCAAACTTTTTACAATGGCAGTTTTAAAAAGTCCATTCAATTAATATAGAACGGATCAGTATCAAGTAGTCAGAATAAAAACAGTTCATCTAAATTATAGAATGCTAATACTTAACACGTGTGTGCTTCTGGTTTTGCAATGTTCTCATTGCCTGTTTTTATTCTTTTTTTTTTTTTTTTTTCCCCCAAACCAGACTTTTGATTTTAATGTGAGGAAAGAAGATACGGAACATTTGAACGCCATAAATGTCACATAATGAATGCCACAGAAAACTAATTCATCTAACGTATCCATTGTGGAGAGGATAATTTAAAACCAAATTGTTCTAAAGTTCAAAAGTGATGCAATTGAAACTTTAATTCATTTAAAACTGAAGAATAGATTGTTCTTCTGGGTACTCAGGGTACCCAATCAGTATCAGTTAAATAAATAAATAAATAAAAGCAGTAACAATAGCTTGTATGTAATGTCATGTTAACAATTTAATAAAATCATTTCATTTACTTTTCTTTGTTGTGTTCTTACCGATACAAAAGTGCCTAATTTAAGTGTTTTCTCAGCTTTCTCGAATGTTTCTGGCATTTTCTTCCAGTATGGGTTAAGCTATCTCACAATACTGTAAAGTTTCTGTTACCTGCATGTATTTGATTTAAGGTGTCATTTTAACCCTTTTGAACAAAGCAGTTGTTACTGGTTTTTTGGTTGGTTGGTTGGTTGGTTTTTTTTTTTTTTTTTTTTTTTTTTTCCCTGACAGATTTTGTAAAGTATTATTTAACTTAAAGGCACAGATAGGAGCAGGCTCCAATGTGCATTTATAACTGGTTCTGTTACTAACAATGATTGTAGTAAGTAGGTATTTTTGTCCTTTTGAAAATCCTACCGGTAAGTTATGTGTGTGTGTCCAGGTATCTAGATTTCTGTGAAGAGAAGCCTGACATCCCTTGGAGTTGAATTCATCTGTCTTCCATTACAGTAAGATTCATTTTGCTTACAAATTTATAATATTCTTCTCTAAAAACAATCAAACAAAAAGAAACCAAGCAAATGAAAACAAACAGATGATTAGTGCTTCTATCTGTGCTTTATGCAAATAGCGTCAACAGTGTTATTATATGATAGTTTTGAGAAGTTAACTGGCTTTCAGATAAAGTATGTAGAGCTGAAGGTAGGATGTAAATGTCCTAATTGAGAGGATTGTTTCTGTACTGCGTAACAAAACATTGTATAATGTTATGCTGGAGCTAATTCTAACCCAGCATGCTTCATGGTATCAAAGACGGTACAAATGCTTTGGTTTAGTACTCCGTTTGCACAAATTTATGCCACATCATCTTCCTTCAGGTAAAGTTAATAATGTAGTTCTGTTATTTTGTAGGAACCACAGTCTGAGCATTCAAACACTACGCTCCGTAGTACGAACTGCTTTCTTTTCTCAGTTGTGTGGTGTAAATCTTAAAGAATTACTCAGAAATACAATGTTTGTTCCAGGTCTACCACAGAAGTCTGAATCTGGAGTAATGCCTTACTTTTCACATTGTTTTTTTTTTACCTTTCTGTTAATCATGAGAATTTTGCGGGTTTCTACAGGCTGCTCTGTACTTTCTGGGTGAGCCAAGCTATTCTGTTGGTACGATTTTGAGGATCTCCTGTCTTGGTCAGGCACTTTATGGAAGAATGCCTCTGTTTTGTGGCCTGAATTATCTCTGGGTGAATAAAAGGACGTTTTGCATAGATTAAAAATTTTGAAGGTGCATAAGGGTAGTGTGTTGTAGAAAAATCCTCTGGAAATCTGTCTTGCAGGGATTTTTCTCTTTTTGTGATGGATTAACGTTCACACTCCTCTGCTGCAATTGTCAGTAATCCAGCAGTGCTGGCACTAAGAGAGCACTATCTTCTGCTGGTGTCAGAGGCTACTGATGCAGGCTTTGGGAGTCCCCCATTTCCCAGCTTCTTTTTCTGACAAGGTCAAAGCATTTTCCTGCTAGACAGCGTAATTTCCTTTTGCTCAACTAAGAGTTACCAGGAATTATGCCAGAGAGAGATTTTTCAGATACAAAATTTTATTTTAAGATTCTTTACTTTCTTTTTTTAAGATCTCTTTCTAAAGTACTCTGAAATTCTCAGTGTTGCTCCAAACGTCGGTGTTGTCATGCTAACTCTTCTATCACAAATTCTGTAATTCGTGAAGGATTGTTTGAGTGCTTTTTCGTGGGACTGATTGATTTGTACATGTACAGCTTTCTTTGGTTTCTTTGGCATAAAGTAATCAGTTCGAGTCATGTCAGATTGTTATATGATTTTAGTTAAGATGCTAAAGCTAAAATTTAGGCTTCTTATCTGGGAGATCTTGCATTACTGTTGCCCTGCGACTAGCCAGGTTTCTGCAATGCCCACAACACTAAGTTCTGGTTGGAATTTCAACAAGAATTTTGCTTATCACAGGCAGCCAATAATGTGAGATTTACTCACATTATTTACTCACAGTGAGACACTACAGCACGCATTCCTGCTTATCCTAAAAACTCAAGTATATAAGAGCATATATGCGTTATTCATCACATTGTCCTTTCTCTTTTTTTCTGACTGGGCAATCTCAGAGTAGAGTTTTCAAAGAAGTTGTACCCTGGATTTCTGTCATGTATTTCATGGAACTGCAAGTGTCCTTAACACTGGACCTGGCAGATAGGAGGGTGCTAAGTAAGAAAAGAATTCTTGTTCTGTTGATTGAGATGGAGCGTAATCCTGGCATAAATCTTCTCACTAAACATTTATCCATGTGCTCTCGGTAGAGTTGGCTGGAACAGCCTGAATTTACCTGTTTGTGTGATTCAGCCCTTGTGAAGAGGTTGCAATCTGTGCAGCTGAGACAAATTAACCTACATTTTCCAAGGTTTTAAGCAGCCTTCAGTGCAAAATCAGCCAGGCTGGCTTCGCTTGCCTGAGAAGGACGAAGCACGATTTCAGTATCCTCACTGGTAAGATGTCAACATGGGTATAAATGCGTGTGGTCATCTAATACAATACTTTTTGTGATGCAAATAGCCAGCTGTTTGGAGTGGAACTGAAATTGCCCAGACATTTTACACAACCTCTGACAAATAATTTGTTGGGTGTCACGTCTTTGAGTTGGAGCCCTCTCAGTTGGTTTACCAATAACCTAAACATGAAAGCTGGTACGTCTGACTACTGAAACCCTGAGTCATTCTATCCTTTAATTAAAGCACGTTCTTTTAATATGTTCCTCTTGCTTAAAATTATATGAGAATGATTTCCTAGAGGAAAATGCCTAATGAATGCACTTTTATTTAGTATTTTCTATAGATTAGCTAAATAAGGGGGAAAGCTTGAAATATCTAGGGTATGTCAGGCAGTTGCAGGGGATACATATGTCAACCTCAAGCATGATTTATCTTGCATGCCTTTTCTGACAGTTGTAATTTAACGGCTGTATTTTCCTCCGGGCTCTCAGGAGGCTAAACATCTTTTCAAGTTTCTAGCTTTGTGGTGGAAGAGTCAATGTCTGTTTGGCAGTGTAATTTATCTGAGTCATTCGGGGAGAGGCGTGGAGCAATTGAAGCATGACGATTAGCATAAATAAGGACTCTCCTCCTGAGGGTAGTGTTACGCTCACCGTGTTTCAGAGGAAAGCAGGCTCCCCATAACAACTGCTGCTGCTAATTGAATTGTGTGATGCTATGAACTGAAAGACCTAATGTATTAAGCTCCGGCCTATTGTGATATTCTTTTGCATTTCAATTTGAGGTGGAGTTAACAGAGCAAGGAAGGAAGAGGAACATTTCTGCAGTAAGAGCAGCTGTGGGTTATCAGGAATCACCCTTTTGGGTTCGCTGAGGTGGGTTTCTTTGAAGAAGGAATTATAAAACCTAAACCCACAACTTCTTTTGTAGCTTCTATATAATGACCCTGGTACCACTGTTAATAAATAAATAAATAGAACTTTTCTTCCTATTATTAAACACCTTCTGACTCCTGTGTTTTGTTTGTTTGTTTTGCCTTTTTTTTCCTTCTTTTTCCTTTTTTTTTTTCCTTAACATGGAAGCACCACTCCATGGGGGCGTTTGGGGTGGCGAGTGCCCGGAGCCACGTCCCCCATCCGCCGGGACAGCCCGAGCCCCGCCGCTGCCGTCGGAGGGCGGCCGGGCCCGAGGCTGCCCAAGGGCGAGGAGGAACCCGGGGCCCGGCCGAGGGGGCGGGCAGGAGGCGGCGGGGCCGGGCCGGGCTCCCGGCGGCGGGCAGGGAGGAGCTGGGAGGGGACGGTCGGAAACCGGGGGGGGGGAGCGGCCGCGGCGGCGGCGTTAAAACCGCCCGGCCCCGGGCACGGCCGCCGGAGTCGCTCGGCGGCAGCGCAAGATGCGGGGGGCGGAGGCGGGCGGCTGAGCACGGTGAGAGGGGGTCGGGGGGCGGCCGGGGGGCTGTGGCCGGGGGCTGGCGGCCTCGCAGCTCCGCTCGGCTGCTGGGGCGGCTCCTGCGGGCAGCCCGGCCGGGTCCTGCAGCTCGCAGCGCCGATGGTTGCCAGCGCCAGGTACCGGCTGCCTCGGCTTTGTTGCAGGCGCAGGGAAGGGGCTTGCTGTGCGACTCACTCGGGTCTCCTTCTTCTTCTTCTAAACTTAATACCGCGTGCTCTAACTTTTATTTATCGGGGGCGCCTTTCCTCTGTACAGCTTTGAGATGCTCTCTCCCACAGCAGTGAATTGCCTGCACCGCTCCTTGGGATGGCATCGGTGTATTGCTACCGGCCCCCTCCCAAACGCATCCAGGCTCTAGTGAAGGAGGAGAGTGCAGGTCTGTCACGCACTTTCTGTGCAGGCTTCTGTGCATTTGCAGTTAAACCAAATGAAGCCTGATTCATTCGCTCAATCTCTGCCGTTGTGTCTGTGGCGTGTTTCCCACGGAAGAGATCCAGGTGCTTACTGCTGGGAGCTCTGACGGCGTTCCCACTTAAAGAAGTGCAATGAGCCAGCCCCTGCCGACCCCAGCTCTACCTGTGCAGCCCTGCATGACAGAACTGCGTTTTGTCCCACTGGCTTTAGCTGTTTTACATGCCTGACCACCTCTTAAGTGCATTTTAACAGACGAGTAAAACTTATTTCAGTGTGACTGCATTTGCAACTGGTGCACAATTCAATCAGCAGATTATCCCGAACCAATTCAAGCTTGTTGCATTGTTTCCTTTACCTTTTTTTAACTCCGGGCTTTGTCTGTGCCTCCTGTTCTCAGGGCTGCAGTTTCTGGGTGCGTGCAGGAGCAGCGAGCTGCGGGCAGCCCCGGGGTTCTGCTCGGCGTCTCGGTCCGGCGGCCGCGGGGAAGCGGCGCCCAGCCTGGCACCATGAGCTCCGGCACCAGCGCCCCCGTGAAGGTGGTCAGCAGCCTCGCCAACACTGATGTCAACTATGTCATCAAAGAGCACTATAATTACACGGGAAAGCTAAATGAGAATGCGGACAGTGGAATAAAAGTGACGTCGGTGGTTTTTATCATCATTTGCTGCTTTATAATCTTAGAGAACATTTTTGTCTTGCTCACCATCTGGAAAACCAAGAAATTTCACAGACCAATGTACTACTTCATTGGGAACTTGGCTCTTTCAGACTTGCTGGCTGGTGTGGCTTACACTGCCAACCTCCTGCTCTCTGGACACAAAACCTACAGCCTCACCCCCTCCCAGTGGTTTGTAAGAGAAGGCAGCATGTTTGTTGCCTTGTCTGCTTCTGTGTTCAGTTTGTTGGCCATTGCCATCGAGAGATACATCACCATGTTGAAGATGAAGCTCCACAATGGCAGCAACAGCTTCCGCTCCTTCTTGCTGATCAGTGCTTGCTGGGTTATCTCTGTGATACTCGGGGGACTCCCGATTATGGGATGGAACTGCATCGACCTCCTGTCCAACTGCTCCACCGTGCTGCCTCTCTACCACAAGCACTATATTCTCTTTTGCACCACAGTTTTCACTGGCCTTTTGCTATCTATTGTCGTCCTCTATTGCAGGATCTACTCCATGGTGAGGACTAGGAGCCGTAGGCTGACATTTCGCAAAAACATTACCAAAGCTACTAGGAGCTCAGAAAAGTCACTGGCGTTGCTCAAGACAGTGATCATAGTTCTGAGTGCCTTCATTGCCTGCTGGGCTCCCTTGTTCATCCTGCTTTTACTGGATGTGGGCTGTAAAGTGAAGACCTGCCCAATCCTATATAAAGCAGAGTATTTCTTAGTACTGGCTGTGCTCAACTCAGCCACGAACCCTATCATCTATACGTTAACAAACAAAGAAATGCGGAGGGCTTTCATCAAGATCCTGTGCTGCTGCAAATGTCCCCCGGCAGATTCGGGGACCAAATTCAAGAGGCCAATCATCGGAGGGATGGAGTTCAGCAGGAGTAAGTCTGACAACTCCTCCCACCCACAGAAGGAGGAAGGCGACCATCCTGAAACCATCATGTCTTCAGGCAATGTTACCTCATCTTCTTAGGAGTAACCGTGGAGGTGTATTCCAGAGCCTTCCTCTGAAATGGGGGAGCTGAGGCGCCTCCTGCTCACCGCGTCAGCGCTGGGCCAAGTGAGCGAGTAGCATTAGTTCTAATGAGGCAAACGGTGCACTTGCGAGGCTGGAGTTCAAGAAATGGGACAGACTGTTCTGGCTTGAAAATCTTTTTCCCTGGAGCATGTTTTGTCTTTGCACTGAGGCAGCTCAGGATTGTCAGGCGCATTCATATCCTGAAATCTCCTTAGTAACTCTGAAAGACTGATGCCTTGGTGAAATGATGCCTGGTGTGTGTGAGAGAAAGAGAGTGGGGGAGGAGAAAGGAGAGGGAGAATGAACCTTTTTTTTTTTTTTTTTTTTTTTCCCTGTGAGAAGAATGTGAAGTTATTTTTCCTTTACTTGCAGCAAACCACTGACACAAAGGTCTTTCTGTACTGAGTTTAGCAGTGGCTCTGGTATAGTTGGTCAGAAGTGTTTGTTTAACATATAACAAGGGAAGAGATCACACAAATATAATTTAGAGCACGTACAACCATAATTTGGCATCACTTTCCAGAGTTCTTAGAAAAGTAGCAAGGTTTTATGTGCAGAGTCCAAAGCTGTTGGGGTTTTATTTAGCGAGATCATAGCTGTGAATTTCTGTTGTTGGTCCGTGTTACATTTGAAGACCAAGAGCCAGGCAGACTTGGCAGTTGTGTCCACCTATGGGATTCTGTTGACTGCGTCAGTTTTTGTGGAGTAGCTCAGAGCAGCATTTGGCTCCCTATGTTGTTTGCCATGTTGTTATTAGCATTAAACAAACTGCGTTATCATGATAAATGCGTGGTAGAACTAAAGGTCATTTCTGTTTAAGGTGACTGAGAGTAAATCTAACAGTTTAAGATACTATTGACAACAGCAGCATTTTTGCCGAAGTAAAAAGAGCTGAAAACTGAAGGGGAAGGTCAGTGTCAGGTGCACAGTATTTCCAAAGGTCAAGATTGGTCAGAAAAACTAAAAAGTGGGTTTCAGAAGAATACAAGGAGAGTTGAAGCAAAATGGCTATAGATAAATGCACTTCCATAACAAAATGCAATACATTTTGGCACATTGTATTCATGTTTATAATTTCAGCAAAGATGTCTGTATTTTATCAGTTCGTGGAAGAAGTACCTATCATTAAATTGAATGTATTTGTTTTACAGCGTCATTTTTACTCCTCTGTTTTTCTAACCTGTGCTAATGGGGTTGAATGTGTACAATGTAAATAAGTTAATATGTTGCAGGAGTCTTCATGCACCTAGAGTATTACTGTAACAGAAGTGGTATATCTGGGATAGCTGAGAGCAATTGACTGATTTACAGTTATTGGCAACTCCTAGAAGTGGTATTTTGTAAAGAAAATTTATTGCCTTTGTAGTAAAATTTCCAGTGCAATTAAACTGATTTTTTTTTTTTTTCTGGTTTAAAAAATAGTATTTAAAATGTTCCTGACTTTTATTGTTCAATTTGCACATAGCTTTATTGACTTCTAAACATTAATAAACTGATTTTTTTTTTAAAGATTCTGTTATCACAGTACTGGTACTTTTGTACTGTTGTGGGAGTTTTGTGCTGGGTGTGGTTTTGTTGATAGAAGTTGTTGACAGAAATGAAAGAATTCCTTGATTTTGGCACTGGGATTAAGCCGGTTTTGTGGGGTCTTTGATCCATGAAGACATAGGATGCCACTTACAATATCATGTAAAATCCAAAATGAATGCTAGACTCTGACTTTTCCTCAGCAGATGCTGAACTGCCATTAAAATAATCTCTACACTAGCATTACCGCAAGCAGTTTTCCTCCAACAAGTAGTGAAGCACAAACAGAACAAAAAAAGGCGCCTAACAGTGCTGCCATGACTGCCTAGAGTAAATGAAATAATTAGTTTATATCGCTAACAGCATTCATAAGTTTAATTTTTAGCTCACTGCAAGTATCAGGAGGTTTTTGAAATGCAGACCTGTGCTCTCAGCTGCACAGCTGTAGCCCCGTTGGGTGCGGCAGCACGGACTGGCTGGGTAGCTGTACAGATACGGTATTATTTCTTCCAAAGTTTCAACTTCCATTTCCTCTCTTGCTGCCATTCCCTCTCGGTCTTACTTTTAAGTTTCACGGAGCTTGTACAGGATGCAGTTGGAGTGTGAAGATAAACCTCACCTTCTCGTAGCATATGTCATCGCTGTGCAAGGTTTACTGTGGGAAACTGGAGCCTGCTCGGTGAGGAAGGCTTTGGGTCGCAACCTCACTTCCTGAAGGAAATTCCAAAAATGCCCTGAAGACAAAAGAGTGGAAACAGGCTGGAATTTCTCTCCATCTGTCTGCCTGTACGGAAGGAATGATTTCATGTGTGCTCACTTCCTAGGCTTTTAATTAGTGACCTGAGCAGAGCTGGAAAAAATGTCAAATCTGTGTTTGTGCAAAAGATAAAGTCCCTCTTGGCTCAGGCCTTCATTTGGGCAATGATGGCTTACGCGCGGTGCTGGCAGCCATGAGGGAAAGCACTGCTTTATCCCAGGGATAAAGTCACGTCTGTGCAGAGCACCAGAAGCATATGAACCTTGAAAGTCCAAGTTGAGGCCTCAACGTGCTGCTGGTGAGTAAATACAGGCAATATTCAAGGGACGTGACTTATGGGTTAGGTTCAAGTCCTCGCCTGGACTGGTAGGCACGTTGTCACCCAGGGGAGAGGGGTCCTCCCGCTCCGGAAGCCTTAAGGGCATTTGTGGCATTTGTCCCCGCTGGGCCTGAGATCCTGTGACGAGGGACGGGCGATGTCGCAGCACGGCTGTGCCACAGGCCCCCAGTGACTGCCAGCAGCCTCTGGGAGCTGATGGCTACAGGTGAGTCACTTCCCTTCGCTCTGCCTTTGTTCCTGTATCCCTCTCTTATCTGTCTTGTCTAATTGCACTGCTGGCCTTTGGGGGAAATGACTGCTTTCCCCCGTAAAAGCAACTGTGTGGTGGGAGCCCAAGTTTGGTAGGGAGCTCAAAGCACTACGCAATTCACACAACGAGAGGCATGCAAGCAGCAGAGCGTGGCTCTGAGCCATGGGAAGCATTTCCTACGCTCCCGATCGAGACAACTGAAAGCTATTTCCTCCATAGACTGGCTACATCTACGCATGTAGAAAAAAATCACACTGGGACTAATAACTGTAATAAAATAATAGCAATAATAAAAGTTAGGGTTCCTGCTGGAAAAAAAAAGGCCATTTGTACCTCTCTTCACTTCCTATGGGAGAAGGCTGCGGCTCCTCAGCCACGCACATCCATGACATAAATCAGCAGTTGGGCCAGGCGTGTTGCACTCAGTTCTGCAGCCTGTAATGCAGAAAGCACCCTCCCCAGACCCCAGAGTGCCTTCCACAGGCACTGAAAGGGCATGTGGCTTTGTCCTTTTGCTGGCCATGTGACAACCTGGCTGAAAACATGCTTTGAGAACTGAAAAGGAAAAAAAAAAAAAAAGGAAAACTAAACTTATACCAAGTCCCTCAGTGAAATAAAATAGCCTGAATTCTCGGGAGTAACCTGGCCCTTTCATTTATATTCTTGTTCCTAGCTCTTCTTCCACCACAAAGAATAAAAGCAGGGATAGAAGATGATCATAAGCTCCGTCTGTTGCTCCCGGGGCAACTCCCTAGTTCCCTACGCCCGTGTAGGACCCAGGTGTAGCGCTGGGTCTATTGGGCAATGGAGGGGCTGCAGCCAGAACGCCCTGCGGCCACGGCAGGAGGAGCACAGCTTGGGCTTGCTGGGCACTGCAGGCAGTCAGGACCACGACCAGGGGACATAAAAAAACATAAAAATACTGCTATCCATCCTTCTCTTATTCGTTCAACTAAGAACGACAAGGACTGCCCAACTGCGACGTTTCCTGATTCCTAATTTGGCCTGGAAGATCTTAATGCTGATTGCATTTTGTGTACAAAAGGTCAGATTGACAAAGCATCAAAAATTTGGGTATGTAGAACAGAACTACAAAACCTTCTCAGCTCTGACATGCTGGAAATTCCCCAAGGACAGTTTTTTTTTTTTTTTTTTTTCATTTACGGGGTTTTGAAATTCCCCAGGAAAATATTTACTGCCTTTTAATAATTCTCCTTATTATTTTTCTTGGAAAAGGAAATGAATCCAACTACAACTGAACCTTCAAGATATAAGAAACGAGCAAAGTCCATCTAAATTCAGTTCCTGTCATCTGCTTTCATAATCATTTCTAATCCCATCTTTGCATTCACAGATGGGGAGAGTTTGTTCATTTTCTGTGGTGTAATTTATTCTCATAGAATATTATTTCTCTTTATGCAATCTGCAAGAATTGCATAGGGTCAGGACATTTCCCTCTAATTATTACTCTACCTGAGTAATATTTAATTGTTACTCTTCGCCTAGGATTTTTTAAAGTTCTATTTCTATAACAATTAACAGTAATTAAATTCACCTTGTACACAGGAGGTAGATGTAAGAACTTGTGATGCAGCTAACTTGTTCCAGTACAAGTTTTATGCTGAAATAAAAAGTGTCTAGAGAGACCTGAAACTCAATCAACTCAATCAAAGATAAATCAAGCTACTAACAAAAATAATGTGTTTTGGGAGGGAATTTGGGAACATAATCAATGTAGGCTTACGTGAACGACTAAAGAAAATTACTATATTAAGGACCTGCTCCCAAACAGGAAGAGAGGGGCACATTCCTTGTGTGTCCAGTAATCACCCACAAATCCTGAGAGATGTTGTGCCAGAGCAACATTCTCAAAATAAAACCCACCAAGCAAAGCTCTGCTAAGCCAGATCTCTTACCCTACCAAAAAATCTCCTCCCTGAGTTAAACTGGAACTATTTTGTTGCCCTCAGAGCCATCCCCACTACCTTCACAGCACAAAAAGGCAGGAAATCACATCAGCCACACCCAGGAATTCTCTGGGCATGGAAAAGTCCTAATAAAGCATAGCCAACAAAGCTCTGTCAACCCTCTGTGAACCTCTGCAACCAAGCCTGATTTAGCAGTAGCATAATGGAAACCTGACACAAAGGCTTTTTTTTTTTTTTTCTTTCTTTTTTTTTTTTTTTTTTTCCCTGCGCTTAAATGAATGATCACTTGGAGAAGATCCATCTTTAAATTCATTGTACAGTAACTATACAACAGCATGGCTCATTGGCGAAACGTGACCAAAGCCAGATTAAATATTTACATGTGTACGTAGCTTTTGCAATGCCTATTCATAATTACTCTTCTCAGCTACAAGCAGGCTCAAAATTCAGACTGCACTTTTTTTTATAACTAATGAACATATGGAAACCACAGGCTGGGGGGAAATCACTGAGTAAATACTGAGCTAAAATTATCTTCTAGGCTCCGTGGAATCACCCATGAAAACAATCACTACCTAGCAAAAGTCTTTGGTTTGAATCAGTGCTGACAGCTGAAACTTTCAGGTGGCGGTCTGAGCTATCTGCTAAAAGCTTTTTTGCTCTCTTCAGCATACATATGCTCTGCATAAGCCCAGACTTCTTGACTTGGCAGGACACTGGCATAAATCACTGGAATACGGCCTCATGCAAGTACGCCTCAATACTGAGCACCTACAGTTGTATAACGTGAAGGTGGGGATGTGAATTTATATAAGCAATGAAAACAGAATTTATATGGTTATGGAGAAAGTGCAATAACAATTTTCACATGATGTGAAAACTAGATTTGGCACAACTGTGGTTCAGAGTGCACAAGAACAGGTTTCAGAGACAGTTTGGGATTGGTGAGGAATTAGACTATAGTATCTGATATTCTTCACCTGAAATGAAGGGAAAGAATCCTCTGTGATAATTAAGGCACAAAGTCAAGGGTTTGCAGCTGTGAAGTGTATCCTTAGAACTGCAGCTCTTTCCTGAGCAGCTCTAGGCAAGGTCTTGTGAATTCTCACCTTCCTGCAAAGGTATATAATGTATATATATATATTATATATACATATGTGTATATATATATGCAAGGTTGTTTGCAGCTGATTATTTTGTATTTTGTGGTACTATTTGAAGGATTGCTTTCTATGGCATTCTGAATATGGGGGATGGTCTGCCAGGTCATTTATTGCCCAGCTACTTGCAATATCTCCTTGTGCTTTCATACCTGGATGCTGCTGTATCACAGCTAGCATATGATGGGAAAATCAAACAGAAAAAGGTTTTTTAGCAGTACAGAAAACTCTATCCTCATAGTTGGAAGAATGACTGAGATCTTGGCTGAAAAATGCATCCTTGAAAGGAGCTGTTATGGAAAAACAGCTCACCAAAAGTCTATCTTATTATCTTTCTTCCTTTCAGTGAAGACACAACTACGGTCTAACGTTTTCTTCTAATCTGGTGGCCACTCAGATGCCTGTTGCATGAGGAATAAACTTGAGCTATTTCCCAAACACCAGTCCCTTGTAGCTGTTTTTATATCCATTGCAACTCCCACTTTTACTGCTGGTTTAAGCGTGAGATAAGAAATTGCTTGTAGCTGGCGTGTACAGGGTTATCCGATCACACCTTTTGAGCAAATCCTTTATGCTGGCATAGAGATATCACTTCAAAGCTGCCTACAACTCCATTTCAAAAAGAGTTCTCTCTCTCTCTCTTTTATTTTTCCCCTTGTCTTAGAAATTCAATACATTTTGCATCTTACTCTATTACTGTATTTATTTTTTTCCTAGTCTTTTTACATATTGCAAGTGTTGCTTGAGAAAATCTTTACCTTTCATCTCAGTTTGACCATTTCTCATGGAAAAGTGGTCATATTTTACTTTTCTAATAAATAATATAGGTGGGAGGGAGAGGAATTGGTCCATACAATGGAGATGGTGAAGGAACGCCAAATCTTTTAACTCGAAATGGTTCATCAGTGCAAGTGGCTGGGGTCAGAACTCTTTAACGGCAGCGTGAAGTTCTGCTTTTCACTAAACTTGCTGAAAACTGCAAAGGCATTAAAGAGGGCTCAGAGGACAACAAAGCAAGGCGGTTTAATAGGATGAACGACTATAAAAGGCTCAGTGAGCAAAGCCTTTTCCCACCAGAGAGGAGAGCCGGGAAACACAATACTCAGCCTACCAGCTACGCTATGGAAGTGTGCTGGATGATGCAGAGAGAAAGAAAACCATTTAATGCTCAAGACAAAGAGCGGATTCTGCCTGCAGAAGCCAGAACCAGTTAAAACACGTATTTCAGATTAGGATTTAGCCACACTTTGATGCTTGATGCCTCGGTGCACCGTGGTGGGCCGGGAGCTCTTCCTTCCCCACAGCACCCGCCTCAGCCCTCCCACACAGGACCTTTGCTGACCGATGCCCCTCCAGCCCCCCTTTTCCTCAGTGCTGTTCCTGCTCCCCTTGGTTTTCCTGCCCACCCCCCTGCCCCAGCTCTTCCTGCGCTTTGCCCTTCACCTCTGCCTGCTGTGGGTTCCCCGGGTGGTGCAGACGGCAGTGGCTGTGGGGCCCCGTGGCGGTGGCACTACTCATGGCGCGGCCTCACTGTGGGCCTGGGGACCCTGGACCAGGGCGGCAGGTGGTGGGGAGAGAGACTCAAAAACCACTGTAGCAGAATAAAGGAACAAGACAAACCCAAAAAAAACCAACGCTTGTATCTGTAAAAAGTGTGCGCTGTAATGGGGAGGTGAGGTTTAAACCCGAAGTGAGGAGTGGTTTTGGCACCCGCCAGCGAGTGCCTGGCCGCCCCCCTGCAGCAAGCAGCCGGCGCTCGCAGCTCTCAAAAGGTCAAAGGGGCCCCTGAGAAACTGCCACAGCTCCAGTGCTTGTGGGGTTCACGGGTGCTGAGCCTGAGACTTCAAGGTGAGAACTCGAGCACAGCAGCTGCAAAGTAGGCCAGGCCTTGAAAGTGGTGGTGTTTTCGTGGGAGCACTGTAGCGGTCTCATGTGCAGCCTGCGGGTCTTCTTGGCCGCAGCACGAAATGGCTCCCTGCCAGCCTGAGGGAGTGGGGCTGCACGGGCCTCCCCTACAGCTCTTTGCTCTCTCTGCCTGGCACTTTACGTTCTCAGTGAAAACAGGCACCCTGTGTAAACTTGGGGCAGTGTAAAAGCAACCAGAAGCATCTTAGGCAGAAGTGTGTCCCAGGTCTTGAACTGTTTATGAAAGGATTTTTGGCTGAAGTCTCGATTGTTTTTTTCATCGCTCAGCTGAGGCACCACTGACCTTGCAGCTGGCTGCATGCGGTTGAGGGCCAGCCAGAGGAAGGCCCCACACCACACACCTCAGCCGGAGCGAGGAGGGAGCAGAAAGGCCTGTGGTGGTCTGTGGGACAGCCGTGGCCACCTGCCTGCCTCAGGTAGTGGGAGCGGAGCAGGTAGGGCCAACCCCAGCCTGGGAGCTGGGTGAAGCAGGGCCGTGCCCCTTGGCAGTGGTGCCTGAGAGGAAAGTGAACTAGGTCCGGCTTGATTTTCTCCTCAGGGAATACAGGGGTGCAGTGTTTGTGGAAGGATGGCATAGACCTGCAGTAGCTGTGCCACGTCTACGTGCATCCCAGTATAACAATAATAACAATAATGATGATAATAGTACTACTAGTAATGATGTGTACGAAACAAGTGATGCACAATGCAATTGCTCACCACCCACTGACTGATGCCCAGCCTAACCCTGAGCAGCCTCCCCCCCCCCCCCCCCCCAGCTAGCCACCCCTGTATATTGTTCAGCATGACGCCATATGGTATGGAATACCCCTGTGGCCAGTTTGGGTCAGCTGTCCTGGGTCTGTCCCCTCCCTTGCTGCACCCCCAACCTGCCTGCTGGCAGGACACAGTGAGAAACTGAAACGTCCTTGGCTTGGTGTAAGCACTGCTCTGCAGCAATTAAAACATCAGCATGTTATCAGCACTCTTCTCATCCTAAGCCAAAACATAGCACCCTACCAGCTACTAGGAAGAAAATTAACTCTGTCCTAACTGAAACCAGGACAGCATGCACATCAGTGTGTGTTGCTGCAAGATGGTTCCCTTCCTGAAGTACAGTGAGAGTATGATGCTATGGGACATTAAAGCCCAAGCTAACAAAGTTTTGGTAGCTGTAGTTAAACTACAATATCTACTGGGTAGAAGTGCTAAAAATGTAGTGCAGAATGTTGAAAGCAATTGCAAATTGTGAAAATGCTTATTTCAGTCTTGCCTTTACTTTAGTCCTCTGAGCCTATCTGAATTACTTTGTTATCCACCTGAGGGCAGCCTTTTGAGAACAGGTTAGTAGAGACAAGGCACTGAACAGGTCTGTATCACCCAAGCGTGACACCTTGGCAATTATGATATACATTGATGCTTAGTCAGAGGACCGATCTTTTTCACACAGGTTATCAAGCAGCCTTCACACCCTTCTCTACTGATTTTGTGTGTGTCTATGTAAACACTTTATTGATAAAATAACCAGGGTTTTATTAGTCCTTCCGAAGAAGCTTCCTTGTGCTTTGCTCATTTCATCAAACCATTCATCTATAGCGGGGTGCAAACAAACAAATCTGTCCAGGTGCATTAAAGAAGGTGTAAGTATTCCTAACATTATGCTTTTCATCCCATTTGACTCTGCCCATGCCCAGAATGAGATTGATGTGGCTCTGAACCACACTTCAGAGCAAAGTGGGACAAATAGCAAAGCATTTTTAACTGTATTTGAAAGCATTTTCATATATGTCACTTGCAGCCTTAGCCTTGTGTGTGGCCTCTACTCTTTTTCTGTTATGGGAAATCAACCTAATAAAACTTCTCCTTCCCTTCTGAATGAATGTCATTGTTATAATACAATGAGTCAGAAAAGAAACAATATTAACCACAAAATAATGGCAGTCTAACCACCAGCATGAGTTCTCCCCCCATCCATCAATCAACTGCAATGCCCTTAACTGCATTTCCTTATTGTAATCAAAATCTGGCAAAAATTTAATGAAACTGAAAGTGGAGGGGTTCCCACAAATCAGAAGTAGGATTTTTATTGATACAATTGCATGCATGAAATTTCCTGTTCAGAGTCAGCAAAATGAAAAAGCTTGTTTCCTGTAAGCATCATCTGTATAAATCAAGCAGCTCCATATCTGCTTGGGTTTGGGAAATGGAATAACGAGGGCTTTAACTTGTTCAGAGTTTTGATAACCAAATGAATTAAGTCGATGACATTTTATGTCTGACACATTCTCTGCATTGTATTTAAAAAGCTTGCAGAACATGTAGATTCATGTAACACTGTAATCCCTACACTTTGTGTGGTAGGATTGGAAAGGATGTCAAAATACTAACTCCTTATATGAAGTCAGAAACAAACCTGGCTAATGTTTCTGCTCATTTTTGCTCCAAGGTAGCTGGCTGCTGAACTTGCCTTTTGTTCTATGACTGTGAGCCTCTCTGGCACGTGGCATGCTGGCCTGGAAATGCTTTAATTAAATTGTCAGAAATACTCTGCTGTTAGCCGTGCTGTTAGACTTGGGATTTGAGATGAAGGTGGAGGTCTGAGTGGGCTACAACAAGCCCTGCAGTTTGAATAGAGTTTTGGTCTAACAGATAGGCACAAACATAATCCATGAGGGATTTCCATAAGCAGATTTCCCACGTTGTTCAGGCACACTCATGCAGGTTGTACGTTGCTCCTGTGTGCATTACAAAAAAGGATCTGGCCTGTTTGACTAGTTGTGGCTGAGGTATAGCTGTTTCTATTGTTGATGATACACGACAGGAGAATGTAAACACTGTCAGTCATTTGCCTTTGACTCCTTGTTCTGAGTGGCTGTGTGTGCATTTATTTGCGTTTGAGTTAAATGAAGGTGACCTGGAGAGTGATTTAGGAAAAAGGCTTGGACTTGCATCTACTTGATCCTGGCCATCTTTAAAACTTTGCCACAATGTACTGTGCATTTTTTAGAGTTCACAAGGGTGAAGTTTGTAAAAATAAATGAGATGAAAAGCTAAAGGGGACCAGAAGTACAGGCTGCCTTTCTTGTTTCCAGTTTTAGTTACACATGTTTCTGGAGGTTTGTTCGATTTTAATTTACCTTTCACGTGGAAGGTATGTCAAGCCCAGACACAACTCTTCTGTCTGTGCTTTGACCTGGTCATCTGAGCCTGAAAACTGTATAGCTGTGTAACTGCAAGGCAGCTTAAGCTAATGCACCATCTTTTTCGTGACTTACTAGTTTTAACAGTGCTAATGTGGCTAGCTGGTGTCAGCCCCAGATACTCTCATTTATCTGCCCCCAGGCATGCAGATGTACCCGGAGCTGTTTTGATTGCAGAGACATTACTACAGATCCGTTTGTGGTTGCTGTCTGTATTTCAAAAGAGAGTTTTTATACGTAAAGTGCTGGGGAAGCTGAAATTACACTGTTTACTTGTCTTCTCTGACAGAGGGATAAGACGACTTGTCCTCTGAAAGAGGGAGAAGACGACTTGTCTTCTGTCTTTATTTTTTTTTTTCTTATTCTATGTGTTTTTGTTTTGTTTTGTTTTGTTTTGTTTTTAAGCAGGAATCATTCCCCTTTACTGCTTGTTCAGTGCTCTGTCACAAAGTCCTGATGGTCAGTCTTTGAAAGGCACATTGGCTTTGTTGTTATACAACAGTTAATTAGCAGTGGGACTGCGAACGGAAAGCATCTTAAAGCAGAAAGGACACCGTGAGAGTTGTATGGGACAATTCTCATTTAAGGCAGATCCTGGGCTCAGATTAAATTTGTTTCTGGAACAAGTTGTTGGAGATTCTACCAAAGTTAAAAATTCCTGTACCAGACCTGCACCTGACCCTCCCAGTGGTCACTAACGTATGGGTGCTAGCTCTGGGTCAGACCTCGAACCCTTGCTTCTTGATGGAAGATTTACCATCAGTTTGCATGGGAGTGGTGTTGGAACTGTAGTTAAAAATGAATAATTGTTTCACTTAATTTTTTCCTGTGCTGCTCCTTGCATGCTGGCTCAGTCGTTGCTCCCAGCATGAAAGGGAAATCCTGCAAAGTTGATCACACCTGTAAGTAAGTTTCAGAATGACAGTATAAGACGTTTAAAAAGCTAAACCTCAGCCCCACCCAACCAGGCACAGTTGAGTGTTTATGTTAAGTACACCCAGAAAGTCTGCATCAGCAGAAAATAAAGTATTCTTTTCACTCATTTTTGAGGATCCAGAATAATGCAAAATTAGTGAATGGCAGTTGTGTGTTTATTTCTCTCCATGAAGTGGAGATCATGTCATAGTCATAGAAGTATTTTGTGAAATAACATTTGCCCCAATTACGTTACATAACATGCACTAGAAATTATGTGCTTCTTTTCTCTGAAAGTACTTGTACCTAGCAATTAAATCCTCAGCTAGCCTAGTCTCTGCTACCTCAGTTAACTTTCACAAAATCATAACCAGAATAATTGGGAAATCATGGATTGGGGGGGGGGGGGGGGGGGAGGGGGGGCAAGGGTGTTGCTGGGGAGCTGAACATTATGGCAGATTAAAACATTAAAACATAGAGTTGCTTGTTGGTGAGTGCTGGTGCTCGGAACTCACATTTTGCAGAAAATAAAATGCTTAACCTAACAACAGTTTAGGAGGTGGAAAAATTGAAGGTTTTCCTCTGGGTCAAGGGCATCTGCACCCTCTTTCTCTGGTAGATGGAATTTCTCTCTCTTGAATCTTCACACATGAAGTGCATGATGGGAATATGCACTTATATTTAATAGCCTAAAACCAGTAGAAGTGTCAGTGTTCTAGCTGATTTAAATTAGTCAATATGGATTATATTTTAATAAGCAAGTAGCAGTGTGGTGAGGACATCATCTTTCATACCTGTCTGGGTAGACTCTACTGAGCCTATTTTTCACGTGTTTTTTCCATGTTTTTCTGCAGATGTGCTTGGACATGGCTGTACTAAGACATCTGAAATTATTTGTTTGCCTCTATAGGTGGCTGTGTGGATCGTGGAAGTTCTCAGAGAAGCATGTTTTCCATAATAATGCATTTTAGTTTTTTTAATCTCAAAGAATGTGCAAGCATGTGGTTGAAACTAAGATTTTAGTGAAGATGAACCACTTTTGTATCTGTTGAATTTTTATTCATTCTTAAACATAGCTGATTTCTGGAACTTCAATACTATTTCTTTTTTTTTCAGTTAATTTTGAAAACCACCTAGCTCTTCCTTTCTTAATTCTGCCGGGTGTGGAAAGAGAAAGGGCAAAAGTGCATTAAAATGAGGGTTCTCGTGGGGCTGTATCATGACTGCAAATTGGGGAACATTGCTATATGTTCCATTAGAGAACAGCCGACATGAATTACAAACTTGTATTTTATGATCCTTTTACTATCACAAAATCAGAGTGTTGCATAAAATCATGCAACAGAAAGAATGACAGAAAAGTCATCCAATATATTGCTGTGACTTCAATCACAAGTATACAAAGACATCCTGAAAAAGCATTTAGCTTGTTTGTGAGGACCTCTGTGGGCAAGGACTTGCAAGTTCTCCAGGCCGTCTATCGGAAGCACTTTGTTCTCCTTACCGCTAAAAGTGCCTGAAATTCTGTTTTTGCAATTTAAGTCCATCTACTTTGCCTATTTTTTCTTGTGGAAGATTCCTCTGTACTTAAAGTCTGCCAGGATGGCCCCCTTGTTCTCTTGTGCCTTCGAGTAACTGATCCCAGGTAATGTAATCATTCCCCAAGGATTTTTTTTTTTTCTTCTAGTCCTCAGAGATGGTTTCTTTTTTTTTTTTTTCTAGACCTCAAGTGACTTTTTTTCCCCCCTCTGGAATGTCTTTAATTGGATATTATTTGTATGGGAACATGCATATAACATTTTAAAGAATAATCTAAAAGGTCTTGCAGCCTTGAACAGGTAGTGTTCCGCACACCAACCAATGACATCTTAGTGAAGACAGCATGTTAGTGGTTTGACAACTATTGCTGAATATGACCCTGTTTGCAAACAGTAGTGCTGAGGGCGTGCAGGGTTGTTCCTCATGTTGCAGACTGTTGTTGTATCAGCTTACCAGACAAACACTGTTGTAAGTGTCAGTTCAGGTGACTAAAAACAGTGGAGACAGCTTTCTGACAAAAGCAGAACCAGTGCTCCTAGCTCTATTTGGATTTGTGTTTAGGGGTTATCAGGTTCTTCTCAGGCCTTGCAGAGAAAACTTAAGAAATTCTGTGTGAGTGTAAGTGATCTGTGTCTTATTTTATATTTTGCTTGTGGCCCCTCACCAGTAAAGATTTCAGATAATTTGTTCAGACGGCTCAGCTCATGGCAGCGTAGCAAACTGGAACTTTTCTGTAGTTGTTTTATGCCACAAAACTCTGTTTCAAAATCACATTCTGCTGTGACTGCTGCGAGCAATGGAAAGTATTTTCCTGCAGCTGTGTGCTCTGTGCCTTGCCGCTGCAGTCCTGTCAGCTGCCCGCATTGCGTTAGGGTGTGCTGACACCGGTGTCCCCACAGTGACCGGGCTGGGGGGCTCCTTCAGGATCCAGCAGTGGAAAAGCCTGCTGCTTCAGGATCTCCCCCTTGCTCTGCTTCAAGTCTTTTCCACTTCTTGCTTTCTGTGAAAAAGTGCTTGCTTGGTATGGCAGAACTGCCAGAAAGGGGGTGCTTACACCGTATTTATTTTTTTTTTTTTGGCTGGAGGGGGAAGGAGTGGAGGGAAGTTCATTGCTATCCTGGGGCAAGGAGAATGCTCATACCCCCAGAACTGTGTTTTCCTGGGAGCCTGTGGTCCTTGTCCCATTTCTGCTGTGTCCCTGCCTTACCCTCCCACATACCCCGCGCTTCCTCTGCACGCAAGGCTCAGCTTGACCTGCCTGAGTTACCAACAGGCCCATTAACACGCCCAGCCACAAAGACCAGCTAATTACTGAGCCTGTGATTAGGTAACAGGCAACGAGCGATGAAGGAGCTCGCTCCCGAGCTCGGCCCCCTCGCAGGGCGCCTCACACAACCCGCGCCCTGGCCCTGACAGGCTCTCGGGCACCAGGCGCTCACAGCCAGGCCTGAGAGGCGGCGGCCGCCCCCTGCTCTTCAAACACGCCGCCAGGCCCCGTGCAAAGGCAGGGAGGAGACGTGTTGGCAGGGTGAAGGCTTCTGGCCGGGGCTGGGCGGCCATCTAGCGGCTGCCCGGCAGGCAGGCAGGCAGGCAGGCAGGCAGCCCTCGCAGGGGCGTTTCCTGAAGCACTGGGGGGGCAGCGGGGGCTGCGCTGCTGCTGCTCGGGCGTGGGGCTGAGGGTGGGCAAGGACCTGCTGCGGTGTACTCTTGGTCCCATGCGATATTTTGGTAAAGAAAGCAGCATGGTACAACATCAAATGTACACACAGAAAGGATTTGAAGTCAATCTGAAGGCAATCTGAGTGTGAGCACCAGACTACAGAGGTGGAAAGGTTTCTTGTGACTGCATGGGGAGAAAGCCTCAAGGGCACAGTCTGCAGGGAGATAAATGGAAAGGGAAAGGACGTGGGATGCCAAGGACATGCCTCTGGGTGCATGCAGAGACAGAACTGTGCCCATTTCTGTGTTCTGAACTGCCTGGGAAGCGCAGTGGCTATGGCAATTTCCTTAGCTAATGTTAGCTTCGTTTCCATGAACATCATGGTAAGGTGTAAGGGCATCATGTGCTACATGCCATAATTCATACTGAAGTGTGTGCATATACACCTGCACAGGTGTACAGTGTGACTTGCAGGTCACATAGGCACAATAAAACAGTTTGTGTTGTTTTATATACCGAATATCCACAGAAGAGGTCTGCAACTAACGATGGATAAGTGTAATGTTTGCTGTTAGTGTTCTGTTGGAATCTCCTTCCTTGTAAACAAAAACAACAAAAACAAAACAAAACTTCAGTGAGAAAAGGCACATCCAAATAATGAGAACAACTTTAATTAACGTGCCTAATTTTTGGTCTAGCTGAGAGGAGTGAACTGATCTTTCGTAGTCCCGTTTGGTAAAATTTCGAATAAGCTTAGAGATTCCCAGGTGGCTGTCATTCTTTCGGGTTAATTAATTACTGGTAAAAAAAAGACAGGTTTTATTTATTTATTTATTGATTGTGTCACATATATTCCTTATAGCATTGACTATGATCAGCATAGATTAATTTAAAAGACCTTAAATGAACTTAGTGACCCCAGATAAATCCATTTGTTTGGCCAGCTAATAGCTTTCTGCTCATATAATGACTCTGACCGTAGAGTTCCCTTGTTCTCCTGTGACATTCCCACTGCCATCAATACACATTTCTTGTGTTCTAAAGAAGGTCACCAGCTTTTAAAAAAAGCTGAAAGCATCAGAAAAAGAGAGACAAGAACAGAAGTAGCCATATGTATGCTGAAGCATGGTTTAAATTTTAGGGACAGATTTTGATGAAAAACATGGCCCAAAATACAAGTGGAGTATAAATAGAGTTCATGGAGTCCACAGTGAACTTGAGTATGGAGAAATACTATAAAGAACTTAAAAATGTTACTGGACTTTTCAGTTCCTAAACTGCCTTCTGGAAGGACAGCTAGAGGAA
This sequence comes from Aythya marila, assembly GCF_965140915.1. Taxonomy (NCBI): domain Eukaryota; kingdom Metazoa; phylum Chordata; class Aves; order Anseriformes; family Anatidae; genus Aythya; species Aythya marila. Next base: position 4,208,144 of record NC_139049.1, read on the forward strand.
TGTTCTTAGTACAGTCAAGTTTTCAGTCTTTATAGCTGGCTGTTGTAACTGTCCAGGTGCTTGGTGAAGATACATTACTTTATATAAGTTATGAATCTTTTTCAGGGGCTGTGACTGAAGTAAACTTGAGTAGCTAGACAGTAGTGTTACATTCATGTTCTAACATCCTCTGGAGAGGATGCTGTTACAAAATTTCTGTTTCTACAAGCAATAGAAAAGTTGAGACGAGTTTTTATAAATGAACCACGAGGCTGAGACTGAAAACTTATTTCTAGATTAGCCAAAATGTGACACTGAATCTTATGGAATCTCATCATCTCATTGGAGACAATAATTGTCCCATATTGTATTTTTATTTTATTTTATTTTATTTACTTATTTTTTTATGGAGGGTGCATATGGTATCCAGATACAGTAGTAAACTGTTATATATATATATATATGTACGTATGTATGTAAGTATATAGATCAACTTTATGCCTCTGTATTTCTCAGTATTGCTGTGGGCCACTGTCTGTCTTGAAAGCAAGCAATGTTCCTTTTGGGAACTGTGAGAAATAGTTCTTATTTTGAAAGAGGCAATATGTAGCGAAATTTTCTGAAATTAATTTTGTCAGCTTCATCTGCTGGAAAAACAAAACTAACAAAATGAAAACAAAACAAAACAAAAAACCTTAGGCTTTGTAGAAAATTGACTGCATGAAGAAGTTGCTTTTGAATGTTATTTAGATACACAAGTTCAGATCTGATGACACAGAAGGGTTCTTCTCTTTTTATATTAAACAGGGCAAAAATAGTCATTGAATTTTGTAATAGATTATATTTTATTAACTTAAGCTACAAATTAGTAAGAGTTATTAAGTGGAAAAATATGTTATAGACAAAAACTAAAGGCATGCATTAAATATATAAAATCTTACGCAGTTTTGGGGAGAGAAAAAAATAGTCAGTGAAGAGATATAGCAGTACATAGTGTCCTTCCCTTCTCCCAGCACTCCAAGTTCATAGAATCATTAAGATGGGAAAAGACCTCAAAAATCATGTGGTCCAACCATCCCCCTACCACCAATGTCACCCACTAAACCATGTCCCTAAGCATTGCGTCCAACCTTGCCTTAAACACCCTAAGGTACAGTGCCTCTACCACCTCCCTGGGCAACCTGTTCCAGTCCCTAACTAATAAGATATTCATGTATCAATGGAAAGCAAAATGGTACCCTAAAATGCTACTCTGAGAATTTCACACAGACTAGCAATCTCATTAGGCTACCTGCATGATTCTGCTCCTTTCTGAACATCAGGTGGACAGAGAGACATGGCCAGTGTCGGTCTGCACTGTCAGGGTTGGTTGATGGCGGAGGAGACCGTGTCCAGTTCTCCATCTCCATTTTCTCTGCTCCTGAAGCTGACCATCTCTGTGTATGCATTCTTTACTCTTTTAAAACCTATTTACATAACAGTCTTTGATGCGTACAGCCTCTGTTTCCTTTGTGCTAAAACATGGAAACTTGCACATGAACAGAGGATAATGAAGGTCATAGGATGAAATTAAAAAGGGGGAAGTTTAAGCTGAACATGAGGAAAAATATCTTGCCAATGGAAAGCATTCTGCAGTAAGCCCAGCCTCCTGGGGGAATAGTGGAAGCTCCGTCTGCCGGAGTATTTAAAACTAATGTAAAAGTCAAATAAATATGCGGTAGAAACAGTTTTGCCTTGGCAATGAGATAGAACAGATGGCTTAACAGATATCATCCATTTCTAACATCTATGGTTTTGTCTGTAAGATGTTAAGTCTCTAGAATTATCCTGCACAGGGCTTGTGTCAACTGAAGCTATATAAGCCATTAAAAAACCCATATGCCTCTGGGTTTTATTTCATTTTCCTCTTAGAACAGCAATAATGGTTAAAGTTCAGGGCATATACTGCAGATAAGTAACTGGCTGGGATTAATGATGCTTGGTTGTATGCTGTGCTATCAGTTTTTGTCAGCTGACCATGAATTGAAAGGAGATGACCTCTGCCTCAGTCACTATCACTTAAAAGAAAAATTTCCTCCCTTCCCCTCCTAGACGCAGTCAGCTTGTAAGCCTCACGTGCTCACTTTGGTCCCAGATTTTCAAGTCATAGGCTGGATGCCTGTTGGAGTTTATTTATATAATTTAATTGGCCCAGACATCCTTGGCAATAGCTTAAAAACATATGTAGTGGTTTTATATTTTTAAACAACAGCTTAAAAACTGCTATAATAAACAGTCTTATCAAGTATTCCACACCATTGTCCTAACAGGGTAAATCCCCACTAGACTCCAGATTTTCTGCTGAGCCTCACCTAGCTGTCATGTCCTGCCTGGCTGCAGAGAAAATGAAGGGGTCTGCAGTTATCCTGAAGGATAATGCATTTAAACTGGGTGGGGGGGAACATTAAAAAAAAAATAAAAAAAAATAGCTCCTCTGCAGGGCATGCTGCTTGGATGCAGTTCCTTCTGTGCAGTGTGGAATTTGTGTCTGTGTGCAGACAGACACCCACACATGGTGCTGGTTTAGGAGCTAAGGAGCCAATTAGCCAATTAATGTATCATACAGGCTGCAGCATAAAAAGACTCCACAGAAAGGCTTTGCTGCTCTAAAACAGTTATTAACCTGAAAGGTTTTTTTTTTTTTTTTTTTTTAAATTCATTACATTTTTACTGAACTGACATCGGTTAAGATTCTGGGAGGATTTAGTAAGATATGGCGGAGGCAAAGCATAAAGGAAATACACTTCTTAGTTGGACCCACTTTCCAGTGAAAGTGATAAATCTGCAATTCTGAAAAATACATGATTTTGGTTATTTTTTCCCCCAGAAAAGTTACTCTGAGGGAGATAACCCCATGGTAAATGAAGGCAGAATGCTTGAAGTTTGGCAGATGAGAATCAACAGAAGAGTTTGTAATGAAAGGTCATTTGCTAAGCGATGTTGTCTGTATGAAGTTTGGTCATTTTTCATTCATGTGTTATGCTCGCAGACCTTATCTTGTCCTTATTATAACAAAAACCTTCAATCATACAGAACAGGAGGAAACTTCGTAGTGGTATGGCTAGATGTTTTTTCTTATACTTGTGTATTTTAAAACTAAGAAAATGTTAGAAGGAACTTTGTAAAACACACGTAGTAGGTGGCTTCCTTACTGCTCTTTGCACACTTTGAAAGCATCCTGTTTAATACAGAATCCCTTTTAGCAAATCCAGAAGGCAGAAATGGATTGTAATCCAAAGCAGAGCTTGAATACTCATCTATAAGCTTGTAAAAAGGAAAAACATCATGGCTGGGAGCTGATTCTAGAGATAAATGTGAGTAAGAGGGCTTCTAAGGAGCAGCTTTGGCAATGTGCTTAAACTGCCCTTTTACAAATGCTTTTAACAGTATGTGATAAGTGTATGCTTAAAGGAGGAATGTATCTGGGGTAAGAACTGATTAAAAATTAATTTACAATATCAGCATGAAAAGTAGTAGAGAACAGGCTAATATTTTATTTAAAATGGTGTTACCTTCCTATGTTTCTCTAGTGTGTGTTTTGTTATGAAATTGAAGGCCATAGGATGCAACTCTGGCAGGACCTCCAGGAGGATTGAAATGTTTCTCTGAGGAAAGAAATTAAAAAAAAAAAAAGTCATTTATAGATTAAGACTGGAAGGATCAGTTGTGCTGGTGTTGAATATGACAGTATTTTCCAGCACTAAGAAAGAAACAAAAGGGGTGAAGCGCTTCATTAGGTGAAGCCTGAGCTAACCAGATTAATGTAAAATGCATATATAGTGAAACACAAAGTGTAATGCTGCATATGTCCCTTGTAATCCTGAAGGTCATCTTTGGAAAAACATCTGGGCTCTTTGACATTTGGACAGTCTGAATGAACATGGACAAGGAGGAGAGCTAAATGCAGAGCCAGGTAGAAGAAGCAGTGTGATTTTTAGAATACAATCCGTATGCTAATTAGTGGGTTGGTGGTGTTAGTTTTAACTAATTATGCTTGTTCCTACATGTTGCCTAGAATTGTAAGGTTAGAATTACAGTCTAACAGATATCGCAGCTGGACCTGAGTTAAAAAAAGAAATAGCATTGCAAGAAAATCTTGTCTTGTTATTACCATCAACAATAAGTTATTGCTGAACTGCTGGAAAGTGTATTTTTCACTCAGGTGCTTGCAACCCTAGGTAATGCCTCCCTCAAAACAACAACTAGCTAAAGTATCTGATGGAAATCAAGAAAACAGAAGCAAATGCATAAGGAAAAATCATCTTACAATGTTGATTATGAGGAGGAATGATTTCAGAGGAGTAGTAAATGTGGTAATAGGGCTGGAAGTGCATAGCATTTTTGGCAGGTCTTTCACTGTATTGTTGTAGGGATAGCTGCTCTAACATAGGCCCATCTACCCCCGGTTTTGATTAACAGCATCAGTTCCTTTCTGCATGTAGTTTTGTTGATCGTTTTTTTCTCTCTCTCTCTCTTTTTTTTCTTTTTTTCTTATTTTATTTTTTTCTTATTATTATTTTTTAATTTCAGTTGATTTAGGATTTCATCCACTTGGATCAGTATTTATTTACACAGACATGGACACAGTATATGTAAAATGTGTCTATCTCTGAACATAGCAATCCATATTTTACCAGGTACATTTCTAACAATATAATTCAGCTTTCCTTCAGACAGTTTTATAATAGTATACTTCCCCTGATTTCCATAAATATAGTTTATATTTACTGTGGTTTAAGTGGGATTAGATAGGACCCTAGAGTAAAACTGCTACTGGACAAATAAGACAAATTTTATTTTGACTAGGTACATTAAAAAAAATCCACCTTCCATGTTCTGTCTGCTGAATCCATGATGAAGCTTCTCTTCTGTATGTGGAGCAGGAACCATTTCTGCTCTGCAGGTGAGTGCTGGCAGTGCTGGATTTTTACCGTGTGTTTCCAGCAGAGGGCAGATAAATACACCTTTTCCACCATCTGGTACATTTGTAAAGGAAAGTTCCACTGTAAAAACATGAGCAGCAGATTTATATATTGCAGCAATAAATTACGAATCTGTAAAAAGAAGAAATAAAATCAAAACAAGCTCTTCATATAAAAGCAAAGCCAAACAAGAACCCAAGCTCATAACACCAGCTTTTCACTTGTTGCTTTAGCAAGGTCCTTTTTAAAACCCAATTCTCTTGACATATTAAGCCATGACATCAGCTGTTTTCTCTCCAGATTTTCCCATGAATTCCCATAAAAATGCCCATTCTCTGTATTTGAAATAGATCTGAATTTCCCATAATATTTTAGCTACTACATTTAAGTATATCACAAATAGAAGAAAGATACCTGACTTACAGCCCTTTAAATATCTAGCTGCAATATAGCTGTATTTTTGACTGCCTTCCACATCTCCCAAGTAGTGTCCAGGGACTCCAGATAAAACTGTGTTTTACCACATCAAAATAATTCTGTGACTTTTTACCAAGTAAAAGAGTGTCATAATAGCTAACAACTGTTGTAATAATATTGATAAATTTCCAAAACCAACTGGACTTTGCCATGTTTGCCTACATGTAGATGTCACTGTTTGTTTGTATCATCATGTTGCCTGCAACTTCCAGGGGCAGGCATCTCTGTCTAGGTGCAGTACAGTGAGGAACTGCAGTCTTAAATCAATGAATTAGGACACAGCAGAGCAGCCAACACTACTCTGCTTGGATAATTATGGACTTTGACAACAAGTGGATTATCTTATTGATAAAGTACATTGCCCAAACTGATAGGCTTTGAAAGTCATGACTTTCCTCTTGGGATAAAAGTGGCATATCTAATCAAACTCCTTTTGTCTTTAAAAAATATTTATTCAGTATGTGGAAGGAAAGGAAAAGGGCCTGGGCTGGATTTTCCACAGCTGGTGGTCACACAGGATTGCTACTGAAGGGAAACGTGGGTAAAAGTCACGGTGTGATTGCACTCTGTCCTTAGGTGAGAAATGGTATCGCCACGGGCTTCTCAGTTCTGTCTTTTGTTGAGTCCCAACAAGTGGCATCAGTCTGAATAGTCAATGAAGTCATAAGAATCTAGAAAATGGCAGCTTTTTTTCTTTTATCCTGCTGTTCCATTTCAAGTAATTATACACATATTACAAGAACAATTACAGCATAAATTACTAGCCCTTTACTGACAATTTTGTTTTTCACATGCTATTCTTTTCCCAGTGGCTTATGCCCTCCTGCATTGCATTAAATTGCTCCTAGGGCTGGCAATTAAGTTGAATATGAAAGGCCTAAACCCTCAAAATGAAGCTGTAATATCGGAGGGATGCTGGACGTGGCATAGGAGGCAGCCATTTGGCTGGCTGCATCCTTAGGCTGCTGTCCAAGGAGAAACTGGGCTCTAAATGTAAGCAGAGCAGTCCCACCTGAGCTGCTCCTCCAGCAGATTTGCTTTCCTTTCCTCACAGCTCAGTTTAGTGCCCTGTCCACCCAGCTTCATGGCTGGAGAGAGCTAAAGGTTGAATAATGGCATGTTTACAACTCTTGAGGCGTTCTGACTGGTTCGGTGGAGGTAGGTAGAAGAGTAAGATATATTCTGTAATAGCAGCAGATTCCTTCAGTAAGTAAAGAATATTTTTATGGGGCAATAAAACAGTTGGACATTAACTCATAGATGAATTCCAGTTGCCTGCGTGACAGAGACAGGCCGTTTGCAAGCCACGGGGCTATTTCTTTTTCTTCACACAGGACAAATAAGGCCGCTTGGATAATTTTGTCTGGCTTCCAGCAAGGGATTGGTGATTTCTATATGCTAAATGGGATGGTGCTTTGAACTATTTGGAACAGATGGAGAGAAAATTGGACTGTTGTGATAAGAGCAGGGAGTTCCAATGCAGATGGATTAACAGGTCACCTTTATAATCTAAACTGCTTTTTTTCCTCACATAGGGCCAGCATGCATCTCAACTTTGTCATAGTCTATCCTAGTCAGGCTCGTTCTTGTACCAAATCAAACAGTTTAAAAATCTACCTTTTCTATGAATTAATAATAACTTCAGAATTACCTCTCCACTCTGTCATAACCAAGTAATATTGTTCTGGGAGTGGAGGATGAATATACGTGAGGAAAAAGTATAAGGGGAAAAAAAACAAAAGATGTTATTGTAAAAGAAAATATCTTTTGTCAAAGCTAAATGAGACCATCTTAAACACTTCCAATGGCTTCACATTTCTGTGGCCTGTGAATTGTAACTCAGGTGTAAACCTGTTTTCCCCTGAAGCCATGAGGGCAACACAGTGGTTTGGCTGGATCTTTGGGAGGTTTGGTCACTACCACACATTCTGCTTAATGATTTACTGATACTGTTATTCTTGAATTATAAAGAATATAAAGGAAAAGTCATAAGTACCTTACTTTCCTCTTGGTTAGTGATGTTCTTTGCCAGCTGTTAAGCCTTTGGGATATCTTCTTTTGTGGTGTTAGCCCTGATTACATCACTAGCTATAGGATTTTAAAATATTAGCCTCAGCTAAGTGGTGGGAACTGAAGACAATTGGCTGATGTTTTAATTGTGGCTTCATAACCGATTAGAGACTATTGGACATTTCCTGTTGCCTAACAATATCCACATTGCTTGCTTGTATTCTGGGGCAAACAGTATACTTCTCTTTTTTTCAGCAGTATTCCCTGTATTCCTGTTTCCAGGGCTTTTCAAATTTATCCACAACAATTAGTAAATATTTGAATGTGTTTGTGGAAATTGTAGATCTGGTTGTTTGGCAAAATTTCAGGGGCTTTTTTTAAAAGCATTTTAGCATTTCTCAATCTGGATGCCTGGAAAAAGGCCAGACAATAATATCCTCACATATCAGGCTGCACAGCAGCACAAAGGCATGCTGTTTCTATGACAACAAATAGCTTTTTCATCTCCCCAAAATCAGTTCTATGAAGTACAGTAGCCCAGATAACAGATTAGTGGGATGATGGCAAGTCTTCTGGATTTGAAGGTATACAGGTGCCCGTAAAGGTTCATATTTCTCAGACTTTGGTTCTGGTAATGCTGTAGTAAAAAACTTTGACTGCAGTGCAGCACAGAGATGCCTGAACGAGCTTCAGGTGAGGTCGCTCAAGGTCTGACAGCAATCTACCCAATGCATAAGGAGCTGTGAGTTCACTTGCTCTGCTGAGAAGTGGCCTGTGGTGTTGGTTTGTCTTGTTCAAATGCTTCCCAGCGAGTTACGAGGAAGCTACAATGCAGAATACAGTTTTTCTAAAAAGAAAAAAAAAAATGTTTGTTATTCCCTTCCTATCAGCATTCAACATGCTCACAAATTGCAGTAAAAGAAATTGCTTTGGACTAAGAACAAATTTTCACATTTATCTCACATCTTGCTAAGCTTTTGCTTCCACATTTTTGAGAACACCTTCTATATCCCATTCCCCAGTTCCTCCCAGATCTCCACAGAGCATTTCTTTTGCAGTCTCACTTCACCAACTTTGCACCAGGCTGCTTTACACAATTATTATTTAATGGTCAAGTTCCAGATAGTCTTATTCTTCCAACATCTTACCTGGTACCCTCGATCCTCACTATTTCTTTCTCCCTCATCTTTCAGAACTCAGCATTTCTGGTTGTCCCTGGAGCCTGTATCTTGACGTCTTCTCTGTCTCTGCCAGCTCTGAACACCAAAGCAGTGACAGCAGCCTGCAGGGAATTCCTGGCGGTCCTGTATACCGGCTGGCCGGGTGGGTGGCGGTGCTGCTGTGTGCTGATAGTGTGGGCTCGCTGTCCTTCAGGTGCCTCCTCTAAATCTAGTTCTTGGAGCTGCAGAACGGTAGCCTTTTGTGGACTCTTTGTAGGTGCCAAGTTCCTTGTAAACGCCTAGCGAACAGGCAGGCAGCTTGCAGCTTGCCTTCTCTGGTGGCAGCAACAGCAGTCAGTGGACGTGGCTACATTTACCTTCATTTCTCACTCTCCATCCAGAATAAACATATTTCTCACCCGCCTGTTATTACAGCTTTAGAAAAATCTTCCTTCGTTGCCTAACAGGATCAAAATACTAGTAGTTGGCAGCAGGAGAGAATATTTTGTTCTGCATTGTCTATTGAGATTTTAAGTTTCAAAGGGAATGAATTGTATCCAAGAAGATGTTGAGCAGCCTGTTGTCCTTATCCAGTTGTTAGTACTGTGTTCTGTGAACACACAACTGTGTTTTATGGAAAAAAGCATCCTTTTTCACCTATTTTGCTCCAGCACTTTGGTGTCCTGTATATTCACCCTTCCAAATTGTAAACTAAATTAAGGAAGCAGCTCCCCTTTACTATTTTTTAAACAAGCACTCTCTTTTATTAAAATATGATTAGTTAAGCAATGTAAGTCACAGAAGGCCAAAATGAACCAAGAGGATAATGCTACTGGAGACTTTTCAGGGAGGAATGCAGTTAAAATTCCAGCAGAGTGTGAGTTTGACTCCAGCATATGTGATATTTTCTTAAGCAAAATGTGCCAAGAGTACTCCACATTATGTTCTGGATTTTGCACCTCATAATGGTGGATATAATTAGCAAATGGACTGGAATACACAAAGGAAAAGACATTAGTATTCCAGAAGTAGTGCTGGTTCAGTGTTGAAATGCCCCCTTGTTCCTCAGGGAGCCCCAAAGTCATGCTAACATCCTACCAAAATTCAGATCAGGTATTGAGACCTGGAATATGAAATGAAGACACAAAATGAAAGAGAAGGATGGGGATTTCAGTATTCTTAATCAAAGCCTCTCTTAGATGAAGTCTCTCCTGGCCTTTTTTTAATTATTATTATTTATTTTATTTTTTAAGAAGAAAAATAGTCTTGCAGGCTCCTGTAGTAAACCTGTCTTCTCTGTGTTTGAAAATCCTTGTCCCAGCTGAAGTTCAGCTACCTGGAAATGAGAAAGGAGGAGCTGAATCACGATATAAGAAGAGAAACATTCTTAACTTCCAATGCCATTTTGCTGTATTCCGGACAAAAGAGCTGGAGCAGGGCACCGGGTAACAGCTTGGGCGTGTGAAGGGCAGGTGAGGTAGGAGTGTGACTGATGTAAGGCGTGGTGAGAAAAGAACCAGCCAGTGAGATTGGAGTTTGCTTTTTTGTCTCTGCCTCTAACCAGATTTTCTGAGAAGGAGGACAAGCAGCAGTTATGCATGCTGGGGATGCTAGTCTCCTAAACTCCTAAAACTAAACTCCTAAACTCCTAAAGGCTGGTCCAGATCCATTCATAGCAGTTGAAGTATTTCCACTTACTTCAGTAGTGCTCAAATTCCACGAGCAAACCAGCAATGTTACAGGCTTTACATATTACTCTAATTGCTCCAGTAGACCACTGGGAATGAAAATATTCCAGAGCCTGAGTGTCCTGACTGCTGAGCTATTAAAAATGGAGTTAAAGGCTGCATATTTAGGTACATTTTTGTGGAGATAAATCTGTGATACAAACTCCATGAAGCCCTACCGTATTGATTTGAGTCTGTATTGATTTAAGTGGAAAAACGTATTGTTTGTCAGTACGAGACATATGGTCAACTACAATCCTGATGACTGTGAGATGAGACCTGAGTTCAGTATCTGGACTTTAAGGTTACAGTTAGATAAATGTACCTGTTGTGTTTCAAAATAATTATGTGCTTGAAAATGAAGACCGTTTATTCACATCATTTGTCTGTCTCTGACCCAAGAATGACGTCCAACTGTGTTTAGGTACAAGAGAAGAAATAAATGTTCCTTGGTAGAATTCATTTTAAAAGATGTCAACTAGAAGATGTCCTTTGCTACTGTGTCAGGAAACTTCAGGGGGATATTCCAAGAGGGGAGGACTGATAGAAAAGGAAGTGTCAGGGGAAATGTAGCTGGAGTTTAAAGAACTATGTCTGGTAGTAAGCATATGACACTTTTTCATTTCCCTTCTGCTCAGGGACTTACAAAAAAAATCAAAGCAATTTTCCTGGCTGCAACCTAGAACTGTAAACCTCATGAATACAAAATATGTAGATAATCCAAATACATTTGCAGTCAAGGTTTGTACAAGCAGATAGGCCATTTCTGTAAGCCTCTTGAGGACATTTGCAAGAGCTGTGGCAGGATTTGACCTTGCCTATGTATTATGTCAAAACAAGGAAAGATGTAATTAGGAGGTGTAGACTTGAGAGGTAAAGGTCAGATAATTCACAAAAAACACTATTTAATGTGTAGTTCTCTGAGCACAATTGCTGATGTATGAGTACTGTTGATTAAATCTAGTGTGTCAAATCCTTTCTAATACCATAATACTTAATGGATTACAATGGAAAATCATAAGCAAGAAAAAGGAAGAACAGTGAGATTATTTAATTATGCAAGCATTACAAGGGGAGGCTGCTTTTTCCTAATCAAAATTACTTGCAGCTACAGAAAATGTGAACTGCTTGTTTTTTATATGAGAGTAATTCAACTTTCCTTGACAAAATATTTCCTGCTCGTGACTGGTGCGTGACACTGAAACATTTGGCAAGCCAGTGTGTATGGGGATAGGGCAAATTTTGCTACTCAGCAGCACCTTCCTGAGATTTGCCTAGGGGACCTTGTTGCAATTTCTCTCTGCCACAAATAGTGTCAGTAATTAACAGCGTGATATGGACGTCTGCTTCAGCACCCACTAGCACTTTCGACATATTCTTTGTTACTTAATAAATTAATAATGACCCAGTTGGACCTGAACTGACAGTTCAGGATTTGAGCCAGTCTGATAAAGTCACTGCCATATTTTGGGAATGCCCTTGGAGTTTACAGCTCAGCTCATGATCTGAGAGACTGGGAAGAGGCACAGAGAAGCCTGTAGCCTGTTCATTCTTTCTGTTTGTGCTTGAGTGCTACGTGGTCCCTTGGAGCCTGCTGCGATACGACACAGATAAAGCAAGCCCTAGCTGCAGTCTAAGCCTGGTGGAGAGTCACTGAGCTGTACATCCCCTGTATATGCCCTGTGGTATGTTTAGTCTTAGGCTCGCAAATAAATTTGAAACAAAATCTCTGCCTGAAAAGTAAGGCTGCACCTCAAGGGATTCTACTGAGTCCTCAGTGCTGTAGGAGCTGTGACTTTCCTCATCGTGGAGTTTGTGGCATCTGACTGTCCATGAACCAAAACAAAAGCGCATTTTTATAAGGAGCAGTGGCCCTCACCTCCTCTGCACTAGTGCTCTGTGGAAGGCAGCCATCTGCCTGCCAGCAGGTTAGAACCCCCATGAGCATCTCTTCCCCAAAGCACTCAGCCAGGAAATGAGCGGTGCACTCATTATGACGGGGGTTTCAGGCGCTCTCACGTCTCATTCCTGTCTCCAGGAATTTTACTCTTATAATGGTACTCTCAGGCTCTGCAAAAAATTACTGGATGAATTCTGAAACTTCTTCCATCTTGCCTTATTATTGCATTAGTACTATTTTGCAAGTGAAACATATAAATTTCCCCTAATTCTTTTGCAATATGGGGCAAGTGAGTTTTGCAACCTGAGAACTTCCTGTAGTCAGAGCTCATCATGGCATAGCACATCCCGTCTTCAGGTATAAAGTTCTTCAACTGTCATATAAATAGTGAGATCTTCATAACAAAGTATTTGTTTTCCTGTTTACATGATTTTTTTATTATTTATTTATTTATTTTTTTGCAATAGAGTTGCATCAACAGCAAGAATAGATGATGGGAGTCTTGTGTCCAATGGTAAAGGCCTATGCAGTGTGCAGTATGCAGATATACAGAATGTTAATTCTTTTGAAAGATAGAAGAGGAATATTCAACAAAGTGAAAATTTCAGTGGTTTTGAAAAACACTGCTTTCTCTTCTGATTGATGGGTTGGTCTCTCCCTGACCATATCACAGCATCTATCTGGGCTAGTCTTAGGAAGAGTAATCAATTTATGTTTGCACTGACTACATAAAGAACAAAAGACTTGTATACAGTTTTAGGTCCTCTTTTTTTGTGTGGAGCATTCAAGGAAAGTCTCCTTTCTTCCTGGCTTGGCTTTAAGTTTTGATGAGAATAGAAAGTCATATGGCACAGTTTCTTCATCAAGTCCCTTTAGAAGTATTGTTTAAGACCGATGTAAAACTAAGGGGCTCTCAAAGTAAACTAAACTTTAACTGAGTTTAGGCTTCTCTCTCTGTAAAATTGCATCTTGTCAAAAAACTAATCTGCTATGCTTATACAATAGCATAGCAAACCTTCCTACAAACAGGAAAAAAGTGATGAAGAGAAATGAATCAAAGCACCTCTTCTCTTCCACGTTGCCAAACCTTGCTTTTCATAGGCAAATAGCAGGAGGAATGCCCAGTTTGTAGGGGCATCTCTTTAAAAGGGGACAAAGTGTACATAGATAATTCATTCCATAGGACTGAAGGAACAGTCCATTAGAATGGATCCTCTGGTCTCTTTAAAAGGATGTGAACTCTTGATGATATCCCAGTGAAATCCCCCCCCAGCTTGGATTTGTTGAGAAACTTGAAACCATGTGAGTGGGGTGTGGGATTTCATCGTCCATAATTCTCATCATTCTTGTTGGCTGTTTCCTACTAGCACATCTTTTCCTTACAACTTTAATTCAGTAACTCTGTTAAGTTAATCTGGAGACCAAGGGGCAAAAGCTGCAGATTTTACCCACGTTCCACCCGCCCTCACCCCCAACTTACAATAAATGTCATCTATCTTTGTTGATTTTTAGCCTTTTCCTATTTTCTTCCATCTGACATTCTAGAAGGTCACACAAAGAGCTCTGGTGGTCTCAATGCATCTCCTCATAAGTACAAATTAAGTGTTCCAGCAGAACTTTTCTCAGGGAATGGAAACGGGATGCGGCCAGCCCTCCCTTCTGAAGCTTGTAGCAGGAATTTAAGGTTGGGCAACTTACACTGAGCATCTCACTCCCCCAACCCACCACCTTCCAAGCACTGCCACACCACGTTTTTCAGCAGAGACTTTCTCTTGATGTTACTCAGCATTTCACAGCCAAATGCTGTGTAACTGCTGCTGGAGGGTGATTTTAATCCCTGCAACAGATGTGGCTGTTTAAGCCATAGCACAGGTCTGCATTGTTGAGGAACCCATTTTTTGATTTGTCACAGAGGCTTAACATCCCTTGCTCTGTTGGTGTTAAATGGGATCACCATATTGCAGGGCATGCTCTAAAAGATACAAATAGAGCCTTTGTGGGTCCTTTGTGCGTGCAAACAAATGCTGTTGAATGGCACTAGGAGATACTCATAAAATCCTGAAGTGAGAATTTGACTACATGGTGGTTTTGAACATAAACTGACATGAACAAAATATTCCTAGCATGGTTTTTGAGAAATACCTGCTGTTGTGTTAACGCTTTCAGTTCTGAGATTGACAAAATATTTATATAGTAATTATTCAATTTTAATTTTAAAATCAAATTAGAGGGGAACAGGGAAGTAATAGCTTTGTTCATGAGCCGTTATCTTCTGTTTACCACTATTCAGAATATCCTTGAGACATTTGTTATATCTGTCCTCTGACTGTGTTAAAACTGGAACAACATTATGGTGAATTTTGCATGCAGACAATTTGGTTGCTTTGTGCTAAGTCAAGATATGGGAACAGTCAAGTGAAATACAACTAGCCAATAATATGTGTGGAATTAAAAGAAAAATAAACGCTCTTTTCAGTCAGAACTGTGCTGGTAATAAATACTGCCTATTAAAAGGGCTATAGGAAATTAAAAAAAAATGTTAAAAATGTTCACCAAATACTATAAATTTGCAGAAAACTGCATTAAACATCCATCCAAAACAATTTTTCTTCTATTTGTGATAGATACCACTTTCAGACAAAAGTCTTTTGTGGCTAAATAAAAATATGCCTTCAGTAATAAGCCAAAAGCAGTAAAGAAAGAACTGTTGGAAATGCTTTAGAAATTTTAGATTTACTACTGGCTCCCTAACTGGGAATTAAAAATATGTTTTAAAGATTATTTCATCAACTGACTTCATTAGAAAATCATATATGATTTAGGTCATAACTCATCTTAAATTACAAGCCCTCATTTATAAAATGTTGTAAAACTGATGAGCTTTGAAACTCTGCATACTCTGTCATTTCCAAAACACTGTGAAGTAAACTGTTACTCTGAGCTAATTGCTCCAGACTCTACAAATTTAAAATGCTGAGCGGTGCTAATGCTTGTATAGATTAGACTGTTCCCTTCTAGTGTTTACTAGGTTTGTCTGCTGTGGAGATGAAAAAGTAGAAAACAGGAAGAAAATTAATTTTAAAAGGTGTTGGAAAGGCCAGACTATATTATGCTCAAATTGAATCAAATTATGCAAGGCTTTAAAGACAGGCTTTTTGTGCTAAGAGAAACTTGGATGAGGTATTGAAAATATTCTTCCTTTCTTTCTTTGCTGTGGTAGTTCACTGTTTGCAGTTTCTCTGAAAGAATCCAACAGCAGGGTTGAGGAAACATGCAAGACTCTTAATAAGAACGTGACCTTTATTCTCTGGCCCCAGTGAGATTGCTTCGGTCACTGATATAAATGTGTGCTTTGCTAGAAACAGGGCAGAGATCACCGTGTATTGAATAGTGGCTATGTTACATTTTTTTTTTTTTTTAACATAAAATAGTAGAAAATAAACTGCTGACAGCTAAGCCCAACAAGTACAAGGAAAAACACAGTAATGGAGAAATTGCTAGGATGGAAGAACCTGAGTCTCTTAAACATATGTGCAAGGTGTGTTCCAGTAAGAACATTGGTTTTCACATTGCTGTAAAGCAATTCCCTTTGCAGAGACCTAATTGTTTGAGGAACAGAGAGATTTTCCTTCATTTGAGATTTGTTTTCTTTTTTTTTTTCCCCCCGTTATAATCATACACAAGCAGAATCTTAACTGCATTCTGAATGTCTTCTAGAAAAGAAAATCACCGGTTACTAAGTTCTTCCCTTCCTTCTTCCAAGAGAAGCTCAGTTTTGTTATTTTGTCAGGTTGCATAAGAAGTGGAACAACCTTTCCCACTTGTCATGGAAATAGCAGCTGGACTCTATGTTGTTCTAACTCCCTGACCTGTTCTCTTGGAACAGCTGCAATACAGGTCATTTTGGGTTGCTATACTGTTTGTCCACCCTATTTTTCCCCTTACTCCATCTGTCTTTGATATGAAAGGTCTGGAAATTCTGCCACCACAATCTAGTTGACTCAAGTTTGTAGCCCCCTACATTGTAAGCTTTTTTTTTTATAGTGTAGATTTTAAAAAATAATTTAATAGATTTTAAAAGAATTTTAATGGATGTTTCTGCTGGCCTAGAAAGATGCATTTTCTCCACATCTTACAGTTGAATATGTGCATGAGGAAAAGTTGTAGAATTAAGCCATAAGAGATCCTTAGGCTATCAGCTGTTATTAATATAACTGGAATCTAACAAAGGGCAATTTAGAGCTTATCGTTGCCTGATTTGTATGACACACTGAGTAGTCGTGTAGAACAAGTCCAACTGCAAACTGTCCCGTTAGAAAGAGCCAGTTCTTTTTACTTTACTGACAGCTGTGCTGTCCTTTGAGCAAAATTCTTCCTACACAAATATGAAAAAAAATAAATCTTAATTATTAACAGAGCTAAAAACTGTCATAGAGAAAGGGTTTAGGCAGACTGAGAGATATAAACAATGCCCCCATTTTCACCAAAGATGAATTTTGTGATTTCCTTTAAGGATACCATGATGAACAGGAATGCTGATATCAGATTATGATTTATTCCTCATTGGCTGTAGTTCTTCAGGGTGAATGATTTGTTTCTTGAGACAGTGAACTGTCATCATCTCACTGATTTCCAGGAGCCTCCTGTCAGGTGTCCTGAGGCACCGATAGGCCCTAATGGCCCTGACCAGCCTCACCTGATGCCTTCCATCAGCTGCCTATTTATGATATTCTATTTAAGCTCAGCTCTGGTCTATTATTTCCTCTGTGAGGGATATGGTAGGAGTGCTGCTTTCAAGCCTAGCTGTATCTCTGTCTGCAGACCCTGCTGATTTGCAGCACGGCCTATGCATGTACCTCCTAGCTTGGCTGCAAGCTCATTCTGTCACTGTGGGCCTGTCTGGCAACCTCTGGACTGTGTCTGCTGCTGAGATATGAACTGACTGCATAGCTTGACTGTGGACCTACCTTGTCACCACTAAGATGCGTGATGACTGGGGCTTGTGGTTGAATCTAGATGCTGTCTTTTGAGCTGCACTGCTCTCCTTGTCGGGTACTGTGGGATTGGCCCTACTGTTACCCACTCCCCTGCCCCGCTGAGTCCTTCTATCCCCCCTCAGTTTGGACTCCTACCTTTATGTCTGTAGATCCAGTGTTTCCAGGTTGTGTGCACATAAAAACATATTTACTAGAAATAAGGTCTTTTCCAACCTTAATGATTCTATGATTTGTTATCAAGATGCTGGAAGATCTGTTAATTCAGTTGGTGAAGACATGTTTGTGAGTAAAAGAGTGAGTGGAATGTGTGTAAATATTGTTAATAAGCACACTGAAGTTTACTCAGCAACTTTCTGCTGGACTTCTGGGTTATATTGAACAGGATGAGAACTAGAAAACTAACTCTGTCTGAAACAGGCTATGAGGAGGTACATTCCAGGAAATGCTGAAGGTCCTGGAGGACAACGAAGCAGTGAAAAAGCTTGTGATTCATTTTTGTAGCTTCTGTAATCTGGTGATTGTTAGCAGTCCTAGAATTGCAGCTAAGATCAGAGGGAACCTTTAAAATGTTGGCATAGGGAAAGCGAAAGATTGAATAACTTGCCAGGGGCTGCCCCATGAGCCTCTTTGAGGGCTGATGGGAATGCAAAGATAAATGAGAATGACTTCAAGTGAAGCAAGCAAGCTGTGTTCGCCTGTGGCTGAGGTGGAAGTAACTGGGTTGAATTAAACTTCTGTTTTCAATAAAAGTTTAAATTTTAGGAAAGGGTCAGTACATACAACATGAATAAACACTGGAACAAATGCAAGCATAATTTGAGTTAAAGGCTTAGCTGAGTAGACTAACACAAAGCATCTCCATGTGTCAGGATAATTCCCCATGTGTGAGGGCTTTTCAGTGATCACTCTGTTATAATTGTTTGTCTTTATTTGCAGTGAGTGTTTACATGTGTTCACCATTCCTCTTATCATTTCTTATATAAGTTCTGACTTCTGTGACAGAGGACCATTTCTCTTTCAGGAGAAACTCATAATCTGTGAAAAGGCTGTAGAGTTGCTTTCCTGATATATATATTTTTATGCTGGATTACACAGGCTTTTGTCAGGAGCAATGTATGTATAATTATTTCGTGAGGTGCTGTTTTGATACTGATTCTAGGTATGGTTGTAGTTAGAGCAATATATACCTTTTTGAATTAAACTTTTAATTTTTCTTTAAATCCTTGTTTTGTTGGCTTAAAGAACATTCTAATTTGATAAACCAATTCAGCCAGAACTGCCCTCAGTGCAATAAATTTGTCTTAACTTTCTGAAATGTTATTTATGAATGCAGTTCTATGCCTCGTCCATGCATGATGGAAAGAAATGTGGGCTTCCATTGCTGCTTTCTCTCAGTAAAGTACTTGTTGCTCTTAACTGGCGTTCTGTGGTGTCCTAGCCTCCTACTGATCTTTGTGCATTGCATGGTGCCTCTCCCCCTTGTGCTATTGAAGTCACCTGCATGCTGTATTTCCACATATAAAATGGAAAAAAATAATAAAATAGATAATCATAAAATTCAGATTCCTTTGTTATTCCTCAAGCACTAGCTTTGTCTTTATGGTTGACTCACTGGTTTTGTTTTCAGCATGACTGAAACAGTGGGATATAAGGTTGGCCAAAGCAAATCCAAGGCGATACAGAGGTTTCTGGATGTGTACTTGCAAATGTGTAACTATCTCTGGAATTTCAAGGCAAACCCAGTGCTATACACCAGCCCTGGCCATTGCTCCACCACCACAATAACAGGAGATGGAGACAGGTGGAGTTATCCAGCTGTGCCCTTCACCCCCCATCTGGATTTGTGAAACAAGTATCAAATAGCATTAGAGGCTTTTTTTTTTTTTTTTTTTTTTTTTTTTTTCCAAAACTACTGCAAACCAGCAGTGGTTTATAGAGTTTCAGATCAGCAAGATATGTTGCTGGAGATGTGTGGTGGTTTGACCTTGGACTGCAGCCAGATGCCCCCACAGATGCTCCCTCACTACCCCTCCTTAACAGGACAAGGTGGATGAATAGCGTGAAAAATCTTGTAGATAAAGACCAGGAGATCACTTACCAGGCAACATTATGGGGAAAAGATGACTTAACTTAAGGAATATTCATTTATTGCCAGTTAAAACAGATCTGGATTTTGAGAAATAAAACAACACTCCTGTGTGGTGCAGGGGCGGTAATGTGGTGAGTCTGTAATAGCTCCTCTCTGCCACACCTTGTGCCTCACACTTTTTTCCCTCGTCCAACAAGGGCCCTTTCCATGGGCTACCATCCTTCAGGGAGCATCACCCTGCCCTTGCATGGGGTCTGCCGTGGGCTGTGCTGTGGACGTCTCCTCTGCTGTGGTCCTCTCTGTGGGCTGTGCGTGGGGTTCTCTGGTCCAGTGGCTGGAGCATCTCCTCTCTTCCATCTCTGACCTTGCTGGTCACAGTGCTGTTTCCTCACACTTTTTTCTTCATTGTCAGTGTAGCATTTTGCCCCTTTGTTTTAAATACTTCCACAGAGGCACCCCCAGCTGGGTTGCTGGGCTCAGCTGTGCTCTGTGGTGGGGCCTCTGTGGAACCATCCAGAACCGACCGTGCCCTCACAGAGGCTGCCCCTGTGGCACCTGCTGCCAGCACCTCGCTGCGGGCACCCGGTACGAGATGTCTGACAGAACTTGTCCCATTGCTGAGGTGTTTGGTGTTGGGGACTGTCCCAGCCCTCCTGTTGAACAGGCTGGCTGACTTGTGTGGATAGTGTTTGGGAGCCTCTGCTCCTCAGGTGGGTTGTCAGGCCTGTTAACTGGAGACGCCATTTAACTATTCCCAATTACATTGTGCCAGTCAGCCAAGCTGCAGCTTTGACTTTTATTTTATTGCTTAACTTCCTCCTCAATGTATCTCCTGGTCCTTTGCTGAGGAAGGCTCACAATGCTGGGATCGAGCACGGTTAGAAAGCAATCTTATTATGGGCTGGCCCTGAATGCTGGAGGCACAAATGTTTGTGGGTCCTGCTGTTCTGGGGGACTCTTCTCATGTAATCCATTGCTTGTCTTGAGCGCTTGCTGTCCATTTGGATTGCAGAAAGAAAACGTCTGAGTATCCAAGCAGCTGCTGAGTAACATTGTGGGTTTGGGAGCTTGGGGAAATCCAGTTGTGGCCCATGACAAGAATTAGGACTCTAAGCAGATGCTGAGAGAGCGTTTTCAAAGTTACAGTAACCAAGGACACTCACTGAGCAAAACAGTTGATTTGAGTGACTTCTGGAGCTGAGGCTATGGTGTGTGTAAGCATATATTTAATGCTTTATGAAGTTATGTAATGAAAATGTCAGCGGTGTTTCATGAAAGCATCAATAATATTTATTTTTCATAAAAACATTATGAAACTATTATATAAATTGTTATCACACTTGGTACATGAGCTATTTTCTGTGAGGAAAAGCTTATGTGTTTATGATTTTATGGACTTTTGTCTTCAAATTTTATACTTTATTCACTTATTGTCACAATTCTATTACATTTGCAAAGGTGATGGAGATAGAACTGGGTGAGTTAATGGGTGTTTTCCCATGTCATTTCATGAAATATTTCATTAAAAGCAACTTATTTCTGTGCACATTATTTAAATTATTAAAATCTAAATTATTAAAATTCTATTTATTCAATGTTTCACCAGAATTGTAGAAATGGTTAATGAAATGTCTAGGATGGTATGGAGTATTTGGTAACTCTCAAAATCCCAAATCTCAAATGTGGTAGCTCTCAAATCTCAAAATTTCCTTTTACTTCAGGTTTGATAACTTCAGCCCCATCTTCGGAAAGTCAGACTTTTGTAGGACTTGATTCAAACACTTGCACCTCTTAACAAGAAACAGTTGCACCTTTGCACCCTCCATTCCTGTGTGTGTATATATGTACACACACATAAATATGCTAAAGCTATTAGTATGTTTTCTGTAGTTTCGTTGGCAGAAGTTGTTGCAATTTACAATCTTCAGTCTCTTGCTTGTGGCTGTTCAGGGCAGTCTGGCTATGAGATGGGTAGAAAGGTTTTAGGAGGGTCTTGTTAACTGGGCCACAAGGGCAGAAAGGATTTGGTCTCAGTTATATTAACAATGATGATAATAGAGTAAGTACATATTTCTGAAGGATTTATTGTTTCTTTTGTGGACAGGAGGCTGAAAAGATTTTTTTTTTTTTTTTTAGATGTCCACAAACAAAACCAAACAAAGATATAGAAAAGAAATTCAATTGGCGGAATATTTCCTGTGAGGTTCAGAAAGACATAGCTATGTAGTCTAGAGCAAATGACAGGGCAGTTCTGCCACATAATCTTACCATCATTATAAAACACTGTTCTGTAAAATTCCATTTTTTTTTTCTGTGGTAAATATGGTAAAATACAATTTTGCCAGAAATGTTTTGAATAGAAGGGGTTAACTTCTCACCCTCCAGCTCCTGCCACACTGAAACTCTCAGCTGTTGTGAATTCCCAAGGGAATGCAAATCAGTACTATGTTCATGTTCTCCGGGTAGAATTTCTCCTGCCTGTTAATGTACTGTTTCACCTGCAAGTCCCTTGTTAAAAAGCTGGGCTGAAGCGCTGTGGCCTGTGTTCTTTACTGTGCTATGAAATGCTCCACAGAATGTGTGAGGAAATTTGCAGTCTCCAGAAAATGTACCCAAAATGTTTCCTGCAGTTCAGACTGGCTTCTCAGGGAACCGGAGTAGCAGTTGACCTTCTCCCTTCTGTCAGTTTCAGAGTCTGTCCTCAGTGACCTATGCACCATGCATCTCAGCTGGGAGAGGTTTCTCTCTGTGTCTCTAATATTGACAAGTAGCTTCATTACTGCTAGAAGTCTATCTTGTTTTGATTTGTTTTTGGCTGTCTTGCAAGTGTCCTTCAGTTCTTTTATCTGCAGGGCCTCCTTTCTGTGACCCCTTTCATCCACTCCATTAGCAGTAGCTTGGTATGTTCCTGTACTGATTTTTTTTGGAAAGAGTTCTATTTTTAATCCCACAGGGTAAGGAAAGCCACATTTTGGCCTTAATCCAGCTGAATAGGAAGTGCTGCAGAGTTGTGATGATGACTTCAGATATGAGCAACTGGAAATGGATTTCTCTTGACTGTGTCAAGGCGACTGTGGAGCAACAGCCAGCCTACAGGTACACACTGAAGTTATAGGACTTCAGATTCTACTGTGTAGTGGTAGAGATCATTATAGCTAGCAGCCTGCTATAATTTTATAAGCAGAGAACTTAAAATACTGTCTGAAGAGAATATTGTGGCTGATAATCTGCCTGAGTTGTGTGGAGAGGTAGTTCAGTGAAATTAAATGGGGATGTATGCAAACAATATATTCCCTTCTTTGACCTCAGTAAGCTCTTTGAATCATAGCTGAGTTGGCTGTGATACCAGAAAGTGACCCTTGTTTTCATGTATTTCTAGAGACAGGCAAACATACCAAGTGTGTATGACAATTCTTGGAAGAGGTGTATTGTCTTCTTGAAGTGGTTTGGGCGTATGCTGTTGTCACTGAAATAGTCTCAAGAGAGATCTTGTTGGTGCTTGCATATGTTGTGAAGGAAGAAGGGCATGCTGCTATCTTCTGTTTTCCTTCTCAGAATATTATGCCCATTTGGGTTACTTGCACAAGAAGAAAGCATTTTTATTTTTTTTTTTTTAGCAAAATATTACTTGTGAAATGTTTAAAAATCTCTTTTCTGGAGCTTTATGTAGGAGACTGACTTCTGTGTGAAGATGTTAAGAAACAACTTATAGTGCATTTTTTAAAAATGTCACAATTAGTAGTGTCTCAAGCAGTTACAAACAAGAACCAATAATAGGTTGTTTGTTTATTACAGAGTTAGTGGGTAGCTGCTCTAAACAGTGGGTTGACTGTTTCCAAGGCTGTAGGCATACCACATGCCAGAGGACTTGCGCTGCTTTGACAGTGTGACTATTGACTTAGCTGTTCATTTCAACAACAGTTGTTGTCAATAAAATAACTTTGAGGAGGGGGGAAAAAAATCTTCCCTGTTTCCAGCACCCATTTCAAATCCCAGTGCTCATTCAGGAATTACTGCCAATGTTTCCTATAGCCTGCAAACATGTTTGCTAGACAGGCCATTTCCGTGACCCCAGAGCTGAGACTTTTCTTGCGGTGCAAAGCCGTAACTTTTAATTAAATGATACAAGTAGCTGAAGAACATGGAAAGGTATATAAGAGAATGCAAGTCGTGGAACAATTCGAGAACTTTTACTGAACGTTTTCACAAATACTGAATAGGTCAAACAGAAATGGGGAGGAAATGGAAAGCAAAATGTGTCAGTACTCTGTTACTGGTGTCAAGAGGTCTCTCAATGATTTGTCTGCTAATAGTCCTTCTCCAAATGTGCAAGTATGTCATCTGTTCAGTACAATAGCACTGGCTGCCTATTCAGAACAGCACTAAGATACAATATTTCATTTTCATTATGCTGTGAATAGGAGACAAAAGCTTTTCATTGTGAGCGTTGTTACTTAGGGAATAGAGCTGTTCAAATTATTTTATGAATATTAATAAAGAATCTATTTTTAGTTAATGCACCACTTGCCAACCATCCCAGATCTTGCAAATCCTCTTGTAACATGTTGGTCACTACTGAATAGATTTTTAAAAGCTATTTTTTAGACTGTTTGTCTAGGAGTTCTCCACCTGGCTTCTTTTTTTTTTTTTTTTTTTTTTTTTAAATATTGGTAGTTATCTAAGAAGTACAGGATTTGACTCCTAAATGTGGTTACTAGTGGAAACTTCTGCTTTTCAGTGCTGTGGCTGTGTTGGTGGTGTCTTCCCTTCCCACCCTCAACATTTTGATGAAGTATTTTAGAGGTTTATTGTTTGGTGAAAAAAGTTTCACTATTGTGTGACTTCTGAGAAGGGCAATTTCTGGGGGTGGAGGTGGGGAAGGTTGGGTTAGAGCTGTTTAGTCCTGTTTAATTTGTAGTTTAGTAGCTTGATATGCTAGTAGGCCAAATTGCTTTGCAAATCACATGTAGCCTGTGAGCTGTAAACTGAGAAATTCTGGTCTAGACTATATCTATGAACATCTAAGATGTGCCTAGATTCTCCCATGTAAAGGTTTCTATTGCCTTTGTAGATCCAGTTTTCCAGTGCCTCACTGTTTCTGCAGGGTAGATTTTTTTGCTTTCCTAAAGTGGAATTAATAATCTTTGCAGTAAATGAAGGCACTTGTTACCAGCCTGGTATCAGGCAGTTCCAAAACAGGTTGTCAGTGATCTGGTCAGCGGGCTTTGACAGTCTGTTTACTTCCTTCAACTGTGAGCGTGTGCATTTGTGCAGGTGCAATTGCTTCTAGCTGCTGTGGGAAAGGTTACAAAGCAGTGCCTGTCCTTGGCTCAGGATGCGTGCACTTGAGCAGGCTGGGACTGGTGGGGCAGCTGTCTGTCATTCCTGTGATATCAGCTGATAAACTACAATCTGAGATGGCAAGAGGTCTGGAAGTTTGAAGGTAAAGGTTTTAAAAGGCTTAGGTAAGATATCTGCAGTGGAATTTCTTATCTTGAAGCTAAGGAAATTGTAGAAAAGCTGACTGACCTAGTGGTTTATTCCTTCCCCTCTGCCCTAATGGGCAGGTTTTCTACAGAACTGGATGTGAGAAGTAATTTGAGGGTGGCTGATACCTCCAGTATGTTGGCTTTCAGAAGTACACCGTTACATGCTATGTGTATTACAGACAGGAACACCAGGAGAGAAATACTCGATTACAATTTAAACACAGCAATCCTTTGTTATACTACTGTATATTTAATTCAATGAGAAAATGACTGCATATTGAACCATACAGATCCACCAAGTGAGAAAATTATAATTTAAGAATTTTTTGAAACGGATGTCTGCTTCCTTAATTACAGAGATGCTAGCTGAAGTTAAACCTGTTTCACCAGACAATTGTTCTCCTCCTGTGGTACTTTAACTATCTGAGTTTCCTTGGTAATGTGGCAGATATTTCAACATTAACAGTTGCAGGATATGGGGACCCATATATTTATCATTCAAGAATTTAACCTACATATTCCTTAAAATTCTTGCGTGCATCCTTCAGGTTTGATTGTAGTTCAGTTCTTGCCACCTCTCAAGTCGAAGCCTCAGAACAGGTAAGTTAGAGCTGACAGCGGGGTAGATATTTTCAGTGAAATCTGAAGTAGATTGTAAAAGTGATTATTACAGACCATGGCAGCTTTCTGAAGGGCTAAGAGTCCTTTGCTTATACCTATGTCCCGAGAAGCCAAACAATAATCATCAGTTACATTTGCAGTGACTCTGCTGTGAGTTCCGAAGCATGCTGCACTGAGTAGTAGTAATATATTATGCAAAAGTAACTATACAAGCCTGGGATGATTGTGGCCCTCCAAAATGATGCTACATGCATGCTACCTGTTAAACACATGGCTCAGGGGCTGGTGCCAACGCAGAAATCTTGTTTTTTTCGACCATGGGGCACTTTACTCGGCACCCGGCCTGATGGCCGCAGACGGGTCCCTATCTTTTAGGGGAAAACGGATCCTGGGCCAGGAGCTGGCAGGGCTCATTGAGAGGGCTTTAAACTAGGTAAGAAGGGGGATGGGGCTGAAACAAGGATTGTTGGAGCTGTGCCAGGGGGAACAATAGGAAGGCCGGGGGATAAGGCAATGGCCCAGCTGAAGTGCATCTACACCAATGCACGCAGCATGGGTAACAAACAGGAGGAGCTGGAAGCCATCGTGCAGCAGGCAGGCTCCGACTTGGTTGCCATCACGGAGACGTGGTGGGACCACTCTCATGACTGGAGTGCTGCAATGCCTGGCTATAAGCTCTTCAGAAGGGACAGGCAGCACAGAAGGGGTGGTGGTGTGGCTCTCTATATTGGAGAGTCTTTCGATGTTGTAGAACTTGAGGCTGGGAATGACAAGGTTGAGTCCCTTTGGGTTAGGATCGGCGGGAAGGCCAACAAGGCTAGCGTCCTGGTCGGGGTCTGTTATAGACCGCCGAACCAGGATGAGGAGACGGATGAGGAGTTCTACAGGCAGCTGACAGAAGTTGCGAAATCTTCAGCACTTGTTCTCGTGGGGGACTTCAACTTCCCTGACATATCCTGGAAGCGCAACACAGCCCAGAGAAAGCAGTCTAGGAGGTTTCTGGAGAGCGTGGAAGATAGCTTCCTGACACAGCTGGTTAGTGAGCCTACCAGGGGTGGCGCCCCGCTAGACCTTCTCTTCGCAAACAGAGAAGGGCTGGTGGAGGATGTGATTGTCGGGAGCTGTCTTGGTCAGAGTGACCACGAAATGGTGGAGTTCACTATTCTTGGCAAGGCCAGGAAGGGGACCAGTAAAACTGCTGTATTGGACTTCCGGAGGGCTGACTTTGAGCTGCTGAGGACACTGGTTGGTAGAGTCCCTTGGGAGGCGGTTCTGAAGGGCAGAGGAGTCCAGGAAGGCTGGGCGCTCTTCAAGAGGGAAATCTTAATGGCACAGGAACGGTCTGTCCCCACGTGCCCAAAGACGAGCTGGCGGGGAAGAAGACCAGCCTGGCTGAACAGAGAATTGTGGCTTGTGCTTAGGAGAAAAAAGAGGGTTTATAATCTTTGGAAAAGTGGGCAGGCCACTAGGGAGGACTATAAGGATGCTGCGAGGCTGTGCAGGGACAAAATTAGGAAGGCCAAAGCTCATCTGGAGCTCAATCTGGCTAGTGCCGTTAAAGATAACAAAAAATGTTTTTAGAAATACATCAACACAAAAAGGAGGACTAAGGAGAATCTCCATCCTTTACTGGATGAGGGGGGAAACTTAGTTACAAGAGATGAGGAAAAGGCGGAGGTGCTTAATGCCTTCTTCACCTCAGTCTTTAGCGGCAATACCGGTTGTTCTCTGGATACCCAGTACCCTGAGCTGGTGGAAGGGGATGGGGAGCAGGATGTGGCCCTCACTATCCACGAAGAACTGGTTGGTGACCTGGTACGGCACTTGGATGTGCACAAGTCGATGGGACCGGATGGGATCCACCCAAGGGTACTGAGAGAACTGGCAGAGGAGCTGGCCAAGCCGCTTACCATCATTTATCAACAGTCCTGGCTATCGGGGGAGGTCCCAGTTGACTGGCGGCTAGCAAACGTGATGCCCATCTACAAGAAGGGCCGGAGGACTGACCCGGGAAACTACAGGCCTGCCAGTTTGACCTCAGTGCCAGGGAAGCTCATGGAGCAGATTATCCTGAGAGTCATCACGCAGCACTTGCAGGGCAAGCAGGCGATCAGGCCCAGTCAGCATGGGTTTATGAAAGGCAGGTCCTGATTGACGAACCTGATCTCCTTCTATGACAAAGTGATGCGCTGGGTGGATGAGGGAAAGGCTGTGGATGTGGTCTATCTTGACTTCAGCAAGGCTTTTGACACCGTCTCCCACAGCATTCTCCTCAAGAAACTGGCTGCTCTTGGCTTGGACTGGCGCACGCTTCGTTGGATTAGAAACTGGCTGGATAGCCAGGCCCAAAGAGTCGTGGTGAATGGAGCCAAGTCCAGTTGGAGGCCAGTCACTAGTGGCGTTCCCCAGGGCTCGGTGCTGGGGCCGGTCCTCTTTAATATCTTCATTGATGATCTGGACGAGGGCATTGAGTGCACCCTCAGTAAGTCTGCAGATGATACCAAGCTAGGTGCGTGTGTCGATCTGCTGGAGGGTAGGAAGGCTCTGCAGGAGGATCTGGGTAGGCTGCACCGATGGGCTGAGGTCAACTGCATGAAGTTGAACAAGGCCAAGTGCCGGGTCCTCCACCTGTGGTGCAATAACCCCAAGGAGAGCTACAGGCTGGGAGATGAGCGGTTGGAGAGCTGCCAGGCAGAGAAGGACCTGGCAGTGATGGTTGATAGTTGGCTGAATATGAGCCAGCAGTGTGCTCAGGTGGCCAAGAAGGCCAACAGCATCCTGGCTTGCATAAGAAACAGTGTGGCCAGCAGGGCTAGGGAGGTGATTGTCCCCCTGTACTCGGCTCTGGTGAGGCCGCACCTCGAGTACTGTGTTCAGTTTTGGGCCCCTCGCTACAAGAAGGACATCGAGGTGCTTGAGCGGGTCCAGAGAAGGGCGACGAAGGTGGTGAGGGGCCTGGAGAACAAGTCCTACGAGGAGCGGCTGAGGGAGCTGGGCTTGTTCAGCCTGGAGAAAAGGAGGCTCAGGGGTGACCTTATTGCTCTCTACAGGTACCTCAAAGGAGGCTGTAGCGAGGTGGGGCTTGGTCTGTTCTCCCACGTGCCTGGTGACAGGACGAGGGGGAACGGGCTTAAGTTGCGCCAGGGGAGTTTTAGGTTGGATGTTAGGAAGAACTTCTTTACCAAAAGGGTTGTTAGGCATTGGAACGGGCTGCCCAGGGAAGTGGTTGAGTCACCGTCCCTGGAGGTCTTTAAAAGACGTTTAGATGTAGAGCTTAGGGATATGGTTTAGTGGAGGACTTGTTAGTGTTAGGTCAGAGGTTGGACTCGATGATCTTGAGGTCTCTTCCAACCTAGAAATTCTGTGATTCTGTGATTGGTACTTCAGTTTTGACTGCTTTAGCCTTGTGAATTGGTCTGTTTTGGTTTTGTTGGTGGGGTTTTCTTTTTGTTAACGAGAGACTCTGACCCTTGGAGATCTGGAGAAAAAACGGGTCGAGGCAGGGTTTCATGGGGCAGCCTTTCTCTCTGGCAAGCCAAACGGCCTGGGGGGGAGCCAGCCCCAGAAAAGGGGGCCCTCAGACCCCCCAGCCCTCGTCCTTGCTCCACATGAGGGCATCTTCCGGGCCTCTCCCAAGGCAGCCACCTTCGGCCTCGCATGGGCTGCTCCATCACAGAGCTTTGCCGAGGTCACAGTGGCCACCAGCGGCCCCGCCCTTGCCCCGGGCCCTATAAAAGGGGCCCCCCTGCCACTGGCCCGCCACTTGCTCAGCGATTTGGTCTTCTGAAAGCCAGCGGCTGAAGGAAGGCCAGAGTTAGGAGCAAAGGGAGAGAGAGGCGAGCAGCAGCCCTTCTCAGTGCGAGGACAAGAGATTGTTCCTAGGACCACTGAGGAGGATGTCTGCCTCTGCGAGAATGCGCCATGGGTCGAGGGCCAGCGCCTCCAGCACAAGAACCAGCAGTGCCCAGGAGGTGTCTGGTGCCCGGCCCAGAGGCTATTACGATAAACATCATTGGAGCCGAAGCGATGTGGGGAGCAGGCCGGCCCCTCGGATGGACACCAGCAGCAGGCCTGGGCCTAGCCGGAGGTCCAGTGATGACAGCAAAGATAGAGAGCGTGGGTTGGAGGGCCACGGGAAGCGGAGCCGTGCCCAGCGGACGGAATATGATGCGGGACCCAGCCGTGGCCAAGGGAGAGATGCCGTCAGGAACTCCGTGAATGAAAATCAAGCGGAGAACGGAATGGACCCGAGGCACGGAACTGGGAGGCGTCCTGGTGCGGCACCGTGGCCGGAAAATATGCCCAATGGAAGGCAGCCTGTGTGGGCAGTCCCTGCCAGGGACTGGCTCGTCCTCCAACCCGCGGAGCCCATGGAGGTGGGTGCACAAGATGAAGAGGAACCGATGGAAGTGGACCCACCTCGGCCACAACAAACATGGGAGTCCCCTGACAGCTCTCTGAAAAGTGTCCTCAAGGAACACCGGCAGCTGTGCAGAAGGGCTCGGCAAGCTCCCTATTCTGCATCGCCCAGGCTCCACTCCAGGCATTAGCCTGGAGCCACGTGGCAATAAAGACCTTTGCCAATTGTCAGGGGTTGTGTGAGTGCTTCTTTCCCATCCGGCAGCCCTTGTGCGAGAGGTGGCAGCCCTTCTGTGCAGAGCCTCGAGGAAGAGCCCAAGAGAGGCCCCAGCTCCCTTCGGGCTGCTGCGTTGGGGTGACAGGAGGAGTCCCCAGGAACCACCGTGCACCTTTAAAAGTTGTAAAAATAAACCGAGGGGTGAAAATAGTAGTGTGTGAGTGATTATAGCTGGCTAATTTCTTATATTAGGAGTGAGTTTCTATATCTGAGTAATTGGTAATGACAGATGTGGAGAAGGCTGAGGTACTCAGCAACTTCTTTGCCTCTGTGTGCACTGGTAGAAGGGCTTCCCACATCTTTAATTTCCCTGACCCCATAGATGGAGGCTGGGGGAACAGAGTCCCACCCAGTTTAAGTGAAGAGCAGGTTCGAGACCAGCTGATGAATCCAAAGAGGTACAGGTCTACGGGACCTGATGAGCAGAATCCCAGGGTCCTGAGGGAACTGGCTGATGGAGTTGCCAAGCCTCCCTCCATCACAGCAGAAAAGTCCTGGTAGTGGGGTGCTGTCACTGGGGAGTGGAAAAATGGAAACGTCATGCCCCTACTCTTCAAGAATTAAGGAACTGAACAAAGAGCACTGCTCTTCAACAGGTAAAGCAATTAGGAGACATTACTTCTCAGAAGAGCAGTCAGGCACTGGGACAGGTTGCCCAGGGAGGAGGTGGTGTCACTGCCCTGGGGGTGTTCAAGGCAAGGCTGGATGTGGTGCTTAGGGACATGGTTTAGTGGGCGACATTGGTGGTAGGGTGATGGTTGGACCAGATGATCTTGAAGGTCTTTTCCAACCTTATTTATTCTATGATTCTATAGTTTCATTTCCAAGTTGGTGGAATTATTTTTTTTTTCCTGTTTATTCCCAACTGAAAAGGACTTTCTTGCTCTGACTGCAGGTGGTGTTTTCATCCATCCCTACGGTGGCAGGGAGGGGTACAGAGAGGACACGGAAAGCCCACCTGTTAAACACGTGGCTCAGGGGCTGGTGCCAACACAGAAATTTTGGGTTTTTCGACCATGGGGCACTTTACTCGGCACCCGGGCTGATGGCCGCAGACGGGTGCCTATCTTTTAGGGGAAAACGGATCCTGGGCCAGGAGCTGGCAGGGCTCATTGAGAGGGCTTTAAACTAGGTAAAAAGGGGGATGGGGCTGAAACAAGGATTGTTGGAGCTGTGCCAGGGGGAACAATAGGAAGGCCGGGGGATAAGGCAATGGCCCAGCTGAAGTGCATCTACACCAATGGACTTGTTAGCGTTAGGTCAGAGGTTGGACTCGATGATCTTGAGGTCTCTTCCAACCTAGAAATTCTGTGATTCTGTGATCAATGAAGTTTCTTTTCCTCCTGCTTTCCTAAGAATTTCTGGAAAATTTGCTGGTCATAGTATATCATATTTAGTACAGGTATTCAAATAAATAGTTGACACAAGCAGTCTCTAAAATAGATTTTTTGCTATTTGAGAAGGAAGGAAGAAGGAACAAAGTCTTTGGATGCAATCTGCAGGTCTGTTCGGTAAAAGTACACATTTCCACCACTTGCCACTGCTGTGGAAGTGGGCAGTTTAACAGAACTGGTAAGCATCCTAGTAACAGGGCAATGCTCAGTTGTACAGTGTTGTTAGGATTTTGATGTTGTAGCAGGTAACTAACACTTCAGACAATAGTTTAGAAGTAGAATGGGGCAGGATCCATCCTCATTTATAAATGCCTGCTACATTTTAAATAGGTCTAAATGCCAACTGCACACTCAGAATGCTGTCTTTAGTCACCTAGCTGCATTTTGAGTTCTAATTTTTCTTGTGTAGATAGCAAAGAGGAGTTTACAGGCTTAGCTGTTTAGAATACAGGCTATTCTTACTTGCGTCATCGGGGTGGCAAAAACATTTTATGAAGCAGATCTGACTTTGTAGCTTTTATTTTTTATTTTATTTCTGAAAAAGTATCAGAGCATTTGAGAAAATTGTTCCTGCCTGCGGATGAATCAAAAATCCTCTGGAAGAGGTTCTTAGTCACTCTCTATCTCTAGGGTGTTGTAGATGAATTTCTGTAGAAGCTAGTAGGAAATAAGCGTACGGATTTGTATAGAAATGTAACCAAATTTTACAGAACTTGCCTACTTGTGTCCAAGTTATGTTTAGATCTTCAGCCAGAGAAATTCTGTACTTGTGTTGAGTTCAGTAAAACTATATAGATTTCTACCAAGAAGGAATTAAATTTTAGCAGCCTAATCTTTTCAGTACTACTTTTTATTTATTTATTTATTTATTTATATTAAGAAAATCCCTACTAGATATTGGTTCTTGTGATTACTCAACAGTGCAATTTTTTTCTTCCATTGGAGCTTGGTCTCTGACATGCTTGTCAGAAGCTTCAGAATTGTTCCCACGATGCTGCCTTCCTGGATTTGTGAAAGAGGCAATCCTTCCAAAAGAGAAAAAAGAACAAGTTTTGCTTTTGAGCATTTCCTCCTGCATCTCCAGCAGCCTGCTAGGTCAGTGACATATCTTGTCCCCAGGGGACTGTACCTCACTGCCTTGCTGAGCAGTGCAAATCAGAGCTGTGCCTGTGCTGAACGTTGTGGGGCAGCAAGTCATGTGCTCCCAGATTGTTCTAACACCATGAGCCTTCAGTTTAACAGGTAGGAGACATCCCTTCTGGCAGCTGCTGCTATGACAAATATAATTCATTATGTATGTTTTCATTTAACTTAGAGCTGCCATACACCAGGATTTTCATGGATGCGCTTGCTTTTTCTACCTTGGGAAGTTTTAAAGGTGTCATGGCTTTGCTTAGAGTTCCTAGGTGTCTGGGGTCCTACCTGTTCAGATGCTTCCAGCATATACATGGTGTTAATGTTGGGATTTTCAGTCCAGCAGCAGTTCTCAAGCACTGCTGAACTCAATATGCTGTGCTTGATAGCAATGTGCAGGAGGCCAGATGCATCAGTTAGGTGCCAGGTTTCCTATCCGCACACCTTATGTCTGAGATGTCCAAGAAAGACATCCTGTCAAATATTTGGGAGCAGGACTTTCCTGCAGGTAGAAAAAGCAGAGAAACCATGATCATGATTTGAGCAACTCTCCATAAATCTTTGCCAGTTTGGAAACCTCTGACACATCCTTGTAGTTTCAGGTATGTGAGTTTGTAACCCAAAGAATTATCTTCTCTTGGCCTATAGCAATTCCAAATCCATTTTGTTAGAAATGCTTTAATGCTGCATATTTTTCAGCATTTGTTGTGATGTTTTTCCCAATTGTATGCAATGCAGATTAGTTTTAATTGTATACTAAAAATGCAAATGATGTTTTTCAAGTTAGCAGCCCAGAAAAGAAAGGGTAGGAAGGCTGGCTTTTTAGTCACTTCTCGAGTGGGTTTTGGTGACTGATCAAATGTGGGTGTGTGTGTGTGACTAAGCTTCATAAGTACTGTCTAATGTCCTAGAAATATGTCTTAACTCAATATCCTTTGTGTTTTGAATAACTGAAACATCTGTTAAAGGGGCATAGTAGCCCTTTGCTACAGCACTTTATTATGGAAATGGATCTCTTTCAGGAAGATATTAATGGGACTATCTCTGGAATCAAAGTACTTTATTTTCTTGATTTAGATTCTCTTTCTTATAGAGTCTGGTCTCTACTCTTCCATCATATGTCTTTAAGCTGTTAATTACATTGACCTTTTGCTGGTCAGATGGCTAAATAGATTGCAGCAATCACAACCCCTTCTGTATTGCTGTGTTTCATTATGTGGTTTTGTTATGTTCATAAAGCCATCAGATTTATGGTGCTTTTCTCAAAGCAACCCACATTGTCATTTTAACAGAGCACTGTTACGGTTCTCATTAAAATATTATTAAGCCTTGAAGTGCTACTGATCTCATCAGAAAAGCCTATCTGCGTATCCGTCACTCCTTTCTTTCTAGTATACTCACAGCTGCTTTTGCCCCTGAGTGGATAGTTATTTTCATGACCGGGAAAATGGCTCTCCTTGTGACTGAGGGTAGCAAATGATTTTCAGTCCTTGTGTATAAGCTTAAGTTTGTGAGCACCTCATGTTTCTGTTTCACATTCTCCTAAATTAATATTGTCGTTGATAGATCCCACTGCTTCAAAAGATTGGTCACCTTAATCTGCTTTAAATATTTATTTACTGTGCAGTAGCATGCTGATTGCTTTTCTTTCTATTGATATTGTTTTGTTCAGGGCATGAGTTCATTTAAAACATTTCAGAATTTTAGGACACTTCTCAAAGGGTTTCCTTGGCTGCAAACTCTGCTGAGAGGTGTGTCCTATGGATTTAAAGGGTTTTGAAGGCTAGGCTCACAGCTGGTTACTGTGAGTGCAGGTGACAGTGGAACAGCTCAAACCTCTCCTTTCTGCTGTGAAGTTGTTCCTTTCCCAATTGAATTTATTGGGAGACAATGAGGTTTAATTTGAAAGTAATCTTAAAGTAGAAACATCAGTCTTTGAAATGGTTTTCTGAAATCACTTGTTTTGGAATAGCAAAGATGTACCTTTACTACAGATGCCAGGTTCTCAGTTCAGTTTGTGCTCTGTTGTTGCAGACTGAGGCTTTGACTACTTTTTGTAGAGTTAGATGTGCGTTTAACCTCAACCATCATTTCTACCCTAGGCAGGGAAGCTTTCTTGAATTGTGGCTTCAGGTCAATGGGATTCAAAATGCAGAAGGTGTGAAACGCTGCAGGCTGTGCCGAAGTGACTGCTACAACTCTCCTGGGGTTCTCTGGCACCAGAAGGCTGAAGGGGAACCTGACCTCAGTTGTAGCATGCAGAGCAGGACTGTACCAAGTGGTCAGCAATGTAAGATTTCCATGCACCACCATCTACACAATGCCTGAGCTCTGGTGTTACTTCCAGGCATATTGAGGTCCCCCTGTAGGTGTTAAGCTGACTGAGGAAGGCCAGCACATCTGGGGCACAGGCACTCCATTTGCTAAAAATGTGTAGCACCGGTGGTCATGTAGTAGTTGCGGTACATCGTGTATCTCCCTGTGAGAGCCTGGTGCAGATCGAAGAACTCAGTGTCCATCTGCTTGTCATGATTTAGGCTCCAGAGTCAAGACCTTTGCACCTGGAAGAGGCCAGTTTTTGCTGGCCCTGTTATTCCTGTTACGCTCTGTTCTTAGTATTATCCTTCTCTCTTTTTAGATAGCACTACGAACATACGTCTGGAGGAATTAGACATATATATGTGCAAATGAACTCATTTCAGCACTTAATTTCTTGAGAATAAATTATTAATTTCTGTAGTCAACACAGTTTGTAGGATGTGAGATATTTTTGTTGCAGTGGTCTCATGGTGCTCTGCTGACAAAGTGCATAAATCTAGCACAACCCCTTGATCTCAACAATACCACTGCTTGGGGTGCTATAGAAAGCAGTGCATCCTGGGCTTACTGAGATGTTTCCAAGGTTGTCTAATCCAAGGTCATCTAGTGTCCTTTTATCTTCTTTTCCCTTTCATAGTTGAAATACACATAAACCTGTATTGGGCTTGTCCTGATCTGTTTTTCTATATACAAATCATTTTATATATATATATATATATTGACAAGCTACAGTCTCTTATATTTAAAAGGATGTTCTTTGAATTTGCTTGTGCAGTTTGTTGAAGTCCAAGGCTAAGAGAATGCAATTACAGAATCGGATTATACAAGCCTTGCCCAACACTGGTTGAAGATGATGTGACGTAAGCAGTGATACAGTGAATGATGGGTTTTGTAAGCTCTGTTTACAATGTTGAACAGAAATCTGCCTTTTACAATAAACTGGTACCTTTTTCAGAAAATGCCACTCTTGCTTGCTGTCAAGTTAAACTAGAGTTTAAAGGAAGGCTTTGGATTTGTTCCCAATTTCCTGTCTGGGTTCTTTTAATAGAGGAGAAATGAACAGCACAGGTGATAACAATCTTTGTAGGAATTATTTACTATGAACATGTGTGTATTTCACTGGGAGTTGAAGAAAATCTAAGACACAAGAGTTCTGACTGTCCTCTTTGAGGAAAAAAAAAAAAAAAAAAAAGAAAAAGGAAGAAAAATGAAGCTCCTGTGGAGATAATTGAAGCTGAACCATTTCTTATGCTCTTGAGAAGAGCTGCAGAAAGCAAATTGTATGAAAAGAACAAAGGGGGAAATGTCATGTGTCAGCCCTCCCCATTCTCTTGTTGGCTGCATGCCCAGTCTCTAAACTCCTATTAAGCTTTGCCATAGCAACAATACCAGTGAAGCATTTTCCAGTCCAGAGCATACCTCTTGCTGCAGATTTAGGGAGGAGAGATCTTGAAACTGTTTGTCTGTAACCTTATACTTTATTAATCATGAGCCTTTGAATAAGTGGGTGCCCAGGAAGGTTAAAAAACAAATGAACAAAAAAAAAAAAACACAACACCAACCCCCAAAAAATACAGACAAAAAACGCAAACCAAAATGCAACCAAAAAACACCTGCTTTCAAAAAGGAAATAAACTGAACTCTGCAATAAAATTGTTTTACACTTTCATGGAAAAACTAAGGATGTGCTGTGCTCAGAAGGGCATTGAAAAAATGGCAAGCTGTGGGGTAGTTGATGTTCCCCACTGAGAAGGACTGCAACAAAGCATCCTGGAGGATCACAAGGATGTTGCATGTTCAGTAAGAATACAACCAGTACCAGAGGACTAAAAACTATTTAGGCATATGTAGGGCTTTTATGGACATGACAGTGTATAATCTTAAACCTGGCTTCTTGCTTTGAACCTCTCTAAAACATGATAAGTCAAGCTTTGAAGAGGTGAGGACATAAGTGAGGACATATCACCTGCAAATGAACTCATGCTGAGGCCATGATCCTGCAGTAGTACTCATCTTTGCTGGTATGACAATTAATTGAGAAAGCATTAGAAAGCAATGATTTTGGCATCAAATGTGCTGGAGTTTTGTAGATGTAAGTATACATATGCACAGCGTTCTTTAAAGTTTTCAGCGTCCTCCATTAAAATAAATGCACACATAGCTATGGTTATACGTCTGGCAGAAATGCTCTGCCCTCCATAAAGTCTACTTCTATGTTTTGTAGTTTGGGGGAAAATGCTACATCATGGTTTAGTCTTGATGCCTTTGCCTTCCTGTCTGCTAATGCTTGCTAGTCAAAAACTGGGACCTGCAAGGGTTGTGTTTGTCAAACGGAAAACTAATGGTAGGAATCAGTTTTTGGTGCACCTGCCTTTACAAAGGACATATTTAGGGTCATAGAACCCTAGAACCATAGAATGGTTTGGGTTGGGAGGGATCTTAGAGATCATCCAGTTCCAATCCTCTGCCATGGGCAGGGACACCTCCCACCAGACCAGGTCACTCACGGCCCCATCCAACCCAGCCTTGAACACCTCCAGGGATGGAGTATCCACAGCTTCTCTGGGCAACCTGTTCCAGTGCCTCACCACCCTCGCAGTAAAGAACTTCTTCCAAATATCTCATCTAAATCTACCCTCCTCCTTGGCCAAGGAGGTGGTGGGGAGCTGCTTGCTAGTACTACTGCTGTTGTCAGAGAAGACATGCAGACTACTGCGTTACTCAGTTCCATCTCATTTCTGCGCTCTCATTTATTTTTAATTTAGATGTTACCTCTTTACTACATCTCTTTTCTTCCAGGTCTACTTAATGACACAAGTGTAGGTTGCTCAGCACTGATCAATACCTCATACCTGTGCAAATCATTTGTAGAGATCTCTCCATATTCTTTGGGAGTGATTTTTCTTTGCTATTAAGACTCAGCAGAGTGGAACAGGGGCTTGTGTTGTTTCAGATAAATTTAAAAGGGCATATTCATGTTTATCCAAAGGGTCATTGAGCATGCCCTGCTCTGCTTGTTACCCACAAATCAATTGTACAAATTGTCAGAGATCACTGATACCCAAGAGTGCAATATTGTCTTGAGTAGGGTTGATTCCTTAGCATACCAAAATTGTATTTCCACAGAGAATTTAAATTAATTGCCTTGTGCAGATGGCCATCAGCAGATCTAGAATTGTACTTCAGCAACAGTTGATTTCAGTGGCAGTTCCAATGTATTTAGTCCTTCTTTCTGTCTTGGTCCCCCAGGTCAATATAATTATTGAAGGAAATCTTTATTGAATCGGTAGGAAAGTACATGAGGTCAAAAAGTACCCTTATTTCTCAAGAGCCATCTTGTGTGGT
The DNA here is from genome assembly GCF_965140915.1 of Aythya marila. Lineage (NCBI taxonomy): Eukaryota > Metazoa > Chordata > Aves > Anseriformes > Anatidae > Aythya > Aythya marila. Next base: position 4,246,382 of record NC_139049.1, read on the forward strand.
TTGCAATATAATCTCACAAACAGTTGTACTTACATAAAGCAGAACTAGGAGGAAAATAAGTGATAAAATGTAAGGAACGGTTTATGATGGTGCTCTCACTGGAAGAAGAATACTCAAATTGTTCTTCACTATCTGAGGTATAATATGAATGCGTCATTTGAGGTGTAATATGAACGCGTCCTCTTTCGAAGGATAGTGGAGGAAGGAGGGCAAGCTATGGACAGAAAATGTGTGGGGTGGATATATTCAGTATTTGCACTGGAATGTGAATATGTAGTTTGAGCAAGTACATATTGATATAAAATAGTAATTTGATATTAATTTTGGAGTGCGCGTCCTTGGTAAGAGGAAATTGATTTTCAGCCTTTCAATACACGTTTAGAAATTCTCTTTTGATACCCTTGGTTTAGAAATTACCATCCTACACATATAAAGCAGAACATATCTAAGTACAGATGCACCGTTGCTTCACTTGCATGGTGTTATTTCATTGACTGTTCAGTCATTTAAATTGTTAGCAATCAAGATTTCATGCTGAGAAGTATATTGATTCTAGCTTGCTAATGCCAGGAGCAAGCTGTTTGTACTTTGCATTTTAGGGAAAGAGAGCACCTCTCCCACAGATCTTCTGTGTCTAGTTAGGTTGCTGAAGAGACCAGCTGTCTGTCTGAGTAGCATTACTCCAGAAGACAGCCTCTGGATAGAGGCAGGGCATTAGGAAAGGGTCACAGAGCACTCATCCAGCTTGGTGGAGGACTAGAACAGAAGATTTATTTTGAGTGATCTCAGCATTGTGGTATGCCCGAGGCACTGCATAAGTACTGCACAGGCTGTGATGAGTACTTTCACTTGCTTCCCTTCAGATTAAGGAAGGTTCTTGTCTCATGAGTCAGAGCCATCGTATGGCTGCTTGCTGGCAGCAGTAAGGTCTGAGCATGAAGTTTATGCTATATTATACACTAAACATCCTGTCTGTATTAAACCAAAATCTTTTGGAAACCCAAGGTATGGATAATGCCTGCAGTAAAGGGGTGGTTGTGCAAGGGGCTTAAAGCTTTTTACTGGATTGCATGGAGACTACTTGTAGTGCCTGACCTCTCTCATAACAGTTTAAAAGGTGCTCTAGATAGACAGTGGTTCTGACCTTTCCACGTAACAAGTGGTAGCAGCTCCAAATCACAGCTCAAACATCTTCAAACTTGTAGAACTTGTAGTAGCATTAAAAAAAACAACCAAACAAACAAAAAAAGAGAAACACTTTGGATGTGTATGTGTGCTTAAAAGAGGTGTAGTACTACAGGAAATCATTCAGGAAAATGTTTCATTGCATGTTTAAATCTCTTCTCTTCTGACACTTGGTTTCATTTCTCATTTTGTTAGTTTTATTGCAAATCTGAGTTAACTTCTGCCAGAAGAAAACAGATAGGTATTCATGTCAGCAAAGCATAACATAATTGGTGTAGCCATAACAGACTGAGATGGTACTAAGGCCAGTAAGCCTGGACAGAGCAGAGCTTAGCTTGGGTGCAGCAGAGCAGCATAAGACATTGTGATGTTTCACAATGTGATGCATGTCCCAGCTAGCACTTCTGCTAGTTTAGATTTCTCTGCATTGTCCTTCATTTGTGATGCAGACATGTTCAGAATAACACAAGTCTGAGTTGTTATTTTCAGGTGTGCATATTTCAGTCTGATGCAGATAGTTCCGGCAAGGAGCACTTTAAAACTTCATTTTGGTACTGTTTCCTGCTTGGAGTGGGGAAAATTATCCTCATTTTTACATGTAAAGGTTTATATTTTAGAATTAGAGGAGAAACATGAACAATTTAGTTTTTATATTTACTCCAGGACATGTAACTATCTCAGTATCCTCCATATGAATGAATACATACAGAACGCCAAATGGTGAGTGCAAGCACTTTTAGATCATTCCACTTCAGAGATTTTTTTCAAACTTCTAGTTTTTCAGGAAAAAGTGTTTTTAGTGTTGGAGTCAGAAGTTAGCCAATTAGGTCCATGCCAAAGCATCTAATTAAGCAGTTTATTTTTCAAAAACAACTGAGGCCAATAAGAGCAGATGGTTCTCAGCACTTTAGAAATTCAGGCTGGTTAATTCAAGGCAGTGCAGATGGAGTTGCCTAGCTTTACAACCTACACTTGAAAATATTTATCTTGGCTATTAATATAAACACTTTTTATTTATTTATTTATTTATTTTAAATCTAGTGTACTGTGTATTTATGAGATAAGGCCACAGTTTGAGTATCGCCCATGAAACCTGTAATAAACCCATCTTCATGTAGAGAATTGGTGACCTCCATGCTGTGTCTTTATGGTGCTGGTTCCTCCAAGTTGGGTGTGTGGCTCAGGCAGCATTTGGAAGTGACAACTGCTCTGACAGTCTATGCAGTTGGTTTCTGCAATTGCACAAAGCCAGCTATAATATGTTTTAAACTGCTCCAGGAGTTTGTGTATGGAGCCAGTTCCAGGTCTATGAACTGCAGAAGTGGTATAGATATGTAAGGCAAAGAAAAGCAGCAGCAAAGTCCTTAGCTCTAAAATCTATACTAATTTTTCCCTACCATATCAGTAAATGAATTGGCTCTTTTTGATAGCTCTACTTCCATGAGAGACAGCCTTCCTGTGCAAGCAAAACACTCCTGATGGTGTGTAAACAGGTTGCACAGCAGCTTATTTGGGGAGTACACCCCTGGCGAGTGCTCAGGTGCCACTTAGGGCAAAGCACCAGCCAGTGCAATGGAGCAGGAGCAGGGTGTTCGCTGAGACTCCTGTCTGAAGCTGGAGTTTCAGAACAGCAGGAGGCTGAGAAAAGAATTAAGATACAGGTTTCAGTGACAAGGGAAAGATGAAGGAAATAATGTTGGGACCTGTGAAGAGGGAGGTCATGAAACTCCAAATGTTTAAAATTTGAGGTCTGACTGACTTGTTCATAGGAACATAAGTTTACAATCAGTTTCAAGGCAAGGCTGGAAATTGGCTCCTAACTTGATAGCATTGCTTTGTATAACCAGGTTCTGCTCATTAAATCCTTTTTAGTTCTACATCTACAAATTGTGCTGATGTTTGTATACTGTATGCGTTCTGAGTGCATGGTGATATGAAATCTGTGTATGACTAACTTATGTCACAACAAATGCAAGTGCTGAAAGACTGTTTTTAAGGCTGTTTGGAAATGATTAAAGTGCTTTTGTAGATCTTCATGTTACTGTTGATCTTTGTGGTTGTTTTAGGATATGCCAACACATTGCTAGAAAAGTGCCAAATTAAAAATAAGGTTGCAAGCATGAATTTGTTAAAGACCTAACATGTGATACTAACATCTGTGCTAACATGCTGACTCATCCCATAATAAACTTTTATACAGAATGCTTTAAAATATCCCTGTAGTGAAGAAGATATAACAGAATTCTAGTCTAAAATATCAATAATTTATACCATTTGTCACCAGTATTCATCTGTGTCATTCCTGGCAATAATGTAGTTGTTACTCAGAACTGTTTCTTTTAGTGCAGCTTTTAGAGATGCAGTTAGGGACTGCAAATTGTAGTTATTTCGCTCTGGTGTGTTCCTTGGTTTTATAAGCGATGTTTTTTCTCCAGATACATTGATAAAGCATTGAGAGTCACAGGGTATCAGCTCTATTATTTAGATAATTTTGCCTGCCAGAGAAGAAAAAATTTCATCAGATGCCGTGGATAATGTTCTATGATTCTACCCTTGCTGCTGATGCATTTCCTGATTACAGCTAACATCACTTCTGTGATGACCCCTGTTTTGGCCTGGAGGATTGCTCCCTATCTCTGTATTGCTGCAGTCATTTTATTTATATATACACTGAGCCCAGCCATTCAGGTGTGCTGATGCAAGGAAGCGTAGGGTACAAAAATTATCATCTTGTATGGCTGCTGATGAAACAAGTTCTGTCTTGAACTTGAAATAAAATTTTAATACTAAGCAAGAGGAAAATGAATTTTAAGCATGGCATATTTCAATGTAGGGTATCCTGAAGGCAGAAGATCATGTGTTTTGAATGTTTCATTGACATCTTCATAATATCTTAATAGTCAAAATCCACCATTTAGGTCATATATAAGGGATAATAAACTTGCCATTTCCCTTCAAGGATAACAGGATTAGCATCTATATACAGAAACATAATAAGCAGAATGTTAGAGTGTAAAAATCTTATTCTAGAATACTTTGGCTGGATTCATCAGATATCAAGTGAGGCAACTTCAAGTTTTATTGCTTTATATATATTGATATATCAATATATTTGTATTGATGTAACATATATATATATATAGTGGAACTAGTGCTGGTATTTGATTACTTCTCATTCTTTTTTTCTTCAACAAATGAGAGAATTGTGATTAAAAGCCTCCCAGCATTTACCATATTCCCTGCAGTATTTGTAACAGCATTGATAGAAATCTATAGCAAATTGCCTGGAGGGCATACTAAGTGCCAGGGCTGCCTACAGAGGCAGATCACCCCATAAATGCTCGTCATAGTCGCATTTTAATAAGCTGTCTGGTTTGCACACTGGTAGCCTAACAGTGAATTGTAGTTGTTCATTGCTTGTCAGTAAAGAAAGCCCCTTACTTCTAATCGTTCTCTATTATATCCTTAAATAGACTACATTCCTTTCGCTTTCTTAACTGTTTTCTGCCTTTTGAATAACAAAAAGATGGCTACTTGGCTGGTGGTGTCAGGAGGAGTACTTCGGTCTCCTTATGGAAGGGATGAGGACAGCTAGGGAGTGAACTGGGGGACAAATCACCGATACGCTTGCTAATTTATTCTGATAAATAACCTCAATTGTATTATGCTTTGCAGCTTGCAGGAAAATGTTAACTTCCTCCTAGTTCCATTTCTTCTTTTCACCCAAAGAAATAAGACAAAATCAGCTTCCTAGCCGGCACTTCTCAAGTGTTTGCTGTTCCTGCCATGCCCTAGTCAGGATGGATCTCTGGTATTACTGTGAATGGCACACGTAATTTGGGCCATGATGATGTATTTTGCATAGAGGTTTGGGCTCTTACTCTGTAGCTGCATTCTGTCACTTCATACAGGCTGCGCATTCCATCAAGCTAATAAAGCAGCTGTTTGCTATGCATGACCTGCTCCGGAACGTGGCTGACTGATAACTGCAGCATTTTAAATCTAACACTATATCATTAGACCTGCTGCCAGGCCCTCCGTTATATGTCAGAAATATTTCTTGCCACTGAAACTTTGGAGGGATGGAAAGTAATTTTATAGGGTCATTGCAACTTGCATGATGTGAAGTGCAGGGATCCATCACAGCTAAGGCATTAACTACCAGGCTTCTGGGTGTGGAGATGTGTTGATACCAAAACCCCCAAGTAAATGGTACTTGGTACTGTTATTCTGTATTGGGTATGAAATCAGTTCAGCCTTGTGCTACCTCTGCTGAGATCCCTGGAGTCTGGGTACCCTTAAATATAGAAGAAAGGGAATGTCTTTGGGGATTTTTTTTACATTTTTTTTTTCTTCTTTTCTGAAGTAGCCAGTCTGTTGATATTTAGGGTACATCCCTTTAGAAGGGCTTGTCTGACAGTGGCAGTTTGCTACTGGTGTACCAAAGAAAAAGCTGAAGAAAAACTGTTCCATTGTGAAAAATGCATCAAACGTGTTTAACTCCTGTTGTATAAGCTGTTTCTTTTCTGGTACATGCAAGTATTCTCAGAATTATCTTAGTCCATTCCTTGGGAAAATGGAGCTAGTAACTTAGACTTCACATGGGGGATTGAGTTTTGGGGTGTGATAATCTTTTGGGCACATGATTGCCCGGGCAGGCATTTTGAGGGCCACTTAATGTCTGGTTAGTACCTTTTTCATGTTCTTTATCTCAGCTTATGTGGATAACCAGTAAAATAAAAAGGATAGATTGAATAAAGTGTAAAAAGCTTATATTGATGCTCAGTGATTAGTGGTAAGAGATTGGATAGATCTTTAGTTGTGTGTAACTGAAAAAAGTCTGTGTCACGTGGCACACACAACGCGAGGCACAGCGGTGAGTTACCACGACTCACCACTTGTTTTATGGTCACTGTGCTGCTTTCATAGTAGTCCTACCTCTGCCTAAACAGCCTAAACAGGCCTCATCTCCACTCATACAGGAGATTTTTTTTTAAGGCCAAGCAATATTTCAGAACAACTTCCCTTCCAGGGAGACAGGGGTGTCTCCTACCTGATTTTTTGACTCCTGACATTTTCCAGGCCCCTCAGTGCCTATATTCCAATGCAGAATAACAAGTTCTGAAAGGCAGGCCTGAAAAATGATACGCTGCTGTGGGATAACAGCTTATAGTACCTGACGAAGGAGCAGAAGATTAAGCAGAAGCAGGATATATGTGTGTGTGACAAATCTCCTTGTAAACAAGATGTGCACCACAAAGCTTGAATTGCACAGGATGAAGTTCTCTGACCTATGCATGCAGCTGTCCTTCCCTTGCCACCTTGGTACCTGGCTGTATTTCACACTTTCTGATCATCCTGTTAGGGACATTCTGGAAAACCTGCCATTGCCTGAGGGAAAATGTGAAGTGGGAGAGTGGTAGAAGATCTGTGAGCATGGGAGATCATTAGAGAGGCAGGTGTAATTTACCTTCAACTACTGTGCTCTAATCTGAACATCAGACTTGACCCAATTGTTCTGGATGGTGTGTTCTTGAATAAGATAATAGAAGAAAATAATTCAGTCCTAAACAGGCCTCATCTCTGTATTTACATTCCCTGTAAATACAGATAACTGTATAAGATAAGACTGGTTTATTCTCAGGAGTGCAAAGTTCAGGGATGTGACTTTGTTTTCTTTGTGGTGCGTGATGGACTTGGAAATTCCAGCCAGTATTCACCTGACTTTGCAGAATTGTTTTCATGTGGAAATGGTACTCCAGCTCCGTGCTTTTTCATTCCAAGCTTTTTGAATTCTCAGAGACACGGAACAAAATAATTATAGTGGTTTGAGGAGTCTTATTTCTAGCATGTGGAACAATGGTCTCCTCTGCTGCTTTGTGGTCACTAGGAGAATGAACTAATTAGTGCATCTACTTGAAAAAATACTTTTGTAGAATGTCTGAATGTGAAAGAGAAAAGAGGAAATCTCACTTCTTGGACAGCAGTGTGTGTCTGCATTTTTTTTCTTCAGTGGGAAGGAAAGTCATTTGGTTTGTAGTCAGTTACTAGGTGGCAGATGTTGTACAAATATAGGACAAAGACATGATCCTTGTCCCAGAGACTTTATAATCTGTGTATAAACAAGCAGCAGGTGGATACACCAGCCGTGGGGAAACAAAGCGATGAGATGAGAGCCGTCAGCATCACAGGGATCATAGCACAGCAGCTGCCAGCTCATTGTTCAGTCTTAGATGGGTATCATGGCAAAAGGCAGTCTGGGGAGATTTGGAAAAGATTAATGTTGATTTGGAGAATTATTATTTACTGTGTGACTTATGCTGGAAAAATGTTGTTAACAATTCAAAGCAGAATTCAAAGACAGGTTTAACATTAGGTTTAGCATCCTGTTTCTTCAGGGGAAAAAAATAATCCTCCTCCCACCCCCATTTCTTTAGTGTAGAGCTCTATGGAATGGTTTCCAAGGTTAGCCGGTCTCGCAGTTCTAGCAATTATTTACATGGCACTGGAATATGCTTGTAATTTAATCACGGCATTTGCAATTCTAACCTGCAACTGTTTAGAGCTATATCTTTCTGAACTGTGGAGCCAAAACTTATTATGATCTGTCACGCAAAGTTTGCATTTTTAAATCAACATATGATAATCTAATCAATATACAGTGGGCACATGTTTAGATGACCTGTTATTGCAGCCAAAAGTTATGTTAAATTACTTATTACTGCATACCGGTTTTATGCCAAAATGCCGTGAGTCATTCCGGGTGGTTTCATCCTGGAAGCCCTTGTCGCTGTAATTCCTCCTTTCTGTTGCCATCAGACCTCCTGCCCATTCCTCTTCAGATTGGACTTCAGCTTCTCCGTAAACACTACTCATACCCTGTATTTCTGCTCATCTATTAGTTGCAGATTATATTTACACTTATATTTATAGCTAGCAAATTGCCGGTTCCTGGCACCGAATGTTTGTGATGCATCTTTAATATATTAAACGTATACTTACCAAAACCATATACAATTTGGTGATAATGCCTTTCAGTACTCATAGGACACTTTTTCTTTGTATTTGCATATTAGTGTTAGTATGCAAGGTAAAAATGTAAAAAGCAAGCTGTGCAAGGCAAAAAAAAAAAAAAAAAAAAAAAAGCCCACCTCTGCTACTGCCTCCGATTAATCTCACTGCACCTTTAAAGGGATGTCAAAGTCTTGTTTTCCCACATCACACAATCAGTGCCACTATTCAGCACGGTTGAAGTTGCCTCTTGCAAGGTACTCCATAGTAAAAGCCCAGAACCATGAACTGCTGCGAGTTGGGGTATTCAGGGGCAGTATCCCAGCATGTTTATTCCACTTCTGTGTTCTCCTGGGTGCGTAGCACTGGCTGCTGCAGAGAAGATGCAGCTAAAAGGTCTGTCCTGCTCCTCAGAGGCTGTTCCTACACTCTTGCTCAGTGCATGCTGACAGCAGCAGGGGTGCATTTTACAGCTCTGTGTGAGAATACCAAGGTGAAACCTTACCACACTGTGTTCATTTCAGAGTATTTGGGCTACCCTCCCACTGTAGCAAATACATACTCAAATTTATTAAATGAGTGGAAACGGAGGAATCAGCAAAGATTTCCTTGGGTTTAAACCCCTGATCTATGGCTCGAGAGACCTGGAGTTAGTGGTGAGCTCTGAAAAACTCTTGGGGAGGCTGAATTATTCCCTGCTTTGGTTTTGCATTGGTAAAATGTGCCTAACAGTATCTTATTTCTCACTTTCTTTATTGAAAACTTCTCGGATATGCAGCTTATTTTATTAACTGTGATTTCAACTGGAGCCTGGAAGCTCAGGTTTAATATAAGTAGCTATAATGAAAGCAAAGTACTTCAGCTGTTGCTTAGGGCATACAGCATAATCTATGTAAAGCAAAAGAGTCTAAATGCATGTGTTCAAGGATGCCCTTAATTTAAGCTCTTTTTTTTTTTTTTTTTTTTTTTTTTTTTTAATAATGTTGAACCACATGCTACAACTCTAATGTTACAGAAACTGCTTTCTGAGAACAGCCATGTGTTCAGGTCACTTCAGTGGGAGTTTTATCTGAATCAGGACTTCAGCAAGAAGTCCAAGGGACATTTCCCAAGAGAAGTGGCTCCTGTTGTAAACCAAGCTTGCAGGACCTGGGCTGTTACGTGTGACCTGCAGGTAAAGGCAGTCACAGACTTGGCAGTTGAAACGGAGCCATAGCTTTATTCTTTCTGCACTTTTGCCACTGATTCTGAATGTGAATGTTTCCTTAGTGTAAGCTTGTGGTGGTGTTTATTAAGCGTATGCTCACAGTTGCTGCAAAACGTATCCTTTTTTGGCAAGACTACAAATGTTCAGACAGCAAGCAGTAAAGAATGAGTGACTGCTTCTTACAAGTCTAACGACTGTGAGAAAGCAACAAAGGCTGGTAAAAACACTTTGAGCTCTCATTTACACGCAGCTCTAGCCCATGTGGGAGAGGCTTCTCTACTTTTGTGCATCTGTATCTACACCTAGAAAGATACATTCCCACTGAAGCCAATGCCAGCATTTTTTATGTATTCAGTCTTGCACACAGGTATGTAGTAGTATCTGACATGGTATTAAACTTCAGTGAGAGCAACAGGTGAAGCGGCTTGGTGCCATGCTGTGATCATGGGGAGTTTTTGTTTTATAATAGTTGGTACTTAAAGAACATGTCAGGGGCTGCACCAGCCCCTTGTCCATAAAATAAAAATGAAAATCATATAATAACATTTAATTTTTTTTTTTTTTCTTCAGGGTTTCGTTAAATGTTCTCGTTGCCTTTATTCTGGGTGTGTGCATCTTAGGGTGTGTTTGCAGCGCTAACAGCACAGCATCTGTATTCCAGGCAGTACCTCCAGGACACCCAGCTGCTCTGGTGCAGCCGGGAGTGCTGCGGAGGAGCAATCAGGGCAGCGTGCTTCTGGGAAACCTGCCTGCTGAAGTGGCAGGAGAAGAAGCTGCAGGCTATTAGGGATTTTGGGTCTGAGGTATTCTTGGGGGAGAGCAGCAAACAGGGTCTTAGGAGAGCTGGGCTTCTGATGTGCAAAATAAAGAAGCAGAAGCAGCCGGGTAAATGGGAGCGAAGATCTCAGCCCCAAGGCACGTCTTCCTTTGGTTTCCCCAGCCACCTCCTCTGCAGCAGTGCTCTTCAGAGGAGGTGGGCTGTGGTCCCAAGGAGGGGAGAAATGCCTAACAAGAGGACAGAGACAGCTCGCTAGTGTGGAAGAAGCTGTCAGGTTTTGTAGACTTAAATATCTGCTCCCGATTCTGGTTAACCTTTTATACGTATGCATTAATAATACAGTCAGGCAGCATATGAAAACAATGGCTTTGTGAATCTCATGTTATATTCATGCAGAAACACATCTTCTAGAAGAATTGTTTTCTTTCCGAAAACAAATCAGTCATTGCATCTTTATTCTTGATGTTATTCAAACTGAGTGTAATGCTACAGTTTCATCACAGGGTATAAAAACCCCTCTAACTCATAAGACTGAGGAATGTATTCTTTGCTTGAGACAAACGTATAACCCCATTGCCATTGGTGGCATTATGCCTGCGCAGCAGGGGTGTGGAAGCATAGATCGTGGAGATGCTGGATTATATTTGTGACCCTCAAAATGCCTGACTGGTTCACCAAATTTGAATGAATTAGAAGCTATCTTTACTGGGGGAGATGATGCTTCAAAACCTTCTGAAAACATGGATTTTAATTTAACAGGGGAACAAGAATCAGGGTCCAAAATGAAATTTAGTCATCATAAATTGGTTTGCCTTCTATAACCTGTTTGAAATCCCACTAGTGGATGGCTTTAGTTCCCTGTGTAGTCCTTTGGTTTATTAGGCCAGGAAGCATCCCTGCTTTCTCTAAAAATCTCTGAAAAATCTATTATTTGGTTAGTGCTTTTAAGATTTAATTTGCTGGAATGGAAGTTAGTTCTTTAACTGGGCTGCATGGGGTAGGACAGTCAGTGTCACTGGTGCAGGACCTTCTGCGTTTCAGTGGGAAGGGTGTGGTAGTTACTTCTCCGTGTTCTCCAAAGGGTGACTGAGTTATTGTGGAAAACGTACCCTCTGCTATTCTTAACCAGCTAATCAAGAGTTTTACTTTGTAGTTGCTGACAGTCTCCTCAACTGTAATATTCTAGTGGAAAATCTGTTTTTTAACTGAGACTGACATTTTTAAATGCATCTAGGTACCGAATTTTCCCTGGGACTATTTTATGTCTTTCAGTGGAACTTTTGCACCCAAATACGATCCAGATCCAGGTACCTCTAGGTTTATTCAGGCGTCTGAAGCTCTGCTCTGTTCTGTTCCAGTCTTTCAGGGTGGCAGCACAGGAAGCTGATGGGAGTGTGTGCTCCAGGAGGCTGTAGCGGCTGTCTCATCACAGATGCCCTAGAGCCCAGCCACAAGCTCACTGAAGTCAATGGGAAGAATCTCTTTAACCTTGTAAGCACTTTATTTAGCCCCTGAGCTCATCAAGCCTGTAGCTGTCGCTTTATTTTATGTTTCTATGGTTCTGGGCACCACAAGACTATTCCTACATTGATTTCCGGGCACTGTCACGTCAATACAGTTAAGTTAAAGATATATTTATTATTTTTTATAAGTGCTTTCATTATTTACCATCTCATTTCTGTGGCGTTGCTGTCATTTTGCTGTGCTCTTTTTTGTGTGCTAACAATTTAGAGGGATAGGTGGCAGAGAGGCTCAGCTTTACGTTTCTACTTATTCTGACCAGTGATTTTAGGTTAGAGAAAATATTTTTGAAGTTACAAGGTCACTGGCTGGGAAATCAATGAAACGTTAATAGTTCATTTTATTACACACCGGAGTAAAAGCAGACTGCAATGTGCTTGCTGCCTTGCAGTGGAATCTCAGTCAGCTTTCAGAAATGAATGTGTGTTGTGGTAATCTTCTGTAAGCAGATGTAGGCCAGTCTCCTGCTCTGTGCAGCAACAGCCAGAGCAAGGGGTGTTTGGTCGTGGCTCCTGGATGCTGCTGTAAGATGTCTTCTAAGTAAATATCATCTTGGGAAGTTGTTGCCCTGCTGCTGCTGTGCTCTATACCAGGAGCAAAATAACTCACCTCATGTGCCTCGGTTTCTCTATGGTAAGGCCAAGTGCTGCTTTCTTTTCCATACTGACAGCCTAAAAAGAGCACTGGAGTTAAGTGCTGTTGAACAGTTGGTTGAAACTCCTGACATCCCCTGTGTTTCAGTGAGCACTCTACAACGGTGGGTGGGGGCCAGGGTATTGGAGGGAGTGAAATGGAACAGCTATGGGGGAAAGCCAAGTTTTGCACCAGTGTTGCTGCGTAGCCTTTGGCATCTTGCTGAGAGAAGTTAGCTGTCTGTTGCTTCTATGTAATAAGATGGGGGGAGAAACACGTAAAGCCAAAGAAAGGGAAAAATATAGGGTGTGACTCCACCAGTTTAGTTCGCATAGACTGGAAAACACCTCTGGAGAGGAAAGTTCTGTGCTTGGGCTCTGAATTAATCTAAATGCTCCATTTATTGCTGGGCTGCTTGCTAAAATAGCAGCGCATCAAGCAGCCAACCTGATTTGACATGCAAAAGTGCGGCTGAGATTTGGACGGGCTGTCAGGCCATGAAGTCCCTTTCATTGGCTCAACATCATCCTGACAACGTGACAAGGCTGTGAAGGAGATGAGTGCACATACATGCACCATCCAGATCTCTTTGAAGCGTCGAGGCCGCAGCCTTCCTCACAGGCTGGTAAGGCTCTGGATGAATTTCTGGCTGTCAGATCTTATTCATCTCATTCAGGCGCTTTCGAGCATCCCCAGCATTGTCAACAGTAGGTGCTCTGAGTTGGACGTGACTAAGCAGGTAATGCAAAGGGCTTGCAATTTGCTACGGTGGTAACTTTATAGTGTTCAGCATTTATTTGTAATTTGATTCTGAAGCAATCCATTTTTATGCATAATAAGAATGTCTCTATAATATCTTCAAACAAAAAAAAAAAAGTGGAAAGTACTGGGAAAACCTGACCACATTCCTCTGGAAAAAAATCAAAAACCAAAACAAAATTAAAAGCCCCCGTGCAGGAGAGGAGAAGAGGGGAAAGATGAAACCGAGTTCCTCAAATCTCGTAAGAATGCTGTGATGCAGTTCTAAATGGTTGATGTTTTGTGACCTTTGGGGTCTGCAAGCAGTGTTTTTTGGGTGCCAGAGTTGGCAAGAAGATTAAACGGCCTGGACAGAATGCTACACTGAAGTAGCTGTGCTGCTACTAAGACGTTGACTGTCTTTCTCCTGGTCCAAGTTACTTTCCTAGATGTATTTCTGTGACATCAGGAAAGCAATGTCCTGCTTGGTGTGTTCATCATTTATCAAATTTTGCCTTTTCTTACCTTCATCCAGATTCTACAGGTAATGGGGCAAGGAAGGTCAAAGCATTTATATATACAGTTCATGGTAAAAAATGCCCAAAAATGTCTAGTTTTGGAACAGCAGCAAGACAGTGTTGGTGGATCTGATAAATGAAAGCATGCACAAAAATCCATTTTAATGTCATTTCCTTTTCAGTATAAAATTCCCCAAACTCCAGCAGGTGGCACCGAGCAACAGTTTGAAATTCAGATGCTGCAGAAGGGAAGTATAATTTCCATTACTGAAACTAAAAGGATACTGCATTCATTTAGGAGCTAAATGGCACAATTGTGGCTGGTACATGAAGGCATCTAAACAAATGGAACTCATTTTTCAGACTGGTAGCTCCTAAGTCAGCCTTAGAAGGTGACATCTTGATCCCTGCATTGCTGCTTTGTAGCTCCTCGCTGGGCAGGCACTATAGCTTTATGCTGGGGTGCAGTGCTGTGCAGATAAGGGATGTTAGCTTTACAATATGGAAAACAATTCACTCTGCTAGATTAATGGAAATGCAGAATGTGTTTTTGAATAGCTCATTTTACATCAAAGTCTTTTCATGGAAGGTATAATGAATTGAAGTGTGAGAGGCAATTTAATTCATTACAGCTGTCAACCAGTGAGCACTGCTGCACTTGATTTGTTTTGGTGCCTCTTGCAGGTTGCTGCCAAGGTGTTAGTCATTACACTTCATTTTGTGAACTACCCAGGTGGTGAAAACATAGAAAGGTTACTGGGCAGGGTGGGAGCAGAGCTTCCTCTATAGATGTGAGAAAAATACTGGAAGAAAAAGCAAAGTTACACTGCCCAAGCACTTGTGCACAGAGGTAAATGTTTGAGCCTTTGTTTAATTATGTGACATTGGTGGTTGAAGTAAGATATAAATGCATCTTGTTGTATCTTGGTATAGTTGACTTTGCTCTGCAGGGAGCAAGTAAATGCTTTCTGAAATGAGCAAAACAGACATCTGAAAATCCAGTTTATTAATTGTGTTTATTCACTTATCTACCAGCTCAAATATAAAACTCCAACTCAGGTGCTGCTGGCCATAGCTAACACCTGTGAGTGCAGAGGATTGTTTTCTGTTTGTGCTTTTCTATTCTTAGGGCTTCTGGTCTTCCATGGAAATGAAAAGCTGCTTTTGTGTTTGAGGTGTCCTGCAATGCGACTACTGAAGGATTATGCTTTATTTGTTTTAGTGTGATTCCAGCTGAGAGTAATTCCTGGAGACAACAAGCGGAGGGCATCAGTTGGGTGAGATTGTGTTTTGGCTCTGAGGCTTCCTAGGGTCTTGTTCTTGTTTAGCCAGCAGACCTTATCGTTTCTAAGTTTTCAGATGGACCGACTGATTTAGTCAGTATTGAGGACCACATTACTTCACAAAGCATTCAAAAGCATACAAAATGAGTTTTTTGGCACAGGGAGCTGATACGGCATGGTTTCATATTATGGGATGGGAAAAATGAGAGTGCCCTAGCTCAGTTAACTCCAGATGCTGCTGTTCCTCACTGGAGGGGTGGCTGCCTCAGCAACCTCTCCTGCCATCAGTAATGCATCCTCCCGAGTGATGGATTGAAAGGCGCGCTCTGCATCTCCATGTGTCAAAACAAATGAATTGATTTCAGTCGTTGGATACAAGAGCTAATCTGAATGTAAAGAGAAAACTGAATTATAAGAGATGATTTATGCCACTAAGGTCATGTCATGGTGAAGTGGGACTCAATATTCTCTCCATAAACTGGAATACCATAAAAAGGACAATAAAGAAACCAATTTAGACAGAGCCAAGCTCTTCTCTGCAATAATTGCTTGATTCTGGCAGGGCACTGGTGAGATGAATGCATCGCTCTGTGTGTGCTAATCCAGCACGGAACAGAATTTGGACTGTATTACACAGAGGGACAGTGATTTATGTGAACATGGAAGTAGCCTGGGTTTGAATTGATTACAGGTTTCAGGTCTTTGGATCCTCTTTGGGAGATGGCAGGCTTCATCACCAAGTTGCTGTGGATTACAAAGAATTCAACAAGCCAAAATCACGAAAACAAACATCTTATTTTTAAATATGGTGTTCTCTGCATCAAATCAAATACCTGATTACTTCAGTCACATACAAGAGTATATGCAGTGAACTGGATTGTTCCCTGGAATTCAGTAGCAGTCCCTGAACTATTGCTTTTTGGGAGCTGTAGAGATTATACAGGTGGTATTTTGGGCTTCTGAGAAAGCTGAAGTGTGCTTTTTTTTTTTTTTTTTTTTTTTTTTAACCTAGTCGATCAGTGGGGGTGGCATGTGAGGAGACTATGCAAGGTGGTGAATGTTGTGAGAAGGACCAAATGCAGTGAAAATTGTAGAGCTGTGTAAGAAGTAGATATTTTTGTCATGCTTTACATTCTAGAAGATAAAATATTTTTAAAATTTCTAATAGAGTGTTAGGATATTTTAGATGGACCTAAAGCTTGCACTTTGAGGAAAAATTAAAAAAATGATTTTCCTTATGATCTTCAGAAAATATTTTCTGTACTGAAGCTATGCAAGCAGTCTCTAATAAAAAGCCTGACAATAAAATTAATTCAAATAATTGATTTGAAATAATGACAAATGCTTTGATTTTTGACTAAAATGCCTGCCTTGCATCTGTCACTCTGATTTCAGCTAAATACTTTTGACCTTTGGTGGGCAGTAAAACAAAACCTGAATGTCTTCCCACATGGAAGATGATGCGGCTTTTTTCCATTCACCCCTTCCCCGAGCACAGCCCTGGGCTGCAGCTCTGCTCTGTGCCCGTTCTCAGGCTGGGATCTGTTTGGGCGAGCCCTGCAAGGCAGGCAGGGATGTTGTGGTACCAGCTGATCAAAATGGCTTGAAGTGAAAAAGTTCGAAGTGTAATTTTTTTCCTGTTTTTACTACACTGTTTAAAATCAAGCAAAAGCTGCCACTGGGACAAAAGTGCATTTGCAGCCACAAGATGAGTCAGGATTTTTCAGCTTTCTCCCTTCTTTGAGCAGTGGCTGACAGCTGGTCCTGTCCAGATCGGGCTGGCTGCTCGATGGCCATCTCCTGTCACCGTTAGCTGATGTGGACCCTCGATGGCTGGAGGCTTGAGTGGGTGCAGGAACCGCCTGCACTAACTCACTGGTGGCGTCTGTTCCTGTGTTTGCAGATGAGCTCTCTGCCTGTTTTTAGGGGTAATTCTCTGTCTTGTGTTTGGATTGCCTAGATGCTTTTTGCCAGAAGCTTTTTTTTTTTTTTTTTTTCTTTATTCTTTTTTTCTTTCTTTTTTTTTTCCCTTTCTGTAGTTAATTATAGAATTATAATTGCCAATTAAGTGATAAGCCACAAAAGAGTTTGTATTCCTGAGGTACTGGTGCGTGCATACAGTGTATTGTGCAGCACAAGCAGCATAGGAAGTAACATGGGGTGCTTAGGAGGTCATCATAAAAGCCAGCCATTTTTTTTCCATTGTCTATTGTGAACTTTAGAAAAGAAGACGTTGCAGGTGTGAAATGGAGCTGAGATTTCCTTGTGGACAGGGAAATTAGAAGTGGCAACAGAAATCAGATGAGGAACAGAATGAAAATTCCTTTGAAACTCTTCATTCCTCTGCTCAGAGACTCTCCTTCCCTGCAGTTTAGTTGCTGGCTGTGTCAGCGTGGGCTCCATTTTGCTTCAAGTAATTTTTTAACATGGAGATGCTGAATCATTCTTAGGTTAGTGGATAGCAGCGAGAAGTGCTCACACTTTGGTTCAGGCTGATCAGGGCCTTTAGATCCCCTTCGGCTCTTTGCAACAGCAGAATGCATCTCTCTCATTAGAGAGTACTTTTCCTTGGAAGTTTAATCAATGTTAATGTATTAATGCAATAACATTGCAAACAACCAACCAGCAAGTCCATGCTTTGGATGTATATATTTAAAAATATTTTCAAATAGAAAATAATACCCTAACAGATTTTGTAGAAGACCTATACAGGTAAGAAGTCAGATTGTTAATTAATGCAAATCGGTATAACATCGCTGCCATTAAATGGAGAATGTTCATTTTGTACCTTAAACTATGTACCTCAGAAAGATGCAGAGAGCAAACACATCGTATTCATGGTACGTATCGATACTGAGGAATTACTGATGTTCATTTTTGGTGAGAGCGTCACACCATTTACTCCAAAAACTTGTGCAGAGCCACATTGATTGTGGTGAGGATCTGGTATGGGCAGAGGGCCCCACCTGAGTGGGTTTTGTTGTAGGGATACATTACGGCTTACGCTTAGTCTAGTCTATTTCAACAAGAATTTTGTTGCAGACTTGAAATGAATCAAGCTCATGCCTTGGAATCAGGGGCAAGTGTGATCACTGAAGGGAGCTGCGGTTTGCAAATGGTGTTCAATACTGCCAAGCAGGCAGCGTTTCAGCCAGGCATTTTCTTTTCTGAGCAAACTGAACGAGAAATCCCATGTGCTGTGTAACACATCTAAAAGGGATTCACTACAGCAGAGAAGCAGATGGTCAGAACCTAGTAGGTTTGTAATGCTGCGAAACAAGTGGTGTATGCTGGGGGAACACACCGGGGGAGAGAAACAGTAAGAGACGTAGTAAGCTTTGACTGTATTTTAATCAGAAGCAATTGATTTCAGATCATGGGTATATCCTGAGTAATACTGTTCATATTTTCATAACAAAGAATAACTTCTGTAGGAAGGCTATTTCTAAAGCACAGGAATGTGAAGGAGCTGAGGTTTTATCCACAGCTGTCACAAAAGAGCAAAAAGACGTTGTCATGGATTGTGAATAAATTTATTGTACATTTATAGAATGATTTTTTTTTCCCCTCTGGAAATCTCATTATCCAAACAGAAAACTGCACAAAGAAAAGCTATTTGGACAAGAATTATTCCCAACTTTTAAAGTGTTTTAAAGTAAAACATTGTTCTTAAATGTAGTGCAGTTTGAAAATCTTGTTAATGAGGGTGAAAATCAAAACGAAGTTGTTCAAAATGACCAAATTGAATGTTTCAGTCAAGTCTTAAAGCATATTCTTTATTTTGTTAGTAACCTAACAAAAACCAACTAACCAAACAACAACAAAACACCACAACCTATTTATTTCAGCTTTGAGAAGTATGCTACATCTCAAATTGTTACAAGATTGGGAAAAGTTTCCTGCTCATTCTCATCAACTGAGTTAAGTTTGAAAAGCAGAACAATGCATTTATTTGGTAAATAAAGTGACCTATTGCTAAATTGATACTGTAGTTATCCTAACAATAGTGACCTACGCAGCACAAACAAACACCAAAGCAACAACCTTGTGGTTGAATTACTCTAAAAGGATTTTCAAATCTAATTTGGAGATCAAT
The DNA here is from genome assembly GCF_965140915.1 of Aythya marila. Taxonomy (NCBI): domain Eukaryota; kingdom Metazoa; phylum Chordata; class Aves; order Anseriformes; family Anatidae; genus Aythya; species Aythya marila. The sequence continues at coordinate 4,265,352 of NC_139049.1, forward strand.
AGTGCTCTGAATACTTAGCAGAATGTGCTTCAGTGCAGCAGCTGCTGGTAGAAGAGATTGCAGATGCTTAAAAGCCTTCTATGGAATTTGGGAACACATTTGATTTTTTGGCTGTTTTAAAACAGAAGCGCTGTATTGTGGATCAGAGTTAAGTTGACGGCTAAATTGGTGAGCTATGAATCTGGGATCTTGCATTCAGTAATAACAGCAAATAGCATCTCGTCAGTCTGACCTGAGTTAAACATCTTCTCATGGCTATTACCATCAATTGTGATGCTAAGAATGACAATATTTTATTTTATGGTTGAGGCTCAAGATAAACAGAAAAATGGCAGGCTGGGTATTACGGATGAGGCTTGGATTAGATTCCTGGTAAATCTGTTTTATTCAAGGTGTGTGTTTTTTTTTTTTTTTTTCCTTTTTTTTTTTTTTTTTTTTCCTTGTTAGTCCTGCTAAGCTTTTGGAGTCAGTGGATGTTGTAATTTATTTCCATTAATCAATGTTATGCATTTATATATGGGGTCTGAACAATACAAAGGGGTAATGAGGCATGGTGTTTATTTTGATGCATTTTGTAGGAATGCTCATCTCTGGAAGAAATGAACTGAAACTTCTCTTGGGGAGTACCTATTAATGCATTACACTGAATACACTATTTCATTTTCACCTCCCTTAGGAGAGAGCTTTTTTCCTTCGGTCAATTGAGTATGGCACAAGGGTAATAACAAGTCTAATGGATGCTGTAAACCACCACTTTTTAAATGCATAATGTAATTGAATCAGAATGTAGTGTCTATACTGATGGAGTCCCTGGTGCTTTAACAACTGAAATTATGATTAGAAAGATCCAGATAATGCTGACTTCTCATACATTAAGCCCCTATTATAAAATTTTCTTTCTTCAGCACATTCACTTTTACTTTTGAATTATGCAGCGCTATCTTAAATAGTTTAATTCTACAATGGAATCAAATTCAAAGCTTCAAGAAGGCTTTATCGTTTTTGTGGAAATACATATGGAAATAAATCTGTAGTGGTGCTGTATGACTAATATTTCCTCCAAACAGCTCTCATATCAAATTCTCCCTTTAAAATTGAATTCTTTGGCAGAAAGTTAATTGGAAAGGTAACACTCCTCTGTAAGCCAGCTGTTAGAGAACAGAAACTGGCTCGTGAGCTGAGTGTGCGAGGGGCTTCTGCAGGCTTGGAGATAGCTGGGCTTTTTCCTTTTCTCCAAAATACAAACTCTGAAGACTCATTCTAAGCAGAAGTGGATTGAAGAAGGTGCTCTTAAAAGGCCCCATAAATCATATGGCCAGTGGGCTGCACATGAAATATGCTCTGCTTTCACACTTAGAGAGAAAACTCCTATATCACTATTAGCTGACAAGACGCTTCATATATACATACGTATATATATATGTACCAAAAATGGAGATTTCTAAATTGTTAGTTTTGCCTGAGTTGTCTGAAATACTCATTTGCAAAATAGCTAGGGTTAGGTTCTTCAGACTTTTATTTACATTTGCAATCTATGGTATGTATTCGCTGAGCAGGAATAGCTACAGTAGGCTGCATTTGAGTATTGCCCTCAATAATATGCTTGTGTCTTTTGGGATGCTGGGGAACTGGACATATACAGAGCTCATTCTCTCTCACATGAAATATTTCACTAATTAGATGGCAGTTATGCTTGTTGTAAGATCAGTGTCTTGGGTACTCAGTATGTGTTCTGTAAATCTCATGTGGGTTCATAAAGTCCAAAGGCAGCTTGTCATATTTTCTCTTCTATCCATCAGACTTGTGCTGGTGATTTGAAGGATTTTTTTTACGTCCATGACGTGTCCATCAGGCTGGTTTATTTCTAGGAGGCTAATAGATCCTGCACCATGGTTTTCACTATCACTACAAATAGGTTTTCTTAGCTTTTTTTTTTTGTTTGTTTGTTTTTAACAGGTGGCAAAAAATGTACAGTCAGTGCTGGGATATGATATTTAATTTAATGAATGACTTCAGAGATTTCTCCTTAACAGGTGTGTTCAACTGGGAGATTCTGGTTACTTATGACGCCAGTGAGAAAGGCACTCAGATTCGGAAGTATCTCTTTAAATTCCATTTATATGAGCTAATGCTATAAAGAAAAAGAGAAGTTTGTCTGCATTCTTATGTCCCTTCAGGTGTTGGGAACCCCAAGTTTTGTGATATTGAGTGGGTCTCCAATGGCTGAGGTCATACCTCCAAAGACAGTGGCTCAGAATAGCTGTGTGGATAAATGTATGACTTGAATAAAGTTGAGACGTAAATGCATCCTGAAGGAGAGAATATAATGTTTGAGAAAGCCTAGTGAAAACAGGCTTGTCTTCTCTGTTCAAAGCCCGCAAATAGCGACTACATAATTAAAAATATTTTCTCTTCCTTGAGTAGCAGATATGCCTCTTCACTATTAGCATAGTCAGTGAAGCTGTAGTGTAACAAAAAAGAAATGTGAACCCATGCTGACTGCCTTTCAAAACACCAAAGTGGCTTTTTACTGGTGTGGTGGCTTGAAAGATGCAGAAGAATTTGGAATTGCAAGGTAGGAAGTGCTGTATGTCAAAGGGGACCAGAGGCAGCATACAGTGTTTAGCCTTTGTGAGAGGGAGAGTATCTGTGGGAGTCTTCCTGTGCCACAGCAGAGAACTTTTACTTATTGGCTTTCAGTGTAAATTTCTTGCTGCTGAGAAGGTTGATTTGAGCTAGTACCACTTGGTGTTAAATATTTTTTTGAAATGGGCATAATGAAGGAAGGCTGAAACTTTGGCTTTCTGTATTTTAAAACATCTAACATTTATTCAAGAAATCTTCTTTGTCTTAGTGGATAGAACCAAGCTTCAGTGAATGAAGTATTGATCTTCGTGTGAAAGCTACTGAAAATTGCATGAACATTGGAGATGGTTGAGAATACAGAAGTGGTAGTGGAAAATGCTATGGAACGTAGCTTAATAGTTCCTTGTATCCTAGCCTTGTCACTTTGCTTCATAGCTGACAGGCATGTCCTATTAATTAAACTTGTTTATGTACACAGAAGGTTTTACTCAATTCTGTGGATCAAATCAGGTGTTTCTTAAAAACTGAAGTCCTAAACATCTATGTACTGAGAAGAAAAGCAGGAAGTCTTGCTGAGCCCAGGTTTTAACACAGATTGAGGATGACAAACTGTCCCTTAATGTGACTAAACTCTCTGAGAATATGGAGATCATACTTGATCTTCAGAGATTTGGTTGCAGCAGAGGTTTTTTTTCTTTTAGAAAAGAATGATGCAGAGATGGATTATGAGTCTAGGTGGGTTTGCATATGCTCTATTTCTGTCATCAATTTAGCTGCGATTAGTAGGCAGCCCGCAATTTTCAGAGTTAAGTGAAGAGGGAAGTATTAGACACAGATCAAAGACTTCCAGCTTCTTTAATATTGTTAGAGATCCCTAACCTTGGGATCCAATCCTGGAATTCCACCTGTATTAGATACCTTTGAGTTATTTCTGTGACGGTATTAAAAACAGAAAAACATATCACCAACAAAAAACTCCTTTGCTTCAGCAGAGCAGTGTTACGTGAATGAGAGACTTTCTTACCATTTAACTGATCAGAATGGCACAGGCTGCAGAAAACATTTGATCTGTGCCAAAAGCAATCAGCTAACTAGCTTGGAAAAACTCTGAAAATTATTTTTGCTTGCAATAGTTTTGTAACTTTAAATAAGTCCTAACTGAATGACAATTTTAGTTCAACTACTAGCTGGAAATAAAGGTTTTAACTACATTGAATGTTCACACAAACCTAGGAAATCAGTAATGTGTGTACAAATTCATGCAAATCACTGCTTAGTACATGTGGGACTGTAAATCTCTCTCCATTGACTCCAGTACCAGCATCACTTAGCACAGATGTTGCTGTCTGTCATTTCTACTGGTTAGTTATACTCCATGGAATACCTTGATCTTTTTTTTACTGTTCATTGTTGAGCCCAAATGATTCTTGTTGTAAAAATCTTGTTCTTATTTCTCAGCTGCTTTTCTTTCGTTGTAGTAATGAATTTCCCTGATGTCAGCTGTCATGAGTGCACTTTATCTACAAGGAAATGCGTACGCTCTTGGTGAGGTTGCTTGTGGTGATTTCTAGGTCTCAAGCAAGTCTTAAATTGTTAATTAAAAACAGGTAGAAAAGACATATGCTACTTCAGATTTGTGAAAAGAAAGCAAATCATGCTTGTGTTGCAATTCATGTGCAACCCTTATTAACCCAATTAACATCCTAGAGTCGAACATGTTTTTTTATAGACTGCTTTATTAAAAGCTTCTTTGTTTTTTCCTAATGCCTCTTACCTGAGATGTGGTAATTGGCCTGTGATATCATATGCTGTCAGTCACTTCTGTTGATGCCACACTTCTTCAAGAGTCCATGAACCAGGTCATAGGATACTTGTAGTAATGGTAAAAGCTGTTTAGGTCATTATCAGTGTTAATTTGAGAACAAAATTCTACTAACATGCATGCAAATAATAACAAGTAGCAAAATCCATGCATTTTGCTTTTATTCAAATTGCAGGGAACAAAATCTTGTATAAACGAGTTTTTCAAGTACAGAAATAAAGCCATTCAGTTCAGTAGAAGGAGGTAATACATAGTTTGTTTCCATATTTCAGGCAGTTCTCAGTGGCTTTGTATTCCATAGGGGTACCTCTAAGCCTAAGCCGAGACTCATGATAGTTAATGAGAACAGGCCTCTGTTCTAGCTCCATTTGGGTGAGGACATTTTGGTTTCTTATAAACCAATGTTACTTGCATGCCATATCTTGAATTAAAATGACAGATTAGGCATACTTAAAATTATTTGGGAAAGTTCAAACCCTATAAGCGTACTGGTGAAGGAGAGGTCATACCTTAGTTAGTTTTTATTTTTCTGATAAATTTCTCTATTTAAAGTTAAATTACAAGGGTCTAACCCAGTTTCTACTGAAGCCAGCTTCTGGCTGACATCAGGATAAAGTTAGCAGCAAGGTAAAGCTAAGAGGAGCTGTATGTGCAAAATGAAGGAGATGAAGACAGAAGTCAAGAGAATGGAGGAAACCAATAGAGAAAATTGTCTTGAAAAGAGGTCTCCTGCAAGAAGACCTTAGGGATTGGCACGAGCAAGAGCAAACATGCAAGGAAAACCTGGTTTCTTTGTAGAAAATGGTGGTACAGTGGAGTGCTGAACAAAGCTCCCGGTGCAGTTCATTAGGTGGATATGTTTCTATGGGACTGCAGGTTTAAAATACTCTTTGTTGGATGAGCAAATATTGTCAGTATAGGTAAACAGCATGATTCATGTCAGGTACTTCTCAAAGTCTTCAGCACCCTTTTCCCTGTCTCTTCTTCCCAGATGGAGATCGATGATTATGTGAATGGGGGAGTGCTCATATTGCTTAACCATTTTCTTCTTTAAAAGCATCTATTTTATTTCTATTGAGAATTTTTTCTCTCTTTCCTCTATATTTTTTTCTCCGGGCTTTTTAGCCTAACTAGCCATTCCCCTCTTTGTTCCTGAGGACCGTGGGGTAGGTTGTACCCCCAGATGGCAATGCCGTGCAGATTTGCTTTGGCAGTGTGAAACACATCAGGCTTTGCTTTCCTAGGAAGTTTGTTTTTTGTTTTGTTTTCAGCTTCCAGTAGAAATCCTTGAGTGCATCTATCTTTTCAGGTGTTACCCTATATAATGGGTTTGCTGTATCTCTGTGGTATAAGCTGTTTGAATTAAATCAGTAGAGGGAACAATACTTGTAGTTAAAAATGCATACGCTAAATTATATGGCATCATAATTGCTCTGAATTGTGCTTGTCCACATGAATAAACAGATATTTCCTGCCATCGCATGTTGTTTTAAGTATTTTCAGTTAGCATTTAACTGAGAGAAAATGGCCATGGGGAGCACAGCCAAGATATTTACTGAATTCAGGTGTTCCCCACTGTGTTGATTTTCTGGGCTCCAGAGACAGCACAGCTGTTGGACTGTCACCGGAGGGATGTATTTTCTGTATGTTCTTACCTGCAGTAATCCTGTAAAGTTAGTGTATGTTCTTAATCACGAGGGGAAAAATAGGGAGAAATATGAATGAGGGGAAAAAATCAAACCAGCGTGAGTGGTGCGTATCTTCTGATTTTCTCCGTTGAAGTTCCTTGAGGCATATTGCATGAAAACAGTTTATTTTGCTGTAGACCCCGTGAGTGGGAACTTATGCTCTGTGCTGCAAGGTGAGAAGCAAATTTTCCTTAAACGTTCTGTTCAGCAACACTGGGGACTCTTTCAGCTTCCCTAGCATTGCTCTGGCAGCAGACTTGCAGGTATAAGTTAGCAAAAAAACATAAAAACTAAACTTTTTTTTTTTTCTCAGTTTTTAGTATATGTTTTTTGGAATAGCAAGTTTTTTTTTTGCAGTCTCTAACAGTGCTGAGATTTTGACTTGTTAATGATGTGATGTTTGATAACATTGCTCAGATGCTATAACAGAAACAATGAGAAAATCTGCACAGAGGAAAAATAGTCATTATAAAATAGTCATAAACCATCTCAGGAATTTGTAAGTACAGCAGGGTTATAAATGCCATGTGTGATTGAATTCACTACATGGTCTTAAACAGTTAACCTATTCTCACAATCTGTTAGTTATGGTAATAAATAGAAATATATCAAATAGTGTAAAATTATATCCTTCAAGGATAAGCTACTATATCCTTCCTAGGCCTTGCATTGAGCCTATGAGCAGCACCTTTGAAGCTGACATTGCTAAATCCATAGTGTGAAGTAACTGCTTAAATATTTTGGTGGACAGTACTTATGGACTTGAACTCTAGAAATGATTATTCTGCTTGCAAAAATAAGTCAGAAATAACATTGGTTACATGTCTCTCTAGTCTTTTATTTGAATAATGAAGCTTTTTGTTCATGACTTGTCCAGTAAACTTTAACAGCTAACATTCCTAGGGATGAGTAATGATAGTTCTTAATATTTCTGAGTCTTTCTAAATACTTTTTTCTGCATATGCCTGTGTGTTAATATACACAATATTTTTTGAGCTATGAAGAGTTAAGGTCTTCATGTATAGGAATTTATTGGGCTCAGAGATGAGCAATCATTTGCATTTTACAGAGCAGATGCATCTCCTCACCTATGGTTACAGAACCAAAATAATAGTTCCAGAAACACTGTTCCAGACTTTACCAACGTCCTAAGATGCAGAAAATCTATTTTTCCATCTTGGGGTTCTCTTGAAGTATGCTAATTACATGGCAGCATGGTGCTTAATGGTAACTCAAACAGGGTAACAGTCAGTATGAGCCTGTAGCCAAGAGTCCTGGGTGCCTTAAATTTAACTTCTAAGTTAGGCACCTCCCTGAAAATGCTAGCTTAAGGTTTTCAGTCGTAGTGGTGATCAGCCAGGTTGACGTGGATTCATTGTATGTTCAGAGCTCGTCTCCATTCTGCCTGAGCTGCAGCCAAATTTAATTTTTATTTATTTATTTTTAACCAGGATACCTCCTCTGTTTTGCTATTTATTTGGCCTGTGTCCTGGGTCTACATCTTTTGTTTAGTGTGATCTTTGGTTGTGAAGTTCAATTCCCGTTTGTACAAGAACTGTAGAAGAACTGCACACTTCTAACTAAAAAATAAAACTTGTTTGGCTTATTAATATTCAATTGCATTTATTTTTAAAGTGACTTTGTTCAGTGCCCTAGAATGCTTGTACAAAGCTGCTTTATAATGTAAATTTGATTTGATTGAAAGTTCTGTAGAAGCCAGATGTACTTGGCAGTGATTTTGAAGTCACACATCCTGATGTTAAACCACAGATGACAAAAAGAAGATTGCTATGCTTGTATGTGTAAATTGTTTGAAAAAATCTTCAATGGGTATGAAAACTAGATATAATTAAATTCTCTACTGTATTAATTTGCAGTGTATTAACAAGGAAGTCACATCCTTTATTCAACATTTCAATTAAGAAGGGCTATGATGTTCTTTACAAGTTCTATATTGTCTTGGACTTCAGCAATCAGTTCTGTTTCACAAAAAGCTGTGCTGATATCAGGTGGAAGTGACTGGAGAGTCCATGCACATAAACCTCTGGGATAAGTGGTCAGATGGACGATGTGCTTAAAGAAAATGAGCAGCTTTTCTATTTCTTATAATAGAATTTAATACGGAGCTTTCCATTTTTCATCCATATTTACTTTTTTAAGTAACCTATTTCTCTGAAAGTCTGCTCTCTACCACACAAGCTGATTAAACAGAGTTTAAAAAAATAGAAGTACCGAATAATAAGGAACTGTAAAAGAAATAAAATAGCTGATTTATTCTCATGGGCTTCACATGTCATCAGCCTGAGTGCTGTCATCAGTCCTGGTGATGCTTAATACTAACCCTGCAAGGTTGGTACACAATATATCAGCAGTAACTTTACAAGGGTAAGAATAGTATACTAGTAAGTAATGTCTATCCTGCCTGAAAAACAGTAGTTGCAGTAAAATAGTGGTAGTTAGTAAAATAGCCATTGGAAAGCTCTTAGATGTAAAAATATAATGCACATCTGTGTTCAACCACTGTGACAGTATGGAAAACAAAAGAATAAGGTATCTTACTGTATGAGGCAGGCCACAATCTACTGGGAAAAAATAAATCCTGCTTAAAAAGTTCTGCTGTATGCTATTAGGACAGGCAAATGCAGAGAAGGAGTAATAGGGGCAAGTTGCTTTAAAACTACCAAGCAATAAACTCCTCTTAAGGAATGATACTTAAACTCCTTATTGGAGAGAGAAAAGGAATAAGGATGTAAAATTATGTTATCATGTTCTACAGGTAATTGAGACTTGAAGGCACAGAAGTGAGAATTTTTTGGACTAGCACTTAATGCATCCAGAGCTTCAAGATGCTGGAGTCCCATGGGAGTGTTAATGAGCAATAACACTGGACAACATACAGCAGCAGCACACACCATCAGGCTCCACTTCTTACTTTTAATGTGTCATCTGATCCATTTACTAAGAAGTCAGATTTTTTTTTTATTCCTCTCAAAAGTAAAGCCTAAAGCAAGAAATGCATAAGTAATAACACGTTGAGTATTGACTGCATTACTGGGTCCCTAGTGGGAATAATTGCAAAAAATCAATTATGTGGGAGAATGCTTGAGAATTTGAAAAGAAACCAGAATTAAACTATATGAAATTTCTTTGGAGAAGGAGGGGGGAGAATCAAGTATGGCATCGAGAGAGGCTTTGAGGTGAAAAGAAAAAAATACTAGAAATAGATTTAAAAAATGAGGTCACCGGGCATTCATGCTTATCCTCAAGAAGAGGCAAGATAATAAATTTCATAGTCAAAGCCTGAAGCTTCCTTAATCATTTGTAGACCAGCTGTTTAGTTCCTGCAGCGTATATCTTCTCTGCTTTTCTCCTGTGATTTAGTGCAGGTCCTGGTTGTTTCTTCTCTCCCTGTGGCATGAGAAGATCAAAATAATAGCAAGAGTTTTTTTTTTTTTTTTTTTTTCTTTCTTTTTTTCCTAGAACATATTTTCTCTTCTAGGCATAGATCTCTTGATTATTTCTTCTTTGTAACAATGTCAGGATAATGGTCCTGAGCACCTTAATGTCTGTTTTTAGGAATGGTGATTTGTGGGTGTTTGTGCTTTTCCTATAGCAGTCACCTGCAAATACAGTGGAAGAAAATGAGTTATCAGGCTCTTCGCCAGGCTATTTGTCAGTTGGAAGATTTGCTTCTCAGAAAGCTGGATAGCTGAATATACTCCTTATAATCAAACAGAATTACTCGGTGACAATAAATGCTGTCTGTGGCACTCAGAAAATGGAATCTGGGGATAAAGTTTCTTGAAGGTCTGTGTTCATATTTCAGCTTCTCCTGAAAATGGCATGTGCCTGGGACTTCTGTAAAAACAGATTTTTATGGAACTGTTCAAGTGTGAGCAGTTTGGAAAAAGAATTGGGAAGGAAAGAACATCTAGCATAGGGTTATGCAGGAGGAACACGTGGTGGTGGTGGATCATGTGGGCATGCCTCTTGTGCATGGGTCACCTCCCTCAGGGGATGGGGCAGAGTCAGATTGTGGTCCTCCTCCCTTTTTATGGGTGATTGGACAAGTTCCTAAAGGCATGAAAGAGATTCAAGATCCCATATTCAAGAAGGGCAGTGGGACTCACTCTTCAACATGGTGTAATGTCCTCCTACCGCTAAAACAACAAAATTGGAACAAAACAACTCCTTTCTTGCTGTCATGTGGCAATGACTGTTTGATTCTTGACACAGAAGAAAATAAGGGACAGCTTGAGTTTGCTTCTATCTGATTGTTTGAAGTGCATTTCTCTATGTGCAATTTATGGATGTTGCTAGTAAAGCATGCAAGTAATTTCTTGCACCTAATGGGAAAAGATTCTGCAGCAAAGGTGCATGAGAAGATGAAAGTGGAAAGCAACAGTAGTTCAGGGAAGAAGAGCTTGCAGGAGGACAGATGACATCACCAAAGGCAGCACACTTTAAACACTATAGCCAAACTGAGCGTAAATTGGACCTACTGTATTCATTATTTTTTTTACTGCATTGACAAAAAAGCTAAGAAGGTCTTTTTTTGGGTGATAATACATTGCTGGCTCTGTCCAGCTGTGCAAATTGCAAACTGTGGGATTTACTCAGACTGAAGTTACTTGTGTCCCTGTGATGCTACTCATCTCCCTGCAAACCAGGAAGCTGGTCATACCGCAGCTCCTGAAAATGTGCATGTGGGGGGACAGAGATGGAAAGCCGTCTCTGTCTGAGCCTTGCATAGGAGAGAAGAAAGTTTCAGCAGTGAGCCCCCACAGTACAGCTAAGAAAGCAGTCATTTTAGGTTCTTGGGTGTACCATGCCTTCGGCTGAGTGGTCGGCCCATTCTTATTCATGAGCTATCGAGCTTTCAAGAGCAGCACAAGTCTACAGCGATATGCTGCCGTGTTTGTGATGCTGGCAGCTCTGGGGAACTGGATCCAGGTTGTACTTGCTCGCTACTTACACACTGCCTATAGTAGCACATCCCTATCAGAAGGCTGTTGGCTATCTAGAGGAAAATACTTGGCTGTACTGGCAAGCAGCAGGCCATGGTCCTACTTCTTTTCTTGGCGTTGCCAACAGCGGCTGTGCCAAAATTCTGCCTAGACCAGGAGGAGTATTGATTGCTGTAGCTCTGTAGAACAACAGAAAGGTAGTATGGGGGAGACAATTGGGCTGTATCTACAAAATTTGTACCTTGTGAACGATGTGCATAGTTTTTAAAATAACCATTGAATATATATACTATTTCTGAAGACGCTGAGTAGAAGCCTGAGATTATACGTCCAATTCAAAAAAGGAAGGCGTTTAAGATAACTCTTTGAGAAGGTGTTTCTTCCCTGCATTTTTTCTGATGCAGAGAATTTCTCTCAACAAGTCTGAGTCAAGGTTTACAGATTTTTTTTCCTCTTATATATACTTTTTTTTCTTATTTCTAGTGGAGCTAGGAATGTGCTTTGGCTGCTACAGTAAACCTTTCATTTAATTAAAGTAGAGGAGTGAAAGAGCATGGTTAAGGACTCAGAAGCTGAGTGAGGTCATATTTTTTTATGGACTTTGCACAGATTGTTTTGTATTCTTACTGTTACAAATAGTTGATCCCCCCAGAAAAGTTTTAACATCGATCTAATTTAAATATTTGTTTGTTTGAAAATGGCTATTGATTTCTGGGGATCTATTTGGAATTTACGAGAACTTGCCAGACAGCTCAGCCCATATATTTCTGTGATTAGCCTCTTTGGGAGCTGCTCATTTTGAATTTTCATGGTGTGTGACTAGTTACCTAACTAGCACATTATTGCTTCTGTTTCATTTTTCAGCGGCAAGCTATTAAAATGGAAGTGAATAAATAGAGAGAGGCTTATAACAGATACACAGAACATGTTTTCTGTGTGATCCTTGGATCTTTTCAGCTACCATCTGTGAAAGATTTAGGCTTGGTATTTCCATGAATAAACCCAGGATCAAATACAGGAACAAAGAATAACAGAGTGAACAAGCAAACTTGTTTATATTTCAGAAACATTGGTAACTCACCTAAGGAATTGCTTTGCTCAGATGAGCTGTGAAATGGAGCACGTGAAGTGTTTAGTACATGTGACAGTATTCTGTATGTGGACATTCCCTATGAATTTGTATGTAACATAACATTTGCAGTCTGAGACATCAGTCAGTGAATTACTGCATCTTAAACTATTTTACAACCCCTTTTGTGTACAAAACATTAGGAAGATGAAAGAAATGACTTAAGCTGCATTTTAATTGTATTACTAGATTAGCTTTGTCTGCATTGCTTTTTTTAGTGTTGACTAGTTTTCAACCCTGAAGTTTCTCATCTTTCAGGACAGAATGCTGAAAAATTCTGGGACTTACTGGTTGGTTCAGAGTTCCTCAGTGTTTGGATTATGGTACTTTCAGCCTCTACAGTCTTTCTCAGAATGTAGAAGTTCTAGAAGGAAAACGATTTCTGACATTTAAAAAAAAAAATAAAGCTTTTTTTTTTTTTTTTTTGAGCTTTGTTCATTCCTTCATTCCTTTCTTCTTCTTAATGAAGTGATTTCACTTGCTTCAGGAATGCTGATTAAAGGCTACCTTAGAAATTCTGTTGGTTATAATGGCATTGGGGAGAGCTGAAAAGGAGGTCACAATTGCTGATGATTTTATTACCAATCCATTTTTTTTTTATTGGACTGATCACTGGAAAAAAGGTAACAAAACTTTAATTCAAACAAATTCTTGGTTGGCAAGCTAAGACTATAGTGACAGCATGGCTTCAGAAAATAGGAATGGAGAGGACTCGCACGTAGGCAGTTGCATTCTGTTCTAGTTGTATATGAACACAGTCTGTTCATCTTTTTCTTTCTCAAACAAAGACGCATGCAATTGTTTCACTTTTTTACTTGTAACATCAGGAGGATAAGGTTGCCACTCTCTATTGTCTTGAGTGCACAATTCCTTTAAACTATTTAATTAAACTATTTAATAAATTGTTTTCCCTGTTGTCAATAAAGTTGGTGGCAAGGAAGTTCTCATTCTTGAAATCTAAAAATAAATGTTGGAAAACATGGTTCACAGGCAAGTCTTTTGTTATTGCTACGGGGCCTTGGTGTAAGAAAAGATCAAAACATTTGGTTAACAAAAATGAGATGTTTGAGGTAATCAAGATGATGAAATGTTTATTGTGGGTAAAGGTGCAGAATATTTTTGTCAAACATAAAATGCAGGGCCTGAGTATGTCACTCCATTACTGTACCACTTTGATCCAGATCTTTGGGCTTTATTCAGCTCACTTGGTCGTGACAGCTCTCTGCATCTTCCTCATTTAAAAATAAAATTTTGGATCTTTTCTTACATATTTACCAGCAGGATAGCATAAGCTAATGAGAACCTAGTTACTTTTGCCTGAGGCATTTATTTCTCAAACATAATGTTTTGGCAGCTTTGCCCTGTAGCAGCAGTCTACATCCTCTTGCAGTGCAGCCTGTTGTGACCTGTACTGAAGGAAGAAAGATCTGAGACATTGCTGTCCCTTCTGACCAGCTGCTTTGCAGCAAAGATGTTTAATTTAGGCCCCAGGCAAGGATCCTTGGTCTATGTTTGTGTCATGGGTTTGGCTGGGATAGAGTTAATTTTCTTCACAGAGGCTTGGATGATACTCTGGTTTGGGATTTTTGAAAATAGCAGTGTGTTAAAACATAAATTTTGAATTGTCAAATAAACCTAAAAGGAAATTCTGGCAGATTAAAATCGTTTTGAGAAGGCACAGAGGAACGTCCAGTGGAATATGAGGATTTAGATCAGTCTTAATGTCAGAAAAAGAGAAGGAAAGGCATTCAGAATTTTTTTTTTTTTTTCCCTCAACATTTTAATATTACTAGAAGTTAGAGGTATTGATTGTGATTGCCAAGTTCTAGGTTAGTTGGAAAGGATGCAGAGCCTACGTTTTTGGTCTTCATGTACAGGGCTGCATCAGAAGGCATTTATGCAGGTGTGGAAGAATCTTATTCCCTTCTTTTTCCTGGGATAAGAGGAAGTATCATTCCGAAGTCCCCAACTGCCAGTGCACTGTAAACTGGTTTTGAACCAGTTTTTAGGCAGATGTAGCATGCTAGTGTCCCTGTTATGCATTAAGGTAAAATTTTCAAGCTTAGCCTTCAGTATGGAGCAACTAATTTAATTTACAAAGCTGCTTGAAAATGTTAGGTGTACGCATGCTGTGCTGAAAAGTCGTGTTGATTTAAGTGAGAGCTTTGTTCAGATAAAAAAGACTAGATGTATTGTGATATGTTGTTGCTCTAGGCTTTCTTTTCAAATAGAAAGTACAAAATTATTTCAATTTCTCATGGTTTTCTCTGTACTTTATCCTGATTCTTAATTGTTCCCATTTTATAAATGCTGTTGTCCACTGAAGATACTCACGAGATATTCAGTGTGGTGATTAATAAAGCAAAAAAAGGCTATGGAAAAAATCCAGTTTGGTGTATGTTAATATGAAATGTGCTATTTTTCTTTAATGAACTGATTTCTGTCATTGAAGTGTCTAACAGTGTTCTGGTGCAAAGGGCTGACATGGATGACTAGCAAAATCAGAGCAAAATTAGATAAACCCCAATTAACTCAACGCAGTTTGATTTTTTTGACGTAGCAGAAATTTATTAGTATATCTAACATGAATCCAAAAAGCTACAGAGGATAATTTAGGAACAGATATGATTCTTTGTGAAGTAGATGTAATGGAGAAAAACATTCGACTGGCTTAGAAACAGCGATTGCAGTGTCATTCCCAGGATCATCACAGACAAAGCATATTGCGTTGTGATGGCTGTATTTGAAGACTTCTCTGAACTGCAAATGTGGTAAGCAATAAACATGGGAATCCTACAGATCCTGAGAGAATTCCCAGCACTTAACTGAAACCTGCTTAGCAAACAGGAAACAAAATCCCCTCTCTCACTAACTTAATAATACTTTTGCAGCAGGGGAGGGGATACCAGTCCTAACAACATCAGAGTTTTCTTGCAGAAGAACAAAAGGTCATCCATAATGTAATCATCAATATGCTTATGTAGGAAATTGGATGAATGCTGCTGAACAATCAGAGGAATTGGGTCCTGGAACAACCTCGTGTAGTCAGAGCAGTAGGGGCAGAATCCTTCCTGACCAAGATAAAAACTTCTTGGCTTCAGGAAAGGCACTATGACTTTTGCAAGACTTGCTGCTTTGTTGGGAATGCTCCTATGTAGAAATACTTTGGAGTCAGGGTGAAAGACACACACAGTGACACAATCAGGAATGGGGTTGCCTAAGTACAGCTGTATATGTGAAAACTGGTAGCAAGCAAAATTCTGCAGTCTCAAGGGTGCAGTAGTTTTTACTGCTGCTGTATGCCATGTCAGGAGAACCTGATGAAGCCTCCTTGGGGAGTCCTGAAATCAGTGCCAGGGAGTGCTCCCAGTACAATGGACCACTGAATGTACCTGAAAATCAGTAAAGAGTTATTGCTCTTTTTACTGACATTTTTAATATTATTATTATTATTATTATTATTATTTTAGAGAGGCACAAAGGCGAAGCAAATGAAAGCCTTTAGTGCAGATGAAAAAGGGAAGTTTTGAAGGCTCAGCAGTTTTGCTTCAGGAGTCTTAGATTCTATTATTTTATTAGATTTTATTATTTATTAGTTTACCATCAAGGTTTTTAACTGAAGTGGTTCCTCTGCTTGTAGGATTGAAAGCTATGGGAGGGGACTTCAGGGACAGTCAGAGTACAAAAAAAAAAGTAGGCTTTTTAGTACACACAAATGGGTCACTGAGTGTAACAGATGTTAAGTCTTATTCTTTTATTGGCATTATCTTTAAATTAGTGCAATTCTTCTGGCTGCATTGGCATTTCTCATGATTTCCATCTGTGTGAATATTAGAGTTAGACCTAATGATGTGCAATTTCATGTGCAAAATGGAATGCTAATTATCAACATGCAAAGTCTTTGTACATTTTTGAACAAATTTTTTCTTCATTGCTAGAACAAGTCTGCAGAGTCATAGCTTGTCTGCAATTACAATGCACTGTGAAAATAGGAAATCTTGTGATAGGAAAATGGCTTGAATGTATTTGAAAAATTTCAGCCATAATGTTCATGTTAAATATATTCATATTACCTGTCTTTCAGTGTATTTTGGAAATGTGTGCTGTGCTTGATGAATTACTGATTTAAAAGCTTAATTCAATTATCTATAACTACTGAGGAAGAAATGTGTTGGCATTACTTCATGCAATTCACTGAATGTACCTGCTCATTGCCTTTTGCTGGTTAGTCACAGACATATGTTTTTTTAATAAAAGCCTACAAATTAACCCTTAAAGTACAGGGCTGTTATAAATCAGAGGTATCTCATCACCTTCAATACTGGTGCAGGAGTTATATTTTGTCCCAGAAGAGATACTGTATAATCTGCGAAAGCTTACACGTACTGCAAGGTCAGTGATTAGGTTGAAGACGTAAACTAAGATGAAATGACAGTATAATTTTTACTGGAAGTTGAAAAGTCATTTGAGTATTTCCAATTATTACATTTCATAAAGTATAGAGAAAATATGGTGAATTTAAATACAACAGTCAGAAACCTGACAAAAATACTTTGTGGCACATATTTATCATGTGATGAGAAAGAGGCTCAAAAATATGTAGGATTTAAGGGTGACACATCTGTGATTAGATGGGATAGAGGTGCAAGAAATTAAGAACCATAGAATCGTTAAGAATTAGTTTAGCTGCTGATATGTGAAAGTAAAATAGAAGTTGTCATGAAGTCATTTTTGGTGAGGTACATGATTGTTTTTATATGTTTGCGTATACAACAGTACTAGGAGAGGAGTAAATGCAAGGAAGTAGGTTCATAATGTTTTCTTTGGTTTGTTTTCTTTAAATTAACTTATGTATGAGATGGAACATGAATCTCCTGGTTCAAGATTAAAGTTGCATGACAACAATCTGGAGTGAGTAAGAAGCTTACATCGTAAAATAGTTGTTGCATCATTATTATTTGTGAATATTTTAACTTCTCTTCCTACTTCTTCCTTTTTTCTCTCTCTCTCTTTTTTTTTTTTTTTTTTAACTATAGTTCTGATACTGATTAATCTCAGAAATGGACTGGGATACAATTACTCTGTCATGAGGCATTATGTTTGTAGATCTTTTGGAAACAATTCTCCAGTTTCTTACGAAAAGAGGAAAGACTTCAAAAAGGCTTTTGAAGGGTTTTTAAAGACTTTCTTGAAGACTATAAAAATGTTTATTTCATTCTGTTTTCTATGTCTGTTTTGATATCTTTTCTTGGGTGGGCAATATTAACACCTGATTTTTGTATCTCCGTATGTATTAGTTGGAGAACAAAGTATAGGATGGGAGCAGAATCATTCCACCTAGTTAGAAAGTTACTTCTGGACAGCCATCCACATAGTGGCAGAGTGAAGTGGCAGCAGGAGTTTATTTTAATATGTTTTTATTTAGGAGTTTTCATTTAATATGTTTATTCCCATTAACAATTAACTTAGCTATATTTAAACATACAAAAAATAGTTTTTATTGCAAGTAACTAACAGTCTTTAAAAGATCCTATAATGTTAATATTAATTAATCAGTGGTGGAGCTGTTTCTAAGAATGAATCTGTCAGGAGACTTATTTAAGTTGATATAATCTTTGATGTCATGTTAATTAGTTTAGCTGATTAAATTTGTGAAGAAAGGGTGCTACTAATCAAATTAGTTTCTTCTGATGGGTAGAAAGCTTTAATGCCAGTGACCTCATGCCTGTTGCATGCTAGTGTCACTCTATTGAAGTCAAGGGATTAAAAAAAAAAAGTTAGGAACTATGAGCTCTAGACTTTGTCTTAATGGATTACTTGCTTGTATATAAGGCCATATTAATTCTTTAGTCATATTTGCAAAATTTACCGAATTTCATGGGTTAGTACTGTATATAATTTCAGTAGGAATTAAAACCGTATATAGTTCTTATCTGAAAAAGAAGACAATAAAATACATTATAGAAAGAAGTGGAAAGTAGTAGTAGGCAGAGAAAATAGTATCCATGCTATGTAGGTCTAACTTTGCTCCCATCTGAATCAGTAGTAAATCTGTTACTGGATTTAATGAGGGTCACTTGGGACAAAACTGAATGCCTGGAAAAAATAATTATTTTAGGGAATTTAATAAGAAACTTTAATAACATGTTGAAACAAAGCAATTGTTTTGGCCACAAATGGAAATTACTGCTTGCTTATATGTACAGGTTTTAGAATGAATTTGTCCCACTTAAACCATAGAAAATTAAGTACCCAGTCAAGGGGTAGTTCATCCAGCCTTCCTTCTGATCACATAAAGAAGGTGAACAACCCAAGCAGGTCTAGGCTAATTCCTCTCCCTCCCCTTCACCCCAAGTAAATTGCCATGTAAAAGTGATGACACTTCTGTTGAACAACAGTCAGTAAATATGAAGAACTCTGTAGTCACTATAGTTGTGACATTATGAAGAACTTCAAGAATATTTAGAGTAGGACCAAAGTTTGTAACCATTTAGTACTGCAGTTTGGGGGATGGTATTTTACAAATATTCACTGTGACAGCAGTCATTGCAATTCTTTCCTTATTTGTAAATCCATTAAATTTTTTTTACAAGTAAATATTTTCATTATTCAGTCAGTCTAGAAAAAAAATAAATCAAATTGAGAGAATAACAATGACCAGTAGAAGATAGTATTTGTTCTGGTACTGTCCAGAGATTGGTGTGATGAGCACAATAAACTAAGCTAAAAGTTAAAGGGATTATAACCTTATGCAAATGTTAGGAATAAACACTGACGTGTACAGCTCGTTGACTAAAGTATATTACAGTAAGAACAGGAATCACGAGTGTGTGATTTATTAAAACAGGCATGGTTTCAAAGCATGAGTAGGAAGGGATAATTCATTGTCCGACAAGTGAAGTCAACTTATTATGAATGCCCTAAGCACCAGAAATAAAATCTGTCTAGTTGCCTATAAGAAATAATTGTTAGATGTAAATGACATCACACAGCTTTGGAAATATGGTTATGTACATTCATGCTCAAGAGTGAAGTGATTGGCATGTGATGGTTATACCAGATGGGAAGCTACAGTGGTTAATAGTAACACCCATACAGCAAGCACAGCTATGCTTCCCAATGAGTTTTCTATGTGTATTTAATGACGCCTTTTCTTCACTGCCATTTATCACAGGACCTTGTAAACATGAAGAAAGTAAGGAAAATGTATTGTGTTGTATTTAATGAAGTCTGTATTTATTCACAACAGTTTTGTATGTGTTTTTCATTACAGTCTCTTTTATCTCCATATTTACAGGTTCCTGTGATATAATGGCAGTGAGGAAAAAAGGATGTTATTTCTTCAGAATTTTTCTCCATATTTAGAAGATCTTGTCATTAAACTCTATTCAGGGAAACAATGTGACATGGATTCAGAATATAAGTCATGCTGTCAACTTGTATCAATCCATATCCATCCACTTAGCATTCATACCTGTTTGTGATTTGTATAACCTTGGTAGCTGCAGTGGTGTTTGATTGTAAATAGAAGGAAAACCATCCTCTTTTGCTTGCAAGCAGGATGACATTCAACAGCAGTGAAATAGGGTGTTCAGTCCTCCTGGAAGCAGGAGGAGTGATTTATTCATCATAATTTCTTGGATTCCTATTCAGATTTACACTCATTACTGCAGTTAATGCTCTGAGTGTGTAGCATGTGATTTTTCTGGCACAACATTTGGTCATTGCTATGATTCTTCATCGCACTGAAGAGTTTTTTTCTTCCCAGAGGCTGTCTTTGTCATTCAGTGGAGCTTCCCAGAACCCCCACATTTATTTTCATCTGCTTCCTTCTCCATTCCCAGTGTTCTTCAGTTCACTTGTTTGACAGTTCATTTTCATTTCTATTCTTTGACTCAGATGTAGACAGATTTTATTTTTCCATTATGCAATTTTTCTTTCCTTACCTTCAGAAGTTACTAGTAAAAAATTATTTCTTGCTGCTAGATCCCGCTTTCTTTGTTTAAGGAAAAAAATCACAATTCTTTCACGGCATTGTGTCAATCTCGTGTTCCTCTAGCAAATCTCTTGCTCTGTTACATGGGAATTTTTAATGGTCATAAGTGCCCATGTTCATGTCTTACTGGTTTTCAATAAATTTTCATTCAAAAATACATGGATTCTCTTAACAGTAATTTAATACATGCCTGATTTCATTTGGAAAGTCTGTGTCAACAGAAGTTGTATTAAACCAGTACTGTATTTATCTTTCAAGTCAGACAGCGATTGATTGAATTCAAACTTATCAGTGTTCCAGTTTTATACCTATAAATATAACTTAAATATTTGCTTGAATGTTTTTATCCAAAACCTTTTCTGGCTCTTCTTTAATTGCTATTTGGTGTTTGTGGTTTATTATTCTCGTTTGAAATGTTTCAGTCATTGAGTCAAAACACTGGCAACATATAATAAATTAGCCAAACATTCCAGAAATAATAGAGGAGTGTGGCACTGAGGTGAAGATTTTACAAGAGTACCAAAGACTGAAGTTTGTTAACATTAAGTGTTCAGCAAATACTTGCAGGTAACTAATGTTTGAATAACATTATGGTCAATTGTTGGAGAATTTGGGATTACGAGGGGACTAAATTCACAAGAATATGATTCACAATGAATAATTCAGTAGGCACTGAACTAACCTTTAAAACTCTAATTTGCCTCATATTTCACAAATTTCACATCCTACTGTACATTATTAACAGTTAATCTTTTAATTAGTTTTCTAGAGATCTTATCTATTACACAACCTTAGAACAAAAAAAAATTAATTACAAAAGTTTCTTTGAAGTTGGTTTATAAGGAAGAAAACATGGTTTAATTGGTACCGTTGACTTGAACAATGGTATTTACATAAGCCTGTAGAATGGATCTCTGTTAAATAGTAAATTTTAGAAATTCTGTATAGGTGCCTTGTTAGGCTTAGTTTGTTGCATTTTGATATTTTCTGTTTTGTTGAGTAGAATCATTTTAGTGTCTTATTTTATTTTGCAGGAGCAGAAGACTGTACCTTGGTATTTTTTTATACATAATTTTGAGGTATTATATATAATTTTGAGGTAAATTATTTGCTTAGTAGAGATGCTTATGTTTTATGATGAACATGGTATATCTTGTACTTTTTAAATAATGAATTATCCATGATCAGGTCTATTTGCTTTTAAAAATTATCTTCAAAAATAGTTCTTGACCTCAGAGAACTGAGGATTCAGTGTTTTCAGGTTTCCTAGCTATATATATATTTGACACCAATAGTGTTTACAGAAAGGGAGTTTACTTCATAGAAGGAGGATTGGTGAGTATTCCAGGCTGTGTGGGAAGGTTTTTGATGTAAACTTAAGCTTAGTTTCACCATCTTTTTACTAACTTCAGATAAAAAAAAAAGGTGAGTTTGTGTTGAGTGTGGTGCTGACTTATCAGCATATGAAAGTTGAATTGCTTTCTGTAAAGCACTTAATATTAGTAATGAAAAATTGAGAAAACAAGCTTACTGTATCATGAAGTGCACAAGTAAGAGGAACTTCAAAAAATGAATTTTCCTGTAGTTAGTTTAACCATAAATGTCATATAAAGCCTTGTGGTTTATGTGCTGTATGACAGACTGTATGGGTAAAATTTTAGAGATGGTGTAGTAACTAACTTCTAGCTTCATCTCTCTCTGTGCAACACTATTTTAATTAGTTATGAATTATGCAACTACTTCCCCAAACTGGCAGAAATTATATACATACACACACACACACACACACACACACACACACACACACACACATATATTTGCCTTCTTTTCTACAAACACAAAATTGCTTAAATTATTCTCTCCAAATAAACAGCTGTGCTGTTGGCAAAACAGGCATGCTGCTGGGGTACCTTATGGTTGGTCTTCAGCGTTTGTCAGACACAAGACTGATCTTCATGTACAAATCAAAGCACTTCAGTTCTGAAGATGCAACCATGATAGCAAGGAACTCAGTGATTATGTCTTAGAGGAAAACAGAATAAACTAGTATGTGTTAGTCCACCAAGTGATGTGAGACTTGCTTCCTGGGAGATTTTTCCAAGCTTTTGCTTGCTCTCTCCTCCTGTGGCTTGCAGCTGAATCTTGTGGCCCTTTCAGAACAGGGGAATGTGGGATAATGGGGAGATGGAGCAAATCCTACTGATCTTAGGATTTGCGTTCCCTACTGAGTTCAGTAGGCAAACACTGATTTAAGGAGTACCCAAACTTCCATAGCAGCAACTTTGGCCTAATGCAATGAAGTGTATTACTAAGTTTCTCTGTTTCTCTTGTATAACCATTCAAAAATTGTAAATGGTGGCTGTAATTTTGAGGATTGAAAAAGAGACCCCAGCTGGACTTGGTCCTTGTTCTCTTATTTGTCCAGTAACGGTGAGTTGCTTGCTCAGATAAACCAATACAGAGCATGTTGTTATACAGGGGTAAGAATTATTGTCTTCATAGTGCTTTTTCTGAAGTGCTCCTCTGTATGATTTTCAGATCTTTTCACCTCTACTGCTGATTTTTTTTTTTTTCTAATTGCATATCAAGAAAATATTTACCCAATAATAAAGGTCTAATGTCTTGCAGAACCAATTTGTTCGAAATGACTGAAAATTAAAAAGAAACAAAACCAGCAACAACAAAAACACTACCTCAGCTGCTGGTGAGAGGAGTCCAAGCTGTTCTGCAAGGTGAGGGCTGATCTGGAAGCCAGTGCTGGCAGCAGGAAGCTTCCTGTTTGCTGCAGCAGGCTTTGGAGTAAGCATTTTTATTGCAGACATTTTCATGAAAACTTTTATCTGTCTGTTGTATGTTACTGTGTGTAGTGGATAATTGATCTGTGCAACACATTTTAATTAATCAATATTTCTATTTGGGCTAAATTGCTTATATGTTCGTAAAGTTTTTTTTTTCCAAACAAGAATTCCCAAGAGATCGTTCAGCAGAAGGTATCAAAGGTATCATGCTTGATAACGTAAATTTTAATTCCTTCAGGTAGGTAATATCTGATAATTAAACAATTTCTGGTGTGAGGCTTTTCTTCTGTAGAAGATAGGGATTAGTGGATATATCAGGGTGGTTTCTAGACATTCAAGTAAAAAAATTGTCGAGTCTCTACTGCCTGAGGGTTTGGGAAGAACAGACAGGGAGTGATATTTTGGTTTGTTCATAGCTTCTAGCATTCTCAGAGAAGGTGAATTAAGTTTCTTGATCCTAAAGGAAGATAATTACTAGTTCTCTATAATCCCCCAAAGAAAATCTCCTTATTATAATGCTAGATCATATACCAGTTTGTCCCTCATCTAATACGACTGGCTAATTATTAAAATTCTCCATTTTTCTCCAGCTGTTGTCTTCCTGGGTAAACAAATTGCTGAGTTCAATTGGCTTCCATTTGCACTTCATTGCTTCTTGACAGCAAACACTCTGTAAAAATGAGCTGCCTCAGGGTGTTTATAATCTCCAAGGGAAGAAGAAACAAATGTATGCATAATTTCTCCAATTTTTTAGTATTGGCTTCCACAAAACATAGCACTTAAAGTTTTGAGTGCAAAACTGTTTTTTCAATAAGCTAATATCAAGGTTACAACATTACCCTTTTTGTAGGCAGAAAGAGCCCTTCATTTGTTTCAAATCATTTTCTGCTGCGACGATGAAAATTGCCTTCTGAGAAGTGCAAGGTAATTAAAAGGTCAAACCAAGGGCAAGAAGTATATGGCTTTACTTGTGTAAAGAATTCCGCTCAGAAATGGCTCAAACAGACTTAAACAGTGACCAAACTGTGCTGAAATGTGTTAATCAAGTATTTGGGTTCTTTGCTTCATTTATACTGCAAACAAAAGAGAGGTAGGGAGGGAGGAGAGGGACACAGTCACGTAGTATCAGCTGATGCAAGTCCATCAGTGCTGCTGTGCCCATCCTCTTCCCATAAAAAGTTATACTGTGGGTGTTCTCAATCATATTTCTGCTGCAAAATAGCAATATCTTAAAAGCTTTTCTGTTTATTTTCTTTAGGTGTAAGATAAGAGGTAGATAATCACTAAGTAATAGGTATTAAGGAATCGAATTCTCTAAGGGGGTCCCAGAATCTCTGCCAAGAAAAAATACAGGCTAGTAGTTTGAAGTTCTTAACCTTCCAAATGAATTTTTAAAGGATCCTTAAAGGATGTGTATGTGCATGTGTAAGCCTGAATAATTTTAAGACCTTGGAATGTTATTTTTCTCTGCACTACATTTAGTTTCATGTCACTTCTCATGTGAAAAATCTTGCAAAGCAGCAAGAAGTAACGTAAGAAAACGGTGGTGCTGGAATTCTATTTTTTCTCTCTCTATATATGTAGTCAGCAGGAAATATGAAAATTAGTGACAATAATAAAAGGCAAATAATGTCCATGGCATATTTTGCACCTTTTCAAATCTGGTGCACTAAAAAGGATCTCCACATAAATTTTATGACTACATTGCAACTGTAGGCAAAAGGTCATCCTCCATTTTGGGTTACTCCTGTAGGGAAATCAGGGTTATAAAGATGCTCTGCCATGTTCTGTAGCACAGAACTTCTGTTGGTGAAACAAAACTTTCTTGTTTCAATAAAATGTATAGAGTGGTGAGAAACCTTAGAACTAATCAGATCACTTAGTGAATTTTCTCATCTTAAATGAAGTACATGGTACATATTACAAAAAAATGTAGATAAGTGCATTTGTATTATTAAAAATAAGAATTAAAATATTTTACATAAGCTGTCTTTCCTCCTAATAATTTGAAGTTACCATTTTAAGTATGAAATATTTTACTTTCATACCAATACACTAGAATTAGTACACTTGGCTAGTGGTGCTTCTGAAAATTGCTGTTTGTTTCATAACATAACATTTAATCATACTGACACTTTATAGTAATTAATGTACATTCTCTATATTTATATTTGGAGAACAAGTCCTATGAGGAGCAGCTGAGGGAGCTGGGCTTGTTCAGCCTGGAGAAGAGGAGGCTCAGGGGCGACCTTATCGCTCTCTACAGGTACCTCAAAGGAGGCTGTAGCGAGGTGGGGGTTGGTCTGTTCTCCCGCATGCCTGGTGACAGGACGAGGGGGAATGGGCTTAAGTTGCGCCAGGGGAGTTTTAGGTTGGATGTTAGGAAGAACTTCTTTACCAAAAGGGTTGTGAGGCATTGGAACAGGCTGCCCAGGGAAGTGGTGGAGTCACCATCCCTGGAGGTCTTTAAAAGACGTTTAGATGTAGAGCTTAGGGATATGGTTTAGTGGGGACTGCTAGCGTTAGGTCAGAGGTTGGGCTCGATGATCTTGAGGTCTCTTCCAACCTAGAAATTCTGTGATTCTGTGATTATTCCCTTTTCACGTAGTGCTTCATACATGGATGCGCAACCTCCCTTATCATTGTAAGATAGGACTTCCCTTCCATTACTATCTAGTGTCTATTTATGAGTTTATATGCATATGTGTTTATATATGCTCATGCGTATGTGAATATTCACATGATTATGCCTGAGGAAACGTTGCTGTTGATATATCTAGAGCCAGGGGGATTGAATTTAATTTCTGGTGTTAGCAGCTGGTTTATGGTAAGGATGGTAATGATGTGGCTGTGGCTGTCATTTCATTGCTTCACCTGTTTTTTTTTTTGTGCACTCCCTTTACTTTTTTTTTTTTTTTTTTTTTTTTTCTGGAAGGAAAGAAGGTAGTGTTTTGTGAAGTTATGCCAGCATATATTTTAAAAGATGCCTTATTTAGTAAGAATGCATTGGTGCCATACTACCACAACACTCATACTCTACTATTGAAGATTGCTGATGTAATGTGGAAGGGGAAAGGAGATGAATGATTTCAGATTCAGCCTTTCAAAGAGGAAGATTGTTCAAAACCAAATAAAATGTGAAAAAGGTGGTTGTGTTCTACAAGTTTAACCTATGTCATTTAAGAATAAGAGTATCATTTATTGAGGAGTCAAGTTGGCTGCAGTATTATATGTGAGCATCTGTAGGTATGGAGAAATGAAATTAAAAATGAGAATTTGGGGTCTCAGTGACAACAATGGGCAAAGTTGGCTACAGTAAACTAAATTGCTGGAGTGCTTGGTTGTGCTTTAAGTCAATTATTTGTACAACACAGTAGCTTAATATTTAACAGTGAATACTAGATATATGTGTGCCAGAAGAAAGAGCTGTGAACTTTTTCCCACTTCTGCTTGTCTGTTCTGTTTTTGAGCAAGCTGTCATAATAATGGCATGGTACATGCTCAGCCTTATGTTAACAACTTTCTGGAGATGATATACTATTCCCTTTGGGCAGCCTGCATGCCAGCACTTGGCATATGCACAAAGGGAAGAACTGAGAAAGGGAAGGGTGGGTATTTCTGTGATCAGCAAATATCTGGGAAAAGATGAGACAGCAGGCTATTTCCATATTGCTCAGAGGTAGCCTTATTTTTTTCCAGTCTTTTCCTTAAAAAGATCGAGTGCTGATTAGACCTCAAATACAGTTTTTATTTTACTATTTAAACCAAAAACAAATCCCCAAACTTCACAAACTATATCCTATTAATTTGTTTTGGGGTTGTTTTTATCAGAATAGGAGTTAGCCCAGATTAGGAAAACAAACAAAACCCACCTACAGTGTGAGACTGATAAGCTGAAGATGTCATCTGAGTGCCTATGCAGTAAGGCAAAGGTGGCTAAATTGCAGTGCTGGCCACCAAGCAGTCTGCAGAACTGGGGCATTCAGCTCTAAACCAGTTTCCTTGTAAGCTGTAAACACCAGCGATTCATTTACTTGCCCAGTAACCTAGTTAGATACATCAGTTCTATGATTCTGTGATTCAACAATGTGCTCTTCATTCCACATTCAATATCATGCCATGTTCAGCGTAGCATTCATTTTAAGGTGTCACTGAAGTCTTGGTTCCTAACATAGATTTGCAATGTAGGTATCTTCTACAGATCTGTAGATGGACACTGCCATTCTGACAACAAAGTGGACATTTTTTTAGTCCACATTCTCAAGTCATGGCAGACCAACTCTCCTCCCCTCTCTCCCCTCCAAATTCCTTTTAGCCATGGTTTTGAATTCCTAGATATGATGGTCAAAGTTCGTGGACATACTGGAAAGAGTCCAGCAAAGGGCAACCAAGATGCTCAAGGGATTGGAGCACCTCTCCTGTGAGGAGATTCTGAGAGAGCTGGGACAGTTCAGTCTGGAAAAGAGGAGGCTTGTGGGTGGATCCTATCAAAGTCTGTAAATACCTAAAGGGAGGGTGCAAAAGGGATAGAGCTGGGCTCTTTTCAGTGGTGCCTAGTGTCAGGATGAGGCATAAAATATTCAATTTGCCATCAGAAAAAGTGTACAGAATCACATGCAGTAGCAGCAGCTGAAACATAGCCTTTTGTCAACAGTCAGGTTTCTTGTCAAGCTATGGCCGTCTCAAAACCTAGTGATATCATAAATTTGTATTTATTTTAATAGCATTAAAGCCTAGTTAACTTTTTTCATCTGTTCCTAGCAGCAATATATCGTAGAGATACAGTAACAAGTGCAGGGAGATATATACCATGTATTAAAATCAAGTGTACTTGGTTTGAACTGTACAAATACTTCCATTTCAACGCGGGCTTTTGAGGAAGAAGATACTACTCAGCTTGAGTAAATTAATCAGAATCTGGTCTACCATGAATGCTCATGAACTTGTAGCTTGAGTTTTCTGATTGCTGGAATCTAGTGTTGAGACTAGCAAGACTTGAAGCATACCTGCCACTGTGTGCTTGGAATTTCATATTTTCATTTAGGATTACAACACAGCCCTGAGAAAGCAGTCTAGGAGGTTTCTGGAGAGCGTGGAAGATAGCTTCCTGACGCAGCTGGTTAGTGAGCCTACCAGGGGAGGTGCCCCGCTAGACCTTCTCTTCACAAACAGAGAAGGACTGGTGGAGGACGTGATCGTCGGGAGCTGTCTAGGGCAGAGTGACCACGCAATGGTGGAGTTCACTATTCTTGGCGAGGCCAGGAAGGGGACCAGTAAAACCGCTGTATTGGACTTTCGGAGGGCTGACTTTGAGCTGCTCAGGACACTGGTTGGTGGAGTCCCTTGGGAGGCGGTTCTGAAGGGCAGAGGGGTCCAGGAAGGCTGGGCGCTCTTCAAGAGGGAAGTCTTAATGGCGCAGGAACGGTCTGTTCCCACGTGCCCAAAGACGAGCTGGCGGGGAAGAAGACCGGCCTGGCTCAACAGAGAATTGTGGCTTGATCTTAGGAGGAAAAAGAGGGTTTATAATCTTTGGAAAAGTGGGCAGGCCACTAAGGAGGACTTTAAAGAAGTAGCGAGGCTGTGCAGGGACAAAATTAGGAAGGCCAAAGCTCATCTGGAGCTCAATCTGGCTACTGCCGTTAAAGATAACAAAAAACGTTTCTATAAATACATCAACACAAAAAGGAGGACTAAGGAGAATCTCCATCCTTTACTGGATGCGGGGGGAAACTTAGTTACAAGAGATGAGGAAAAGGCGGAGGTGCTCAATGCCTTCTTTGCCTCAGTCTTTAGCGGCAATACCGGATGTTCTCTGGATACCCAGTACCCTGAGCTGGTGGAAGGGGATGGGGAGCAGGATGTGGCCCTCATTATCCATGAAGAACTGGTTGGTGACCTGCTACGGCACTTAGATGTGCACAAGTCGATGGGGCCAGATGGGATCCACCCAAGGGTACTGAGGGAACTGGCAGAGGAGCTGGCCAAGCCACTGTCCATCATTTATCAACAGTCCTGGCTATCGGGGGAGGTCCCAATCGACTGGCGGCTAGCAAACGTGACGCCCATCTACAAGAAGGGCCGGAGGGCTGACCCAGGAAACTACAGGCCTGTCAGTTTGACCTCAGTGCCAGGAAAGCTCATGGAGCAGATTATCCTGAGAGTCATCATGCAGCACTTGAAGGGGAAGCAGGCGATCAGGCCCAGTCAGCATGGCTTTATGAAAGGCAGGTCATGCCTGACGAACCTGATCTCCTTCTATGACAGAGTGACGCGCTGGGTGGATGAGGGAAAGGCTGTGGATGTGGTCTACCTTGACTTCAGCAAGGCTTTTGACACCGTCTCCCACAGCATTCTCCTCAAGAAACTGGCTGCTCTTGGCTTGGACTGGCGCACGCGTCGTTGGGTTAGAAACTGGCTGGATAGCCGGGCCCAAAGAGTCGTGGTGAATGGAGCCAAGTCCAGTTGGAGGCCAGTCACTAGTGGCGTCCCCCAGGGCTCGGTGCTGGGGCCGGTCCTCTTTAATATCTTCATCGATGATCTGGACGAGGGCATCGAGTGCACCCTCAGTAAGTTCGCAGATGACACCAAGTTAGGTGCGTGTGTCGATCTGCTTGAGGGTAGGAAAGCTCTGCAGGAGGATCTGGATAGGCTGGACCGATGGGCTGAGGTCAACTGCATGAAGTTTAACAAGGCCAAGTGCCGGGTCCTGCACCTGGGGCGCAATAACCCCAAGCAGAGCTACAGGCTGGGAGAGGAATGGTTGGAAAGCTGCCAGGCAGAGAAGGACCTGGGAGTGATGGTGGATAGTCGGCTGAATATGAGCCAGCAGTGTGCTCAGGTGGCCAAGAAGGCCAACGGCATCCTGGCTTGTATTAGGAACAGCGTGACCAGCAGGGCTAGGGAGGTGATCGTCCCCCTGTACTCAGCTCTGGTGAGGCCGCACCTCGAGTACTGTGTTCAGTTTTGGGCCCCTCGCTACAAGAAGGACATCAAGGTGCTTGAGCGGGTCCAGAGAAGGGCGACGAAGCTGGTGAGGGGCCTGGAGAACAAGTCCTACGAGGAGCGGCTGAGGGAGCTGGGCTTGTTCAGCCTGGAGAAGAGGAGGCTCAGGGGCGACCTTATCGCTCTTTTTAGGTACCTCAAGGGAGGCTGTAGCGAGGTGGGGGTTGGCCTGTTCTCCCACGTGCCTGGTGACAGGACGAGGGGGAATGGGTTTAAGTTGAGCCAGGGGAGTTTTAGGCTAGATGTTAGGAAGAACTTCTTCACTGAAAGGGTTGTGAGGCATTGGAACAGGCTGCCCAGGGAAGTGGTGGAGTCACCATCCTTGGAAGTCTTCAAAAGACGTTTAGATGTAGAGCTTAGGGATATGGTTTAGTGGAGGGCTGTTAGCGTTAGGTTGGAGGTTGGACTCGATGACCTTGAGGTCTCTTCCAACCTAGAAAATTCTGTGATTCTGTGATTCTGTGAGATATGGTAAGCAGCATTGTGCATACTTTACAGCACATGCTGTTCTGGCACTTCAAAAAAGCCCTGCACTTTGAACAGACAAACATTTCTAAGTTGTAGAAATCAAGCTTGGCAGTATACATGGTTATATGAACTCAAACTTTTTTCAAGTCGTGTGCAATTAAAAATGCCACCATACTAATTTTCCTGGTATGTGGGGTGAAGTTAAGCAGACAGCTTGTGCAATTAGATTCCTCACATGAATTAAGAGAACAATCCTGAGTAGGACTGATACAGCTTGCAACTTATTCCTGCCAGAGGCTTCCCCCTGCCAGTTTCCTTAGGTCTCTACTGGGCCCTACCATAAACTGAGAGAGACAGAGCTCCTAGGTCTGTCTTCATGATTTTGCTAGCTAATCCTGGCAGTGGGAATTTTAGCAAGGCAGAATCCCTAGAAGCTATACTGTTTCATTGCCCAGTCAGTACTTTCATATTTGTGGAGCTGGGATAACCTGGAAGAACAGGCTGCAGTCTCTATAAAGGATCATCTAATTCTCCACTCCTCTACAAAAGATTTATCAGGATAAATATTAATTTCTGGTGTTGCTATGAAACACTGTAGAAGTGGTCCAAACCTGTGTAACCACATTTGTGGCAATCTGTCCAGGTGCTTTTCCACTCAGCAATATTTTTAAAAGATTTATTCTGTATTTATTACGGCGTCCCTTCAGGAGTCCAAAATTAACTGTGGACCACTGTGCATAACTACAAGTGCTGGCCAGTCTTTTCCTAAAGAAGTTAGTACAGTTGAGACTAGGGTGAAGCAATTCCTTTCCATTGTGATCAGGCATCTTTTCAATAATCTGTATTCTATAGTTCGATGTAGAAAATGTTTACTCTATACCCTTTTATTAACTTGTTGTTCAAAAACAAATCTGTACATATAAGATTGGGCTACCAAGTTATATGTATTCAATGTATTAAAAACTGTTCTAACTGTTCTGGGCAGAAAAGGTTGTCTACTGGTAAGATAAATCCCTATGCATAAAAAAGTTAGTGGGTTAGCTATCTACTCTGTTCTTCATCCTCTGGGTATACTGCAGCAGCCTGGCTTTTGCAGGCAAACTGGAATTTAGAGTAGCTGTGATGCAGCTCTAATTTACATCAGAGAATAGGTATGTTCAGTGTGTCCCTGAAGGGCTTTTTATTAGTGAGTCCAAAATAATCTCCTTTTTCTGACCTTTGGGCAAAACCTTTAACAATACGATAATTCGAATCCTTTGGGTTTAGTAATAATGAATCTGTCTCAGACTGTTTCCTTATAAAATTGAAGTTGTTCTCAAATGTTGTTCTTTCACTTTTCAAGCCAAAATACTGCAAGTTTATTGCACTTATAGTAGAAATGAGAAATGAATATATTACAACGGTCATCCTTACTGCAATAGACAGCTGGGACCAACCTGGTTTTCTGTTTCATGGTTCAGATTCCATGTGCATCTTCATAAGCATCAGATAGGGAATGAAAGTACCACCAGAATTGTTTGGATACTGTGTGTGTTATTGCAAGCATCAGAGGGGGGAGAAGCTATCCCCTGAATTGTTTTATCTTCCTATGTAAATGTTAGCTTTTTTTTTTTATTTTGCTTCCTGGTTTTACTAATATTCTGAAGCCAAAACGTTTTTGATTTCCAGTGCACTATGAGTTTTGAGGTGAGCTCTGTCTATTAATATTTCTTTTAAGGTCTTCCAGTTTGGCCACCCACAAAGGAAGGTGGACGGAGTCACAGTTTACTTCCTAACCTAGACATTGACTGATGTGTCTTATCCCTCAGTCGCATTTTATCTGTAGGAAAGTATGACTTCAGTGGTGACTTTAATTCAAGCAGGTGAGATTTTCTAATGTTTGAGTAAGAATAGAAATTTTATTAGCAGATGAGAGCTGGCTGAGTGATGTTTATAGCCCTATTAATTTTTGTGTAGGCTATAGCACCTGGCTTGCCAGACAATTGTCTGTTCCAGTCAAAGATCAGGTGAAAGAAAAAAAAATCAGTCAGGGATTGCAAATATGATCATACATTCTATTTTAATCAATTTTTAAAGTTGTAGTTAAAGATGTCTTGCAGGCATTTCACACCAAGTACTTTGCATTTTTGCCAACACCACAGTTTAGCACATCCTAAAATCAAATCTAATCTCTACATCATCCTGAAAGGTGCTGAATGTTACATGAGAAACCACAATTATTTACACGTTTCTACTGAAATTATGTTAGTGTATTTGTTGACTTTAATTTGGTTGTAAACAAGTATTTTTATCAACATTAAAGTGCTCTTATTCATGTCAAGCTGCACCTGCCTTTCCATCCTTTTCCATGCCTGCAATATTCATGGGCAATTAATTATCCAACAAGCAATTATAGTCTCAGGTGTATTCTGGGTCTCTATCGAAAATTGGGCTGATGAATCTAATGAAGCTGGAATTTCAGAAATGTCTTTCAAATACTAAGAGTCAGAGTGTGGTTTGTTTGCTCACTCACCCCTTCCTCTATTTGTATTGCTTCAGAGAGGCATTGTGCAACAGTGTAGTTACTATAAGGGTGACTAGAGAATTTATTGTTTCTCTTTAAATTCATTCTTCCCTCTTGTGCAGAACTTGCAAAATATTGAGTATTTAAGAGGTGAGATGTGCTTTCATCTTCCTTTGCCTGGAATAAGACATAGGAATGACCAGTGTCTCTGTAGAAGCCTTCTGTACAGGTGTAGTGGAGACAATTCACAGAATATTATGCCTAGGACGGAATCAAATTTTCTTTGCCTTCTACTATAGCAAAACATATCTTTTATAATTTTATAACATTTAATAAGTGGAACTCAGAATTATCTGATTAGCTATGCAAATTGCAGTATGGAGGACTATAAATAAAGAAATTTGGGGGCAAACTGTAGAGCATTTATAATCATCATCAGTCAAATTTTACTGAAGTTAAATGAAGCTGTGATCTGTA
This sequence comes from Aythya marila, assembly GCF_965140915.1. Taxonomy (NCBI): domain Eukaryota; kingdom Metazoa; phylum Chordata; class Aves; order Anseriformes; family Anatidae; genus Aythya; species Aythya marila. The sequence continues at coordinate 4,298,788 of NC_139049.1, forward strand.
AGCAGCTGAGGAAATTATTTATACCTGCTTATGTCCCTAGCTGTTATGCTGGGAGGGATCTAGAAGGCCAAAGAAACCTGCCAGTCTTCAATTTTCTTTTAGCATACTTATGGATATGATGCCCACTTAGTGCAAATTTAGGAGTTTCTAATCCTTCCCCATTCTCTGTTTCTTGGTTGAGATCTGCCTTTGTAAACATCAGGTAGCAACCTGCTGCTTTATTTTTACTATTTGTACAGTAAGAGGGAACTTAAATATACTCTGCATACTGCAATGGAAAGAGCGAAGGAATCACAAACTTTGCTCAGTTCATCTTGAAAAGTTTTAAAATAGAGAGGTCAGACACACAGAATTTTGCATTCTCATGAGTTGCCTGCTGGTTCTTATCCTGCCTGCCAGGGAGCATGAAGTAGTAGCACAGCTGACAACTCCAATCACCCTGGATCCAGCTCCTGCCAGCCACCTCCTCCTAGCTGGTCTGCACACAGGTCTGGTCCAGGCTTTTCACGCTGCCATCAGGTCACTTCACAGCAAAGGGAAAGCATCATTATTTTATAAGTAGGCAGTTTTTCTCTATTATGAAGAACTCTTTGTTCCTGGACATAAGTAAGCGGAATATAGTGCTAATATAATAGTAACTCATAAGATGTTGTCTGAAGAGGAAAAAATAGTGGTCTAGTGTTTCAGAATTTATCTGTATCACTTCTGAAGTTCTTACAGCAGCTTTTCAGCTTTAAATTCATATTCAGATTTTTGCTGGAAAGTTTTTGTTCCTCTTTTTCACATCTTGAAAACATCTTGAAATCTGGGTGTGAGATGCATCCTGGCATGCTTCAATTTATTTCTGGTATCATTTCATTTGTGGTTTATTTAGATGCTGTTTGTAGTCCCATGCTCAGTATACAAGTTAGTGATGTCTTTTCATGGTCCAAAACAATTGCTTCATAATCATACCAGGATGAAAAGAAAGGATGTTTTTTAGCCTGTTGTTTGACCCTCTACTTGCATTATATTCCATGTGACTTTTCTCAGCTATCATATCACATCTCTTTTGATCAAACACCTCATTAGGAATAGATGAATTGTGTTCTTGGTTGTAGAACTGACTCTTGTCCCCAAACTGAATTCAAACTAAAGCTGTCAGATCATGTAGAGAAAGATAGCCAAGAGCAATGAAAACAAATCCATTAGTGTCAATTGTGTGCTGGTGTTGGAAGAAGTTGTCATAACATTATTGCAGTGATAATTATTCCTAATATAAAATAATAAAGTGGCACTTCACTAAGAAGATGCACTGAATATAGACTACAGGTTACTCAGTGAATGATACTAATTATAGAAAATCAAATATCTTTGAATCAAAAAGTTTATACTGAGCACATTCTCCCCATGTCTCCCTTTTGATTAAAGAAGGGAAACTACCTATGAAGACCTAATAAGATGCTTAGTTTTGCACACTTTTTTTTTTTATTACATGAATTCAACAGAATTAGACTCATTATTGGTTACTTTTTTAACAATATTCACTAAAATTGTTTTTTTCAGAGGGGTGTCTGCTCTAAATGACAAACTTCTTTATTGTCTTTGCCAAAAAATTGTAGTATAATTAAAATATGTTAAAATATAATCAGCATTCACTTGACATTGTGCATTGATATCAGCAACAGAATTGATACTACTTGAAGAAATTCTGAAGATGGGATATTCATGCACTTCAGAACGAAGAGATTCATCTAGTAAAGCTTTGTATAGTCACATAGATTCAGGCAGGAAGAGTTTTGAAGCCTAACACAAGGTTGGAGATAAAAGTTATTCTGCTTCTATTTTACAAGTGAGCAGTGGTGGCAGAGGGAACAAAATTGTTGAGAGAATTTCAAAGCCTAACTTTTAATTGCAAGCAATAGGAGTAGGTGCAAAAATGTACTTATGGACTGTCATGCACAAACAGACAGAAATTAAAGTAAAATTTGATAAGGGCCATTTATCACCATTAATTAAAAAAAAAAAAAAAATCCAGGAGATCTAAATTAAAACCAGAGGGAGACGTTTATTACATTTATATAATGCCTGCAAGCATCATTCTCTTGCCCTGGTTAGGCATTCAGGAAGCACTCTGCAATTGGCATACCCAATATTTCTGCCAGGCAGAGAAGGACCTGGCAGTGACGCTGGATAGTCGGCTGAATATGAGCCAGCAGTGTGCTCAGGTGGCCAAGAAGGCCAACGGCATCCTGGCTTGTATCAGGAACAGTGTGGCCAGCAGGGCTAGGGAGGTGATCATCCCCCTGTACTCAGCTCTGGTGAGGCCGCACCTCGAGTACTGTGTTCAGTTTTGGGCCCCTCGCTACAAGAAGGACATGGAGGTGCTCGAACGGGTCCAGAGAAGGGCGACGAAGCTGGTGAGGGGCCTGGAGAACAAGTCCTACGAGGAGCGGCTGAGGGAGCTGGGCTTGTTCAGCCTGGAGAAGAGGAGGCTCAGGGGCGACCTTATCGCTCTCTATGGGTACCTCAAAGGAGGCTGTAGCAAGGTGGGGGTTGGTCTGTTTTCCCATGTGCCTGGTGACAGGACGAGGGGGAATGGGCTTAAGTTGCGCCAGGGGAGTTTTAGGTTGGATGTTAGGAAGAACTTCTTCACTGAAAGGGTTGTGAGGCATTGGAACAGGCTGCCCAGGGAAGTGGTAGAGTCACCATCCCTGGAAGTCTTCAAAAGACGTTTAGATGTAGAGCTTAGGGATATGGTTTAGTGGGGACTGCTAGCGTTAGGTCAGAGGTTGGACTTGATGATCTTGAGGTCTCTTCCAACCTAGAAATTCTGTAATATTGAATTATCACTTATTCACCCGTAAAACACCAGCGTGGGGCAGCATAACTTAACAGTGATCTAAAAGCATGATAACTGGGGTGGAGAAGCAAGCTTAAAACTGTGGCCCCAGTGCTGCAGAGGCTTGTTACATGTTTTTAATTGTTCAAACTCTGAAATCTGCTGATCACTGTGAATGTTGTGCTTAGAATAAGTTGTCTACGTAGAGTCATGGCTAGTTAACCTCAGTACAGTGCCAATCCACAATGCAGTGTTACTTCTCACAGCAATTGATATAGATGAGCACATGTATTCTCAGTGTGAGAAGAGTCAGATTACCCACTTGGTTGGAAAATGTAAAGGAAACAATTATCTGTTTCCAGCAGCTGCAGTGCAGAGGACCCCCAGGCACTCCTGGATATCATCAGCTCTGTGCAGCCCACCCTCAGAACCATCTGTAGGCTCGCAGCCACCACAGCTCCACTGCCTGCTGGTCTTAAGGAGGGATGGATGAGTCAGAATCCAATTCTGCTTTGGTTTAACTGGGATGCCTTCTTTGTAAATAACTGCAACAGCTTAAGTACAGAAACACAGCAACCCATAATCTTAATTCAAGCTAATATAAAAAGAGATATAAATGGGAACCATTGTTTCACTCATCAGTGCTAATTATGTGGTCACAAGGGTTCAGCATCTTGCTAATTTTTAGAAGTGCTTGATCAAGAACTTTAGCTATGAAATATGCTATAGCATATTATAGCATAAATTGTTAATGTTCATATTTAAATGTTATTTTACTGGTTTTTGAAATCCACTTACCATAAGATAGCCTCTTGACTATTTAAAAATTCTTTGTACTTAAAAACAACAACAAAAAAACACACACAAAACAAAAACACAACAAAAACACCCACAACCAAACAACAACAACAACAGCAAAAAAAAAACAACATAGGACTTGTAGGTGGCAAGTTGCATCTAAATCTGCTTCTGAAATGAAAAAGTATTTTGTACTTACAAATTCAAAAGGATAAGTAATTGAAAGTGTTGTGTAACAAAAATCCCATCAGTTTTGAACTGATAGCCCAGGCCTAAACTTTCTGCCTGATTTGATTTGAAATTGCTTGTTAGTAAATGTACAAAATTGGAGGCAAAATTGTTAAAAGCTTGCAGAGCGTGGCTTGAGCTCTTCTGCAAATAGTACAGAAAAACAGACTTTTTTTTTTTTTTCACCTTGTATTTTTGCCTTAACTGTGAAATATTGCTCTTGGTGTAACTGCAAAGAGAAGGCAATTATTCTGTAATGCTGTGTATTTGCTAGACCAGCACAGGGGTAAGATTCATAGCTGATCCACTCAATTACTGTTTTCAACAATGTTCTTACCAGGATATTGCTTTCTGGGCACTCAAGAAAACTAAAGATTTTATTTTATGCAAAATAAACCATAAAAAAGGGAGGGGGGAAGGGGAGGCTAAAGAGCACTTAGTTATTGGCTCTAAAATAACTTAAATTGTCAATTTAACAGTTGATGTTTCTTGAAAGTTCTGATAATATTTTTAGTATTAGAAAACAAAGGTGTTTGAAAATTGTAGCACAGTCAACATGAAATCTATTAAACAATAGAAATTGCCTTTTACTTGTTCTAAAATACAGCTGTGGTTCTAATTTTAGGAAAAAATTAATCCCATTTGTTTCATGCACTACTGACTTCCTCTTGATATACCACTGTGTAAAAAAAAATAAACCAGCTCTGGAGCTGCTGGTATTAACATTATTTCTGCTGTGGAAATTATGTATTTAGTAAGATATTTCTTAATCTGTCTGTTCTTACACACACCCCACTAGGAAAGAAAATGTTAATAAAACCATATCAGCTTACACCGTATGGGATCTTCCCTGGGCTTTTCCAATCATTTTTCATCTTTTCTGAATGGAGAGTTGTAAATCAGATACAGGATTAAAGCTGATGTTATGAATTTCCAGAGTTCTGAAGATTTTTTTAATGTATATATGTCCAATGCCTCTACTTGTATATGGCATGTACTAACATACATATTAGTACAATTGTGTTTTTTTTTTTTTTTTTCTTTTCTCCACATAGGAGAGTTCTAATTTCATTTTCAGCTGGAGGTCAAGGATAACACTTATTTTTATTTTATTTTTTCCCCCAGATAAACTGTTATCTCTATCCTGTACTTTCACAAGACACCAAAAATAGTACTTTATACTCATACTTATTGCATTATATTGCATATATTTCATACAATTTCTTCACCTTTCCAAGATATTTTTGTATTAGAATGCTGTTTCTTATACCACTGATAATCTAATTTTGTATCTTCTGCAATTTGATGAGCATACTCGCCATCCTCTCAGTCATTACTGGAAAATATGGACTAGTACTAGGCAGAAGCAGACCTCCAAGAAATCTCACTTAAGGCTTCCTTCCAGTTTGACAATGTACTTCTGACAACCAATTTTCAAGTCCAGTTATTCAGTCAGTTGTGTACCTGTTTTACAGTAGTCTCATTTTTTACTGCATGTTTTCTTAGCTTGCTTATGAAAATACTGTGAAAATGTTATGCCTGACTGAAACAAAGGTGCATCATCTCCAGTGGTATCCTCTACCCCCCATATCTAGGTGTCTTACCCTGACATACAAGGAAATTAGTTTGGTTTGGCATTATTCTATGGGGGCTGCACCTTGTCCCTGAATTTTAGTAAGTCTTCAGTTTGTGCTTATAGCAAAAAAAAGTTGATATTGGGAAGATAACATTGATTGCAATTGAATTTTTCTTTAAATGTACAGAAAATCTGCCAAACAAATAGAAACTCTCACAATGGAACGAAACAAAGTTCAAAAATTTTACTTGTAAATCATTTGCATTATCTCTGTCTATGGTATGTCAATAATAGGACCGATTTTAATGGAACGCTGCACAGGGTTGTTAGTGTTCTGTGTATGAATGCATGAAACACAACAAAGCTTTTTTTTTTTTCTCTGAATTCATGTATGTTGCTAACCTAAGAATCAGTATATGCTGCAACATTGATCGTAACCCTGTCTTCGATTTGGACCTTGGATTTACTGTTCTAGTCCTTTAACGTGTTATCAGCCTAGAATTTTCCAGACTGAGAAAACTGAAGAGAATTGTAGAGAAGCACAAATGTGTTTATCTGCAGTCCTGCATCCTGAGGGAGCCTGTGCTTTGTGTGCTTGTGGTCTAATCAGTAGGACTGCCCTTACAAGCTCAGAGTCAGTGTGGACTCTTAAACCAAAGAATATGACCAATGAAATATCTGATGCCTGTGTATGTGTTAAATGGGCAGATTTTAGAAGTGAAGCAGTCTTATGGGCAATACACTAGGGACAAGATGTCTCTGTAGTACCTTGTTAAAGATTCTCCTTTTCTTTTTACTGAAAGAAAAGCATTGGTCTGCAGGTTGGGAACAATTTTCATTCTGCTTGGAACTAGCATTTCATTCAGTTATGCAAACTGTGAGGAAATGAATAAACATTGACTAAGAATGAGCTGGGTATTTTGTGTTATAGCAGGCACACAGGAGACACTGAATGCTGCTAAAACAATAATTGTTGGTATGTGTGCATATTTATTAGAGGCACAAATGGGAAAAATTGAGAAAGCCCTAACTTGAATTTTCTGCTGTTTGATAACAATGGCTGCAGATGTCTCACCCTTTAAAAACGTTCTTTACATTCTTAATGCTAATATTCCCCCCCTCCAAGGAGAAGCTAATGAACTGTTTAAATTAACTGTTTTAATTAGTGAACCAGCTGAATGCCTGAATGTGCTTTTTGCCTCTTCTAAGGGGATCATATTGAAAGGATTGATATAGAAAAGTGAATGCTTCTGTCTTCAGTTGAGAATATTCTAACAAAAAATGAATAGCAGACCAATTTTTGCACTCTCAAACTTTAGAAAGTTATGGTACGTTCAGTAGGTAGTATTTTTTTGTGTGTGTGTTAGAATTTGCATTTTGGAATCTGATATTTAGCAACATTGTTTTTTTTTTTTTTTTTGAGCATTTGATTACGTACTGAATTAAACAAGAGCTTGGGGAAGTGAAACTATAGTGATGCTGTTCCTTTGACATATATGGACCTGTGCTAATTCCCATTTATGCATCTGACATAATGTGTTCTCTAGAGTTCAACCTCTATCACTAAAAATTAGATGTTCCACTGGATGCGGATTTCAAAAGTCAAGTGTGGTTCTGTAACAGGTCTGTTTCAGTGGACCGAAGTTGATCTGTGCACTATATCCCAAAGTTAATAAGTGTACACCAGCTGAAGTCACAGTTATGAATTGTGAATATAATTTAAATTCCCAGAAAACATGTAGGCATTTTGGAAGTTCACCACATTTGTTTTTAATCCATGCTTAACAATGTACTGTGCTTTACATGTACTTTCGACATCTTCACACCATTTGATGAGGCACACCACAATCTTTCGCTGTCTAGAAAAATGTCCTTTATCATGTACAACCAGAGATGTGCAGAGATTGACAGACCTACTCTAGTGCCTGAAAATCAATGGTTAGGTTAGCTGTAGGGGAGCAGGGAACAAAGAGTCTGTCAGGCTCCTTATTGATTTTCTGAAATATGAGTGAAGTGATAATGATACAAAGCTGTGCATCATCCAGTGTTTTCACATGAAAGGAGGAGCAAAAGACAGCTTCTCTGGGAGGAGGTATGGTGCACGTGTGTGGATGGCTATTCTTCACTGATTTATCTGTCTTGTCTTGCCTTTTGTAGTCATCAGGTTCTGGGTGTAAAGGGGAGCTAAGGATCAGAAATGAAGGCAGTATTTATTTTCCTCTTCATCTTACTCCTTTTTCCCTGATGATGACAAGGAAGCTCCAGCTGGTAACGCTTAGCATACATGTATATGTATACTACTCATTGTGTGAGGGAACCTGCCCTGGAGAGGTCAAGTATCAGTTAGGAAAACAACAGGACTCAGAGCTGACTGAAGGTCATAAAGGAGTTGAGATCAGAGGGTCACCCTGCCTGATATCTTACATTTGCTTCATGGAGACATGATTGTAAACCACTCTTCACGGTTGCTAAAGCTAAGGTAGATATTCACCCTCTTCTTCATCTTTTTGCAGAGAAGTGAATATTAAACTGCCTAAGGCTCCATCATGCTCTCAATTATCAAAGCATAGAAGTGCTGGAAAGATACTTTGCAGTTGCAAAATACCACAAATTAGTTCTGGCACTGAAGCGCAGGAAAATCCAGTTAATTGGAAATGGATTTTGTTAGACCAAACATTGATGGAGTCTGGATTTATTCTGCTTTTGTTTGACATGCAACTCCATAATAGTTAGGTTAAAAGGAATCAAAGTAAACACTACTAAATATTCCTCTTTGCAACTTGATCAATACAGTTACTGTCTTCCACCAGATATTAAGTATTTAAGTAATACTTATTTTTCAATAATATTTAGTATTTCATGAAAGGAAAATAAAAGAATACAGCTTGTCTCTCTGTACCTACTTACGTACATATTGCAAATTTCCCCTTTTTTTTCTAGATAAAAAATGACCATTTGACTGACTTTTGAAGCTAATTTGTATGTAATCTTCTAAAGAAAGCTAAGTATTTTAATTGCATGCAGCTACTGACACTTCTAGTTAAAAGAAGGAAAAAAACAAGCAGCGAAAAGAACAGATACTGTAGGGTACAGGTTTTTTTTTTTCTGACTACTCTTAATACATTATTTTTTCTTCATGCTGTGACAATTTAAATTTATATATGGTTGTACTGCCAATGCAATGTGTATCCATCAGAACTGCTGTATAAAGAGAAAAATGTCACAGCTTTAGGAAGGAAGGATTGTACACGCTGATAGGAGTGTAAGTCCTGGTGGGAAAAGAAGTATTACATTTGCTGCAGTCATGGTCAAAAATACTGTCAATTACAGTTTAGCTATTTATTTTGATAAAGACATTTCATGTAACCAGACCCTTTGTAGAGCAAATTGGCCATATTAATGAAAAGCATAAAATATTCATAACTGATGGTTTTACACTCAACTGAAGTGAATGAATGGACTTCAGTGTTATTTAACATTCACTAGCCTTCTCATTTTATGAATAAAATTGACCTTACAGTGCATATTTGTCTTGTCCCAATGATCAATGCTCTTTAAGGTGTGGAACTTCAGGTTCTTGTGTTTCTGTCTATGATTCTTCCTTTGGCTTTAAGGCATATTTCCTTGATGCTTAAATAGTTGAGAAAGACTTGAATGAGTGCTAAGACATATTTATCATCCAAGTACCCAACACTTATCCAATAGTTGTGAGAGTCTGAGTTAGTTCCTGGCAGAAACTGGAGTAGGTAGAAGGAAGGAGACAATTGCTTCAATTCAGAAAAGATGGTATCCATTTAATTTTGGTATTTCTTTTTAACTGCGACACAACTCCAGCAGCTGTTCTGTTCAGGTGGTAATTCCTCACACCTTTGAGTCTTGTGCTATGTAACATCTGCTGGGGTATGGCAAGAAAAGAACTCATCCAGAACCAGCATGTGGTCCCTTCTTCTGTTCTTGGTGCTATTTGGCAACACATATGATGCAAAGTAATCAGAATATTGGGATTTCCTGCAGTTTTCTTATTGCGGGCAGTGTAAGTTTCTGATTTATTATGTATTAGGCATGGGTGCGTGGCTGGGAAGTAAGCTTACATTTGCAAAAGCAGATCGTCTTCTTTGCTATATCCTGCTCTTCATTGATCTCCTCTGAAGTAGCCTGTAAATTATAGTTTTCTGTATCTTGTCACCTAATCATGTTATCAGCTGCTGCACGTTTTTTTTTTTAAGTAGTTTTATGAATTCAAAAATTGTTAGAGGAAATCGTCCAAACACATGTCCATCTAGGACAGTATAAGGCTACTGTAAGCTTAGGAAGGAGAGGGCTGCTCTTGGAAACGCATGTTGGCACGTTTCTGTTTTATTTGTGGATGATATGTGGATGTGTGATATATATGGATGATATGTGGAGGATATAAGGATGTGGTCTACCTTGACTTCAGCAAGGCTTTTGACACCGTCTCCCACAGCATTCTCCTCAAGAACCTGGCTGCTCTTGGCTTGGACTGGCGCACGCTTCGTTGGGTTAGAAACTGGCTGGATAGCCGGGCCCAAAGAGTCGTGGTAAATGGAGCCAAGTCCAGTTGGAGGCCAGTCACTAGTGGCGTTCCCCAGGGCTCAGTGCTGGGGCCGGTCCTCTTTAATATCTTCATCAATGATCTGGACGAGGGCATTGAGTGCACCCTCAGTAAATTTGCAGATGACACCAAGCTAGGTGCGTGTGTCGATCTGCTGGAGGGTAGGAAGGCTCTGCAGGAGGATCTGGATAGGCTGCACCGATGGGCTGAGGTCAACTGCATGAAGTTGAACAAGGCCAAGTGCCGGGTCCTGCACCTGTGGTGCAATAACCCCAAGCAGAGCTACAGGCTGGGAGATGAGCGGTTGGAGAGCTGCCAGGCAGAGAAGGACCTGGGAGTGATGGTTGATTGTCGGCTGAATATGAGCCAGCAGTGTGCTCAGGTGGCCAAGAAGGCCAACAGCATCCTGGCTTGCATAAGAAGCAGTGTGGCCAGCAGGGCTAGGGAGGTGATTGTCCCCCTGTACTTGGCTCCGGTGAGGCCGCACCTTGAGTACTGTGTTCAGCTTTGGGCCCCTCACTACAAGAAGGACATGGAGGTGCTTGAGTGGGTTCAGAGAAGGGCGACGAAGGTGGTGAGGGGCCTGGAGAACAAGTCCTACGAGGAGCGGCTGAGGGAGCTGGGCTTGTTCAGCCTGGAGAAGAGGCTCAGGGGCGACCTTATTGCTCTCTACAGGTACCTCAAAGGAGGCTGTAGCGAGGTGGGGCTTGGTCTGTTCTCCCACGTGCCTGGTGACAGGACGAGGGGGAATGGACTTAAGTTGCGCCAGGGGAGTTTTAGGTTGGGTGTTCGGAAGAACTTCTTTACCGAAGGGGTTGTTAGACATTGGAACGGGCTGCCCAGGGAAGTGGTGGAGTCACCATCCCTGGAAGTCTTTGGGGGATGTTTAGATGTAGAGCTTAGGGATATGGTTTAGTGGAGGACTTGTTAGTGTTAGGTCAGAGGTTGGACTTGATGATCTTGAGGTCTCTTCCAACCTAGAAATTCTGTGATTCTGTGATCGGTACTTCAGTTTTGACTGCTTTAGCCTTGTGAATTGGTTTGGTTTGGTTTCGTTGGTGAGGTTTTCTTTTTGTTAACGAGAGACTCTGACCCTTGGAGATCTGGAGGAAAAACGGGTCGAGGCAGGGTTGCATGGGGCAGCCTTTCTCTCTGGCAAGCCAAACGGCCTGGGGGGGAGCCAGCCCCAGAAAAGGGGGCCCTCAGCCCCCCCAACCCTCGTCCTTGCTCCACATGAGGGCATCTTCCGGGCCTCTGCCAAGGCAGCCGCCTTCGGCCTCGCATGGGCTGCTCCATCACAGAGCTTTGCCGAGGTCACAGTGGCCACCAGCGGCCCCGCCCTTGCCCCGGGCCCTATAAAAGGGGCCCCCCTGCCACTGGCCCGCCACTTGCTCAGCGATTTGGTCTTCTGAAAGCCAGTGGCTGAAGGAAGGCCAGAGTTAGGAGCAAAGGGAGAGCGAGGCGAGCAGCAGCCCTTCTCAGTGCGAGGACAAGAAATTGTTCCTAGGACCACTGAGGAGGATGTCTGCCTCTGCGAGAATGCGCCATGGGTCGAGGGCCAGCGCCTCCAGCACAAAAACCAGCAGTGCCCAGGAGGTGTCTGGTGCCCGGCCCAGAGGCTATTACGATCAATATCATTGGAGCCGAAGCGATGTGGGGAGCAGGCCGGCCCCTCGGATGGACACCAGCAGCAGGCCTGGGCCTAGCCGGAGGTCCAGTGATGACAGCAAAGATAGAGAGCGTGGGTTGGAGGGCCACGGGAAGCGGAGCCGTGCCCAGCGGACGGAATATGATGCGGGACCCAGCCGTGGCCAAGGGAGAGATGCCGTCAGGAACTCCGTGAATGAAAATCAAGCGGAGAACGGAATGGACCCGAGGCACGGAACTGGGAGGCGTCCTGGTGCGGCACCGTGGCCGGAAAATATGCCCAATGGAAGGCAGCCTGTGTGGGCAGTCCCTGCCAGGGACTGGCTCGTCCTCCAACCCGCGGAGCCCATGGAGGTGGGTGCACAAGATGAAGAGGAACCGATGGAAGTGGACCCACCTCGGCCACAACAAACATGGGAGTCCCCCGGCAGCTCTCTGAAAAGTGTCCTCAAGGAACACCGGCAGCTGTGCAGAAGGGCTCGGCAAGCTCCCTATTCTGCATCGCCCAGGCTCCGCTCCAGGCATTAGCCTGGAGCCACGTGGCAATAAAGACCTTTGCCAGTTCTCAGGGGTTGTGTGAGTGCTTCTTTCCCATCCGGCAGCCCTTGTGCGAGAGGTGGCAGCCCTTCTGCGCAGAGCCTCGAGGAAGAGCCCAAGAGAGGCCCCAGTTCCCTTCGGGCTGCTGCACTGGGGTGACAGGTGGAGTCCCCAGGGGCCACCATGCGCCTTTAACATTTGTGAAAATAAACCGAGGGGTGCAAACAGTAGTGTGTGAGTGATTATAGCTGGCTGATTTCTTATATTAGGAGTGAGTTTCTATATCCGAGTAATTGGTAATGACAGACGTGGAGAAGGCTGAGGTACTCAGCAACTTCTTTGCCTCTGTGTGCACTGGTAGAAAGGCTTCCCACATCTTTAATTTCCCTGACCCCATAGATGGAGGCTGGGGGAGCAGAGTCCCACCCAGTTTAAGCGAAGAGCAGGTTCGAGACCAGCTGATGAATCCAAAGAGGTACAGGTCTACGGGACCTGATGAGCAGAATCCCAGGGTCGTGAGGGAACTGGCTGATGGAGTTGCCAAGCCTCCCTCCATCACAGCAGAAAAGTCCTGGTAGTGGGGTGCTGTCACTGGGGAGTGGAAAAATGGAAACGTCATGCCCCTACTCTTCAAGAATTAAGGAATTGAACAAAGAGCACTGCTCTTCAACAGGTAAAGCAATGAGGAGACATTACTTCTCAGAAGAGCAGTCAGGCACTGGGACAGGTTGCCCAGGGAGGAGGTGGTGTCACCGCCCTGGGGGTGTTCAAGGCAAGGCTGGATGTGGTGCTTAGGGCCATGGTTTAGTGGGTGACATTGGTGGTAGGGTGATGGTTGGACCAGATGATCTTGAAGGTCTTTTCCAACCTTATTTATTCTACGATTCTATAGTTTCATTTCCAAGTTAGTGGAATTATTTTTTTTTTCCTGTTTATTCCCAATTGAAAAGTTTCCCTGGCTGCCCAGGGAAGTGGTGGAGTCACCATTTCTGGAAGTCTTTAAAAGACGTTTAGATGTAGAGCTTAGGGATATGGTTTAGTGGGGACTGTTAGTGTTAGGTCAGAGGTTGGACTTGATGATCTTGAGGTCTCTTCCAACCTAGAAATTCTGTGATTCTGTGATTATTTCTAGTTTAGGATTTTAGAGATTAAAGCTCAATTTCCTGCAGGGTTTTAGCTCCAACAGCACATACCATTAAATTATTTTTTCTGGGGTAAACAAACAGTGTAGTTTTAAATTCAGATCTGATGTCTTTGTGTTGGTTGAATAATCTGTTTTATTATTGTATATGGTGTACCTGGATGGTATGAGGTACTCTTTCATTGTATTTCCCATCTTGTGTAATCTGAATTCCATAAAAGCAACAAACAAACAAAAAAACCCTACTCTTTCTCTTATCAATACTTTTTTTTTTTTTTTTAAAAAAAAAAGCCCCAAAAATATTAATTGAAAATGTTTGTTGCTAACAAATGTTAAGAAGCTGAGAAAGCTTGTCTGAACACAAATATAGTCATATAAAGAGGTAGAGCATTTGAAATTGCTGTTGTACGTAGGAAGAAGCTGTTAAAATGCCATTTCATATTTTTAAATATTCATTTGCAGTTTCACTTTGATAGATGATTTTAAACTATTTGAATGTCTTAAAATGTCTTAATGAATTTCCTTAGAAAGCCGAAGACTTATGCTGGAGTTATATGATAACAGATTTTTTTTTTTTTTTTTAAACATGCCTCTCTGTGAACAAGAAATGTATTTGGCTCCAAATGCCTATCTTTACTCATGCAACAAAGGTGCACTACTTGTTCAGCCACCATCACTGAGTTATCGGAAACAAAATGCTTTTTCAGTATTGTTACTGAATTGAATATTTTCTAGGCTCAGTAAGAAGACCAAGTATCCTTAGAGAGAGGAAAGAATAGCATCAAAATAACATTTTATTTCTAGAACCTCTAAAGTCTTCAATGTGTGTAGCATGTAATTAGCAGCTGAAGTACTGAATCCTGTATCAGACTAGAAAATTACTAAATCAGAAATAATTATTCTAGGTGAGGTAAATCAACTTTTCTCTGAGAATAACTCTGAATGCACTTGACATTCTGTGAGCTGTTTCCATGAAAATATATTACCGATTTCAATATTTTAGTGAAACAAATCAATATTTCATAATATAGGTAAAAACTCAATGACACCTGAATACTGAGCCTGCCCTGTGTGATTTTGAAAGGCGATGGGGAAAACTCAATCAGTTCTTTCTTCTTCAGGAAACAATATTTTAAGAATATTTTAATGGTTCAGGATCTATCCTGAGTTGAATGAGTGCAGATTTGGCTGGCTGGGGACAGGTAAGTATGCTGGGTCCAGGCATACTCTTCCTTTTAACCGCTGGGGATGCTATGAATGTAGTAATTAAGGCTGAAGTATTATAGTCATATGCATGGGCTCAGAGACATTTGTGGAAAGATACTTTCAAGGCACCCATGTGGTGCCTCTAAAGGACTTGCTTTCTCTTATTGTGAGCTATTACCAAGTTCATTTGGTGAGGAGCAGAGTCAGAGGTGTGATAACCCATGCATGTGTGGTCCCTGAAGAGCTGTACCAGTGACGTGAGCAGGATAAGACCTCAAGGAAGAAAATGCTAGCAAAGAGGTAGTAAGAATGGATGCCAGCAGTTTGTTACTGGTGGTCCAGAAATGGACCCTGTTGTTTACTTGGATGGAAGAGGTTTAAGCTGGTGGCTTTTCTGGTTGGAAAGGTGGCTCCCTGCCACTTACTGATTTGAATCTACCAGTTCCCGAACTGTGAAATTCTCAATACGCTGTTTGTGTTTCATCTAATTCCTGCCAAACAGTCCAATTTTTGGATGAATGACATGCTTCATAAAGTTAAGAACCTCCTTTTGTACCTAATGGTATAGTAAATCTCTCTCATTTACATGAAGTGAAATATGTTAGCTTTGCACTGGTGGTTCAGAAGCAACATGTTATTCACAAGCATCATATTATTCTATAGGTGAAATCTCTACACAAAAATGTTTGGGGTGACAGTGTTCTGATGTTTGACCTGGATTTATCTTTAAAGCAATTGAAACATTCTATATCTAATATATTTCTCCTCCCCTTTTTTTTTTTTTTTTTTTTTTTCATTAAAAAAAGCTGTTTCAGATGAAATCTGTTCAATAAATTCATACACTTTAAAACTGTACAAGTTATTCTCATACATCTTTCTATACTTCTGTTGAAGTCTTTTATTTTCACTAATATTCAGAGTATATTAAGGCAGTTCTGATATAATCCCTTATCTTGTATTCCTGACCATTCTACTACTAGCAGTACAAGTTACAATAAGAAAAATGCTCATCTCTGGGAGTTTTTCTCATGGTTTAATCTTAACAGAAGTTCTTCAAGGTACTTATGTGATTAAAGTAGTATTGCCAGTATCCTCTTGATTTAGGGAGATTAAAATTAATTCTTTAAGAATCATCATTATTTTGTTGTTAAAGAATGAGCCAAGAATGATAGCTGCTAGTTCTTTCACAAACATAATCCCTTATAGCGTTCTTTTTATTTATGCACAGAGCTGCTGATGAATGAATGGAAGTAGGATTTAGTGGGATTTAAAAATACTCTCGGTAGAAAGGCTTAATTTAATATGCAAATTCTAGTGGGAATTTTCTTTCCCAAAGAGATTTTTATTAGCATTTAGACATTTTAAATGTACAAAACAGAGATCCTGCTCTAAAGCACAGAAAACAAGTCCCATCAAAGTATTTTTGTATTCAAATATAGGCCTTGATAGAAGCTGCATACAAAACTCATAGAAGTGAAATGTGGGCTTATTTTTCTTAAGGCTTTGAGGTGTCTGTCCTATCTCATTTCTGACTCTGTTTAATACACTCTTTGAATTTGCTTGATAGTCCCAGTAAAGCAGAATGTAATTACCCACAGCTGGTCAATTGTAAAGAACCATGAAGCAAGTGTCAGCTACTGGGCATTCATCCTCATATGGTCTGAGCCTTCTCTTCACAATCTGTGTTTGTTATCAGCAGTGATCCTGAGAATGAATGCCTTTCGCTTTCCATGAGTGACAGATTTGCTGCAGCTGTTCCACACAGGTGTGATAATGCAGATATAAAATTAGCTGTAAATCTGACTAGTTGAATAGGTTTATGCTACCACATGGCATCTGTGAACTTGTTACACCATCTTCTTCCCCCCAGAATTTAGTGGTTGTGAACAACATATTTGAAACACTCTAGCATCTTCTGTGTCTGTAAGGAATTATTAGCCTTAGAAAACCATTTTAGTACCTCTGGGTTTTGTAGCTGAATGCTAGGATAGGATCACAGACAGTCCTGCTGTGATATTGTTGGATGGATTTTGTAAAATTGAGAAAAATTGTTGGAATATTAATGTGGTAATGGCTATCTCTGTCAGCTGAGTTGCAAAAATAACAGCTATCAGTTACTTAGTACTGCTTTGGAGATTCCAGAGGATGGTTTACTGAGCCAGAAAATTGTCTAATAAAGTGACTTTTTGTAGAGATGTTTTGTGTAAATTTATGGTTATCTGCTGAATTACACTCCATGTAATTGTGAAAGAGTTTGAAAGGTATTTATTTCAGCCTTTTCTACTGAGGTTAGAGTGATGGGCTTGGATCAATTAATAAAGAAAATACTTTCTGAAGCAAAGATTGCTTTTTCAGAAAGATGATAACTTACACTCAGGAAGATGACGCTGCTGTTGTTGCATACTTTTAGAAATCTTTCTGCCCATGGTTTTTTAATATACCGACTTGGAAGATGAGTAGATAAAGGAAATATGTTCACAGGACTGTTATTGTACCTTCAATGGTGAAAAGCAAAAGTATACAGTGAAAATCATTGGACTTCTCTCTGATAAAATTAGATAGAAATATGGAAGTTTTTAACTCTTGTATACTTGTAAAATAAAAATACCATAAAAATACCAGTTAAGATGGTTGATATTTACAAGCATCATCTGTATATACATCACTGTATTAACTGAAGTGAATAAACAGCCAGTTCTGGACTCATAATTACATAGAAGTAAAGGTCATGCTAGCCACCAGATAACATCTGTCAAGATCATTTGGCTTGTATCTTTCCAAACTATTTGTGTTTCTTTAAGCCATACTGAAACAGCTTGAATTCCCTCTGTATTCCTGAGGCTTGTGTTTCATGTTGGATAGGCATCTTGGCAAGGCAGAGCGTGCCAGGAGAAACCCCAGTGTAGGGGATTGGTGTAATTTGGACAATCCCTGTAATGCTTCTCTACTTACCCAAAAGCATTTACTCAGCCAAATCTGTAACTTTTTCCAGCTGCAGCTGGCTGGAAGACAGACTCTGTTGTTGTCAAAGTGAACTTGCTGAAAAATCTGGAGAGGACTTCTACTGCAAATACCTAGGATGAAAACTACTGTCTTAAATCAGTTCTCTACAAATGTAGCAGCTTCCCTAATCAGTAACACAGAAATCTGCATCCCTCTGCCCCCCTTAGCCCATCTGTCAGTGTTTCTTCAGTAGGAAATGCATTATCAGACGAAGTGTACCACTAGGATAAAACTAGCTCACCATAATCATCTATGTAGCTAGTGTAACATTCTTTTCTTTTAGCCAAGGCAGTTTTTAAACATCATCTTAAATTTCTCCAAAAACAGGAATGCCAGTTTGCTGCATCCTGCTGTTTGTAGTAAGTGCTTTTGGTTTTGTTGCTTTAACATTTATATTCTAAGTGCAATTTTAACTTTTGCTGTAGCCAAGGCAGAGGTCTGGAAAGCTCTACATTTTGTTACAATTTACTATTCAGTTTGTAATCGTGTTCCAAAATTGTAGGGCATACTGCATATTTTCTGTTTAACTTCATTTCTAATTCAAATCCAAGCGTATCACATTCTTTTACCTCATGAGATATATACATCCCAGTGTGTGTATCAATATGTGTAGTTGTCTACCTACATCCTCTTTTTTGGACTTCTTCACCCTAGATTATTCCATATACCTGTTCTATAGCATACCCCACAAACAGTTGTATCAGCTCAGGCAGGCTGTGAGCTGCGGCAGAGACTTGGAAACAGGCAGAGAGATGAACATGGGAAGCTCTTTAACCGGTTTTCCTAATATTGAAAAGGAAACGTAAAACTGTTCTTTCTTTGTAGAAACTTGTGATTGCAGTCTTAATTCATGCCAAATCTGTAGCATTCAGTGATAAAACAGAAATCACTCTACAATTTTTCCAAGCGAAATACTCTTTCTAATAAATCCTCAAAGTTATTTTTAACAATTTTTCCTGTACATGAAAAGATGATTAAATGTTGGTATATGTATTATCAAAGGACAGCCCAAAGTAACTATTGTTTAAGAGTAGTATTGTCTACTTTTGTATAGCACAAAGTCGTAAAGGGTTTCGTAACAAATTTCATAAATCCATGTGACTGTCTAGGTCAATAATTCAATAAGCACACAAGAGTATGTGAAGCAATGGGACAATGTCTTTAACTTTAACCTTTTTATGTTTCTTGAAGCATCACTGTGTGTTTATTCAGTCTTTATAAATCTGAATGGAAGAATGCACCCGAAAGAGCTGATAAATGCTTCAGATATAAATATGTCAGAGATTCCTGCAGTCAGAGTTTAAGGCTATAATGAATAATGCACCACCTAATCTGACCTTTCCTATTTCACAGACCATTACACTTCTCCAAAAGAGATTCCAGTATGGGCTCCTTGTTCAGTCCCTTATTTGGGATCGAAGCAAAACTGAAAGTGCCATTTATGCCAGTTCACAGGTAGTTAACATCACTGGGTGAGAGATCTCCTCAATTATTTTACAACTCTTACTGATTTTAAAATGTTATTTCTTTAGAAGTTTTTCCTTAATATTTCCACTTTAAAGTTACTGCAGAGTATTGCTTATGTAGGAATATAAAACAGTGTTTCCCAGACTCATACCTCCTTATATCTAATTACCTGAACTCCTAAGGCCCCTTGTCTGTAATGTAGCGAAACACTTGTAAAAGGGCTGAAGAATTTAGGAGTGTGCCCAGCAGTGTCAGCAAACAACTGAGCTGATCCTATTGAGAGGTGGATTCAGACAAGATCATATCCAAGCATGACAGTAGAGCCAATTTGTATGTCAATGTATGCAAATGTATGCTAATTTAAATGGGTAATTTGGCAGGCCAAAGGAAACCCTATTTAGCTGCAGATGAGCAAGGTAACCCAAAAGAATACAAATTAGGGTAAAGTTGAAAAAAAAAAAAGAGAGCGAGAGAGAAAACTTGATTAACTCTACTAGGCCTGCTGTAGCTGTCTGCTTGTTTATCAAAATTTCTGTAATAAATCTCTCATCTCCCTCACCTAATTTCTGGGAGGCCAGGTGGCAAACATGTAGAGAAATGCCATGTTTGTTAGGCTGTGTGAACAAGTGGACTAGTTAGGCAGTGGCATGAAACTTTGGCAAGCGGGATTTATTCTGTCAGGCAAAACTGCTTATGCTAAGTGCTTTCTTCTAAAGCTTGTTATGCTGTACAGTTTGCTTGACTTTATTAAAAATGTTCCTTTGATTATTCAGGCAAGCAAAGGAGGAACACGATAGCTCCTCAAGAACATGTGCTGAAAGCTTTACAGCTTCCCCTGGATAAATACCCAGCTGGGCGCACTGAACTGTGGCAGCTGCCAGGGCACTGGGGTCTGTGGCTGTCCCACTGTGGCAGGCTGCTGTCCCTGCAGGGCATGACAAATGGTGTTCCAGGTAGCGAAATCATCTTGGGTTCTGGGAGTCCAACTAGGAAGGGGGTAGTTTTCTCAGGTTGTATGTTCTTAGATTTTTTTCTGCTTCTGGTTGGTTTTGCTTCAGTTGGTGCATAAATGATTGCCCCAAGATGCTATATTCTCTCCAGGCTTGCTCTTAAATACTATGTAAAATTCAGGCACAGTCATGTATCTATGATTACATCTGCTTCTATAGTATCTATAAAATCAGTTCTGTCCTTTTTGATTTGCAACTTGGAAGGAAAACCATGAAATAGAAATTTGTGTAGCTCTGTCATTCAGATGTATTTGCACTGTACATACTGATTTATAATTTGCCTTTAACATAAGGATCGCCTTACTCTGTGGTGCAAAATACTTCCGTTCCCGTATTTGTTTTCTCACAGTTTGAATGTTGTTGAATAAGCAGTGTTCCATGCTCATAATTATGATTTTCTAGATTTTGTGAGCCAGTCTAACGACATAGTAAATACCCGTTTTCATACGGTACATAAATATCCAGTTTCATAATTATCTAGGCATATGTCATGCATATTGACATTCAGTAAACACTAATAAAATCAACAGAGTTTGTGTTTACTTAGTATGTTGTACTGAATAGCTGTAACTGAGTGCTATTAAGGTAGATGATGTATTGTGAAAAAGTGTACTGGGATCATTTCATTTATTTAATGTTATACTTTGCAATGTTTATCGCCTTTCAGACTGGGGAGTGTGCTGCATATGGTATCATTTTTCTGCTCCGTATCATGATATTGCCATGCTATTAGAATAACAGCATATTAACATTTGCCATAAAAGTGCAATTTAGTCTTTCAGAGTGAAATTCATGGCTGGGCATAGGGCCAGGATGAGGCTTGTGAATCTCCCAAGCCCTACTTCAGCTCTCACATCAGTGTAAAAGCATATACAAAATGTCATGCTTTCTTCCTTGTTTAGCCTGGTGAACAGATGCTTTTGTATATACTTTGGTATATACTTTTGTGTATATTTGGTGAGGTTTGTGCTCTGAACTGAAGGGCGCTAGTCTAGACGTGTAAAAGCCTAAAATACATGTAGGTTCCCACTGCTCTTTCCCAAAACATATGCACAGCATTGTGGGGCAGTGCAGGACTTGGATAAAACACCCTGGGCTGTGCTTAATTCTTGTCACGAGCAAGGGAAGCTGGTGAAGTCCAGCAGCACTGGAGTTGCTGTAATTCAGTCTGTAGGAAAGACGGACCTTTGCAGGTATGCAAAGTAAGGGCAGCATCAAAGTAGTCACACATTGCACCCTTTGGATTTCTTCCCCATGAAAGGAAACAAAAACCTCCTTATAGAAGTGGTATTTTTTCTTCAGAAATCACTTAGAGCCTGTTATTAATGGCGGGCACATGGTAATCATGAGCCAACTGGCTGCCTGTGCCATACGTGCTGCCGGGACTGAAAGTGTCGAGTTAAAAATAACACCTTGCCGGTGTGCAAAGACATCTTTGCAAGGCTGAAAACATAGAAAAAGCCATTAAAAATCAGTGTAAGAGTGCAGGAACAGAGCTTGGGAAGAGGTATTTGATTCTGCAGATGAATGGTATGCTGACTCGAGATACAGGAAACCTAACATCTACTCTTGGTGAGCCAAAGAAACCTTATTAGGTTTAGCTTAAGCTTAGAAACCTTATTAGCTTTAGCCTAAGCTAAGTGCAGCTTAGGCTGAATTGCTCTCTGTCCACACTGCTCAGTCTGGAGAATGAGATTTGTAAAACTGTTCTTTCCTCCCTGAAGGTGTGGGAAGCTTGGTTAATTACTGTCTGTGTATTGCCTTACAGTCCTGAGGAGATGGCTAAGAAATGCCTGCTGTGCCCAAGAGCTGTAGGAATGAGTTAAAGCTGTTCTTCTGTGCACTTTAAAAGGCACTTGTCTCTTGAAATCCTGAGAAACCATTAGTCTGTTATGTCCTTCAAGGTGACAATAAGCCCAGCTTACCCAGATGAGGGAAGGCTGAATAAATGGCCTGTCTGCATGCTGTGACACGGAGCTGGAGCTCAACGCGAAAGGCATAAGCGTCTTTGACAGGATGCACACTCAATTACTGTGATGCCTGATGTCCTGGAGATGGAAGCGTTGCTGACCACCTTGAGGGTGTGATCCAGAAGGGAGGAAAGGAGGTTTAGCCTGCTCCGGTGAAAGATTATTCTAATTTAATTTCTCACCATTGCAGATATGAAACAAAATATTTCCTTAGAAATAAATAAAAGGGAAGAAAGCTATCCTGTATCTGTTTTAAATTATTTCTTTACAGCAGCCCATGATATACAATCAGTACTGCTTGTAGGCACTTTTATGGGCACAGTAGATCTAAACTTTACATAACTGGGAACATAAATTTAGGCCTTCTCCAGATGAAGCTTGCTATGCTATAAACCTTTTGTACAGTTTGAGTTCTATCTAAATAACCCTTCATTAAAATTCACACTGCAAGATGAGAGGGGTTGGGGAGGCTTAAGTGAAGATCAAGAAGATTAGAATAGAACGAACAGAAGAGGAAACTACAAAGAAAAATAAGCCGGAGTGGTTTGTGCATGTGGCTGATGCTGTGTGAGGGAAATTAAAAGAATTACTTTAAGAAGCTGAAGAAAATCAAAGGAGCACCACAATTCAGTAACACAGTATGGTACATTTCTTTCAAATTACTTTAAAACAACAGCTTGCCATATAGTCATTTTTGTCTCCAGTTGTTTTTCGTGCTGTCATCTTTCAAACTACATGTATATCTTTACATAAAGGACGTATGGCAGTTGACTCCCATGGGCACAAAAATCCATTCTCCTCATGCTTCCAAACTCACAGCAGTGAGACTCAAAGCGATCGGATCTCTGGAGCAGAAGAGTTATTCTCCATGCACACCCAGACTGCATTGCCTCGGCATGGGAACGAGCGACTGCAGATCGACTGCACCTCTCCAGGCAGCCCACTGTGGGCTCAGCCCTGTGCATCTGCCCCAGGGAAACTCATCCATTGCTAGCCAGTGTGTAAGCGCTCCGCTGCACCGTGCCCGAGGAAAATGGCATTTCTGTACAGTGGATGCAAAGCTGGCGGGTGGGATGCAGCTGATCTAAATGTTACCTACATTTGTGGTAGCCTGTGCTTAAGACTGCCATTTTGGGAAGAAAAAATCCTGTAGAAACTTTGCTTTGCTTTGACGGCCAAAAGGTTTCTGCAGTGTAATTTTAATCAAGTGGTCTGGTGGAATAGATACAGGCAGACTCCACAGGCTCCGCTGCTACTGCTCAGCTGGCAAGCTGTGTGTATGAGCCCAGCAGAAACTTCTAAAGGTGCTTTCCCCCCTCCTTCAATCTCAGTGATAGACTCATCCTGAGTTTTTAAGAAGTTGAACACTTTTATGATAAGCTTCTGCAATCCCTATTGATATGCAGATCAATAAACATGGTTTGTATTTTAAGAACAAATATTTCTTCCACATGCTGTTTCAGGGGGAATACATATTTTGATATTTGGGGCCAATCCCTACATTTATGAATAATTCCTATTGACTTGGATCAGAGCTGGTCACTGCAGCGAGGATATGTCCCTTGTGTCCCTAGTCTGATCAGAAGGATGGTCTGTTTGCAGCGTGGAGAAAACTGCACGTCTGGTTTTTGTGAATCTGTGGCTGCATCTATCTAATCAACGCAGTACATCTCCTTCCCAGATCCCCAGCAGGAGCCATTCTGCACACAACTTTTGTTCGTGGATAGTCTCTGGAACAATGGTGCTGGGTAGCTGCCTCCTGTTTCCCAGTAACTCAATGTAGAAACCCCTGTAATAAGGAGCTTTGCATAATCTGTGGGGGAGAATAACTTTATTAATGAACAATTCGAGGATAAATTTATAGTTAGGTTATTTGCTTGCATATTGATGCACAGGTATGCGGTCACACGTGGGAGAATTGCTGAGGAAAGCTCAGCTTAGAGAATCGGCTTTGCTTTTCTTTTTGGCGACAGCATTCTCTGTGCTTAGTGAGGCAGAGGTTCCAGGTATGGCACGTGGAAGTTGCTGTGCATGCCTGAGGCCCTTTGCGAGCTTCTGGTGGAAGGCAGCTCCTGCAGGGTGTGGCAGGGCAGGGGCAGTGCCTGCAGCAGCATGGGCAGCCGAGATACAGCTCTGCAGCTGCATCAGCCTACTCTGAAAAGCACGCCCAGATGCTCAGCATTGCTTCCTGAGCTGCAAGGGTGTAGGGTAAGACTTGCTGCAGGGAGCGCTGAGGTGATTTATAGGAAGATATGTTCCCATCCAAAGGATTTCCAGAAAGTACAAATCAAAATTGTTCCCTGGAAATTCTTGAACTAGAAAAGGACAAAACTTACCAGCTGAATAATGTGCTGTGAATGGTTTGTTCATGTCTCGCTCTCCTGTTTTCTAAGCACCTGGGTATTATAACAAATTACCAGGTAAGGTATTTATTCATGCCGTGGTTTGAAACAATCCCGTTGTCTTTTGCTGTGGATCCAGCCTACCGAGCTGAGTGATAGCTAGAGCCCTGAGCTGTCTAGAAATATTCTCAGTTATACGTTTTTATTCTATTATTATTTTTCTAAATTAAATATCATCTTTTCTAGTAGTGATGAGAGTGGTAAGTAGGCTCCAGGGTCACTGCCAGTGCCCTGCCTAACGCACTGTGACAGATAGGAGCAGCTGAGCAGCCTGCCTGCGTAACCATGGACTTGATGGTTACTCGCTGGGACGAGCTGCCACAGGGGGCTATAAGAGATGATTGCTGTTCAGGGAGCCTTCTCTGTGGGAAGTTGTACCCGTTTTGTCGTGGGGAATGGTTAGCCTGTTGTAGGGAGGAAGCTGCAGGCCTGGCAGTGTGCATCGTGCGCAGTCCTCAGGCCCCTGGGAGAGGCACGCATGGGGCACTGCAGGCGTCCCTGCTGCCAGCTGCATGGCTCTGCCAAGTTTGAGGTGCAGAAAGGACCTTTTACATGCTTATCCCTTGAAGCAGGAGGCTGTGATTTGTCACCAAGTTAGTAAAATAGGCTCTACAACTAACTTTCCAGTGTTTAAAGAGAGATTTTTTTTTTCTAAGATATCAGTACCTCCAACAAACAGCCTATGCTTCAATTATACGAATAAGTTTATTTGATATGTAGGTTTCTGCTATATTACAAAGATTTTCTGCTTGTGCTCTTCAGTTATGAAAGCAGAGTTCGTAACACTTAAATTTGCACATATTGAGGCACGGTGTGTTGATCCAAATGTTGTTCCCACATGGGAAATTCCAAAGTCGTATTCTGCAAAGACATTTGGATCAACACAGATTCACAGAAAAATGAATGCTTCCTAACAGGGAGCAGTGCTACTTCCCTGGTAGTGTGCCACCAGGTTTTGTTGTGTTGATGCTGTGTAAGCTGTTATTTCATGTTCAAAGGTATTGGAGTCCAGCCCACTGTTACTAATTTAGAAGGACAGGATTTCTCCAGGTATGATATCTACGCTTTAGTGCAGCAATTTTGTCAGTAAGACAAACAGCCCTTCAGAGGTGCTTTTCTTACCCATATCCAGCACCCTTCAGTCGTCTCTTTCCCTCCTTTGACTGATAGGAGTGTAGACATGTTGCTGTTTAAATTGCTAACTAAATGAGATTAATCCTACTGTAAGAAACATTATCAGCTTGTACTAATGCATGTATGATAATTACACTTTATGAAAATTTCATAAGCAAATATGGTAGTGACTTTTCTTTTTTTCAGATGTGTTTATTAATGTTAGAAAGGAAGTTTAATTTCTCCCTAAATTTCTTGGGAGCACTGTATTTTCAAAATCTGTTTTGTTGAAGTTACTCTGTGAGGAGGAAAGGTTAGTGTTTGTTTTAGGGCTTTTGATTAAAAATCTGAAGATGTTTCATTTTGATAAAACATTCCTGTATGATATAAAATACCTTTTAAATCAGCAGTCGTACACTTTTGCATGTTGCAGAAGAAGGCTCGTTGTATAGACAGGAAAGTGTGCTACCAGCAAGTGGGTACAGGAGCGCAGTGGCTGAACGTGTCTGCTTACCTGGGCTCCGTCTCTGCTGTGAGTGATGTTAAAGGCTAACAGCAATTGTTTTAGCAAGGTAGGAGAGTAACTTCTCTCTGGTCCTGTTGTAATGTACTTGTTGTTCCCCTGCTTTATCAGTTCTTGAAACCTCACAGGTGTTTTTTTGTTTTGCAACCAGTATGAAAAACAAGGCAATTTGTTATTCAGCTCCACATGGGCTTATATTGTAAAGCAGACTTGTTAGCGTATATACAATATTTATAATAATGAGAACACTGATGAGACTTAAGGTGGTCTCAGCTGGTATATTGGAAAAATCAACAAATCAAATGGCCTCTAAATAGATTTGGCAAAAATATCAGTGCATTTATTTTTTTCTTCTTAAACAGGAACACTTTTCTACATGTTTTTGCTTTTTCTATGAGCCCAGTTTGAAAGGGTTTAAAAGAGGAAAAAAGGAGAGTCTCAGGTTTTGTGAGGAACAAAGCTTTTCATGCTTTCAGATACCCATCTCTCTGCCTTACGTGACAGCCCACTTTAAGAACTAGTTATAGACATTTTATTAGTGTTAGTTTCTTTCTGTAGGTGTCAAAATAGGTAAATAGCACCTCATTCTTTTTCCTCAACAGAATACTTCCCCCACCCCCCAAATTTCCAATGAAATATGGGGCAAGCCTCATTCTTTCTTCCTCAGTAAAATACCCCTACCCTCCAACTTCTACTGAGAGAGTGCAGCAAGCTGAATAGCCACCACGTTACTCTCCCTTGCCAGAAAGCAGCCACAGCACGGACACCAACTTTTTGCAGAGATGTTTGGGTTTTGCTAGCAGTAATAGCATTACTTATGGTTAAAACTAATACCTTTAAGAAACAAGTATTTCTGGAAGCTATCAGGTGTCACACCAATGACTTGAACATTTTCCTTTGTATTTTGTTCCTAATTACTGTCATCCCTAAAAATCCTTCATCAACAGATAAATGTTTTTCTGTTATGAATACAAAGCTGGGCAGATGAAGGAGCGACCCCAGACCAGCGCGAATGCGGTACATGCTCCGACCCCCAGGGGCATCGACAGCAGCCCGCTGTCAGGTTCAATCTTCCAGGGCCCAGAGCAGGGAGTGAGCATAAAGGAAAGAAAATAGTGGGAGGGAAGAGCGGGAGAAAAAGACCGAGAGCTTGCAGGGTGGTAAAAATTGGACATGGTGAACAGTTGTAAAGCTGGGCTTGGTGTGAGGCTTCAAAACTGCAAATTTGCCAGTAAGCACCAATGGTGAGTAAGAAGGGATCTACCAAGCAAAGCTGAGAATGGGGATCATGCACCTGAGAAACTATTGATCTGTCTTTCTGAGAAGTAACAACCTTTTCTCAGATTTACCGCTTTAGACTGACCCATAGCCAGAACTGCAATTAAGCTTCAATATATTTTATAAAAAATAGTACTTAGTTTACTTTCACAGAAGTGAAGAGATACAATTGCACAATGGTGGTTACAATGGTAGAAATACATACTGTTGATAAAATGTTTGCAAGAGATTTAAAAACATACTATACAGCACCACATCTGAAATTGGTCGATGGCAAAATGAGTCATACTCCATGTTCACGAAAATTAAATTCCTAAATCTTTCCTTTAGAATAAATAAAAAATATGATGTGCAATATGTCTGCTACCAAAATGTTTCCTGATGTTGAACAATAGATTAAAATTAAAAATGAGGTAAAAAAAAAAAAAAAAAGACATTCATGCATTTAAGCCACCATTAGTCTCTGACTCTACAATAAGGCAGATCATAATCTTTTTAAAACTGTCTTTAGCCACTTAAATCCTCTTTAGTGCTTTTCACAATAAGGTCCATTAAGACCTTGTAGAATCATGAGTTAAGATGCTTTTATATCCAACAGGTCATTTTTGACAGGCTCAGTCATATTTGAAATGCATTGTGTAGTACAAAATGTTGCTTTTCCTTAATGGAAAAAGGAAATGTAAATTAAAAGGAATGGAGAGAGATGAAGGCTTTAGAATTTATCACAAATGACACTGCTTTGAGGATGGGAGGTGAGGGAAAGGAAAGGGAAAGAGAATTATGTATCATCTTCAGTCTTAATGACGTGGAAAAGGGTGACATTAAACAGGACTTGGTGTCCATTATTCCAGGCATAGAGAGCTCTATCCCTCGCATTGTAGTCAAGCATGGATATATGAAAATACTGATTATGGAAAGGAATGTCTGTGTATTCGTAAGTGGAGGTTTTGGTGGAGTAAGAGTAGTAGACCTTGGCTCCTGTTAGGTGAGAGTTAGTAACATACAAGGTGCCACAGATCATGAAGGACTCTCCAGCGCTTCTCTTTGGGTAGCCTGTGCTCCAGCTCTTCAGCACCTCCAGCGTGTCTTGGTTTAGCTGGCTGATGACAATGTTGCCTGCGTTCTGGTTGGTGGCATACACAGCCCATAGCCCAATCTCATCTGCCATCAGGTCAATATCGGAAAAGCCACCCCAGGTGTAAGGGTAGACATTGTGAAAGCCAGCATACTCAAGGCTACGCTGTGCAAGCACCCGCCCAGTGTCAAAGCTGTATTTGATGATGATGTTGCTCTGATACTTGTTGAAATAGAGGGAGCCGTTGTAGACAACGTGGTTGGTTCCTGCCCATTTGAATGGAAGGTTGTATGTCCGTGATTCTGCCCCACTGACGAAGTCTGCAATTGATTTATATTCGCGGACAATTTTATTGTTAGTGTAACTGTCCATGTACCAGACCTGGAAAGAAAACAAAGTTTGGAAGTGAACACCTGGAACACAGTCTGTGGCACATGATCATGATATGGCACGATGGATACATTGCCAAAAAAGACAGAAAAAGGTTTTGGGTGTGCAACAATCTATCAAAGTACAGTATTGTCCACCTTCCTGTTAGAAAGGCATTGAGGAACTCTTGAATTTCTACATCAAAACTTACCTCTACAAGTGCACTGTCAGGGAGACTGTTACAGCTGCAGTGCCTGCAGTTATTTAATGTTTGGGTCTCTGCTGTATGGGACTTTCTGAAGATATTCTCAGAGACCAATAATTAAGGAGAGAGGTGGAAAGGGCATGTGAGTTAAGCTTGGTTTTATGCTTAGAAATACACTTGGCTGAATTTTCCTCAGCTGAATCTTTGACCAGTGAAAAATGGTGCACAAAACCATTGTAATAGCAATGAAACCAGTAAAGTTTGGGAACCACATTTCCCTTAAAAAAATAAAGGAAAACAAATTCACTTTTTATTTAACATTCTGTATCCCCCGTTTTTCCCATTTGTCTTTTCTCCAGTTAGTTCCTCTCAGAGGAAAAATCAGATCCTGACTAACAAAAGAGCAGAGCAATTTCTGCAGACGTTTTTGCGCAGATTTCAAAAGCCCCATTAACACACTACATGCATGGACACCAGCAGAGCTCCCCATCTTCCTGGTAGCTGAGATCCTGCAAGGAATATGGTTTGCTTCTTTCCTTGGTGTGCATGGGGCAGCCTGCGTGCTGCTCTGAGAGGGTGGCACTGGGGGAGCATGGGGAGGGCCTGTGCTGAGGACTGTGGAGCAGCCCCATGGGTGCTGAGGTGGCAGGAGAGACTTCTCGGACAGCGCTGAGCAGTGTCTGCTGATCTCCCACAGGTATCCGGGACTGCTGGTGGCAGCTGCAAAATGCTGTGAACACGGTGGGTAGGAGGGAGCTGCATGGGAATCTTAAGTTATTACCATTTGTATGCTGCCTTTCCTATCAGCTGTTGTCTTTGTTGTTGTTGTTCAAAAGATTAACCTTTTGGATCTCACAGGAATGAAACCTACTGTTTTGGCTTCAAAAACACTTTGAGGAAGGGAGCACCCCTACAAAGACGTGTCCATCTGGGATCCTATCACAGACTGAAACAATAACATAGCTTACATATGAGGAGGCCAGTGGTCTGAAGACCACTTATTTGGGGCTTAATTCTGTGATTTTTGACTGTTGTGTGTTATGGGTTCTGCTCACTGGTGAAACTGTTGATGTTTCTGTTGAATTACTTAGGTTCTTAAAGAGCCAAGGTCAATAAAATGGTAGAGAGAAAAAAAGCGTGTAGCCATTTCAGGTGGATGTTATCCCTAAACAATGTAACGAAAGGGCACAAATGTGCTCAGCTATCTTCTCTCTTTGGACATTTCCTAGAGGGAAAATCTCTTTTTAAAGATTTAAATCAAGCAAGTAAATCTGTAAAAGAACCCAAAGATATTTCAGCGCCTTAACATACTCGGTTGTTTTTCTCTGATGCTAATGGATCTGTCATCCAGGCTCCAAATCGGGTTCCAGATATCTTGACTGTAATGGGGCCTGTAATTTTCATCAATTTGCCACATGCTGAAATTAGAAAAACAAATCCATTAATGCAAATAATTACACAACTCTCCTTGACATAAGACAGAGCACAAGACCAATTGCTCAAAACTAAATAGTGGCTCCAGGGGATTCGGGATTAGGTTGAGGATGGATTGTCATCACTGTATGAACTTTTCTCTATTGAACAACAGTACAAATAAGTTAAGAAAAATATTTGGTTTTGTTTTTATGTATTTTAAAGCACGGTCACATTTTTGGGACATGAAAAATACAACATAGTAAAGTATCTTCCCAGCTGAAGTGAATAACATTTAATAATAAATGAAAAGACACAAAAAAGCCTTATTTTTGTCTTCAGAAAGTTCAGTGAAAAGTTAGGATTAATGGATGTTTGTGATCAATGGAAAACAATACTTTGGAGTTTTCTATTTTAAAGAATCTTCTGCTAACCAATTGTAGAAAACATATTACATAATTTTTTATTCAGGAATTTTCTATAGATAGTATCACCGCTACTTCGTGTGCCAAGTGCTGTTTTTCTACAGTGATGAACTGCAATTAGTGTGGAAAGTGGAGGGCTGTATCTTATAGTGGTCAAGTGCTTTTTTATGAGGGAACTTATACTTTTATAAGTAAATTGTCTCAGAAATGGGCATTAGGTAAACTCAAACCTTTGAATGGGACTGAAATACTTTCAAGAAAAATATCAGAAAACTAATAGTGAATAGAAAGAAATTAAGATAAGAAGTAATCACTCTCAAATTTGTGGTTTTAAGGTTAGCAAAACACAAGTGTAGTATGAGTGAATGTGTGAGTTAGAAGGGTCCGCTAGTTGGGTAGCTTTAACACACTGTATGGACATGAGCAGCAAAATGTATGCAAAGAATTTGGAACTCTGAAACCCACCATTTTTGTACTAAATAAATAAACCCACGCAGCGAACCAACACTGGGCCATGAAATTCAGGGTCCGAGCTGACAGCAGTTGAGCAGCCCGTGGCAGAGGCGTGGGGTGCAGGGAGCCCACCTCTGGCACACACATAGGAGCCTGCAGCATGAGCCAGAATTGCAAATCTCTCTGTGAGGGCAGCTGTGTGGAGCTTGAGGAGGAAGGTGGAGCAAACAGTACTGCAGAGGCACTTTGGCAGCAGCCATCCATCCGGTTTGGTGCGGGCAGCTGCAAAACCATGAGTTTTGCTGAGGCCCAGCAGAGCAGTCACCTCAACAAGTGCTGCAGCATCCTGCGGGTGTGTCCCCGTGTCTGTGCACTCTGGCAGACTTTCTCAGCTGTGTGTGGCAGGTTGTGGGGAGCAGCATGCACCCACCTGCCCGCAGGAGAGATGTATGAGCAGGCAGTGGGCTCACAGCCCGTGCTGGCCATTGTAGGGATGCACACACAGCTCTGCCTGTGGGGCGTGCGTGTGGCTGGAGCTTTTTGGCATGAGCTAGAGAAGGGTGTTCAGAAATGTGTAGGTTTATTAATGTTTCTTAAGTGCCTGCTATTGTTCATCTGTTTTATCACTTATATTGATCCTGAACGTATAGTTCACTGATTGCCGGTTAAGTTTGTGTTGTCATTAACTCAATAAAACTCCTCAGTCCTGATTTGGTTTAACTGTATGAACTGAGCAGCTTCCCCGTGTGGCAGGAGTCAGATGCTTTTAGAGAATGGTCTTTCAGAATGGATTGAGCAACTGTTCAACATGAAAAAGAGATGACATTGTACTTCAGCGGCTAAATGGTCGGTAGTGTGAATCTGGGGTCTATCCATGTGATTAAATTTTTATTCCCAGATAGCATGTAGTGATATGAAGAAAGGAAGACAGCTAGGAGATTTGCTAGGTAGCTGAGGGGCAGCTGAGTGAAAAAGTGACAAAGCTCCTCTTTTCAGCATAATGAAACAGAACATCTTGTAAAAGGCATGAGGATGTTTTTATTCTCCTGCCCTATAGTCTGTCCCATCTTTCCTTGTTCATTAAACACTCTCAGACATCTGCCTATTTGTGATATATCTTGATGGAACAGCTATTCAGAACTAAGTAATGTTACAAGTACTCTTTCCACCTATGGTAAACCAGTCCCGTTATACCAATCCTTTTCATCCCATCAGCAGGTTTCTGCTATAAACCTCAGCGGTACCTGAGGTCTGTTGGCCTACTGACAGGCGGCATGGGCAGAAGGAAGGAAGCAGCAGAGCTCAGTGCCCACCACTGTCCTGGCACGACAGCTGCCTTGCAGCTTGGAGAAATTTAGGCACAAGAGCTTAATACATGACCTAAACGTTGGAGGACGCTTCGTGTAAGTCTATACCCTGCTATTGCAGACAGCCTCTTCATAAATTTGTTAACGTGGCTGCAAAAATGGGGAATAGCTGTTTGCACTTGCCCACCCTCACCCTTACTCTACCTGAAGCTTATTTCACAACCTCACTCTTCAGTTCGTTTGAAAAATATTTGGAGTCAAGTACATAGGTGTCATCAGTCTTCTGTTCTGAGCAGTCAGATCTCAAACCATTGCTTCCAGACACATGCAGACTGGAACCAGACACCAGGGAGGTCTTTGAGCTTGCAAAGAGCTGCTTGAAAGAACTGGACAGGCCCCAAATCATGTCTCAGCTGAACAATCAACTTGATAAATCAGCTTATGTTGTTTTGAACTGTTTAAGGCTGCACAAGGAACTTTTATGGAAATAAATCATCCCAAGTGTTCCCCAAATCAACTGACGTTCTAAATACTAGTCCTGAATACAGTGAACCTGTGCTGGCTGATGATCAGAAGGCAAATGTGAGACAATAGGCTTATACTACAACTAGGAAATGCAACCGAGGCCACATTTTCCTCCCTTCTCACTGAAATCCATTTGAAATTCATTTCACACTTTATTCTGTCAAAGCTTTAGACAGTTATCTAACATGGTGCTGCTTCCAGTATATGATTGGACTGTAAAAGAATCAGGTGAATGTAATTAAGAAAACAGTAACGCTGAGCTCTCATTCCTCAAGAGAATGGTATCATGCTTTTCTCCAGTTCTGTCTTTTGGAGCCTTACTTTCTAATGTGTTTACCCATTTGTTACAGAAGAACTGCAAAACATTGCCAAAATCATGGTCATTTGTGGTTTTGTTCCTTCTGAAGTAGCAAGTGTGCTGCCTGTGCTGAAGTATTATTGACTTACTACTACAGTTAAATAAGTTATTGCAGATGAATAACACAGCATTTTGATGACATGATGCTATAAAATGCAGTTTAACACTGATATAATTAGTGTTACTGACTTTATGAAGATAATTCCTTTATAGCTTATCCAAGCCCAGTCTTTAATTTGATACAGAAAGGAAATGAATGAGAGCTCTTTCAAGAATAAAGCTCAATACAGTCTTTAAGAGTTCACTGACAACGCAAGGTGTTTTCTGTGTAGTTGTAAATACTTCCAACTTTGTATTAGTGCAAGAAAATCTATTCTTTCCTCCACCAGAATTGGAAACAGCTTCTTCTCATCTACCTAAGTGTGAAATGTGTTGATTTAATCGCAGCCTATATTTGCAATGTGAACCTTATAATTGTTCATGTAACTATATTAAAATTGATCTTGCATGCCGAGGTTTCTTGCTAGGGTGTGGTGATGCTAATATATTGAAAAAGCAGTATTATTTACATAAAACATCTGTGGCATGGCATGTCTAGGAGTCTGAAATTAAAAACAAACATACAGACAAACCAAACACCCCAAACTCCAAAGAGTTTCCCATTGAGACTTTTCTTTATCTTGGTTTCTAGGTAGGAAAGCATAACATAGAAAAACACCATATGAAATGAGAAGCACTTCTGAGCTAGCATCTGTTAAACCTGTTAGGGATTGTCTTAGACAACCCGGGGATTCCCAGCTGCCTCAGTACCCTGGTGACTCTTAGAACCCTTGGGTTTTATTCTCAGAACATCTTTATCAGAGGATTCCTGCTTGGGAAATGGGAACTGTCTACTGGGTCTGTCGGCTTCAAGCTTTGTTACCATTTTGGCGGTTTCTCTAGTCCTTGGTGAATCTTTGAAGAGACAAGAATACATACAGCTGTATGACATGGGGGGTCAAATTCTATATCTCTGTCTCAAGCCCCTGTGCCTTGCTGCCTGGCAATGGGAAGGAGATGGTAGGTGAGCTTCTCACATTGTGTGGCAGAGCCTGATGCGACTTCTGGTGGGTTTTTGAGTTAGAGCTTGTCTGGGTCTCATCATATGAAAAGAAAATTTTGAGGCAGAGTAACTGAGAGCACCTGCAGTACGCTATTTGAGGTAGAATATTGGCTTAATTGGGAGGGGAACAGACCACCAAACTAAAATAAAAAGAGCTGAATTAATGGGCACAAAATTATCTATATAGAGAAAATTTTGGTGCTGTTTCATTCTTTCAGTACAAATAAAAAAGGGAGCTCTTTCTTATGACGTTCAATAGATATCTAATGAAAGAAAGGTTTTGTGTTTCTAGCAAATGTCAGAAAGTTCAGGAACATAGAGAATAAATAGGAAAAAAAAGTGATATTTCTAGGCATTTTTCTCACCACTAAAAGGTTCAGTTGGTGTTACATAGAGTGGGATTTTTAGAAGCAATGTTGGTCTCTTTTCCTTGACTTTGAAAGAAGCAGCTGACTATCTGAGAAAGTCCTAATGATAACTCATTGTAGTAATTGGAAAATCAAACCTCTGAGAATTTATCCATTCTAAATGGGACTGTACAAGGAACATGTGATGCACAGTCTGGGTGTTTATGGCCTCTCTTTGTAACAGTTTTGCACCATGGACTTCAATAACTTTGCTTGTGATTTTGTGTATTTATATTAGGGAAGAAGTTAAGCATGAATTGGCCATTTTAAAAAAAAAAAAAAGTAGATGTACTGCTTCTGTAGGCTGGAAATGTCTGTGGGGCAGAAAACATCTGGAAGGCTGTTCCGAAGTGAGCAAATACCAGGAGAAGGTTGTGAAAACCAATTGGACAGAAGCTATTTTGAAGATAGCTAGGAAAGATAGTTGATATTGCTAGCTGCCATGATGCAAATGAATATTGGTAGCTGCTACATATACCAAGTGAGTGTATGATTTATAGCAGGACTTGAAAGGGAAATAAAATCAAAGCAACCAAAACATCCTCCTGAAGTGTTCATAAGCATTATTATTCTATTTATTGGAGGTAATAAAGAGGGGAAAATGAAGTGAGTATTTTTTTTCAGTGGTTGCACAAACCAATTGCAAGTACTTTATTTCTTTCACTCTCCAGCTTATGATCAAATTTGTTGTAACATTTCTTTCCCTCACATTACAAAGTAGAATTAGTTCTTACTTAATTGGTGCACGTCTGTTGTCATACATAATACAAATCCAGGAAGCTCTACAGTCTCATTATTAGAGCTTGCTGAGAGGAAACTCTGGATCCCTACTGCATGTGTGCAATGACTTGCTAGGTAATCTTTGGCAAAGTTGCTTTTCCTTCCTGACTTGTTTCTCCATCTACAAGAAGGTGATAATGATACATCTCTCCGTTGCACAGATTTGTACTAAATGACATTTGTAAAGCTCTCAAAATCCCACTGGGGAGGACGCCTTGGAAGTGCAAGTACCCTTGCAATAGAAAGTAATCTTATGTGTGCAGTAATACATCTTCTGCTACCGATATAACAGCATTACTTTGAATAAATGGAATATTGTACTTTTGAAGTTTTAACCAAAAATATGAATGTAAAATCTTGTTTGGATTTTGTTATAAGATATATATGTGAATGAATCCAATGTGTATCTGCTTGAACCACTTATTTCGTAAGCAATATTTGGCAGAATATTGGCTTCGATGAATGCCAGCTAGGTCATTTTATTCATTACATTAAACAGATTATGACAAGAATCAAAGGGTCCCAGACTTACTGTGCAAGCTGCATTGTCTTACACAAGCACGTACGTGGCTGCCAGTGACAGACCTGTACGTGCATAAGTGTATGTGACCTTGTGGTGTGCGCAATCATATGCACTGTCTCTACAGGTTTAATTGCATGCACTCTTTTAAAATTTTATGGCTAAATTTCTCAGCAGCTTTAGCCTGAATTTTCTCTTACTCCAAAGAGAAGGAGCAAGTTTCAGTCAACACAACTGCTATGGTAATCATTACACCTCAGTGAAAGGGAGACAACTGCTTACTGTATGCTAATGAGCATTGAAAGTGTTGCCAGTGCAGATGGAAGATCTCTTTTAAGTGGCCAGGACAGTATAAATAATGCATTATAATGCTGAAAAACACCTGCTAGGGACAAGAATGGAAAATAGCTATTACACACACTGGTTAGATAATTATATTGTGAAACACAGCAAAATCTGTGAAGGTTCGAGGCAGATCCTGTGGGGGCCAGTCCGCCTTCTGCTGCCACAGGCCATCAGATTGGCATGGGCAGTCACAACTGGGTCACCTCCAGCATGGTAAATATGGCTGGGAGAGGGGGGAGGCATGAGAGCTGTTTTTCATTTGTGCTTGCTGATCTGGGCTCACGCTACCGTTTGTCAGGAGTTGCTCTCAGAGATCCTAACTTAAGCTGTTCTTAGACTAATTCTAAGGGTGTGCAAGGATAGTCATTTAAGCATCTAAGTCCAAATAATAAGGATAAGTCTGTATTTGTGCTTGAAAAGACCAAAACACTTATAATAAAGAGTCAGAAGCAACACATTTGAATTTTAAAATACGTAAAGAAGTTGCAACTTTAATATGAAAATACCAGATTGATAGTAGACCTCCTAGATGACACCATGTTACATTATTGTTACCTCAAATTACACCTGTCTTGGGGTTTTGGAAAATGTAGTTATGTAGTTTGCTATGGGACTGCAGTGGGTTGACCCTGACACTGCCACTCACTTACGTCCCTACCTCCCAGTGCAACAGGGGTGAGAACTGGAAGTGCCAAAAAAAAAAAAAAAATTGCAAAGGTAATCAGTCACCGCAAGCAGACTGGTGCCCAGACAGTCTGAGTTGCAGCTACCTTGGAAAGCAACCTTTCCGTTTTTATTGCTGGGCATGTTGTGACATGGCAAGGAATAAACCTTTGGCCAACCTGAGTCAGCTGTCCCAGCTGTGCTCCCTCCCAGCCTCTTGCCCATCCCCTGCCTACTCTCAGTAGTAGGAAGAAGAGAAAGCCTTGATGTTGTGTAGGTAGTGCTCAACACTAGCTAAACATTGGTATTATCAACACTGTTTTAGTCACAAATCCTAATCACAGCAGCATGCAGGATGCTAGGAAAACAATTAAATCCCTCTTGGCTAGAACCACTACAAATGCTTCAGAGAATTTAAAGCAGAAAGGATGTCCAGGGAGCCATCCATGTGTTAGGAACAGGTTATGTTTATCTGGAATGCATTGGTGGCATGGATGTGCTCAGTAATCTATTTCATAAACATATTTTCTATCTAGTCATAGTTTTAATATATATAATTTTTCTGCATTATTACATCAAGAGAAATAGAACGTGCTGCAGGAATTCAGGGTAGATAGGAGGGGAAACATGGCTAAAAATTAGGGAAATAGGAAATTTATAGGAAAAGGAGAAGAGATCCTTCATATGAATACTTCTGGTCATATGAATACCCCAGTGATATTTTAAAATGTATCCTCTACTCTAGTCACTTCACTAATCATTTTTAAAAGAATACACCACAAAATCAAGGAAAAATAAAATGCTTGTTAATGTGATGATGGTCTTCTGTTGCCTCCTAAACTTACTGGAATGCTCACTATCAGAAAATACTGTTTATATGAATTTGCTTGTTTGCTGCAGTATTGTAATGCGGCCACTTTCTCTTGACTGCCTTCTGCCAATGCAGTAGTGTGCTATAATATGTGCACTGAGAGGAAAATAGGATTATAAGATGTTTCTGTTTGAAGAAGTCTTTCATTTACTTAGCCCATCATCACTGCGTTATTTCTAGTATAAAACAAAGAAACTGAAAATAAATAATTTGAGGGTAACCTAACCTAGATTTTTCTCATTCCATTGCCTCACAAAAATAGCACTGCCTATCAAATTAATAACATCATGCATAGCCTTCAAAAGTAAACATCCCCCACCTGATAACTGAGATACTGATCACAGGATTGAACCTAGGAGTTTGTATTTTATTTATTTTCCTTCTTAACTTACAAAGCATTTATTTCTCATAGAGGGGGTGGATTGTTAGCTATAGCGACCAAAATTTCCATAGTAGCGCTCTAATCAGGTTTCTCAGAGTCAGTGCATGCATTCTGAGGGCAGACTTTGCATCATGGCTGCAAAGTGGGTGGGTACCAATTACCCTGTTTGGGTAATGGAAGTTAAGGCTGACACTTAACGATACTTCAGACTTTTACTTTTGGTAGCTAATACTGAGCTAGTGCTGATTTTTGGAGATGCTGAACATCAACTTTTTCTAACAAAAGCCAGCAACTACTACCCTGGCCAGCATGTTCCAATACTTCACAACCCTTTTGGTGAAGAAATTTTTCCTAAATGTTTTAATTTTTCCTGAATATAGCTCAGACTTTCATCAAAAAAGAAAACTTCATCCTGCTACAGAGAAAACCAAAAATGTACAGCTGTGGGATCAAATCTGACAAGAAATTGTAAACTTACTGAGCTTTTTCATGCAGTCTCGAAGCCTGGTTTCTAAACTGAGCACCCGCTGGTGTAGTTCCTCATAGTCATAAGCACCAATCTCTTCCTGAATCCCAGTGAGGACAGCAGACAGATTCCTAATTTCTTCCTTGAACTGGGTGATTAGTTTGGCATCAGTTTTGTATTGTTCCAGAACTGGGATCAGTGGTAGGAGCTCATCCATCTTTTCTTTCAACTCCTGTTAAAGGTAATCAAATGCGTATTAGAGCAGTTTAAAGGAATTCAATCCTCTTATTCCCTTGTATGTAATATTTATGCCTCATTATTAAAATGACTCGAAAATGACTATTGATTTTAGTTAGAGCTATTATTTCAGTGTACTGTGAAAGTCTTAGAAATCTCAGAATTAATGGCAGTAAGCAGTAGACAAAATGTGTGAGATGATAGTTTATTTCTACTGAGGTATATGATTAGCTTGCGGTGATCTGAACCAGACCTGTTGAGGGTCTGACTTTCCATCCAGAGGATATAAACCCCCATGGACTGTATCTTCCTTGAGAAAAGGTGATTAGACCTGAACACCTGGTGACAGTCAAAAACATCACACCTGTTCTATAGTGGGTAAGCTGTTCATTTGTATTTCACTCCTTAGAAATACTGAGTTCATTTTTTCCTAAATATCTGTTGGACCCTGTTTAGTTCTGATCTGGACACAGTGATATATACCTCTTTCTTCTGAAGTGAAAAATCCATGGTTCTTAAACTGTTTCGTACTTGCGGTACTTCTACATCACTAGGTGCCTTTGAACTTCCTCAGGCGTTCTTTGTTCTGGACTGTAGCAAATCATTGCTATGTGCAGTTGGTATTGTGTCACCACTCCTGTTCCTAAATATCGATTAAGGAAAGCAAGGCTCCACTTGGGAATTTTTGGTTGCCCCTTTCTCAGACTTTTGTCATGTACGTTGAGAATTTCTCTTTGTAACTTATAATGACTGCTTGTATTTTGTTTTTGTAATAATTCTTTTAAATTCAGTAAACTTAATCTTTACTATATTAGTCTAGATTGAGTTTTTTTTTTCTTTCTTTTTATTTTTATTTTATTATTATTATTATTTTTTCTGTAGATAACCTCAAAGAATCCTTGCAATCAAAAGGTTTTGCTTTATGAAAAGCTTGTAGGTTTGCCCTTGATTTGCATATCTGTTTATATTTTGAGAAAACAGCAGGACTTCTGTGAGCAAATGCCAGAGGCATGAGGAGATGCAAGCCTGGACAAAACAAGAACAAGGGTGGAAATAGAGACTTGTTAGGTACTAGTATTAGGTGATAATAGAGACTGAGAATGGATGAGGACACACAGGGAGAGGCTATTGAAGAGATTAGAAAATGGAGTCCTGAAGGAATAGATGGAGTAGTCAGCAGATTAAAAGGGAAAGCAGAAGAGAACTAAATGGATGCCTAAGCACAAGGAAGAAGTGCAGAAGCAAATGTGGTCAGAAGTTTGTATAGTCAATGAGATGCACGGAGATATGTACAGTTTGTTACACCACTTGTATAAATGGATGCAATAAACATAGTAAAACATTTTCAAAATAAATAACATAATGTCAAACAGAATGCTTTTCTACTGAGGAGATGTATAAGAAGCTGATAGGCAGGGTTGGCATTAGATTTGCTTGAAGATCTGCCTCTGAGTTTTTACCTCTCAAACGTGTTCTAGAACAGCTTGAGAGTTCTACGTCTCTTCAGTACTCAGCTCATCCATGCAGTTTTAACAATCGTTTTCATAATGGAATTATTATTTGCTCAAAATAAAGACCTATATGTGGAGTTGGGAAGAATAGTTTGCATGCATATTATCTTAATATCTAGAAAGTGGCATTTTAAATTACAAAGAGATATGTTGTTATAAATGGATTAGAAACTATCATAAGTTTTCTTTGTATCTTTGGCTCTGTTCTCAAGGGGTCTTCCAATTATAGAATATTAGCAGAATTATTGAGGTGGACAGGAAGAAATGAAGAGTTTTTGTCTACGGTTAAAACTATTTTTCATTTGACTATCCTTATTAAAAATTCATCTTGAGCCTAATATATCTGTAAAAAACAAACAGTTGTGTCTTTCTTGATAACAACAAGACTAGGTTTTGTGATGTGGAATGCAGAGCTCCAAAAGCCAAAGTTTATATTTGATTTTGAAATGATGAACTTAGGCTTTGGTTCTAGGGGCACTAAGCAGTCAAAAATCATGGGTAAACCATGGATGGAAAAACAAAACTCAGAAAGATGATGTGTTTAGAAGAATTAGTGGAATTCTGACAGAATTTATGTCAGATGAGGTATCATTTGATCAAACTGCTGTAACTTTTTTGGGGGGGACCAGACATCTTTTGCCTGGTGTGAATGCTGATTTAACAGAAATATGACCATATTCTCAAGTGTGACCTGGATCAAATTTGTACTATTTGGCTCTCAGAAACATGTAACCATAGCATAAAACATCTCACTTCAGTAAATGATATAAAGATGTTTTTGGTGTTTTCATGAAAAACAAAACAAAACGAAAACCATAGTGTTTGCTGACATTCCTAACTTGTTGCTGTGAT
The DNA here is from genome assembly GCF_965140915.1 of Aythya marila. Lineage (NCBI taxonomy): Eukaryota > Metazoa > Chordata > Aves > Anseriformes > Anatidae > Aythya > Aythya marila. Next base: position 4,340,347 of record NC_139049.1, read on the forward strand.
CAGTGGTACAGGAACTAAATTGTACTGCAAAATGAATGGCTGGTAGGCATGTTCTGGTGCTTTGCACCTGCTGGTGTGAGGGGTTATGTTATATCAAGAAGTTCCTGTGTCTCAGGTAAGATAAAGCACTGGAATTTTAGTAGGCTGAATTTCAGAAAGCCAGCAGCATGTTGTGTGATGTTGACCTTCTAAATTCCTCTATCATTTGATTGGCTGGAAATCTGGTTTATGCTCCTGGCAAACTATCAAACTGAGGTTAAATGACCAATATAAATACTGAATATTTAAAAGGTTAGAATACTGCAGGAGTCTGCTACCTTTGACATCACATATCAGACAGTCAAATTTTGATATTTTGTTCAAGAAAAACTATTATGAGGATAAAGAATATATAATGGCATTATAGAAATGTGTTGTAGCAATGAGTGATAAAAGGAAAAATTGCAGAGCTTTACTACCTGAAAATTACTAGAACTATGTGTTCAGCCTCCTATATGAAGAGTCATGACAAAGAATAATGTTTGGTAGGCAGATTATTAATGTACTTAATTCCTAATGCTATTAAGTACACAATATTCAGTGTCTCTAGAAAATAAAATAGCTATGTAATTGTTTAGGTATGTAACTTTAATGCTGATTAGAAAAGTATGTCCATTTTGTGTTTCATGAAGGGTTTAAATATAAATTTTGTTAATGTAAGCTTTGTAATATATTTTTTAGATTCTATCTTGCTGTCTTGCAACCTGAAATGCTGTTTATCAGACTTGATATTTGAAGAACTTAACTATGTTTTTGTAAATTTTTCTTCTTAAAACAACTTCAGATACATTTAAGTGTTTTTTTTTTTTTTTTCTCTCTCTCAGAATACACAAAGCTGTTTTGTAATCTTTGCAACTCTCCTTCCTCACAAAAAGATTGGCTTGTGTTTTTTTCTTGTCATTAAAATTCCTTATAAGTCTTTTTTTAATCATACAGATGCGACTGGGAATGATTGCCCTCCTCCCCTATCCCAAACTCAGAATAGCAAACCTTCAGACATGAAATTAGATCTTAATTCTACTGGATAAAAATGACAACAACCTGATTTATTATAGGCTTTCTTCCCTTCTACTGCAGTGAATGTCAGGCAGCAGTAAAAGTGCAGAACTCTCTAGTTACTTGCTATTAATTCCATTGGATCTGCCCATTTATCACTGGAGCTTGAATGAATATAAATTTCTCAGTATGACATGCACAATGATACAGGAAAAACAGGAATCTGTTTCTAGTGACATATCTCCAATATCTTAATAATTAATGGTTACTTCCTAGTACAATTAAATTGAACAGAGCAAAAGATTATTATCATAAAGGAAATCTTATTACGCTTTTCATTTTAATGTTGCTCTTGTATGAACATTTCAAGCTGAGATCTTAGCAGTCCATGCATTGCTGCTTAGTACATCGCTTCCAGCAGGCTTTCAAAGTTATTGTTAAAATAAAACCTACTTGAAAATGCTTTGTCATTAATGTCTTCCGATCATCTTCAATTTGCCGAAACTTGGCCTTCAGCCCTTTCATTTGTGTTTCCATTTTTAAAACATACTGGAAATCCCTCTGAGTCCGTAGATTTAAAACTTCAATAGATTGGGACATATTCTGAACCTGTTAAAGAAGAACACTCTCTAAATGCACTTTTTGTTGCTTTACTTTTTTTTTTTTTTTTTTTTTTTTCCTGCTTAGATAGTTAAATGTCAGGCAATAAAATGTACTTATGTCAAGGCTTATGGCAAGGCTTTAGCTGTGAGTCACTTATACCACGGTATAGGTTTTAAATTCCATAACTGCATGACCGTACAAAAATTGGGAACAGGGCTAACAGAGGGCTAGCAGGACTGAGATCTTAGAGCCACAGAGTATTTGGATAGTTTCTTTGAGGTAGAGAGGGGGATCCTTTCAGCACCATTTTCAATGGGCTGGAAGAATGCTGTTAAGTGTTAGAGGCTACTTTGTCTTTTGTAGTAGATGCTGCCTGTTCTTCAGGATGCTCCATGCAGCATGTGTTTTCTCCTCCACTTGAGGAACAGGACTAAGATTAGGAGAAAATTTCTGGGCTGTTACAAAGAGTGTGATTTTCATAGCTAGTAGGCATTGGTATAATAACTCACTATAAGGAATACATGAGACTGTCCAGAGATAAGCTGGGATGGGACCATCATTAAATTGGGATTTGCTTGTGGTTTTACAAGTATAAAATTAGAAACTTTAGCCAATTATTTTAATAGTAGAAAAGCATTTTTTATAGATAAGTGACTGTTCAGGAAACTGTAGTACTGCAAGTGACCTCATTTAGCACTTTCACTAAAATGAGGCAAGGACTTTTCATCTGGAGTTAATTATATAATTATATTATATATCTATATAATATATATGGATATATATATCTATATATAGATAATTATAATTATCTAACAGTACCTATTATAAAAGCAATGCTTTTCCCAGTCATAAATATGACACATTTTGCAAATGCAGTTATTATTTGTCAGTAAGCGTTCCGTCCACTAAAACAGGAAAAAAGTGGACTATGAAAAAAAAAAATTAAGAATATTAAGTGCTGTATTGAAGTTTTGTCTCAAAAAAAATTGACCTTCCTAATAAACCACAAAAGTAGCAGTACTCCTGTAGTCTGCAAGAGCATGTAAATTTTAATTTAAATTTAAATTTTGTATTTGAAATTAATATGTTGCAACCTACGGACTGCGGGGATTCAGAAAAATATATACTTAAAATAGTAAAAATCAGCTTTTGGACAGTTGCCATTGGCAGTTCCAAGAAGTATTTTTAAGTGAAAAAAGTAATGTTTTTATTTCTTCTTTGCTTTCCAACTGTTGAAAGCAAGCAAATAGTCCTTTGGTTTTGTGGTGACACACGTGGTCCACAGGTCTGTAGGTATTTTTGTTGACAGACAAAGCCACAGGTTTTTCTCTGTGACTTCATTTTGTACCTGTTCTCAAGCTGCATCTGCTGAGTATCATGAAATCTGTAGGAATGGTGAGTAAGAGGGCAGGCATGTTGTTAAAGATGAAAAACATTAATAAGGCTTAAAAATTACTGACTGCTGGTCATAGCTGACACATTTACTGAATTAGGTCTTATCCTGGATTCTGATTTTTCCTACCTCCTGTCATGGATAGTAAGTGGAAAGCCAACTAATTGAGTTTGGTTGGGATTTTTATCAGTTTTGGAACAATATGAAGGTGGTGTGAACTCCATTCTAGGAGACTTTACCCTCACCAATGTATTTAGCTTGGAAAAATTCTGATGTTTTATTTTCTTGGGACCCTGAGATAGAAAAATAGCTCATTAAAACCTGTTAATATATTCTGTGGAGGAGAGGGCAAGGAGAAATAACTGAAGATAGGTACCAGGAGCAAACACGACTGCCTGTCCTCCCATCTCCTTTACATTTCTCCTTTCTACATTTCTACATTTCTCCTTTACATTTTACATAAGATGAAAAACTTCTGAGAAAGGGATTGTTCTTGGGAAGTTTCTAAAACTACTTAGTTACATGTCATGCTACGGACTCTGTCAAAAACTGAAATTAAGTCCCTCCTGAAGTTCATGGAGGTTTATGAAGGGAACATCTGCTGGATTTAGCATTGGTGTGATTTTTCTATAGCTGAAAAAATATTGAAAATTGTATGCTGAAAAATGCATATTTATTTATTTTTTTGGGGTCTACATTTTATGTTGCTTTCTGCTGTTGCTGTTCAAATGCTCTGTCTCAGTCCCTCAGGTTATGAACTACTAGCTGTTACACAGTAACTATAAACTTGGTTACCTACACAGGGAATGCAGAATAATAGTTTGTGTTTTCATGGTTGCAGTGTTTTTTCAGTTCATACGAAATAACAGTTTACCAATTTTAAAATATAAACAAGAGTGGATAATACTGGGAATAAGAATTGGGTTGTTTAGACAAAATTTGCACCACCGGAGAATGAAATAAATAGTATTAACTGAGGAAATAAGAAATAAAAATAACTTAGAACTGTTTCTCATCTGTACGGTCTGCTTTGATGGTGCTGTCATGTCTGTATCTCATTATTTGCTGATAAGAGACAAGGAATGACCTTCAAGAGACTTACACGTTTGAAGCAGCAGCTGTAGTTTAAATCCCACAACAACAAGGAAGTTTAAGGTGGGATTTGTAACTGTTTTGACACAGGGAAAGTCAGTCCTGTATATGTGTAAGAAAGGGTTTGGGGAATGAGCACGAGAAAACGCAACTTCAGTTTGCTAGATAAGTGGCTTGGGTTGACAGAGGTGTGCTATGAGGGAAACAGACAAATTACGATAAGTGGTGAAAACACAGGTGGGGGATATACCCTGAAGGAATATTTTTATAGATAATGCTTCAGGGCACCATTATATATTAAACTTAGAGAGACAGGAGTGGATTTCCAGGGGAAGTTCAGTGATCAAAAGGAGAAATTCATTGGGAAGACTTACCTTCTCTAGCAGCTGTCTAAGTTGTCTGCTCTTGGCATCTCTTGAACATAGGTTTTGTTCAGGTGCAACAACAGTACAAATGCAACGGCCATCAGGATCCTGGGCTGAACTATAAACTTGCCACCCTTCCTTGGGGCTAATCTGAGTCTGTAACACAACAACAACAATAAAAATAAAGGGAACAGAACAGATTTCATTGCTGTTTGAAAACACCACCTATTTTTCTTTATGTTTTGCCTTATATATTTGCAGTGAGGTTCCTCCTAGTCATCACTCATTATCCTCTTAACTAATTAGGCTGGTGATTTTGCACAGTTTTGCCATGTTGCACATCTGCAGAAGAGTCTCTGAGCATTGCTTCCAGTGTGGGTGAGAGCAGTTTCCTGTTAGTGATTCAGCACAAGTGGTTGAAGTAATTCTTTGCAGTGGGATGGTAAGGTTTTTCATTAACAGAGAACAAATATGTCCTTTCAGCTTGAATGACTTTTACTTTAGACTAATGGAAACAACAAAGACAGAAAAGAACAAATACAAAATCCCAAAGAGAAAGCACAGTCTGTGTGACTCACGCAATAGGGAATTGGCTGGGAAGCGGTTCTGGAGGTGTGTTAGCAGGTTTGCTCTTAAAGATGCAGCACACAGAAAACTCTTCTTGGTTGACTTCAGCTACACGTACACCAAAGGGAAGATGGGCAGTACTGAAAAGTACTAGGTTAGTTTAGATGATGGGGGGTGATGGCAGGCATGGCACATGGCAGGAAAGGCATCACACTGTCCTTTACTGGCACAGAATTTTAGAAATTCTGAACCTGTTCTTTTTCAGCAACCACCATCACAAAGAAGAGCAAAGCAAAAAACTGTATTTCAGAGCAGGCCAACACTACACTGCCTTTAAAGCTCGTGTGATACCTTGCAAGAGTAGGTTTCTATCTGCTTAATGGGATTTACAGCACAGCATCAGAACGAGACAAAGCACCATAATCAGATGATCGAACAAATTCAGGTGAGGGAATGAAAACTAATTGGCACCAGAAATATTTTCAGGCTGTAATTTCAAGCTAATAATCTGCATTATTCTTTTCTAATAATACAATATTTGCTGCTGAATTTTACAGTGCAGTTGCTAATGGATGACATTGAAATATTTTTGATCTGGATAAAGTTGGAATAAATTAATTTTAGTATGAAATTCTACTTGGTGTCAGCACAAAGAGTGATTGTTAAAATTGGCAAGCTTTGATATTGATGCTTAGTGAGGAGTAAGTTGCATAGTTCCATGCCTCAGAAAAGGTACAGTATCTCTATAGACTGAGGTCAGAAGGAAAGGTAGCAATATTTTTCTGAGTATCAGTGCAATGTTAGAGAAGAGCACAGACTTTTTGTCCCCCACAGTGTCTATTTTGAAGAAGTCATTGAAGACAGCAGTGACCTCTTTTACTGTGGAGTTAACTAAAACAATTCAGAACTGTATTGTTCCCTTGTTTTGCAAGGAAGAATAAGGTATCATAGCGTAGATGACTAAACAGAGGACAGTCAAACCTGGGCAGAAAGGTATAGAAAGGCATATCCAGAGGTCAGTGCTAAATTGTTGTGCTCTTGCAGCCTTAATTCTTAGGGCACAGGTGATCTAGTTTAAGACATGGAGAAGAATAAAATCTGACCAAACTTACAACTGGAGAGATGATTTAAATTAGATTTGAGCAGCTACTAAAATTGCAAGCTAGAACAACTGAAACCTCTTATAGCTGGTGACACTTGTGAAGTGTAAGCTCTGTTCACAAGTTTCCATGCTTCTCTGTAGAAAGGCTGCCCAGTGTGCCCATACAAGAGCAAGTTCTTGTTGAAGTTCAGGAGTCTAAAGCTTGCAATTGTAATTCCTACAGAACAGAAATACTCCGTATATTTTATGAATAAACTGTGATATTTGCGATACCTGCTATTTTTAGATTGATAGCAACAGATTTTACTGCATTCAAGTGAATAGAGTTCTCTGCAGTGGGGAATGGATGCGATAGCAGGATCGTGCATGGTCATAGTAAAGCAATTACAGTCCATGCTGTATTGTCAAAGGTATTTGTATATGCTAACAATATGTATCGGTGTGTTTTGTCTGAGAAAATTATGTTTATTGATTAATTTGGCTGATATTTTCTTATGGCACTTAACATATATCTTGATTTAAAAAAAAATAAAAAATGAAGTAGCTATTTGGGAAAATATTTTTCACAGTGAAAGACCTTCAGGCATAATATGAATGCGTTGTGATGGGCTGCCCATGCAGAAATGAGTGCTGAGACAGCAGCTCCAGTGTGGGCTACATTTTTTTTTTCTGGTATTCTTTGTTACCTGTGTGCATGCTATTGGGGTACCTTTGTTAACTAGGATGGGTAATATGAATAATTACAGAGAAAAATAAGCATGTGCAGGTAGGTGCACTTAGCTTTTTTTTCTCTCTTTCTTTTTATTTATTTATTTATTTATTTTGTATTTTCTTTGTCATTTAATACCTATTTCAAGCAGAAACTGCTGTGCCACATGGAAAGAGCTAGAATGCATCAAAACCTTTTGAAAACTGCTGAATCTAGTCTCCAAATGCACCCTTACTGCTGACAGGCCTTAGTCAACAAATGAGAAAAGAAATAACGAGTGGTGAACAGCAACAATGACGACAAATCATTCTAGTTCTTGGAAATCTGGGGAAAACAGAAGAGTCTCTCCAAAGAGCCATATTAATCTGCCTTGGCAGGCTGCTGAGTTACAGTCACTTTACTTACCTTACAAAGATTAACTTTTTTCACTTGCACTCACATTCTGATAAAGCTGCTATAGCTGCCTCCATTGTTACTAGTAATTGGGCAAATGGAAACACGTATACTCAGTATCAGTGCTTAAATATAATGATATTTGTCAGTCTTAGGATTTTGGTCCTGGGAGTGAAACGTTGCTGAAGAGGGGGGTCTTTCCCCTGACCCCACCTCACCCTACATTTCTTCCAGCAAGGGGAAGAGAAAATGTTAATAAAGATGGGGAGGTTTTGCTCTTTTTTCCTGGTGCAAGATGTACAATTTTTGAGCTGTGTATAGGAGAGAACTTCTGGAGAACCGCTTGCGTGGCACCGTTCACTAGAGAAGCTGCCAGGGGATGACACTAACTTGACAGCTAACTTTAATTGACTGCTGCCAATTAAAAAGCAGGTAGTGATGACCACAGCATCACTGAGTACCTGGGCCATAAGGTCTCAGCTAGAAGCTGAAGTTTAGAAAAAGGCAGCAGATTTGTGGTGCTAGTTCTATAACAACACCCCACCTGATTGAAGATGGTATTTTTTCCACTTGGTGGATGTTGCCAAGCTCAGATAATCAGGTTTTTATGCTTGTGTCCCCAGCTCTCCAGGCACTCCTGCTAGCCCTCTTGAAACCTAAAATGTGCATATAAATCCAATGTTTGAGTTTGAAGAGCATTACTAAAATAATACTCAGGAGGCATTTGTAACATCATTGTTCCGACGAAGCCAAGGGAGGCATGGCAGTTTACACTACCTGGAATTTGAAAATGACAATATATATAATCATATATTAGTGTGTAAATATACATATGCGTACATGTTGCAATAACAAGTGTGCACCTCTTTGCTGCTCAATTGCAACCTTAAACTTGGATTTAAATTAGACAGGGAACCTTATTTCTTATAATATCACATTGCCACAAGAACTAGCAAGCTGTATTGTAGGTCAGTGGGCATAGAAAACAAACTGGAGCTTTTCCTTGTCTTCTCACCTTGATGCCCTAAAACTTAAAAGAATTGTTTCTTACAATATAATTAAATTTAAAGTAGCGGTATTTAAAGTCTAAATGCAGTGGCTTTCTGCTGTAATGCTTTTCCTGTGTGCATATATTCAATTAATTAAATGTTGATTAGTTAATGCATTTTTATTTACAACTGAAAAATTAAGTTCTGTATATTGTGCTCTACTGTACAAACAGTTAACTATATCTTTTACATAATACACTATCATACAAACATCTGACTGCAGTTATAATAAAATCGTTTTACTAACCATTCAGAAAAAATGTGTTCTAGTGTAACTTACAGATAACTTATAACTAGGATAGTGTTCCTAGCTAAACTATTATTTTAATTTTTACACTTTTCATTAATAGCTAATACAGCTTTTCTGTAGGTCTTAATTAACAGAGGCTGTTGGATATGAGCATCAAACATACAAGCTGATATTTGTTAGTTGTACAATTACCTTTCTAAAGTTCTGATACCCAGCTTCCTAGTACCAATTTTATTTTATCAGCTATTATTTGCTTAACTGTGCTCCAATAAAGAAAAAAATAAGAAAGGATCAGGCTCCTTGAATATTGTAGTCAATAGCTTATGTATAGCACTAATCAGACAAAAATTAAAAAGAAATCTTCTGATACATGTTTTCCTTAATGATGCAGTACATTTTTTTTCTGGAGCAGTAAACAGGCAAAATATCGAAGCAAAAGAAATGGCATTGCTGTGCTATTTTTAGCATTTCGCCCTCAAGATGAAGGCATTTGTTCTTAAATATTTAAGGATGCTATTTTAAAATCTTTTCTTTCATAGTAAGACCACAACATGCTCACCAATGTGCAGATTTATGATGCCCAAAAAGAAGCATGCATTAAGTGATGATAGGAAGATTAGTACTCTAAAAAGATTCACAAAGAGGCAACAGAGTAAAGCTTTTGCTGGCACTTCTATTTGCTCAGCATTCAGATGGATTGCAACACATCACAGCTACTTACTAGAGTATCTGAAGTGGGTAGTCTGGTGATATTTAGTCCTACCAGAGATGGGAGAGTTTGGGACATCCAGTTAGAGATCATTGCCACGGTACTAAGAACAGCACCAAGCTTCAGCAGTGGAGGGCTCATTGCTGTGGAGCTAATGAGTTTTCATAGTGACTGATTATCATCCCAGTGCAGGCTGGCGGTGAGAGGCGTGACTGCAGCACACGCCAGCCTCAGCGGGGAAGGAGAGCAAGGTACCCAGATTTAATCATCTGTTAAGAACACTGTTATCTTTATTTGGTCTCTTTCTTTGCTCTTACTAACAATGCTTATCAGTATTTATTTGCTATTTATGACTATAACACTTACTATAGGACTTGGCAGTCCTTTACATGCTAATAGCCATTGCAGTTTACAGTGGGAGATGGGATGAGTGAATTACCTCTTTATAGGTGCTGGAAAGTTAATTAGCACTTCATTAGTTTAGTCCTTGCAGAATGGACTAAAACAGTACATTTAGTCGTCCTGTCTGAAATTCAAAAGCACAATCACAAAACTGAAACAAAGAAAACAAAACAACAAACAAAAAACTCCCCATCGCTGTTTTGGTAGAAATATGCTCAGGTATACTTCAAAAGACGGTACAGGAACTATACTTGTCCCGGGGGACAGGGGAAGGGTGAGAGCTGTAAGCCTGCCCATGAAAAGACAAAGGCAGGCATTCTCAGAAACCTCACAAATACCCCTTGATTTGTTGATCTCACATAAACTACAAACATCGGCAACTTTATAATTTGCAAGGCATGTTAAGATACACGTTAAGATAGTATTTAGTGTTTTATTATTTTTATTTTTATTTTTTATTTTTTATTTTTTTACTGTGCATGTTTTTACACTGAAAATTTTTGCATTACAGGGCTGGCAGACTCAGTGTGTCTTCACTGTTGTTAGGAATAGAAAAGAAGTTGTGGGTTGCTCATATAGCATTTGGAGGCTTCTCTTGGCCCTAATCTGCTGTTAAATCTGATGTTCTCTAGTGCTGTAGACTGATCTCCAGGTTCAGTAGCAATTAATCTTTTTCAGAAACTTAGTAAGTGTGGGGGAAAAAAAAGTGCATAAATCATTGTGTTGAGGTAGCTTTCCTTTTTCTTTCCTTTTTTTTTTTTTTTTTTTTTTTTTTTTTTTTTTTGAGTTATTTTAAAAAGAAGAAATGCTGAGTAGGGATTTCTAATGGCAATTATTTTAGAAAGAACTTGCTTAAAAATTTGCAGAGATGGACTACTGTGTATGCTTCCTGAGGCAATTATGGATTTAGTTTGTTTCTGAATTTGTGTCCAAAGGAGTATATTTTTCTTAAAGAACTTCTACAGTTTTTATGAAGGAAACCTGTAATAAAATGGAAAGGGATTCATTTTAGAGCAGTGTGCCATCACAAATGCAAACTTCCTATACTTACTGTAAGTATAAACTTATAGCTTACGTGTAAACTTAAACTTGTAGTATCAGTCTTGCAAACAATATTTCAGATTCTTAGATCTTGTACACCGGTCAGGCTAAATTGTCTCTTCCAACATTCATTTAGAATGATTTCAATCTCTTGTTTAACAAAGACACACGGAAAACTAGTTTTTAAAAAAGAAACAGAAAACCACATGGAGGGCTATTATCTAATCTTACAAGGGGTCTTCAGGCACAAGGATTCAGCAATGGAATACACCGAGAAATTCCTCGCATCCCAATGTTATATATTTTCTGGGAGTCACACAGTAAGGTGAGCTGCAAAATGTTTCAGGTACTCAAAACAAAAACACACCGAATTCACTGAAGAGGTGCACTTGAAAACTGAAAGAATGAGTTTATTTGGTTATATGCAGATTCTACACAGAAAAATAAGCTTTTTGCTAATTTCCATATACATATATAGACGTGAAAGTAAAAGATCTATCTGAAAAGGATAAGTTAAAGTGTTAAACCTGTTGCAGTTTTAATTTTCTGATGCATGTTGAATGCACACACTTGTGTGCATTTTGACTTATTTCACATATTTTGGCAAAACTTTTGGGACAAAATAACGTACAAGGGCCATTTTCTCCAAAGAATTCAAATTGCTTTCAGATTATGAGTCAATAGCAAATAATTCTGACACTTGAATAAGAACGCATTGTGATTCTTTTGTTCAGTTTGAAATAAACAAAATCCCAGAAAAAAAAAAAAAAAAAGAGTTGCACTGGATCAGTCTCCTTGATTCATTTAGTTCCTTTTTTTAGCAACAGCCAGCAGCAGATGCTTAATAGAGGAGCATAAGAGAGCAAACATACTGCAATACTTTCCTTGCTGTAGCCTTCCAGCAAAGTGTGGTGCTTGCAGGGCCTGAGCTTGTAACTGTGTTCAGTGGCCTTTCCAGGAAGCTTTCCTCCATGACTTTCTCATCACTTTTTAACTCATCGGTAACTTGGGGTGGCACATCATCTACTGATATGGAGTTCTGCAGTTTAATTATGTCCTTTGGGAGAAGTATACTTACCAAAAGTTGTGATTAGACTGCAATTTTAAGAAATGCTGTGTTTAATTCCAGTCTGCTATTTTCCAATGAAAAATGCATTTTTGGTAAGTATAACCTTGATCTAATAGCCAGAACATCGTTTGGTTACTTAGTTGAAAAGAAAAAAAAATCATCAATGAGACTGAAAGGCTGGTCAGGCGTTACCTCAGCAGAAGGGCAGAGTGAGTGGAGGTGTCTGAGTGTCCAAAATAGAGTTCCTGTACCTATGGAGATATTTTGTGGCTCAAAGTTGGGTTTTGTCCTGTGGAGCAGATGGGCTTATGTTCAGGCTCCGTTTTTCCCCTCTGAGCATGAGGTTGCTGTGCAAAGTAGTATGGCAGAAGAAGTACACATAAGATCTTTTTAACATGACTTGAAGGATCAAGCATAACATTTTATTAGAGCAGCAAGAGACAGAAAATGTAATGGAACATCACTGAATTCAACCTTCAGCATTGACTTTTTTTTTTCTCTTTCCCATTTTAGGGTGTAGTTACATAAAATGTAAATCACAAATGTGGGAATAGAAATGTTGTTTTTGCAGAGTTACATTGTTTAGAAGGAGGGAATGTGGTACTGAGATATGCTTACAGTAATAAGAAAGTTTAGCAGGCGACCTTGTAAAATGCAGACAATCAGACTCCTTAGGACAATTAGGTGAAAATCATGGTGTCGAGTCAAGTCAGATAAGTGAAGAAACATTACCACTTCAAGCAGTAAAAATGTCAAAAGAAATTTGAAATTTAACAGGCCGGCGACTGAAGGCCATGCATTGTTTGTGAAGCATCAGATAGATTGTGAACGTGGATTACCCACTCAGTGGGGAAACAGGGGAGGGTCCTGCCATCAAAAGGTATATAAACTGTGTTTTGGAACTAGTAGATGCGCTCTCTCTTCAGCTTGTGGGACGCCCGCCATTGCAATCGCGAATAAATTACTACTTCACTGAGATCCTCGCCTGAGCCTAAGTTACTGGCTACGGAGTGTTTCTCACACAAATACAGAAAACTAAGGCTATAGAGCAGATATGTGAGTGCCATGTCATCAGAATGTTGAAGACCAGAACAGCAGCAATGTTGGACCTTTAACACCTCTAAAATTCTACGTAAGATTAGAAGGGAGTGAATTTCAGTCAAGTGCAATTGCCCAGGGCCATGATATCAGTCAGCCTAAAACATAGCATACAATGTAATATCATGAAGAAACGTAGACAGAAACATAATAATCACTTTTGTCTCTAATACGATTATAGGTGCAGAATTCAGATTACAATATCCAGGCCCTAAAAATGGAGAGAAAACATTTGAGACAGTTTTCTTCAACAAGAAAACTTAATGGTCCATGAGAAATCATTAAGACTACTGGATGAAGGAACAAGAAAGATCTGCTCTCAAGAGGTCCCCCAATTGTGTAAAGGTATTTACAAACTTTGCTGTGTTAAAACTGTTGGAGCAACTTGTCAGAGGCTGGGTATTGAGCAAACCGTAGGACACACATTCTAAATGCCTGATAATCCAAGATACATGTACCAAGTGCATAAGAGAAAACTAGAGTAAAGCCCTTATGGTATATTAACATGTGCACACCATAGTTATGTAGACATATTATCATGTTCCTATACTTATACATACTATTTATATTTATTCAATAATTTCAATGGCTACTTTTATCTCTGAAAAAATGAATATCCTATAAATTTTTTCCCCTTTCCTTTTTCTCCCATTTGTTCTGAATGACATCGAGAGCCAGTCTCTTTGCTGAATTCTTGCAATTACTTGCCAGCCTGACAATTTCACAAGTAATTATTTTATTTTATTTATTTTTATTTTTTAATTCAGAGCTGAATTGTATATCGTTTCTCTATGTTGTATAATTTTCTCATATAGGTTCTTCTGAAGCACTTCAGCATTCTCTCTAGATCTGACTAACCACAAAAGATTCTGCTGTTCACCAGTTTTATCACCTTTTTTGTTCCCGTGTTCTTTAGAGGTTTAATAAGCACATGAATACCCCCAGTTCCAACACATTTCCTAGAACAGTCATGCTACATTTATACTACGTTGAGCTGCAGCTGTTTATAGTTTTGTTTTTCTTTTAAACATTTTCTGATCCACAAAAGACCATAGTCTGTCCCTTCCTGACTGTTTAAACCTTTGACAAACTACATTGCAAAGATAGTAACTTTTCTGAAGTTCAGATGAGTAATTACTGCTGATTATCCTTAATCCCATGTATTGTCAGCTCCCACAAAGAATGCTGTTTGTTTGGGGGCACATGATTTTTTCTACAGATGATATGCTGCTTGGCTTTTGTGTATATTCATTATATTCATTACATACAGAATATTCATTAACGTATTTTAGAATTTTATTTTCTTCCAACTAGTCTGCCTGCTGAAGTGAAAACCTGCTGATGTGTGATTCACAGTATTGCTGCTAGATATGTCTTTAAAGGTAGCATACCAGGAGATTCTCCTCTAGTATTCTTTCTGGTTCTATAATTGCAAATTACCATGTAGGTGATGTCTGGATTCCCCACGGTGCTGAAGTTAGATCTGCTGTAAGTGCATAAGGGCTTTAAAGCACATTTGCACTGCGGTGCAGTGACGTGATTGCAGATTGTAGAGAGATGCGAGTCTCCTAAAGCAACCCTAGCCCAGGGATTGATGGTAGTGTAGCTTACACTGGAAAGCTGCAAAAATGCTTTTCCAGGACCTTAAGTATTTAGAAGCTGTGTCCTATGCTGCTGCTAGACTTGTTTTTTTTTTTTTTTTTTTTTTTTTTTTTTACATAAGCTACACCTTTCCCCTAGACATGGACTTGACTTGTGCAGCGTCAGCATAAGCAATATTTCTTACGTCATGCACCCATTTGTCAAATAGCTACTCCAGAGTGGTATGCAAAGGAACCCATCCATGGGAACAATTAAAATATCATTTTTCCTAAACAGTGGAAGTGCTCACTGGAACTACATTTTATTTGTGTTCTTATTAGAATTGGAGGAATGCTTTAAAAAACCTTTCTGTTAAAGAACAGAAACTTTGAAATAATTTTAGCTTTATTTCACCATAAACATTTGGGGAAATTAAAAAATGGCAAGCAAATATTAGAAAATTTTCATGAGAAACATACTTGCAATCATATATACAAAGACCTTTTCAGAAACCACAGAAAAACTGAAGGGTTGTTCTCATCTAGTTAGATCATAAGTTTTTGTTTTATTTCCTATGTTTCATGGAAGCTCTGTTTTAAAGAAAAAAAAAGTGCAATTTCACATTTCCAGTTCTTGATATGCTACTAAGAAATAGTCTTATGAACAAGAGCTAGAAAGCAATAATGCTGCTAAAATCTAAGCACTATTCTTTTAAAACAAATTACTGTGATTTATTATTATTATTTTACTGGCATAGTGACTTTCTCTTTTTGGAGCCAAATTATCTTAGAGTGAAAGCTAAATTATTTATACAGAATGACTGCACGTGCCATGTTTTTATCTTATATGGAACTGGGTAAATCTAACAATTTCAATGTTGTCAGCTGAGATACTTGTATGCCAGCTTGGTACTATTCATTTATAAATTATTTGCAGTGTAAAAGGTATTATTAAGGGTAGCATATGAATGCCCCAATTTATTGGTATTAAATAAGAGGTATAAGGCTTTTCTATTCTATGATATTCAATTTACTTTGAGTTCCTGTTAGATTTTCATATGGTTTAAACAGGGTCTAATATAAATGAGAATACAGCCCTACTTTATGTTGTCACGTTGAAGTACGATAAACTCTGTATAATAAAAGTAATTAACATCAGTATTAGGAACATCAACAAAGTAAATGTTCTGAGAGTCATAAATATGGGAACACACACACAAATGCATAAAAATGTCTAATTATATCCAGGATGGAGGAAGAGGAACAGTGACTGTAAGAAAGAGGAAATAGCTAATTCAGTAGCAGTCACTTAACCCTCATATCATCTTATAAATGTGTGTAAAAAAATATGTTAGCCTCCCAAACAGTTCTTAGAACTGAAAGCTGTATTCATGGGTAAATGCTACAAAAAAAGTTTTATTTGGTATGAAAATATATGACTTCTGTATAAAAGCTTCGCCTAAAACTGCATTTTATGTAGACAGAGATCAAAGTGATTGCACAGTCACATCTCAGATTTCTTAAATAGTTTCCTTTGAAGCAGAGCAAAGTCAGGAATCTTAAGCCACTCTAAGTTAGTACTTTGACAGGTTAGGTTTAGGAATTAAGCTCATGCATGGAAGTCACAGTTTCCCATGGTACAGTGGTGGTGTTCTGTAGCGTGTACTTTCTTTTCCTTCATGTAATGTATTCTGGTGGTGACTCAGCAATATGTGGATTTAAAAAAAAAAAGTGCATTAGTCATGTTCCTGAGCACTGTTAATTATTCAAGTGAGGCTAATGTGTGTATAAACCCAAATTCTCAAAATTTGAATAGCAATTACAGTTCTTAGTCCACCTTCAGCTCTGTGAAAGCACATCTTTGCCCTTTCAGTTCAATTCTAGTTCTCTGAATTTAGAAACCCAGGGGAATCCCGAGCTGCTTCATCTAACTCCATTTATGTTCAACAAAAACCTCTGGCTCAGCAGTGTGACTTGTAAGTAGTAATGTCCAGGTTCTTTGCAAGAGTGGATCGAGAGGCATGTGGCCTTTCTGGAGAACATTCTTACACCAGCCTTGTCTTTGCCTACATACATGGTAGTTGCTCTGGTCAGGCATCTCCACTGACAGGAGGAGTGTGAAGGGAGGGCTTATGAGAAGTCTGTTCTATCCTTACTGGTGCTCTTGAGGTGACATTCTTTTTAAAATAAGTGGCCTTTGTTATCTGTTTGTTTATTTTTCAGGATGCTCTTAGTCCCTTTGAATGAAGGGACATTGTTCTTAGAGGGCATTTTCATTTTCTTTCTCACCTATTCCCTTGTGTTGTGCAGTTAGCAATTCCCAAGTGCACAGAGTAACAAAGCAGTGCGTGTGCAGTGGGCTTAGTGGATGGTGTGAATTGCTAGAAGTGAGGACTAACATCTACCTAGTCGAGAATGATGAAAGATTGTGCAGAGTCCTTTCCCCCCAGCAAAGGCTGAGAATCTGCATGCTTTGGAAAACCTTGAGGTCCCTCCTCTTGTCATGAGTAACAGGACACAGGACGACTGGGTGCAATGTGATGTGCTCCTGGACCTGGTATTGCTTGGGCTCAACACAGTACTGCCGTTTAATTCTTTTGAAAACCGCTATGGCTGCATATAAGGATTTATGCATAATCCCTCCTGCGGTAATCCTCTTGCTTAAGGCTTTTAACCACTTGTAATTTTTCCCATTCTCAAAATACATGTTATTCTGCTGGGGAGTGAACAAAGCCTCAGTGATATTGGCAGCTGAGGAAGCTGGCTTTCACAGAAGGTAAATTTAAAAAGGAACTTGGCTCTTCTCAGATATTCAAAGGCTGAAATTCACTGTGCAGGTAGATCATATAATTCTGGAGTAGGGCTTGTGCCATGAAAATGAGTGAATTTGTTATAATTTAGTAAATTCAGTGTTTTAGATGGCTCTGAATTCACCTGCATGTCAGAAAACAGAGGGAAGGTATTTTCTAAGAACAGCAGTCCATCCCTGTGAAAGTGGCTGGTATAACTGAACCTCCTTCAGGTCGATGTGTGCTTGCCATGTTTGGCAGTCGGTGATTACAGGGAGCTGGCACTGTTTGCTCAAAGGCAGGAGTGTGGTGGCTAGGGGATCAAAATGGCAAATGTTTAAAGCTTCTATAATCCTATGTACTACAGGATTACAAACATTCGGACTATGAAAATAGTTTAACTGCAAAGAAGGATGGATACAAAGAGGGAATAGATATTTATACTCTATTTTAAGGGAACTCAAAAACCCTGTGTACATTGCAATTTGTGGGTAAGGCAATCTTCCAGTAAAGGGGTCTGACTTGCCAGTCTGCAGTTTAATAAGCACAATGTAGAAATGATTACAACTATACAGTTCTTTTCTGTATTTTACAATAATCTGTCCTGGCCAAGCAAAAATTCTGTTCTGAGCTTTTGTCTTGCGTTACTACATTCCGAGCCAAGGTTTACATTTTCTGGCATTGAATACATCACCATACACAGAATCACTTTGTAAAGGCACCAAGAGGTTAAACAATAAATGTAAAGACTATTAAAATGAAACTGGAAAAAAAAAAAAAGATATGTCTTAGCCAATTTGTCAAAGTGCTGGTGCTGTTAAAGCAATTAAATAGCAATAAGAAAGCAGTTATGTCCATCATTGTTAGTTCTGGAAATCACTTTTAGATTTATAACTATAATAAAATGATTTAAAATCTCTATAAAAAGAGATGGTTTGACAGAAATAAGAAGAAGCTGAAGAAAATATTGCAGCGGTTGAGTGGGAAGTGGGAACCTGAAGAAACTATATTTCACAGATGCTTCTTTTCTTATTGACTTTTCACTTTTGATGGACTAGCAAATTATTGTTCATTGGTTTTCTTATGAATATAACCCATAGTCAGTCTGTCACAAATAAGGACAGATGGAGGCCACCTCAGCTAGTGCTTTGGGATGATGATGTTCATCATTTTCACGCTAGATGAATGTCATTGGACCATTTGCAAGAAGTAGGGTTTTTTCTTTAATGAAACATAATATAGGGGGGGAAAAAAAGATGAAAGTACTTTCTCCACCTTGAAAACATGCTTGCTCTAGGAAAACTTTTGCTGCCTGTGTACTTCTCATAAGGTTTCTTGCAGTTAGGGGAAGGAAGGAGTAAAAGGAGCAAGGAAAGTAGAAATATTAATACATTACTTAAGTGATCAGTCAGTAATAACAAGAAAAGTTGCATGATGCATAGACAGTACGTAATTTTAAAGAAATTTGCTCTATGAATAGTAATAAAATAAACAAATACTTAGGTGTTGCAGTTTCTCTATTTTAGATTATTTAGCAAACAAAGTTCTGCAGACTTTAAATTTGCAGTGGATGAGCATTTCGGGCTGAAGGCTGTTATTAATATTTTAATAAATTATCTCCATCAAGAGCTCTGTTTCTTTTACTACAACATGCATGTTTTACAGATAATAAAAGTCATTTCCTGAAAAGCACTTCAGCAAAACCCAGCTTGAATTTATGCCAGGTTTTCATGGAAGAATTTAAATGGAGTTTTAAAATGTGCTAAATTTTAGCTCTGGAGTAACTTAATTAAATGACAGTCACTTTGCAAATAGCTTTTGCTCATTATAGTCAAATAATCACAGTCAGTTTAAAGGCAAAGCGTGACTTGCATGATTTGCACAAGAGATACATGACAGTTCTTTTGGCTTGGATGAATTACTTAATTACTTTTTTAAGCTGTGCCTCTGGACACTGAGATTTTTGATTTGTTGTTCAGTGTGCTCAGGATGCAGATGACTTATCCCATGAGATGAGTTAAAGGGAAACTCAGTAGATAAAGTTAGCAACATGCACATTTTTACATCTATAGTATGATGAATTAAAAATATTTTGGATTGGTACAGCCCAAAGCTGTTCAGCTCTGGAAGCTGTTGAATGGCTATACTATCTGCTGGAGGTGGACAAACATCAGCATCATAAATGTAACATGGAGTTCCTGAGCCTTCCCAAAAGGTAAAAAGAGCTTTGGGTGGCCTGAGCTATATTAGCAATAGCCTTTGTTGGTGCTGCAATTCTCCTGAATGAAGTAGTAGCTACATTTGAAGATGTATCTGTATTTAAACATATGAAGTGTAATGTTGTTCTTAGTTTCTGAAAATCTCAGGGAAAAAAAAGAAAAAAAGATTGAACAACCTTTTTTTTTTTAAAAAAGCTATTATATCTAAATTATTGGATTTGTTTAAAAGGTTTAACTTCTTTTTTTTTTTTTTTTTTTTTTTGTTTTTTTTGTTTTTTCTTTTTTCATTTAACCAAATAATTTTTCAGAATATTGAATATCTCAGAATTGCACAAGGTCATTCAAATGACTGTTGTGACTGTTTTGGTGAGAATAATTTTGAGGAATCCAAGTAGGTGGTATGCAGAGGCTTAGATTAAGTGCTGGTAACGTTCATTAGAAAATTATTATATTCTTTATTAGATGAGCTGATACAATTAGGAGAAGCAGTCAAGGTTTGTTTTTTTTTTTTTTTTTTTTTTTTTTTTTTTTCAGCGAGTAGCAGAAGCAGTAGCAGAAGTTGTCTCAGAAGCAAGAGCGATCTTCAAACTTCTCAACTGTTTTTAATTTTTGGAGTGGTTCTTGCTACTTTGGACTGGAAACTACTGAGCTTGTGTTCCCAAGAACTCTTTGAACACTTTTTTTTTTTTTTTTTTTTCCCCTTAGTGAAATAGTTACTTTGCAAAGACTACAGAAACATTAGAGCACATAGAAGGACAAAGCTCAGCCATTTGAAAATGCATTGAAACAGAAGTGCGCTTTATTGGGACTGGGTAAATGATTTCTATTATCAAAGAGTGGGAACACCAGATTTCCTCACAAAGTCTGTCATGCTTATTATGCTGTGATGGCTACAGCAACAGTACTGCTACAACATGGAAGCCAAAGTGATGCTCACTGCTGTTCCTTACTCATGACTTTGGTGGGCTTCAAGTACTTTCTCTGAAGTCACAAAATGCAAGTGACTTTAAATAGTGATATTTGGAAAACAGGCTGCTTTGAAATTACAGTACATGTTTACAAAGGAATCATCAGCTTAATATTTTAAGGCAGAATCAGAAGGAAGACTGTTACTTCCATGACCCTGTGATGAATATTGCTTCTTAATAGAAGAGATTGAGAAGTTGAGATCCCCTACTATAGAACATAGAGTAGCTTTGCTCAGCAAGTTTAGCACAAGTAAAAATATCATATTTCTTTATGCTGTCTGAAGGATTAAACAGAATTCTTCAGAGAACTGTCACCCAGTGTAACACCCAGCAGAATTTCATAGCGATTAGAGGTTAAAAAATAAAAATTCTGATCTTAAAAATACATATATGGCAGCCTATAAAGTCCTGGAGCAGTGTGTACAAGGAAACATAAATCAGGTGCTGTTCTCTAAATACCATACGTATCAACTGTACCAACTTGTAAGAGTTGCTTTAGGAAAAGGATAATCGCTACATGGTCACTATGTGCATCTATACTTTATAAAGAATAGCTAAAACTATACCACAATAGTATAACCACCATGGTGCCACCTCTGTGCTTTTACTTAAACCATTCCATCATTTCTCTCCAGCAATGTGAAGTTAGAAAAAAAAAATATCTCATCAGGTAATAGTTACTTTGCAAAGACTACAGAAACATTAGAGCACATAGAAGGACAAAGCTCAGCCATTTGAAAATGCATTGAAACAGAAGTGTGCTTTATTGGGATTGGGTAAATGATTTCTATTATGCAAATAGAGATAGTAATTAAATAAGGACTGTATATCAAATTAATAGAGGAGCACAGAAAAATGGAATTTCAGGAGCAGTATAAATATAATTTGCAAAGATACACAGATCATTTAAAAAATATGTAAAAACAAATCTCTTGTGAATCACTAAACAAGAAAAGCTGTGTTATCATGGTGACACAAAAGCAAATCTGTTCTACTTGATTTTTTTTCCAGGCAAGGGGAACTGCAAGAATAAAGTGACGTGGGCAAATGCCATATGCATAGATGTGAAAATGGATGATGAGTTACAGTTATTAGAATACAAAACAAAAAAGCTAGCAGAAGAGGAGAAAAACTAGTGGAGATGGTCAAAAACTAGTAGGGTGAAATACCAGATTGTGTGGCAAATATTCAAGTGATAGCTGATCACATGGAATGTGGCATTAGGTTTATTCAAAACAATCAGTGTGGAGACCTTGTTAAACAAGTTTGATATAAAAACAAACATTTTGGAATGCTACCTTTGAATGAATTGCTAATACATTAAAGAAACCAGTCCCTAGGTTACAGATGACAATGATCTGGGGAAGGCTTTCAAATCAGGTCATTACACATACATTTAATGGTTTATTAATAGTATGAATAGATATTTTGGGCTGAAAAACTTTATCATTTCAAAGGGATGAGAATAAATATCAGTTTAGACACTTCTGTTCTTTTGAAAAATAGGTAGAGACTTGAAAAATTCTTTGGTCATTGTACAACAGGATACTGGATATAGCCACACTATAAACACAAAAGTGAGTCTATGGGAATGGGTTAGTGCCTGGGAAAGCAGACCACAAACACATACTTACTGGTGACACTCAAGCAATCTTGTTTTATCCTGAAATCTAACTGAATGTTTTGCTGCCGGCAGTCTTTCATGTTTGCTTATTGTTAAAATACGTGCTTGAGCTGCATAGAAGCTGATTGCAGTATGCGTGCTTCTTGATTCTTCAGAACTTGTGGTTATGGTTTCCTAAGCAATATAAATTGCCAGATTTTTTCCCTTAGCAAATTGTTTTATCCAACTCTATCAGTTAGTTTAATGAATGATATGACTTTTTGTTCGTTTTTTTGCTTGGCTCATTTACATGCTCCTGTAACATGGATTAATTTTCTGTGCTGCAGTTTGCTTTGTGCTTAGAACAATTGATTTCAGAATCAGATTCCCAGGTCTAGATCTCTTTTCATATTACTCTCCAAATTCAAATCTGTCTCCAGATTTCCCAACTTTCCTAGCAAAATCCAATATGTTAATAAGGAGTTGTAGCTTGAGGATACCCGTATTAAGAAAGCGTAGACGTAGATTTGCTAACGCCCAAGCCTTCCTTATGTGGACTTTCCTAGTAGTTCCTTGAGGCTATGATTAATTACCTAAAAATGAATCTTGGACTGTGCAGTATGTTTAGAATAACAAAACATAAAGCAGTATCCCAAGCAGTGTTCCTTGATGACTTTCATTCCTGCTACAAATTCCCAGATGTTTACAGGAAAATGTCATGGCTCTAAATCCCTTGAGATGATTGTCAGTCCTAGAAGGAAATAAAACATGTAGAATTTGTAAGTATTTATTCTGAAATATAATAAGATATTGTATTTTAATGGAGCTCATGTGTTTGATGCTATCCCTTCTCAATGTGTATAGTTAACTTGAAACTTTTAGGAAATGAAATGTTAGTAAAAGTAAGGCTGAGGTAAACTGCTTTTAGTGGGCTGAAATAACAATGACTTGATCATGAGTATAGAAGAAAGTATGTCTGAATCCTGCAGCCTTAAATGGAATATTTTTCTGAGCCTGAATTGTGGGATCACAGACAATTCTATACCTGAAAATATCAGAGCAAGGAGGCAGAGTCGAGGAGATAAAAAAGGACTGGTTTATACAGAAGATGAGAGGAACTTCAGCACCATATCTCTCCGTTCTGTTCTACTTTAGGGATAAAGTTGTAAAGCCAGAGTTACAAATATAAATATAAAGGTTACAAATACTGTCTAGCTACAAAAGCCAGTTATTGTTTTTAGTCTTTCTTTTTGTACTTTGTGCCTTTGAGGAATTAGCGTTTAATTCAGAAGACTTTGTTCCTGTGTTGCTGCAAGTTTATGTTTTCCTGGACTTGGTAAGCATGCCAGAGCCAAATGACATCAATACAGGAGTGAATGCTGGGAATCAGGAGATCAAATAGATTCATCACAGGAATGGCTGGATCTCTTGATTTGACTTAGAAGTGAGGTATTAGAAGTCAGATGCATTAAGTATGCATTTAAGAGGGAATGAATGGAGTCTCTAGTGCAGCTCGCTTGGCAGTCACAAGAATGTAATTATAATGGCTTTTTAGTAGGGTGGAAATACCCAATTTCCCCAAAGACCAATCTGTCTTAGCAATGCAGACTTTCTGACCTCACAGTCTAATGCTTACTTCACAAGATGCCTCATTTCTTCTTATGTAATGAATTGGAAATAACATTGTTTCAGAGCACAAAATGCAAGTACTGCTTCATTAGACAAAACAATTCTTCAGGAGCTTGCTAAACAGAAGAAGAGAGAAAACTGGCCCTGCAGTCTACCCATGGACTTAAAATTTTAAGTATTAGATAATTGTAGAGAAGATAATTAAACATATTACCCAGCACTGAAATAATCTGGAGAAAATTGGCTAAAATGACCACACAGACCCTTTGTAAATGAAATAGAAACTGAAAGGATTGACAGTGGTAAATATCACTGTTTTGGAAAAGAAAAGCATCCCTGAAGGAGAATATGGCTTATCAGATGTTGAAGGACATATGATAAACCCCATATTACTTACAGTCATTAGTTATGCCAAAGGCATATGAACTGCAATGCAACTGTAACACGGTTTGCTGTTCATGCATTGTGCATGTAACTATTAGGATAAAAACCTTCCAGCATTCTGTATGGACAGTTACATTAATGCACAAAGTCATTCTTCAGTAATTTTGAAGAAACTAAGAAAATTCACAGGCTGTATTTGTACTTCAGTTTTAGCCTTCTGGGTCTGGGACACAGTCTGCAATTTATTGTAAAAGGGGAAAAATATACTACGTAGGCAAAGACTTACAAGATTACATGAAAAATAGGGAAGAAGGAAAACAGAGCTATCCCAATAAAATAGCAAATTAAAATGGAAGGAAATGTATGCAGTAACAGAATAACCTGAGATTTAATGGCTAATTCCCTCTTTTCAGCTAGAGGCAGTCAGGGTAAAGAAACAAGAGAGGCAGTAGGTGTATGGGCTTAGAGCAATTGGTGGAATGTAATTATGGAAAGCCAAATGAGGTAATATTCTTTATTCGTTATTACAGTGACCCTTTTTAATAAGATTTTTCCTCAGTCTGGCATAATATTCCCACTAGGTAATATATTAACAATCTACGAAAAGAAAACTACTGTAGCTGAAAATTGAACCCTTTCACATTGAGGCAGAATGAAACAGAAGAGTAAGAACCAGGGCTGACATAATTCAAGAAACAGACACCTTCTGGTTTGTTTGGATGCTTTGGGACTCTCAGGCTGTCCTGAGCCGGCTGAGGAAGGATGTCTCTGCATGAAGAGGTCTCTAGGCTATAATAATGTGACTCTTTTGCTCACTGTTTTCCTGGACCTCTAAGATGATCATTTGTTGGTGTTGTATGCTTCAGTCAGCTCTGATTTATGTTATGACAAGCAGGTTCTCCTGGCAACACCAAGACTTCAGTACTGCAAGTGATTTATTATTATGTTAGTCCTCCTCCTCTGGTCTTTTATTGGATATGTGTCAATGGTTCGTGAAAAAGCAGTAATCTTTAGCAAACTGCAGCGCAAATGCCAGGTTCTAGTGCTAAAATACAGTTTAGAAGGAAAAGGAACAGTGTTACCGTTTCTTCTGAGTTCCTTATCAATAGTAAAGGAGTGTGCATGTGTCACTAAAAAAACCTTGTGTACATGTATAGTGTTGCTTTCTGATGTTTTTTATTCCATGCATAAAACAAACAACCCAAGTTAGATTTAGTTTTACTGAAGCATAAATTTAAATGTGAATAACATTTCCTACAACCAGTACCCAGTGAAACCTCTTTCACTCCTACGAAAAACTGGGGAGAGTTTCCTGCTACAAGTTGACTGTATTTCAAGAATTAAATTATGGCAGAAAACCTCTTATTTCACCATACAGAGCCATTGACTATTATTGTGGCTTTTTTTTTTTTTTTTCCTGCTTGTGATACAGTCATTGATATCTTGTAATTAACAGAATATGCTCAAGAATGTGAAATACAAATTCTGCCTCTGCTCATAAACAAAAATTACGGGTTGCTCACAGGAACTGAAAAGAATACTTAGAATTGAGGAAACCGTGTATGGAACTTCCCAAAGCATTTTGTAAAACACGATATGAATTTCTAAAAATATAGGACATTATTATCATCACTCAATACATTGGTATTTCAATGTCACATGATCAAATAACATTGGTTTCAAAGATGTGTGCTTGTGTTTAGTGAAACAGAAGCACTGAGGTAGATCTTTCCAGGCACATGTGTTTCCTGTGCTGTGCAGGTGAGAAGAGCACTTCCAGAGGGCAGCAACACCCCAACTTCTTGCCCTAGACCTTCCACAGTGCCGTAAGAGGGAGGATGCATCTGTGAGAGTGGCTGAGGTTGTTTTAATACAAGTAGCATCTTATCAATTGAAATACATGTTTAAGTGCTCTAAGAAACTGTTGTGGGAAACAAATGGAGAGTCACTACTGTATTTAAAATAGAGTCATAGTATAAAGTATAAGTATAAATATGGTATACCTTCTTTTATAATTCAGGCAACGCTAACGAAGAAAGTAATGAACTGGAAGTAACTTAAAGCCTAAAGGGAGCACAGGGTGTGCCAGCTGTGTGTTCAGAATAAAGTTTGTGAACTTCAGGCCACACACAATTTACAGCACTGACTGCATCACTGTTTTTCCTCTCTCTTCCATAGCACCAGCTTTTAGATCTGCTCATTCCCAGTGGCACATTCCATCACATACCCCAGTGCATAGTTACAAGTTGCAAGTGACAACTCTGTAACTCGTAGATGATAAATTCCATAAGGTGATTTCAGAGACTTCAGAGCAAAAGGAAAGAGCTGCATGGCCTGAAGTCTTTGTTAGTTTGAGGCAGATTTGCTCATTTCCAATTTAAGGAAAAAGGTCTTATGACAGCCTCTGTCAGCATAAAACACTCAAAGATAATTCAGTTCAGTTGTATTTCTAGGATGATGCAGGGCTCAGAGTTTAAGAGAGAATGTACCTCAAAAAGTCAAATAGAAAGACTGTGTTATCTTAGTATATGTAAGTTAGCCGTGCCTCTTAGCTTCTCATCAAATCAGTTGTTACGTTTTTATCCCTTTGAGATTTTCCGGTTTGTGTTCATCTTTTCTTTGTGTTTGCATGTGTGCTCAGGCTATGAGCTGCAGAGATGGCATAATGAAGGTTAATGGAGCTCTCAGATTCATGTAACTCATATGAATTAGAAATAACTACTAAAACAGAGAAGGCTCAACAAAATCAATTCTAAAAATACTTCATGCAGAGTTCATAATGGACCAAATAACACTTCTAAACAGCTGCATTGTGATTTTGCCAAACTGAGATAAAATAAATGCCAAAGAAGTGTCAGAGTGAACAAAGGAAGGATTCCTCCTGTTTCCCTCTACAAATATTTTTTCTACATTACTCCTTTAGTTGTCAGAGATGGAGTAAGAATAGAAACAGGAAGAAACACTCAAAACCAAGCAGCTCTGGATGATTCCCTCCTTCCTCCAGTTGATAAAGGAATATATATTCCTGAAAACTCTCATCTGAAATCAAACAGTATTCTCTTCCTTATTTTGTTAAACACTGCAAGCATTAAAAACTCAGCCTTATACTGTGAAATCAGCTATGTGCCTGCTGAAGGAAATAAGGGAGAATGAGTCCTGTTCTTCCCACAGAGAGCTATACAGAATTACAGAGCAGGGAGGGATACAAGAACAGATATAGCTTTGCCTTTTCTCTCCCCAAAATACCTGCCCTTGCAGATGAGCCAGTGTGACAAGAATAATAAATTTTCTTATCACTAATAGCTATAATTAATGCCATTGAAAGGAAAGAGGGAAACAATTATTTCTTTGTGCTGCTCATGTAATAGTAAAACAACGTAATGCTCATTAAGAACTGCATCCTGACAGTGTAATTTAGATATAGATGACCTATATAGTTTCCAAAGGCTTAATCTTATAATGACAGGAAGAGTGCTCTTAGATCATCCGGAAATGAATTGTGCCCTACACACTAGAAAAGCTTGAAGGGTTTGGAACACAAATTTCATTAAGGATAAGGGATCAATTTGTGCCACTTGGAAAATAATTCTACTGCACTTTCAACTTCTCAGGTTCAGTCAGTAAAGAGCAGACTAATTTTACAGTAGGATTTCACAATAGGCATGCTGTGGGAACTCCAGGGAGGTGGAAGCTGGCCCAGCAGCCCAGTTAATGAGCCAACCTCCCCAGTGCCATGGGATTTCCTCAAAGGGACTCCACAGAGCTACTGCATAGGGGTTACTTGTAGGTTATCCAATCTCAGGTTCTTTGTTCAGCGATATTTTAATTCACAGAAAGACATTAAGCATTTAAGTCCAGAATAAGTCGGACTGAACTCTTATCATTTCATTGACTTTCACTTTCAAATTGCTCCTTAATTTCTCTTTGGTAGTAATAATAATTTTAATTTAAATGTCAACTTTAACCTAAGGATGTCATAGTATTTCAAAATGGTTAGTCCAGCCAACCCCCCCCCCCCCCAAAAAAAAAAAAAAAAAAAAAGCCGTTCTAAAAGCCTCCAATATGACATGAACATTGTTCTTGTCATGGGGATGGAGCTACAGTTAAATTCCTGAAGCATGGGAGTGACTGCAATAGTGATAGAACTAAACGTAAAGTTTGTTGGTTGTACTGGAGTACTCCTGTGATGAAATCTAGCCCATAAGCTGTAGATTTGGAATAGAAGGAGTGCCCTAAACATGATAAAAATGTATGCTCTGTGTGACTCTCAGCATGTCTATACACTACTTTATAGTGTATGAAGAATATATGGGCACGTGTGAGACAACATCACCTACCTGTGCTTTGTTTCTAAATTATGCAAATACTAGGCACTAAGTGACACCATTACCTTATCATTAAATGTCGTAAAGGCAGTCATATATTAATAATGTGAAACAATTGTTATGAAGAGCTAAATCTCTAAACTCTTATTCATTTAAGAATTGAGGATTTTGCTCCATATTGTCTGTCACTAAATGTACTTTCTTGACTGCAAGTGTTCATGGTAGGAGAAATGGTGTTGCCTGTCACTGTGTAGAAAGACAAAAGATCCCATTCCATTTTTCTCATTCTGCTATTGCACTGTTCTCCAAATAGTCTTTGAAAATTGAGCTGAGGAAAAAAAAAAAAAAGAAAAAAAAGATATGAATTCAAAACCACCATATTTGTATTTCATGGATTTTCAGTTCTAGTGTTAGCAGATAGGGAAACAGTGCCTGCATGATAACTGACAGAAAAAAAGGAAGAGCAAAATCTTCAGTATCAATGAGCCTAGCATTGTAGGCTTTTCTGTGTATGAAACACAACTCTGAGCTTACCTTAAGGTGATCATCAGTGGTGCCTCTGAGTATTAAATGAATGCAGATTATGTAAGTTCATCTGTCTTTAAAAATAGAGCCCTGCTGTGTCTTTAGCTAATTTGGGAGCAAACCTGAGAGCTGTCATCAGAATACTGCCTTGTTTACACACCCGTTTATGCGATGTTAGAATTTTGTTCTCTTGGACATTGCTTTTGCTTGTTGGCTCACCAGATACACAGAATGAAAACACTCTGGGTGATTTATCCCTTCCAAAGCATAACAATTCTGTTTACTGTCTAGGGGAAGAAAATCTTTATACATGTCTGGTCAGCTCAGAGCAACCTGTAATAATGGACAACTGTTTGTCACAAATGGTAGCATTGTTTTCTTTGTTAAAAATCTTTCAAGCAGAAGAGAAAAGATGATCAAGAATTTTGCCGCACATGAAACAGTCAGACTGCTCTTTAGTGCTAGAATGGGTGACAGAAATGCCTCCCAGAACATCGTTTTATTTCAGTGTCGTATTACTTTACTGAGGAGGAGGGAAGGAGGGAAATGTGGGCCGGGAGGTTAAATGGTGGCCTGATTCTGTATCGTTCCCTGAGCTTTTTAGTGATGTGTAGGTGTCATTCCAGGTATAACCAGTAATTACTGGCTTGGGGATGGCAGGATCACCTTAGGACTTGGTAGCACCACAAAATTATGGCAGAGGTTGGTTAGGGTCAGACCCTCAACTTGTACAATTCTGCCTGCCTGACTGCTAACAGTGCTTTTGGGCTGGAGCACCTTCCAGCTAGAAGCAGAGGCCAGAGAGAAGATAATTTTATGTTATTCTCTTGTACCACATACAACCTGAATGGCCAAAGCAAAAGGGCTTATCAGAAGGGTTACAGCTTATGGCATCCTTAGTAAAATTCTGGTCTGTTCTTGGAAATATCCAAAGTCATAGAACAATCCAAGCAATATGCTGTCTGCATTGATCTGCTGTGTCTGGCTCCTTCCCTTTGGGCACAGTCACTTCGTCTGGTGTTAATGAAGGAATTAATTTCCATTCTCCCTTTCCTGCAGCACTCATATGTTGGCTTTTACAGTTCTCAGTGTAAGAGGGCTTCCCTCTCAGCTCCCCTTTTGAATCTTCAGAAATCCCAGAGCAAAAGTAACTAAGCAATCTGAAGTTTGAGAAACTTTCAAAAAGTTTTATTTTTTCAGGCACTAAAAGAAAAAGAGCTCTGAAATAGGAAAATAAAATCATTCTTTCCCCCAAGGACTTGCTTTGGAGTGCAGTGTGATTGTATTTTTCTGATACAATGTCTTTATAACTTTCCAGCATAAATAAATAAAAGCTGTAAAACAGCTCAGGCCTATGCCTCCCTTGGGTAGTCAGAACTTTTAGAATCAGATGCCTATCTGATGTTCTGTGGTCATAAGTCAATCCCTGATCTTTGCCTCTATTTGCCTGCTGCAGTGCAGATACTGTTTGCAACTATTGATCCTTGAGCAGAAACATTGGCCTAGGTGTTCTAATGCTTTTCAGCTGTACCTCAGACTAACTTAACTCCAACGCACGCCTTTTGTAGCTACAGAATAAGGAAACTTATGACTTTGAAATTGTGCTATATGCATCCCCCATGGATCCCAAAATAACAGTCTTCTTTACACTTTCTCATATGGAAGTTATCTGTAGTTTATTCTGCCTACTGTAGGATTTCCCCAGGAGGAAAAAAAAATGGACAGACACAGAAGAGGATGGGTTAGCATCTCCCAGGAACATGATTAAAGATTTGGTTCAAGTTCTTTTAGTTTAAAGATTGAGTTCAAGACAAATCTATACACCGTATCCATTCATAATTGTATATTCACTTACATATCCTATATAATAGTTATATAATAATCTTACATATAATAATAATATATAAATATATATTATATAGTAGGTCCATGGTATGGTATTTGTTTCCTAGATGGACAAGAAAACATAGAGGTTGCCTTCTTGCTTTTCTGCGAGTACTGAAGCGCACAACTTTGAAATTGTATGTATACATATTTTAGTGAAAATCTAATAGAAAAATGGTCTTGAAATAAACAAAATGAGTAAGATATAAAATAAGTAAGAATTATATATATATATATTATATTTTTTTTTTTTGGTAAATATTGGTGGTATTAAGGTATTACCTTAATGTTTGCTTAAGTCAGTGCAATGTGAGAGAATACTAAGACTTAGAAATACTATTTCTTGTCTTGGTAGCAGCAAAGAAAATGCCATCTCAACTTAAAGTAGTGTTCTCATTTATGACAACACCTAATGAGACTTTTTTCCTTCTGTTCATTAATATCCACCTATCTATCTGTATAGACACTTCTTTCAAAGATCTATATAATTACAGAAGAAAAAAATAAGCAAATAAAAGTGAAAAAAAATAAATCTAAGCAGCTAATTACTTCCACTTATCCTTGTAAATGTATTTATGTAATTGTGCACGTTATTTAAAGGTTTGAATAAATGACTTCAAAGTCTACTGTTGCATGAAAGTATAAAAGTAGCAGGAAAGAACATTTTTTTCCTTGTTGCAAGCTACTTTAAAGTGATGGCTAAAGAGAATGATAAAAACTTGGGAGCAGCTGTAAATCATACTGTGTAAGATTCTATTTCAAATAGATTGTAGCTTGTTCCTTGCTTTGTTTGTTTTTTTTGACACACTTCTCAGATATATTTTGAAGAAAAAGCAGTTACCCCTTACTCTTTCACTCTTCCCTGCCACTGAATAGTACTTGATATTTTCCTGCAAGGTTTCAGTGACTGTACCTTTTCTATCCCTTTTTATCCTTGAGTCTACGCAACGAGTCAGAGACCCCTTGCCTATTTTCTCTGCTGTCTGCCATAATGGTATGGAAATACTTTTTAGCAAGAACTTTAGGAGAATACATTTCCTTTCCCAGCAGTGAGTAAAAACAGATATTGCTTTGTAAGTGTTACTTAAGTGATACTTACGGGTTCTGATTTTGACACATTAGATAGTGGAATGAGAGAGAGGTAATTGTTTCCACATTAACTTTGTGTGGTTCTGCTATGAACAGTAGTAGGGAATATTGAGTATTTATACTCAATACCTGAGTATGAATAACTGGGAAATAAAAATTGCAGTAGTAGAAGTGTTGTTGTATCATAGGCTTCTGAGAAGTGCTGAGAAACACACTGCCAGCAGAGTTAAAAATAGACTGCACTATATACTCAAAATAAATATAAAGATACTGTGATCTAAACAATTTAACAAAATTAGCTTCCTTTTTAACTAGAGTCAGTCTAAACATAGAGTACTATTTTCAGCAACATTTCCATAAATAGTTCCTGATGTGTAGCTTCTATGAATAATTCACAAATCTGAATACTAAAGTTTGAATTACTCTGGGTTGATAAGCCATAAAATGTATTGATATTTCTTTAATGAGCAGGCAAAACTGTACATATGCATGTACAAATTATTAACTCGTTGTCAAAAATATTTTACAATATTCACGTAATGTTCTCCTCTGTCATTAATTTTGCTTGCTAAAAAAGGAGCACAAATATTTT
This sequence comes from Aythya marila, assembly GCF_965140915.1. Taxonomy (NCBI): domain Eukaryota; kingdom Metazoa; phylum Chordata; class Aves; order Anseriformes; family Anatidae; genus Aythya; species Aythya marila. Next base: position 4,372,811 of record NC_139049.1, read on the forward strand.
TAAGCTATGCTTGTTTAAAACTGGAATGAGTATTCGTGGAAGATTTTATTTCTGGTTTTCTTCCTATCTACAGTGGACACTGCATTAGGAGAGGAAAACATTGAATCACTTCATCTTGTTCATCCTCATTTTCTTTTATAGGCATCTTGCACTGATGTGCTCGTCCAGTAGGAGATCATCTTTGATGGGCATGGGCTGACTGACTAGTAATAGACACAGTAACATATTCTAACTCAGGATTGATTGATTTGGAAGTGAGAAGTGAACCTAGCTTTGCTGCTGTGGCTATTTGCTGGCCAAACAGTAATGTATTTTTAAATTAAATAAATCCCAGTTCCAATTTACTTTGGTACTGTATAGACCTATTTTTAATATGCTTTTTTATTAATAGGTGAGTACCTTTATGAAAGACAAAACAGTCCTGAAGATACGTTTTTTCAGATACTTAAAATTTCAGTGTTTCCAGCAGAATTATTTACTTTAATCTCACGCTATGTCATTTGGCAGGACTATTCTTTCCACTGTTCAGTGTACTTAGTGCCTTTTTCACAGTGTGCCCACTGTTCAGAACAGTGTGCTAACTTACACCTGCCATCCTTCTTCCCATCACCAGCTATCACTGCATCACAGCCTGCTATTTAAGATTGATCTTGTAGTCTGCCCTATAGGGTAGTCAGATATCTCATATATTTGGCATTTATAATGCAGGCATTGTTCCAACAACATGCTTCAGAAGAAAAAATTTCTATGTGCCATGTGACAACTGAAGTAGCAAGAAAGTGTTTGAATGCATTTTTCTGCTAAACTGGCTTCCTAAGCTTGGGTTTTTGAGAGTGCTTGCAAGCTGTGAGCCTTGGGTAAGAGCTATGGCTACAATGCCACATTGGACCAGTTACGGGCATTTCATCAGGCTGCCCTTGGACCTTGGTTTCAGTGGATGACAAACCTGAGGGGAGCTGCAAAGATGTCTCATTGCTCACAGGCCAGGTTGTCTCTAACTGATCAATGAACAAGTCAATCCTTTGGTGGAACCCTAAGCACTATTTAAAATAATCAAGGAGATTACTTAAGACATTTGTTAAGCTCGTGTTTAAATGGGTGGTGGTAGGTATGCTGATCATAAGTTCCTCCTCCTACGGTCACTGCTATTTTAAGAAGGCTTGTGTTAAAGCATGGCCTCCTCACAGCAACAAATATATATATTGGGGGCAGCGATACCCCGCCTGTCATGAGACATTTTAGTTTAACTGATATTAATTGGAGTAACAGTTTCAGAGTTTGGATACATGCCCTTGCAAGGATAGCTGAATGTCCTTCCAGTCCAAGGAACAAGTTATCAGATCAGTCTGTTTTGTCCTTTTTAAGTAAAATTAGACATGTATGGTGCATGAACCAGAATCAACATGAATTCTTGACATCTTAGGATGTCTTTCTTAGCTGCACTTACATGTAGCTCAGAAGATTTGGTTTTAATTTTTATTAAAATAAATTTATTAAATAAATTAAGCACATTAAGTGACTTGGAGACAACTGGAGGAATTTGTCAAAACTTAACAAAATGCTTAGGAGTCTCCTAAAACTGAAAAAGATCAAAAAAGATTCCTGGAAAATGAGGCCATCCTTTGAAGGCAACTGAATATAGCAGAAGCAAATGCTTAGCAGCTAAAAGGGCTTATAAGGAACACGGCTGGTCAGAAAACATTCCAAGATTGCAAACAAGGAGTATAACAGCATTCTGGAAGGTGAAGAAAGGAGAAAACTAAGGGCTTTGGTATGAAATTAACTAATAATAGCATATTTTGCACAGAGGAAGAAGAAAAAAATAGAAAAGAAGGATATCACTTGTAGTAGTAGTTTACATTCCTAAAAACTATGAATGTTTGGGAAACCAAAGATGAGATGATATGGCAAGTCTTCAGAACCTTAACTGAAATACACGACAATGGATAAGAAAACAATGATATTTTAACAAGAAAAATATTGCCTAAGAGACTAATTTCTGGAGAGAGGGAAAATAATTAGCAAGTGAAAAGATAACATCAGTGCTTAAGAGTTAGGGTCAATTAAAACAGTCAAATCACGCAGTACAAATGTTTTATGTCCAAGAATACTAATGAGAAGGAGAAAGTAAGCATTAGACAATACTTAATTGCATGTGCTTCAGGAAAATCCCCAAAGAGAAAAAAAATGACTTTGTTTCTATTTAACAGAAGAATTGGGCAGTTAGGTCATATCAGGATTTTATCTTATTTTTTATTTATTATTATTATTATTAATTTTTTTTTTTTTTTTTTATTATCTACCACTATTGTTACATTCATTTGGAAACCGATTTGTGGAAGCATTTGAGAAAACATTAACTGGTTGTTCATTTCCACTGTATGGAGATGAACTCAGTAACGTAACCTGCTTAACCTTACATCTTCATTTCTGCGGCATCCAGCCTCTTACAGGAATCAAAGCCTTGCTGATAGGAAGGCACCTCTGGATGTTGTCTAGAGCATGGTCAGCTAGAGCAGGTTGCTCAGGGCTCTGTCCAGTCAGGTTTTGAGTAGCTTCAAGGATGGTAACTCCACAGCCTTCCTGGACAGCCTGTTCCAGTATTTGATCACCCTCACAAATAAAAAGAAAATATTTTTTTGGTGGAGCACCAGATTGAATTTAAAGTGTAGCTGCTAAAAGGCATGTTAAACATCATACCTGTGGGTGTTAAAAAGGAACAAGGTTTATCCCTCAGATACTAGCCAGGAGATGGATTCCAAGTCTTAATACTGATTTACTGATGTGTGTCAGAATTATCTTCTATTGAGTGAGTCAGAATGTTCAGTAAGAAATCTAAGATCTTTTTTTTTTTTTTTTAGCTCAAGATTTTATAGGAATGTTAGTAAAAAACGGGAGTTTTCAAAGTTGAATGAATCATTCAAAATTGTTTAGAAATAAACATATAGAGATATAGCTTCAACTGCATACTCCTAAATAAATCTCATTTCTAAATGGAAGAGAGCTATAAGCAAGAGCAATTTATTTTATTTTTGACAGTCACCTGTGAATATAATCTGAATACCAGTAGCATCTGTTAATTTTTTTCTTCTGTATACACAACAGAGGTGAACTTTACAATTAGTGTAGCTTTCTGACTTGTCAAATCTAAAGCTTAGCAAATCCGAATACTACAGCTACTGCCAGTATTACATCAAGATCCTTCTTTCATTTCCCCCAAAATTTCAAGGCTCTCACTATTGCCTAGTCGCTTCTTGTACAGTGTGGTTGTATCAGAGACTTCTGCAGGGGTTTCTGTTTGCCCAGTGCAGAATTCCACAAACTATTTCCTGGTGACACCCACAAAAGCAAAGTTATTGGTCTGAAAGCACGTTGAGTAACTGCTGTTCAATACAAATCAGTTACCAGAATAGCAACGATGCCCAAACTGAATAAAGTGAATATAACGTTGTAACTGACACTTTGAACAAGGTTTTTTGTGTATCTGAATAATAGACACTGATTTAAAAAGTAAATCAATGTGTGTATTAGGAAGGGTAATTCAAAAGAAAAGTATGTTGAATGATGCTGATTCCATAGGACGTGTAATTTTACCTAGAAGCCAACAACCACAATTTTGAGCATTCTTTGAACAATGAAACTTATATTTTAAAATAATTCCTTGGCTAAGCTGAGGTGTCAGACTCAACTCTATTTTGCAGAAATCTTTTCTCCGAATAAGGTGTTTCCAACAAGCTCTCCATTTGTTGTCAGTTTGAGGACTATTTGTGCAGGGAGTGTTGTAAATAATGCATGAGGTCACAGTTCTCCAGGAATGTCAGAGCTTAGCAGTTCTGATTTTGTTGACTTTTTTTTTCCCCATTCATTTCTGCAGTAATCTTAATGATAGACTAATGTGATTATTGCTTAATAACATTTTTTTCTTTATTAATTTAGTTGCAGCTTTTTGTCATGTCTGAGCTTATGTGACTTTTGTAATGGGATACCAGACTTAATTGGTAGTTGATTTCTCCTGATCTGAATTACCTATTAGATATGAAAAGTTCCCTACTTTATGCTTGGGAAGGATCTTGTTCATTACTCTGCCTGATATGCATCTCAGGCATAAATACCTGCGATGACAGCAAATAACATTGATCTGAAATCTCATTATAAAGGCAAACCAGTCACCTGAATTTTTCATACCATCATCTATATGATAATTCATATCACACTCAAAAGTTAAAATACTTACCTTCAGGGCACAGAGCCGAAAGGACCTTTACTGTCTAAAACTAGAGGACAGCAGGATCTGTGGTCATGTTTAGTACAAGTACTATATATGTGCTCTTGCAATGGCAAGGTTGAAGAATTAGCCAGCTCTTGCTAATATGCAAGAAAACAAGAAAAGCAAGGAACAAAACAAAAAAAATAGGAAAAAAACACCCTCCAGCATTACATGGCTTAGTAAATTATATGTAAGAGAGATCTTGCCTTTAAGACAATTTCTTTGTAATTTTTCTGCCAAGCTCACATGCCATGGCCTCTGGAAACTTTATGACCATGCAAACAGAATGAATGTCATAAGTACGATCCTGTGTATCTTTAGAATTATTAAAAAGCTGAGAATAGTGGAGAATAGTGAAAAAGAAGACCATATCTCCCTTCTAAAAAGGGTAGTGCTGTGTAGATTTAGTGCCTTAAAATGGACAATGAAAGGTCTGATGAGTTTGGTGAAGTAGAGGTGGAACAGGGATGGGTCAGGAGGTGATGCTGGGCCTGGGGCAATTTGAAGTGTGGTGTTGCTGGGGAACTTCAGCTCTTAAGAACTTGGATTCAATGATGTTAACAATAGATAATTTGAAAATAATGATCTGCCACTAAGCTACAACTAATGGGCTGTCTTTACCTCTACAAAATAAGAACAATGAAATGCCTATTCAGTTCAGGGGGAATAGATCTGGTTCACTTGGACCCAGACCAGCCAAAAATGAAAGCAAATTACTGATAGCTCACATTGAAAAGCAGGTAAGTTTCACTACAAAATTACATCTAATCTGAGAAAGCTAAAGCTAGTTGTTGGAATCGCAGTCTGTACTCCGTGTATTGTTTGTTTCTTGGTAAAGTATCTTGGTGTTACAGCTACACTGTTTACTTTGTATTTTCTTGGAAAAGTCTCAATACCGTATATTGAAAATGCTCAGAATCTTATTAGAAGGTGGATTTGTTAGAATACTGTGTAAAAGGCTACATGGAAAAATGAATACAAAAAAAAATAATTGCAGTACTGAGGCTGGGACTTGCACAGAACAGTTTAATTTGAGTAAATAATGGTGTAGTAATATATTCTAAATACATTGAAGTTTGTATATCTATAAAACCAAATTTAAGACTAATGGCCAAACTCAAATAGCATTTACAATTTTGGATGTGGAAAATGATTTAAATGCTTAGTTATCACCTTGAAAGCAATACATTGAAACACATTTTATAGTATTTTCCTAAAGCAGGAGTTCTAAACAAACAAACAAACAAAAAACCAATGGGTTCATTAAAATATCTTTAAACTGCATTTTTTAATAACATGCACCAATAGTTTAACATTATTTACAGTGTAGTGATAGGCACTTAATTGTAGAGCTCACGAAGATGCAGTCCTCTGAGCAGAATCTTTTCCACTTGTTCTACCTGTTCCCCTTCCCTTATGAGTTACTTAACAGCTGCAGGAGGATGTTAACAGTATTTCCCCAAACCACAGGAGTGAAGTGGGTTACTTGCTTCCAGCATTTGCTTAAGCTATTGTTCTGCTGATGAACATATGTTTTTCAGTGAAGTAATAAATAGAAGGAATAAAAAGATTAAATCTGCATTCCACAGTTGCAAGGATTTGTTTGGTTAGATGGCAGCGCAGCAGGCAGATGACTTTGTTCTTGAAGGAACTGAAGGATGAAAAAATTACATTTGTGTTATTTGGGGCTGCTTGTAGTGGTTTAATTTAAGTGAGAAAGGCTCAGAAGGGGGTCAGAATATTAAAATTATTTAATTTTTTTCTTGAGGAAGAATTTTAATAAATACTGGATGTTTTGTGAATAATTTCGTATTATATTTTTCTTTTCTGTGGGAAAAAAAAAGTACATAAAGTGCATACAGAAGCAGCTAGGTAAGAGTTTACAAAATCCCATATCTGCAGGCCTGGTATTTCCTATGCAGCCTCCTTTTGGCTATAACTGAAGTTCCAAGTTATGATTGTTTAGTGAGTTATGAAAAACATGCCTGGCTGTTTCTTTTGCTTTTGTGATAAGTCAGCTTCTGTCATGAAATTGAAGAGGGTATAGGACAGTATGGAAAAGCATATAGTACATGTGATACCACAATGAAACTTCAAGGAATCAAATTGCTGGGTATACCCTTGTAGCCATCATCAACAGAGTTCTGTCCTTAATGTTAACTGCTTATACCACCAACATTTTGTGTTCACTGTCACCTCCTCTAAGTATGGAAGTTGTGTGGTGTGTTGAGTTCATTAATATGAATCACTCATATTGTGAGAAAAAATATTAGGAAACTATTTCTAGAAGGTAGTCAGTAAAAATGAAGGCTACGGGTCATTTAGTTTTGTCTACACAGAGCTAGCTAGACAAATGGTAACGATTTCCTTTGTCCAGTACATACAACGCATGGTATTTCCCTGTTAATAAAAAATCTTTTAGTACTGCTCCCAACAGGGATAAGATAATCTGTGTTACTGTAAATACGGTTACACGCATGTTTTATTTGCATATTAAACAAGTTATCTGCTGGCCAGTAGTCCAGTTTGCCACAAAACAAGTTTAAAAACACTGAGAAGTGAGTAATAAAAGCAGGGCACAGTAACAAAGGGCCTTATAATTTAGCATTCTGGTGTCCTTTCAGGCAGAGACATGAATTCTCTAATTTCAGATAAACCAAGGTTAGACCTTAAACACCTTTAATGACAGGAATAAAACAAAGACACTAAAAATAGTAACATTTTTGAAATAGTTTCAAGTGTTCTGATAAATTATGCTGCTGATAGGAGTGCAATTACCTTTAAGATTGGAACCACTAATGAAAATAACTGAAGCTGCAGTCCATGCTCGGAGTGAAGTGTCTCTGATTTCTCTATGCTCCGACATAACATGTAACATCCGAGTTCACTCTCCTTTATTCTGAGATATATCTCTCAACACTGTGCTCAACTTTAAGAAACAATCTAAGAATTGTCCTAGGCTTCACCATCACCCAGACATTGTAATGTGAATTTTAAATTCCCAGAGGCAAATGCTCCCTTAACTTGTCATGCTGGATTCCTTCATCTTGAATTAATTTTATCCCCTTTATCTCAGCCTGTGAAAGGTATCAAGTGGCCATCAGTGGTGGATCAGCGTCCTTCAGATAAATAGATAATGTCGTAATCAGAATTGTTAAAGTTGCAACTTTTTATCAATTTCTGAATAAGAGTTCTACGCAAAGTTGTACACCTTTGCACTTTTGTTTTACTAATATTCTTACTTCTTGGATAAGATGTGCCATTCTTTGCAGTTAATAGGCAGTGTACCCTAGAGCAAATATGACGAACAGAAGAATCTACTTTATGAATGGCTGGTAAAGATAATTTAGTACTGAAGTAAGAGGAGTTATGTCCTCTAGAAAATGTATTTCTTTCTAGTATTAGGAAAAATTCCCAGTTGACTGAATAAAGGAATGGCTAAGATATTTATCATCCATTTTTTCTTCTTAGCAAACTCACCAAAAACATCATTAATGCCAAGACTAAGTATATGAAGATTGATGTTGTGCACTTCAAGGGTTCTTAAGAGATCCCCTTGTGAACACATTAAGATCGTTACCTCTTAGAAAAATAAAAAGTCAGTAAAAAAAAAGCTGAAGGAGGCAGATTCGGAGCTGTCATATTTTGAAAAAGATTTTTTTGAAAAATGACGGTCAGATCAGGTGAACAGCAAATTGTTCTGTTCTGCAGGTGCACCAAGTGCACATTTATTAGCTGACCATGTGGAAAGTAGTACACATGACCTCATTATGCTAAACAAGTACAACATAAGCTCTTTGATCTTCTTTGGGCATTCTTGAAGTATATAAAAACATCTAACTCTTGAATGTTTTTCTATCTGTAAAGCTGTCTATCTGTTCCTGCATGCTGGCATTCTCCTTTGTGGAAAGAGTTCTGTATTTAAACCCAGGCACACAAAGTCCTCACTTCTCTCAATTTCATCTTAGACAAGAAATCTACTGCCCTGTGAAGTGAAGCAGTACAACAGATTGATGTTCTGGTGAAAGGTGGTCTTCAAAATACTATTGCTGCAAAGATTTACACAAGGATTTTTAAATTTTACCTGGTTTTCAATGAAGATCCAGTAAGAATGCTGAAGTGATGCCCTGAAGCATTTGTGTCATACTAAAGTATTGAAAAAGGGTATTTCAGTGCCCAAAGTAAACTGGAGCTTCTCTGAGGATTTCCTGTTCATTTCTTAATAGGTCTCTTAAGAATTGCAAGGATTCGAACTGGAAATTTATAATTGCTCAATCTGTAGGAAACTAGAAACACATTTTTAGAGTTATAGCTGGGTGTTGTTTCAACAGCTATTAAACTGCATTTCTGCAAACCGTTACCCATTGACTGAAGTTACTGGACTGAGAGTAACATATCTGGGAGAAGACACAGGACACAGACAGCTCTGGACTGCTCTTCATTGGTTTTGAATCATGTTGCTCAGAAATGTTAAGGCAAGAGTTGACCATATATATTCAGCAATGCTTTATTTAGAGCATTCTTAAATCCTGTAGGTTAAATAATTCTATATGATTTTCGTATTGACTAGTGAACAATACTGTGGAAAACAGTGTTAATTAATTTCCAAAAAGATAATGAGATTTCCACACAATTTTGCGCTGTATTATAGTACTATGACTCAGTATTTCCAACAAAAATTGTGTATTACGGTAACCCTTGTTTGTACATAATATCCTTGTTATACACTCTCACAGCAGAGATGAATTAGCTTATACTCTGAAGCAGCGTTAAAGTAATGCACTCTTCATACAAACAAGTTCTGTTGGACTCTGGGAAAAAGAAGGATTTTAGCAGCTAGTTGTGTAGTCTGCTGATGTGTGAAAATTGTGGATTTTTGAAATCTAGAAACATGGCTGTTCCAAAGATCAAACTGCAGAAGGTATGGGTGCACTCAAAAACAGTTAACTTTTCAAATTTGCTTTTTTTTTTTTTTAAATGTTAATGCTCCCAAAGATCCTATTATCGCAAGCAATGAACATAGACAACAGATGCTTTTTGCAACTGTCCTTAATGATACTACACATAGCTCCTGTTTGGGACTGGACCCACCAGTCTTCCTTTGAAACACTTCTTTTGGCAAAGTGCAAAGACTAGAAGCCCACCAGGTGTAGGATATACAACCATTATAAAAGTTAAAGGCATAAATTTTATCGACTGCATTGAAAAATACCTATTTTCAGATCTGTTTAAATCTTCAAAAATCAAACTTAAAAAACAGCATCTAGACTTGGCAACCTGCTGAGCTTGTTCCCTGTCTGGTGCAGCATTACATTACTCTAAAATGCTCACTTGGTTATACTGCTGTGGTTATTTGGGTATAGCGATCAAGTGATGGCCACCAAAATAACACTTACAAAAGAAGTCCACTTTGTGTACTATGAAGGTCATTTCAGAAAACTCCAGGCTTGCAGAAAAGCAGCACAGAGATGCCATCTAGCAGTAACTCTTAGAAATTTCCTACTACTTAATAGTTCATTCTTTCAAGATACTGCTTTTGAGTGTAGGAGAAAGGAAAGATTTTATATTCCAAGTCTTTTTATATAGTTGGCTTCCTGCTGAATATCTAATCATCCTGCTGGAAATAAAACTTTACTGAAACACATTATAATGAATAATTTCCTTGTATTTTTCAGTATAAATACAGAGCAAAATTAGAATCAAATTAACAGATGTGACATTTTAATAAGTGTCTTAAAATTGATATTCTACAATTAGCATTAAGAGTATTTAAAATTAATCAGTAGTGAGCTGTCTTCCATTTGTTAAAGGCTAATTTCCAGAGCAGGTCAATATTCTACATCAAGCTTAGAAGAAAAAAAGAAATAAAAATACAACATGGGCAATAAATTACTGCAATTGAAATAAAATTTTAATGTGCCAGAAATTTAAGAATAAACTATACATATTTTTAGCATATATTACCATAAGATGGCAATACTTAAATACTTTACAATGAGTAGATAACATAGTAACTTTAGTGTAAAAGCCCTGTCATAGTAAGAGTGCCTGTGAACAACAGTCTTTAAAGTCAGTGATAGCTAGTTCTAAATCAAAGCTTTTTTTTTTTTTTCTTATTTTTTTTTCCTGAAAATTTTTAAAAGTAAGAGATCAGTTACAGAAATTATTACTTTATTACTTAGATATTATGCAGAACATTAATAGGAATGTACTGTGGCATGCTTTGAAACATCTGTCATGATTTATTTTCATTTGTGTGTGTCAAGGGCATCTAAAAAGTTGTGTGTAGTCATGAGCATGTTGCACAATTATTTGTAAAAGAAGGAAATAATCACCTCATTGTTTCCTATGACTAATTTCACGTAATATATTTGCTTCCAAACCTGCAGGGCAGAACATTGTTATGCCATTTAGCATAAAGTAAGCTAAATACCTGAGGATTACTTCCATTTTTAAAGTGATTTCAATCATAACTTGTATTTATTTGCTGAAAACAAACAAACAAAACCAAACCCACAGACCTTGTATTCATTTTGCATACATCATTTTTCACAGAAATACGTCAACAAAACTCATCTATCATCTGTCATCTATATGTGGCACCTTTTCATATGCTTAATGTGGAGCAGTATCTTAATCAAGGATCTGAATAACCATTTGTTCTCCTGTTTTAATTTCTGAAAACCCAATTTATCTCTGATAAAAAGCAGACTTGGATTAAGGGGCTCTTGTTTTTACATATTCTTAAGGACTTTAGAGCTTCTGGCTCATGACCTCTTCATGGAGTTAAAAGGGCCTGCAACGAACATTTTAATATCCCTGAAAATGTCACACACAGCAATGACTAAAAGGCCATTTTTCTGCCCTCTGCACAGTGTGCCACAGCAAAAAGGACTAGAAGCAAAGTTTCAGAGATAATTTATGCAGTTCCATTCCAGTGGCGCATCCTGCTTTTCAGGGCTAGATGGTAACAGACACCTACGATGGAACATTTCTTCCCAGTGTTGTTATGGGGCATATCTCTGACACCTAAACTAAGCAAAATCCTGCCAGCTGAAGCTCATCCGCTTCATTAGTGGTTTTACTCTTCTGTGGATAGACAGTGATACAAATTGTGTTTATCCTGTCTTCAGGCAGCCTCTTTGCCTGCAACAGATCTGAGTGTACCAGAGGACAGAGCAATGACTGGAAACCTGTGCTTGCAGTGTGGCCATGTGCTCGGGCTCACACAGATGAGGAGCTCCTGTTCCCCGCCTGATACGAGTCTCTTTGCAGAGCACAGCGATAGCCGATGCTGTCAAATAGCTGCTATTTAATAACATATGGGTATAATTCACTATTAGCTAATGTTATTAATCATATATCATCTCCTTTTATGTTGTCACCGTATCTTATGATTCCTGCAGCTCTAAATCTGTTTTTCACCGAATTGCTTATTAAGTTCCGTCTTTATATTTTCGTAGCAGGAACACCCTTTTCATGCTGTTGGAAATCCCGTGCGTATTTTATACGACTAATTCAATTATCTAAAAGGGAAAACCAAACTGTCAGAAGAGCCAAATCCCGTCTCGTGGGGCTGCCTGGCAGCCGACCGGTGCCGCGGGGGGGACATTCACCCGCACGGCTTTACCGACCGCGGCACGGAGCGGGCTGCTGGGGGGATGGCCGCAGTGCCCCGCCATCCTCTCCCTCTCCTCACTTTGTTAGGAGGCGGCTGGCAAGGTGCGAGCTCCCGCAGCGCCGCAGGCCCGCCGGGTCCTGCCCATCGCGGCGATTTAAGCGGCGCAGCAGCGGTTCTGCTCCTCAGCCCCCTCCTCCAGACCCGCCCCGGCCAGGCGCACCGCCGGGGCTTCGGCACCTGCCCCGGGGGAGCCCGGGGCCGCTCCTGCTGCCGCGATCCCCCCCGCCCCGGCCCGCCGAGCCCCGTCGGCCGCGGCCCCCGGCCGGCTCCTACCTGGGCAGGGTGCAGGGCGGCCAGCAGGGACAGCAGCAGGAGCCTGGAGACGCTGCCGGGCGCCCGCATCCTGGCGCCGGGGCCGCCTCGCCGCGCCTCGCCTCGCCTCGCCTCACGCCGCTCCCTCACGCCGCTCCCCCCGCGGGCACCGCGCCTCCCGCCGCAGCCCGAGTGGAAGCGGCGGCGGCAGCGGCAGCCGCCCGGGGGCCGCTCATTCCGCGGGCGGGCGAGGACGGCGCTGCCCGTGGTGCCGGAGCGGCTCCGCTGCCCTGCCCCGGCCCGCCCCCGGCCCGCCCCCGGCCCGCCCCGGCCCGCCCCTCCGCCAAACTTCGCGCCCGGGAGGCGGCGGCAAGGATGCGACATTATGGCTGCCGCCCGCCCGCTGCCCGCCCGCCTCAGGCGCCCCCTCGCGGGGCGGCTCCTGCGCAGAGGAGCCTGTGGCAGCGCCGTCCTGTAACAAAGCGCTGGTAACATGGGTTACAGTTTTAATTAGTTTCCCTTACAGCACTCAAGTTCACGACCCATAGTCAGCATAATCTTAGGTTTCATGCGTTAGTGGTTCTCAGACAGGCTGGGGCACGCCTGAGGTGCAGCTGGAGAGCAGCCCCTGACCCCTCGCTCCGCTTCACCCGGGGGCTGCCCGAGGTGGCTGCCAGAGCCCCGAAGGGGCTGCAGCGCCCCCAGGAAACCAGCACAGCGGGGTGCCCAGAGGCCTCGGGGTGTCCCCTGCTGTGCTTTCTCAAGGACTTCTCTCCGACAACTGTTACTGGTATTCGTTAATTTTAAATATCTGTTTTATATACATACAATACTGAGTTCACTTTTTTAATCTGATTCGGCTAGAGAACTTAAGCCTAGCTGGTCATCAGAAAAAATGAGTCTCCCTACTCGCTTCATCCTAGTAGTTGAGGACCAGGAAACATTTCTTCATTCTCTCCCCACAGCTCTATCCTACAGCAGCAATTCTAAATGCTGCTGTGAACTTAACAGTATTTGCTGTTCTGTTTGAAAGAGCCCCGGGTCCTGGATGCGGTGTAAGATTTACTAGCTTTTATTAAAACACATACAGTGGTTCCAGTATTCAGTGGTAGCAGACATCCTTCTCTTCACCAAAACCAACCTGAGGGTAATTTAAGTACTCACAGAGAGGAAATAAACTTGGAACTGTAAGATGTCATCTTTTCTGAGGGATTGGCACATTTTTACTACTGGGGGATGATTGAAAAGGAAAACTTTCCATATTTTCCTATTACAGTGTGATTGGAGCACCATTCCTCTCTCTTTAGGAACCTGCAGGAGGCTTCCTTTTCATCTTCCCATGAAAGGAGAGGAAGAAACAGCTGCTAACTGGGGACTGAGCTCCTGTGTGCAGGCAGTAGAAACAGTAAGTAGGTAGAGGATTATTTGGCTGAGTTCCCATTGTTTTGGTTTGATTTGGTTTTATCAGTTGGGGTCGTAGGAAGTGAAACGAAAAGAAGCTCCTTTTGTATTAGGCTTGGTATTAAGATTAAAGAGGAGAGAAGGGAATTGATTCAGGGAAACTAATAAGACAGACCTGTCACTTCTGTTGTGAGATACAAATGAGTTTTCCAGTTTTGCATGGCAAAATGTATCAGCTTTACTGTTGGCATGTGTTTGTTGGTTTTGGTTGGTTGGTTTGGTTTGGTTTTGGTCTTGATTAGATGTTAACTTTTCTGGGGTCTACATTTTCCCTTTGTACTTTTTCAGCAGCTACCACAGAAAAGCTAATGCTGTCATGGATTTTCAGGTGCTGTGTAATCTTAACAAAGAAAATAGGATCAAAAATATTCTTAAAGAAAGAAGAAAAACATCACAATAAAAAATAAAACAGCAATGCAAAATATTATTTAAGGATGTTTTTAGGTACAATATGTTGGTGAGTTCTCAAGCCCAGGAGAGTGTTTTGGTTAAGTGCCCATTAGGATGAGTATGAAAATGGCACTGTTTTCTAACCTGTTTCCAAATCTACAAGATTGGTGTCTTATGTCTTCAGGAGTTCTGCTGAAAGATACATGTAACAGAATCTGTTCTGCCCACATGCTATCTGAAAGGATTGTATATCAGTGGCATAATAATTGGATCAAGGATGCCAGTTTTCCCTACAGTGATTTATTATCTTTCTGCATTCTGAATTTTTTCCAGGATAAAAATAATCAGGTTTGCTTTTGTGAGTGAATCAAAATGTATGTTTTATGGTAAGATGACTTAGAGAAGACTTCTTTCAGTCATAATTGTCTTTTTCAAAGATATGGTCTTAAATTTCTATGTAAGGTAGATCTGCAAAGTGTGGATCAAAATAATAATAAACTGCAGAATTTATGAATGAGTTTCTATTGAAATTCTATGAATTTACGATGGAAAGAGAATACCCTCTGATACAGACCCTATTATAGAGTTTCCATCTATAAAGAAAGTACAAAAAGATACAGAAAGGAGACTGGTTTCAGCCATTTCTATTCTCTATGAAATAAGGATAAGAGCCTATCAAGGGGATAGCTGCATATATGTGGCTTCAAGCAAAGGTAAAGTAACAGTACCAAAACACCAAAACTCTGACAGTTCTCCAAAGGATGAAGTGAATGGTGTTTTCAAAATAGCCCATTTCTTACGAAAGCAAAACAAAACAAACAAAAAACACACATAGATTCTAAAACCACAAAGGTAGATATAAAGGTATTTACAATTTTACTAGAATATGTCAGTGACTAGTTCTTTAATTTTCCCTTCTCTTTCTTCGTTTACACTTTTCCCTCTTCTTTTCCTCCCTTCCTTTTTCTTTTTTTTTTTTTTTTTTTTTTTTTTCCCCTAGTTTATTGTAGATGAAATTGGCAAAACGTATGAACTATTAATCATGGCATGCAAACTTTCTGAGGAGCTTCAGAAAAGCTCTATGTTTGCCCACTTCCTCATGCTGCTTGGAACATCTGTCTATGAAATCAGTAAAATATTGAAGAGTACAAGTTAAAAATAAAACAAAAGCTTCCCAAGGCCCCCGAAAAAAAGTGAGACATCAGATCTCCTGAACTCTTCAGATACTTTCACCTGTTATAGAAACTAATCATTTGTTTGGTACATGCAAAAGCACCAAAATGTGTTTTAAAAGAATGCATAAGGATGACATAAAGAGACCCCATTCTATTCTGTTTGATTTTAATGGTTCATTACAGAGAAAAAGAAACTACCTAATAGACTAACTCGTCCATCCTCCTGCAACCTGACAAGTAATTTCTGAGTCAGAAAAGACTGCAATCAGACTAATGAAAATTACTAACAATTGCTACCTGTAACTGAGTAATAATTGAGTTTGTTAAAACATATCTGAAAAATTAAACAAAATTCAAGCTAATATGAGGAGGTTTTGTTTTTGCTGTGTCTCCTATAGTGGCAAGGGAATACCTCATTCTGAGGATTTCCTTCTAACAAAGCTTTTAATCATATCCTTAAAACCTATCAAATTCTATCTGTATGACATTTCTTCTTGAATTCTTTGTATGGAGACAGTTGCAGTCAGGGTAAAATACTCAGTCTTGAGAAAGAAGAAAAAGAGATATCAAAAGCTTTCCTGCAGGCATCAATGACGGCGTATTAGCAAAATGGTGGCAAGCTGAATACAGCTTGTCTAGACAGTGAAGGATATTCTCAGTGTGTGGCTAGAGTTATAACAACTTCTTTTTGACACCGTATTGCAAGAAGCATTGCTAGCACTTGGAATAAAGACAGATACTTGTTCACTTGGGTACACTGGAAATTGAAGTTGATAAATTGGAGGTAGATACTGAATTATATATAAGTATATTCCAAGTTCTGCAATCTGAAGTTGACAGCTCAAAAGTACTGACTGGAACTATGATAAAAGACAGCATACATACACATACCTAGAAAGATGCTACTAAAATTATTTATGGCAGGTCATGTCTGAAAGCTAGTTTTAATTGCAGTGCTATCAAAGGTTTTTCTAGAAAAGAAAATATTTTATAAAATCTATCTATCTTACACTCACTGATTATTTTGTGGGTGTTGAATATTCCACCAAGTCAGGAAGGTAGTCCAAAATTGGAATTTCAGGCATTCTCTATGTTTATGATAAGGATGAAGAATTTAGGAAATTGGAAAGAGAGGGGTTAAATACTGACCCTGTTGACTTTAATGAAGGTGAAATGTCTTTGGAGAGCATTATTACATCCCACATTAAAGAAAAGATTTTGATTCGAAGAGATGAAAGTGAGATAAAGATGAAAACAAAAACTACTATTGATGCAGATGCTAGACTTCTGTGATAGGTGACTACATTTGTAATAAACATTAGAGACACAGATTGCTTAAAGTGTTGTCAACTCAGGTGAGTAGAGGATTCAGTAAAGCACTAATTCATTGAGTTTAGTGAAGAGTACGTAGATGTTAAATGAAATACAGAGACATTGTAGGTCTCTGGACAGAATTCTGGACTACTGTAAATCATTAAATTTGCCTGTGTAGATTTTACCATCAGATATATATGTATATATGTATGTATTATGTATTGACCAAAGTTCAATTGCAGTACCAGGCTTTGTTGTAATTATTTAAAAGCACACATACTTAGAAGAAATATTCAGTCATAATTATAAATTATAATGCAAACATTCAGATGAATTTTGTGTTCTGATCTGTTTTCAGGTTATGTGTGTTATCTTCATACCTGATATATTTCCCCCAAATGAAGAGTCAGTGCATCTAGTGTCCTATGTATCTCTTCAGTGCAGAGATTTCTGCTGGACTGGAGAAAGAATAGTTTGAACAGGACTTGCCACAAAGACAAATGAGCTTAAGTTTTTTTTTTTGTTGTTGTTGTTTTTTGTTTTGTTTTGTTTTGTTTTTTTTTTGTTTGTTTTTTTTTTTTCTTTTCTGTATTACAGTACGCCATTGCTTTGATTTTTAAACAGTTTCTGTTTTAAAAAGAATATAGCATTACTGAACTCTCTGCGGTACTATTGCAGTATTTGTGGTTCTGTCCCATATAGCCAAGGATGCTTGTTATAGCTGATGACATAAACTCAGGTACTGTAAGGTACTCTAATGATAATTTTTAGTTGACATGTATTAGATATTTTAATTCTAGCTGAATGCTAGAATGTAACTGATCTAGAAAAAAATAATTGTGTAAGCTGATGCTTAACAGGCATTCCCCTGGTGCTTCTGTAGAGCTTGATTTTGAATACTGATGTAGGAAAGGTATATATTGGTGTTCTCTTTGAGATCAGTTTAAGAAGGAAACTTTTTACAGCTTTTTAAAGATAAATGTGAGGAAAAGAATGAAGAGAAATATTTAAAAAAAGGTCTTTCAGTTTACTTCGTACAACATTTGTCAGGTTCTAGTGCAAGTCTCTCTGTAAAGTGAGTTGATATGTCTCCTGGCAGTTATCAAATGGTATCTACTATTCTTCATCTGTGAGGTTATCCAGGTGATACACTTTGTCGTGAATGAAGAGATCTCCAAACTGGTGCCAGGCAAGTCTCAAGGCAGTGTTTGCTGTGCTCACTGACAGATGTACTGGGTTGTCTGAACAGCTCAGCAAATTCAGCGTCCCACAATGTACAGTGTAATTTGTTTTCTGTTTTCTTATTACAATACAAAATTTAGGAAACCATAACTTTTTTTTTTGTTGTTGTTGTTTTTTCATTTGTTTCATTCATATGTTTCATTCATCCAGTGTTACCCCAAATACATTTTTACTGTTGGCTCTAGTTTTGTTTTGATTTTACTCCTACTCAGTTTCACAGCAGGAACAGAGGAACAAATTAAATGATTCCATTCATTTCAATTTCAGTCTGAGTATATTTTTATGGATCAATATAATGTGTGCTATATAGCTTTAAACAGTTATACCTACATACAGTTTTATGTATAGATAGTTTGGGGCCATTTTGAGGTATAATATTATTTACAGGAATAGTAGGGTACAAATCACTCAGTTTTCTAATCTGATGTGGTTTTGTTGAAAATCAAAAAGAAAAAAGATTATGGAAATTAAAAAAAAAAAAAAAAAGGTGATAAGAGATATCTCATTTTTTTCTTGAAAAAAGGTAGCCTGTAAAAATGGTAACAAGTTTTCTCATAATTACTTTTTTTTTTTTTTTTTTTTAAGTCAAGCCAGAGGACAGCTTTTTAAATCAGGGTGACGCTGAGGCTTGACAAGTGAGGTGTATAAACTATGAACTCCTTATGAACATCTGCACTGCATGAGTGTTCCCATAAATCTCATGAGCTTTTTGAATATACCCTAGCTCTAGCTGTTAAGCTGTGGGCTCAAAACCAAAGTTTTAATGAATACTCTAAGATAGTTTCCTTTTCCATTTTAAACATGTAGGTCAAAAAAATCCTAAGACACAACCAGATCTCTTTCAGAACCAGAAGACTGTCTTTATTTGACTTGTTAAATAAGCTGTGAATGAGGGGTTTGGTAGCATATTTCTTGGAAGGCTCTACACTACTTGTCTTCCAGAGTAGTACAAATCCCTTGCTGTCATATTCAGCAGATGGCAGCATGCATGTTAGTCGGCTGGGTATCTGCTCATATCTTTAAGCTGCCATGCCATATTGACTAGCAAAGTAATTAATTTGTCAGTGTCTTTAAGGTCAATCGCACTGGAAGCTTCCTGTCTGTTAATGTAAAAATACCATCTTTACCCTGAGGGGGCACTGTCACAGCAGGTAGGAATTAATTGTGGAATTATATCAGTTTATTCCTAGGGTACAACTGTACTGGGAGAAGGAAAACATACCAAACCACAGGAGTGCAATTCAGGACTGCAGCATTTAAAACATTAAAACAAGGGTTTAATGTTTGTACTTGTGCATATCAGAATCAGGCCTGAGGATTATTCAAAGCTCATGTAAAGCCATGCAAAATACATATGTCATGACCAAGCAAATGCCTGTGTGGGACTTTTTAAGAGCAATGCCTGTGTGCTTTGAATTAGGCCAGGTTTTTTGTGTCCTGCCAGATCAAATGTGGTGTAGTTGCCATACTATCAACCCCTGAATAAGATCAATGAAAGCATATGATAACTGTTTAAGACAAACTGCCAGGTAAAACAAACAAACAAACTTGTCTTTCTGATACAGACAGGGCATTGAGAGTCTTTGCATATTAATGTTCATAGCCATGCAGAGACAGGAATAATGGGATACTGAACAAAAAATCTGGAACAACACGTGAATTTTTCAGCTACGGTGAATTTTGGACAGTGGCCAGTGCAATGTGGGCATTTATGTATCACTTTAATATCCTCTTTGCAAATAGCACCATTTCTAGCCTCAGTATTTGCAATCACTATTAAAAATGAATCTTAGAAATGGGAGACATAATGTTTTTTTTTTTTTTTTTTTTTTAACATAAATTTTTCATCTGTCAGTAACCTCATAGAAGTTTTGTGAAGAAAAGGCAATGGGGAGTTATGAATCTCTCTCTCTTTGTAAGTTACTGCATTGCAGCTATTGCTATAGAATAAATATTTACATTTAAAGAGAACAAGCTGAAACTTGGAATTTCAATTTCATAGGGAATTGACATTTGTTTCTTCCTGAAATAATCAAAATATATACAAAACATTTCATTCAAAAGTACATTTCAGCAAACAGGTACAATTTTGTACTATTATTGAGTTTGGGAAGTTATTTTACAAGTAGCTCTTATGGACTTTCTATTACTAGGCACTTCCTTTTAATTCCTTAAATTTTTAATGAAGTTTTTAATCCTAATAATGCTTTTCATATATATATTACATATTATTTTCCCAGCCAATTGATTTCTGTAGTTAATATGGAGTGTGAGCTTAGCTGAATTTTCTGTAAAAGTCAAGAGCAAACTATTATGGTATCTTTGACAGCATTTAGTTTATACAAGGGAAAAATCAGTGTTCCTGTTTTTATACAAGTGTAATAGTTTCTTAACTAATTAAAGAAGACTGGAGGGGAAGGAAAGCTTTATTTAAATAATAGCTTCAATTTTCCTTATACTTAAAAGCAAATATTTGCTTTCTCATGTTTGAGCCTGTTACAAAATAAATGCTACAGTTCAGAATATTAATGTAGCATTAGAAGAATAACATGAAGAAAAAAAAAAAAACAACAAACAACAATTGCCTATAGACTAGGAATTGCTTAAGTCTGTTAACAGTTTTGGTTAAATCATTTGGCCAAAAAAACCCAAAACAAACAACAGTGTGGACCACTGCAAGCTTTCAGTTAGATTCCATTAAAACCTGTCACTCAAAAATGCTGAGATGCTTACAATCAAATAGGTTCTTGGCACTGATCAATATTACTGAATAAACCCCATTGTAATGGAAATTCATTATACAAATGGTTAAAACTGTCCTAATTCTTATAGTCAGTTTTTGTGCATAGACATTTGATACTTATACGCAATTAAGCGTAACAGGGAAAGAGGAAAAATTCCTGATTGGGCAGAACTGTGAGTTGAGTCAGGAAGAGAATGATAAAAGGTTATAAATTTATAACGTCTTAAAATTCTATAAGTGAATTAGTTATTTGGAAAGTTACTGAAGTAACTGATGTGTTAATAGAATATTTTCTATGGGTATATATTAGTGGTTTTTTTGTTTGTTTGTTTGTTTTGATTTTTTTTTTTTTTTTTAATATCTCAGTGCTATATATTACAGAGGAGACACATAATGGTTACAGAGAAATAAATTTCTAATAAGTATGACAAGGGTTAAGATAACCCTGAATCATTAGTTGAGGAGATGCTGTTCCCATCTGCCAAGGAACATAGGTCTTATGCTATTAAGATATAAGGTTTATGCTTAATAGAACACAAAATACTTATAAATTATTGTCCAGAGAAAAGTGATGCTTTTTGAAGAAAAAAATTATAACTATATAAATATTCTAACTATATTAGAATGTAGTATTCAGTTGCGTTTAAACACTTTTGAATTGTGCTTCAGATAGTGGAGTAACAGTATTTTTGAAACAGTAGCCTGACTGGGCTAGAACACAGGCTTTTTTTTTCTTAGTTAGATGCTGTAAGAATGTGGTTAGGTATATTCTGACACACAATTCCACAAAAAAAAAAGTCTTCACTTAGATGAAATTGGTGGTCATTCTATGTATTTTAATTGCTTGAAAGCAATGAAGTAGAGGCTCTTGATTTTATTATTCAGTCTTCTAAACTGAGAAGATGTTTTGCCTACATAGATCTGGAAAATTATTTGAAATATATTAACATTATTCTAAAAACTAAAACTATTTGAGACTACTTGAAACTACCCTCTTTCAATAAAAGCTTTGCAGAAATCATGCTAAAAGTTTTTTAATAATCTTGCTTTTTTTCCAAAATATTAAATTGTAGCTTTTAAAAACATACTCAGGATTTTAATGCAGCTTGAATATTAAGTTCATTGAGACTTGACTAAAACAAGAAGGTCAAAACAGGATCAAAGACACACATAAAAATCAGGTATAAGCAGTAGGTGCTTTCTCAAGAAGTTTTGCATAGGACAACAAAGATTAGTAAAGATGGCATAGCTATCCAGGCTAGCACGGGAAGATACTAGAAGTACTTATGTAACATTTTGCTGTTCGTATTTCAGTAGGCTTCAGAGTATAGACTTGGGCTGATTGAACACTTTCTATAAAAATTACTGTTTTGTGAGTATATATATGTATAACTTATGTACACACATAAAAGACCGAATTAAACAGTTTTCAGTTTTGGTAAAGAACTTTCAACTTTTGTTAGGAAAAATATTGTTTGTTTGGTAATTAAGAGCACATCACATAGAAGGAAATCTTTCCTGATATTTTTTGACCTGGTCAGTTAAAGATTTTTTTTTTTTTTCTTTAAAACAAACCTTTTGAATAGAAATGTAGAAGATGTTTACACTGCAGATATTTATTAATTTTATATGTAGCAGTGGAAGTAGAATTAAGGTACGAGAAGTGGCGGGACTGTGAATGGTATAAAAAGAGGGAATGTGACTGAAGCAAAAGGTTTGAGCGATAAAAAAATAAATCTGAGCCATAGTCAGAATTGTGTAAAGGCTGTCTCTTAGGGTACAAAAGCTGTTCAAGATGTATTGGAGAAGGAAGCAGTTGCTCTGCATGAACACACATCCCCTGTATTACTATCATAAAATAGCCTCAGAAAATATATGCGAGCTAAACTGTCAAAGATGTAGCCTCAGGTGTAGGTTTACTTAGATCTTGCTTTTTACCTGTGGTGCCAAGCTGATAAGTGCATAAGCCTCCCCATTTTTAATTGTTTTACATAATAGCTAATGCACTCTTGTCTTCTGGATACTTTCCTAGGCTCAGACTAACAGTTATAAAGTTACTAAACTGGGAACAATGGGACTGAGTCTAACCATTTGCAAGAAGTTGAGGATAGTTTTTAGCAAGTGAGAAACAGTGCTATGAACAGATCTTGGGCATTATTACTATTGTTATTATTGTCGTCGTTTTCCTGTTCATTTCAGAGGGATAATTGCTGGAAAAATGTTCATTTCCTATCAGTCTTGCGATGAGCTGTCCATACTGTGTACTGTCCATTCACAGTTTAGATGTGTGCAAGGTCAGGCACGATCTAGTTGTGGTCTCTGCACTCTTCTTCCAATTTTTTATGTTGTTGGTGGTTTGGTACTCCTTCAAATCACAGTGGTCTAGATCACTGCAAATTAAATAAAAGATTAAATGAGAGCTCCTTATTTGTATTTGCTCTGCTCTCTAAGTGTGGCATGTTGACTTGTACAGACTAGGTAGTAATTTTTATGTCAGATTAAATACCCTAAATACAGACAGCATATGAAAACTAAGCTAAAAGAGGCTTATAATCACTAGCAAAATGGAAAGCACAAAAGGTACTCATAAGCCTAAGTATATATCATTAGGACCTTTGCGTTAGCAGACATGAAAATTCATATACTTGCTCTTTTATAGATGTTTAATGGCCCTAAGGGAGCCAAATTTTACCTTCTGAATTTGCTTGCAACTATGAAGAAGTTCAGATTTCTTGCCTTTTCCAGCTGTGTTGTATATGAATCACCACAGGGCTAGGTTAGTGTGGGATTTGCTAAATATTATGAATTCCTATGGGGAAAAAAAATAGTCAGGAGAAGGTGGTGATTCCATCAGCCCCACCTTTGACTCTGTCGATAGCCTGCTCTTGTTGGGAGGGTGCTGGGGTCCTTTGGAAGGCTTGGGAACCTCTCTTGCTTGGGAACCTGCCCAGGGGCTTTTATAATTTCAAATCTACAAAGACTTTAGCATGCACTTGCAGGGTTAGGAAGAAGAAATAAAAGTCATTGATCTAAGGGGTAGATAAGGAACATTTCTTCTACTTTTTTTCCTCCGAGTTGTCTGAGTGAGGAAGCAGAATAACAGGTTGCTAATATAGGGAGTAAGTTTCTGCACACAAGGTGGAGTATGTACAAAGCTTGTTTCTCCATCTTGAGAGAAGGGTGTAGCTTCCACCCTTCCATTGTTTAGAGGTTGGCTGTTTTTTTTGTCAGCTGTGTTGTGTTAGACTCTTTGGGGAACAGGAAGCTTTTACCCTCATGTCCAGTTTCGTGTAGGTTGGCCACTTTGCACCACCTTGTCTGGTAGGAAGATAGTTCAAAATGTCTGTTTATCAGGCTGTCCCAGCTCGGCCAGAAGGGATCCAGAGCATTAATAAGCCATAGAACATGGCGTTAAAGAAGAGAAGTAAAGTTATCACACTGTAGTCAGAGGACTGTGCAGTCTTAGCCGTGGGTAAAGGGACCAATAACAACTTTTTAGCCAAGGGAAACAATCGAGTAATAATCCACGACCTTTGCTGTATGAGGCAGTGATGAGTAGTTCCCTGGTGAATTAACAATGTTTCTGCTTAGTTAACCATATCCCTTGCATGTTGTCTTTCGTTCCTCCTGTTTGGCCAACAATTTAACCCTAACTACCTTTTCTTGAAACTAGTGCTTGTAGAAGAGGAAAAATTTTCAGCTACAAAAATAGCCGTGGAATTAATGTAAACGTAATTTGAACTTTGGAGGAATACTTCAGGAGCTCTATCAAACATTTCAGACAAAAGTACCAGAGTCAAGGCCCACACCAAAATATGATAGAAATGGGTTCTTCATAATTTAACAAGAACGCTTTTGTCTTTATTGTTATTTATATATAGGTTTGAGTGTATGTGCATGCATGAGTACAGGAATATCCAAGAATTTATTTCTCCTAAATATAAATATTATAAACGATTATTTTGTACTCTTAAGTGAACATGGTAGTATAGTAAATCAAAACATAGACTTACAGTTCTGAAGGCATGAGATAAAGTGCAGTTCAGTTCATTAGTTGAATGTGTTGGATAAACTAGGACTCCTCAGTCCATTACTGAGCTGAGAGATCCAAGTTTTAGTATTATGTAGGACAGTACCTGATAAATTTTCTGATGCTGTACTATGCACATTAGCATTTTAATTCTAAGAAGAAAATTGTAATTTAAATTGATTTTTTTTTCCTGAAGCTCAATGGACCAAACATTTCCACCATTGCTTGTACGTGGAAAAAAAATCTCAGTCTTTCAGCTTAGAGACGGTGGCAACAATGATGAAAAGACTGTATATATTCCAGCGAAAGCATTTACATGTTTAAATCTGGTAAATAATTTTTTATGATGAAATCGAGTTAAAAATTAAAGTAGAGAAACACTAAAAGGGGATATAAAATGTTTCCTCTCTGAAAACAGTGAAGTGTGTGCCACTGAAGAAAATTCAGTGGTTTTGATCTATAATTCAATTGTTGCTGCATCATTGTTTCATGTGCATTTGTAAAAATAAACCAAAAATCTTACAAATCAACTCAGAACTAAAATCTCATTGTTTAGATATACATGACAATGCCCACTATCTAATTGCTGTATATTCAAAAGGATGGTGGGGGCATGGAGAGAGAGAGAAACAAAACAACTTCATTATTTAGTGAAAACAATAACCTATAAGCAAGTCTGGTTTTTGTTTATTGACCGTCCATCTTAACAGCTACATAACCACAAAGGAAATATCTTTCATTTAAGGCACTATAGAGAGAGTTCTGTCTGAACAGGGCTTATTGCTTACTATCCTTCATGAAAAAATGTGGCTTTTAATGAAATATGCATAAAAGTCATTTCTGATATATAACCTACATAATTATACCTGTCCTGAGAGGCTAGGTTCAAAAATTATTCTATTCAGAAAAATTAAACTCCCCCTTTGTATTATTTCTCATTAATTCAATATTCTTCTGAAAAATAAAGCTCCCACAACAGTTTTAGTAATCAGCCTTTCAGATTTATGAGCTATTTTTATGCTAGTATTGTTCTATAAAACAAGGCTCCTTGATCAATTGCTAGGTAACTGTTTCAGTCTTTTCCCAACACCCTGCTAATCCAACACATTGACTTGTTTTTAATTGAGTAACTTCAATATGCAGAAAATCCCCTTTGTCATACTTCCAGAAACATGAACAGTATTTTATAAAAACAATTATTTAAACTTAATAATTCTCCCCTCTTAGTCCCCAACTTTCTCCTGTGCAGAAAAAAAGAAAAATCCAAAACATAGAAGGGAAAAAGTAAAGCTTATGGTCATTAAAACTAGTGACTGAAGTGCAAGAGTAATTTTAATCAGAGGTCCACAAATCAGAAAGCTCTGAGATAATTTTTTGAGAAACCTAAAAGTGATTCCAGTATATTCTTATGAAAACATAATAATACAGATGTTTTTCTCATCTGCAAGGAAGTGTTACGTCTGAAAGATCATAAATGCACATACAATGTGAATGTAATAATAATAGCTAAAGAGAAGTGATTCAGGCAGTAACATTTTCAGGTTGAAATATGGAAGAGACTGCAATATATCTTACGTATAATTTAAATATTGACTTAAAAGTTCTCTCTAATCTGTCAGGTTTGAATGCAGCTAAAAATGTATGGACATGTAAGTAATTTTGCAAGAAAAGAGAACTATTTCACATTCTGCCTCTGTTAACTAAAGTATTGTTACACTTATTTCACTAATACTGAAATAAATCTGACACTTGTTTACCCTTTCATCCAGTTAGTCTAAGGAGGACTGTAGATACCTCTGAAAATTTACTATTCATTACTGTCAATTTTTGCAGGAATTTCTTATGTTGTGTTTTTGTGTGTATGTGAAAGAGAGAGAGCATAGCCTTTATTAATGAATTCTGAATCCCTTTCCACTCTTGTTTATATTATCTGGCATATTTGTATTTCTTTTAAAGTGAGAAAAAAATCATAGATGCTTAGAATATTCATCTTCCATAATCAGCTGAGAAATTTCATATTCTATACTGTTAGCTGTGTGTTGAGAGATGATGAACAGCTGCAGATAAAAGGCTTTACCTTTTTTAAGTGTAATATTCTTCTAGGCCTATAAATTAAGATTATTATTCACAAAAAGTAGTTCTCAATCTGTTCTTTTTTAAGCTGGCAGGCTTGGTGTATGCCCATACTTAATAGGTCTTAGCAGCTGTCTGTATCTGTGTAACAAGCTTAAATTCCCTACGCATAACACCAGTTACATGGTAATCCATGTAATGAATCCAGTTATTTATAACTATTTTTTTTTCTAAATCAAGCTTTTTTTTTTTTTTTTTTAAGCATGATAAACAGAAACATTTCAGACCTGGACAAGAATAGATGTATTTTTTGGTTGATGTTTTCTTCAGTATATGTATCAAAGTTTTAAACGTTTTGCCTGTTGCTCAGTTTTAAATGAAAGCTTGTCTTAGATGCAATGCCTATTAAAGTGGATGTTTTAGTGCATCCTGATTTTTTCCATGCTTTCCCAAAACTGCAACATTTTCCATATATATAGTGTAGTATGGCTTCCTGTGCTGTTAAGTTCAAACCACTCCTTCTTCCAAGTACAGTTCCTATCTAGTATGTTTGCCATTCTTGTCACGTGCTACTCATCTTTCATGAATGATGTTGAGGTGGTATTAGGTGATTTTGTGTTTGCTGTATGTTACCATATGTTGCATTTTATTTTGAAAAGACTGGCAGATTAATAGGAATGAAGTCTCCTGATTATTTTTTAATGGATGGATACTGTATTCTGTGTCAGTTGGAATGCTTTGGAGGGAATAGAGCACATTTCCCTTGATGCTACTGATATCTCAGCTGGGAAACTTTTTGAGTTGTAAATTGTTTCAAAGTCCTCCTTTTCTCCCATCATCATTTACAATTATTAAAAGAATTGTTGATCGTTGAAAGGAAGAAGTAAAGTAAGAAATATAGCAGAAAACAAACAATAAAAGAAGATGGGGATAAAATCATATGTCATTTCTTTGTACTTAGTGGGAAAATAGGAACTAGAAGGAGCATCAAGTCCAGTGCCCACAGATGTAGGCATAGGCACAGTCTGAGGGCCTGGTTGGAAGACTCACAAAATACTTATGCTGCAGGCTCTAAACCAGCTCCCTGTAACAATGCCAGTGCTGTGGTAGAGATGAAAGAATGTAACTCTAGTGTGCTACGAGTAGAGAATGTGAAGACTACGTGAGCTTTGTAATTATCTGTAAATACCCTAAAAAGCTGTCAGATGTGTTCATGCCCCATTTTGTGGAGGATGATGAAAAAAGTTACTATTCTGATATGGAGAGGGGAAAAAAAAAAAACAACAACCTTTGACTGTAGCTGGCAAAAAGCATGCAAAAGGGTATTCTATAGGATGTTATTGAAAGTAGTGATTAAGTAGGTATTGGGGAGGCAAGGACAATCCCCAGACAAGGAGTGTATATCTCAAGACAAGACACTGGAACTCATGATAAGGAAGCGGCAGATGGACAGAGAAACGAATGTAGGGACTATAAATCTCGAAACTGGACATTGGAATTCATTATAAAGATACAACCAACAGAAGAATTAGCAACAACCGGTTTTTGCAATTAAGAAACCTGCCAACTCAGCAGATTCCTGGCCAAAGGTGAAAAGTACACTGTGAGGAAGACTCGGGGTCTTCCTCCCAAAGACCCCTGCCCACGTCCCAAAGACCCCTGCCCACGATTCTTGGGAGGCTCTATGCAGGTGCAAGGCGCCAAAAGGCTAATTAGCATGAGAAGTGAGGGAAGGCGGGGATAGGTAATGAATATGTATAGGCGCTTGTAGAATATTGATAGATTGATTGTATAAATTCAAGACTGCTTTCCGCTTTAGGTATGCACGATAGGTGGAGAGATCCCCCGTGCATCCAGCGCTGCAATAAAGAATATACCACTTAAAGGAATTTTGGCTTCGATCTTTGAATCAGTAGGAATGAGGCACATTGTTTTGCCTTCCTAGGGAACCAGTGCCAACATCCTGTGCTTCAACTCAGAGGACTTGAGTGAAAAGGTAGATGTAGACCCAAATAATAGAAATCTTCAATGTTTCTTGTTATTGTTTATTCAATTCCTGCTTTTCTGGCAAATTGGGTTGTATTGGTACTGATAGAATCCAGTGCTTTCAAGTTTTGTGGTTTACCAAAGTGGGATTGGAATACTTAGAAATTAGAGATTATGAAAAAGATAAAAAGCTAAATTTGGATTTGACCTTGCATTTGAATATCCTGGGATGATTACCATTAGCTACTTGTTAAACCTTTGAATCTTTCTGCTCAGTGAAGCAATTTTATTCCTCCCCTTATGTGCCTTTTGGAAGAATGTATAGTAGGATTTTGTGTACAGCAAGACTATGCTTTCATTTACAAAATTGACTTATAGTAAATTGGACTAGAACCAATTCTGAATACAGGTCTTTTTTCATACTCCCCTATTACCATTTATAAAATAAAATTAGATTATGGGGAAATGCAATTTTGGACTTTTTGTTTTTTCTTGGAGATAGGAATTGTGTTAAGTTGTCATCTCCCCTGTAAGTGTCTCTTCTCTTACATACACTTCTCTTGATGTACAAACATGTACATGCATACTTGTAGTAGAGGAATAAGACTTCCCTGTTCCTACCTAAGTGTCTTTTTAAAAAAAATAATTTATTTTATTATTATTTTCTATTTGCGGATAGTAGAACTGTGTTAATCCATTTGGCCCAGGGCATGATGGTTTATGCAGCTGATTATTCGTCATGAACTGCAAATGCTTTCCAAAGTCCCTGCTTTCCAGAATAAGTACTTTCTCTTATCCAGGTGACATTTATTCTGTCCTTTCAAGATGTAGAACCTTTTCTGTGTGATGCAGATGATTCTATATTGATTGCCCCATGTCTTTGTTACTTACAGTTTTTGTGATGATTGTCATCATCCAAGTTTCACAGTGATTATTTTGCATTTCATTTCGGATTATGTATATATATGTAAGTAGCTATATATCTTAAAGCATTATGTTCCAAACAGGGCACAGTACGCCAGTTCAGACCCAGGATAAATGGATACTTGGTAAATACCTTCATTTTGACAGTGAACTGAAAGTGCTTTGCCTATGGTTTCCTGACAGTTTTTGCCCACATTTAGAAGTTCTGTATTACCACTATTTCTCAGCCTTTATTGTGAGGATGTCATTTTAACCAAACAGTACTTGAAGGCCCCACTGTGTTTTTAAGACATGGTTCCTTCCACTCTTATCCTTTAACTTTGTTGAAGAATGAAGGAATTGAATGAGTTTGGGATAAATAGTGTGACATTTAAAGTTCTGCTAAAACAGGTATATTTAGCCACTCCTACTTTCTCATATGTTTCCAAATAAATTGTTTCTAGAAGCTAGCAATTTCTAGAAATTATTTGTAGAAGTTTACATTACTTCTCTTAGAATGATTTTCAGTTGGAATACACAAGAAAAACCAGGTATATTTCGTTTATATTAGAGACTTTTTATTGCTACAGAAAAGTCTCTTAAAACTTAAATCTTGTAGCTGCTTGAGCATTTGAGAGTTATATAGCATAGTCAATCTTTTTCCCTTGCCATTGCCCACCATTTTTATCTCTGGCTTAGCCCCACTGATGTTGCTGAGCAAATGTAGCAGCTGTGATAAATTTGAGAGAAGGGAATACCTGCTAAAGATGAGGTCATTTTCTTTAAAAGTCTATTTTGAAGAAATAGTCTACAGTCTGATAAGAGGTAAAACTGAGTTATTAAACAACTGAGTTATTTAATGTTCCACAACCTAGTTCAAATTTAATTAGAGGACTGTTAAAATTTACTTTTCATGTGGCATCATCACTAGAAAGGACAACTGAAAAAAGTTCCTAGCACACTTGCAAGAACATAAAGCGTGGCTCACAAATGTTTCTGTAGCCATGAAAAGAGAAAAGGAACAGCTTCATTATGAATTTCAGGACCAGATTAAAAAAAGAACAAGCTTTGAGATATTGTTACATTTTGTAAAGTGCTGTATTCTTCATATTGAAAGGCTGATTTTATAATTCAGTGATTTAAGAACAATTGTTTTGTTCTTTCTAGGGCTTTTAAAGAAAGTTTTCTAAGTAACAGATCTGTCCTTACAGAGGAATTGAATTTTCTCCCTTCAAGCATTGGTTTTGATACGTATTTCACCCCAGCATTCTACCACATCATTTCAAAGTTGATCACAGGACTCAAAGCAATGTGTCTGCCTATATTTTAATGCAAAGGATATCAGCCAAAATTATTGTGTTTAAAAGGGGTAAAATTCATTATCACACAATAAAGCCATTCTTTTCCTCTTTTCTCCCATCTTCTCTTCTCTGCTGCCTGATTTCCTCTTTCATTAACAAAGACTGAACTGAGTATCAAAGGTAGTTCTTAATTTCTTCTGTTTCCATTCTAAATTATGTTCATATGCAAATGAAATGTATTTTAGATTTTAAAAAAATCCTATCAATTTATATTGATGTGTTTATTTATAGTAGTGTAATAGTATTCTTCATCAGTTATACAGGCTTTGTTAAGATTTAGTTTTGTATTTCATCATATATTTATGGATGTAATAAGTTATTTTCAAACTCTCTTTTCCATTTGTAAAGCATAGTTTCTCACTAAAAACATTTATTTCTTTTTCTTCTTGTACATAGGGTTTGAAAAGCTTACAAGGTATCATTTATAGATGAAGTTCTCCCTCTGGTAGTGGACCTATATAATTCCCAAATAAGAAGGGCTAGATGTAGCAGGACAAAAACGGTTTCAACACTTGTGGGTCTAAATCCATACTAAAAGAGCATGGGAGCTGATAATTGGCTGTTGAAGCAAAGTGTTGAGTATTGTAGGGTTTGGGGTTATAATTCTGTCTAGTGCATATACTTTCCCTAGTCACTAATATTTAGTTTGCTCCTAGAGTCTCCTCTTTGCTTTCTGAGACCGGAATAATGAGTGTTGGGTAGTAAGGTCAGTGACGAAGAAAAGATCACCATTTCCTGCTGTTGACACTGGAATGATGGTTAAAGAAACCATTAGGCTTAGAGTATGACAACAGCCAGATTATGCCCTCTAGAATCCCCTTTTTGCTTAAATACCTGCTTTTGCTTCTCATGATGTCGACTTCTGGCTTCCTGAAACTTTTCGTTTTCTGGAGAATCTAGCAATAATGCAATTGTCATGCTAGGGATGAAGTCTTTTGGTAATTTACTAAACTAGTTAAGATACTTCAGAATGTCATAACTTAGGAGGAGATAATTTAGTAAGTGATCCTTAAATTCTATATATATGTCTTTGAACTAATTTGTGCTACCTCCAGCTTTCTAGTATTAGCTATAGGGAGTATTGAAAAGAGCTACTTGGTAAGGATTTTAATAAAGACCTTACGTAACTTCACAGCTTGTATAATGAAAGATCACAGCAGCTAGGAATAGAAAAATGTGCTATTATAAATAAATGCTCCATGATGAATATTCAACATACCTCTAAAGCCTAATTTAAGTACATTTGGTTGTTTGTTTCATTTCTTCTTCCCTCAACTGATTTTCACCTGGATGACTCTATTTTAAACAGGGACAATAAAGAAATTAGTAATGACTGAATGTTACCTTGGCTCAGCTTAAAATCAGTGCCAAAAAGTAATCAAATGTTAATGTAGGTCAGCATCATCCCACTAGTCAGCATAGATGTGCAGCACTTGATATTTTTATTTGTTCAAGGTCAGCATCAAGTGCTTTCTATTAGTACAGTAGCCCCTGTATTTGTGGCATAATTTTTCTTTTGATAGCACGCACAGACCAAGAGAATTCTGAGCTGGAGTGTCATTTCATTTAAATACATGGTTTACCATTTGCAACTTCAATAAAAAACATTTTATAATACAGCTCCTCTCAGGAGCTGTAGAAGACAAATGAAACATGACCTTCATTTCTGCAAGGCACTTTCCTTGCACAAAAGAAGCCATTTTAAATTTATTTAAAAAATGTTGGTATTAGTGCGTCTTTTGAATCTGTTTCAGTTAACTATATGCTCTAATTAGAAATAAAACCTGGTTCTGTTGGATAGTCTTGTTTTTAAACACCCAGTCAAGTAACAGATACATACAGATCTCAAAGACAAGGTATTTAATAGAAAATGTTATAACCTTCTCCTCATTCTTTTCAATGTTTTACACAGATGAAAGTACTTTTCATCTGAAGAGTTCAAAGTAGGTTTGTCTTTTTCTGCCATTTTACAGCCTGGAAACAGAAGATTTTGATTCAATTTTAAAATGCATCTTGATGATTATTATTTTCTCAGAAAGTGTTTGGGAGATAGAAGGCAACAAAACATCACACAAGATAGCAAAGAAGTCCAGAAGTGCATAGATTTATTGAAGTGTTCTTCATAAAACCTTTGTCTCACTCTGTGGTGATTCCCTTACTGTATTCAATATACAAAATAGTTTAACATTCCACTGTTCTAAGGAATTATCTAGCTACATGTATATTTTAAGGCTCATATTGAACATGTTTTATTATATGATTAGCAAAAACTAAAATAGAGATCTGTTAAAAAATCTGTTGCTTGCATTCTTCCCCTGATCTTTGAATTAAACCCCAAATGTTGAAAATATCTGTAGCATCAAACATAAAGAATCACACTGAATTACTTCTGAGAAGTTGTTGTGAAGACAGAAGCACCAATTGGTATTTTCAGATTCTTCTGATTGAGCATTCTGACTGATCATAAATTTGCTACTAAACAACATATGGGCAAATCCCAGAATGCTAGGAGAGATGTTAAAGAGTGGTCAAAACATCAACATCTTATTGTATTTATAATTAAAACATGCAATGCAGAGCACATGCACATAAAACCACTGAAAAAGAGAGCTTGTCATCCTTTTGGAAGTATTTGAGAAAATAACGCATTTCAATGAGATACCATGGAAGATTAACAAATTAATTATGTATTAGCTGACCTCCTGTATCCTTGGGCTGTCACTGCTACCTTACTGTCTTGCAATGCTACTCTGATACAATTTTAATTGGAACTGCATTTCCTTATTGCCTGTTTGAGTTTGGTTTTGTAGTTTTACTGCTGTTTCCTTGTATGGGGAGGACTACCTCTGAAAGCAAGAAATATATATTCCCTTTAACAGTTTTTCCTCTGCTGCAAATACAAAGACTAATTCTAAAGGAATATAAAATGCAGATACTAGTGGACTAGATATTGGTATTACAGTTTCTTTACAGGTTTATCAAAAATGAAACTTAACATTCTGCAAATAGCATTGAGTGCAAGAAACACTTTAAAGAAGAGCAGATGCAAGGAATAAATATCATCTGTTCAACTAGTTCATTACGCTTCCAGTGTAAAGCTTTTCACATTTTTTTCTTCCATGTTTTGGGAGGCCTTTCAAAATGAATCACGTGATATAACAATGCCCTGCACCTAGAAGAAAAACGCGTCAACAAGCACAACTCTGCTTTATCTCTACTGAAATTCTTTCTTGCCTTTGCTTTTTCAGTAATTTATTTTATTCATTTTTTCTCTCTGCTTCTAATGACTCTTACTATTCATAATGTTGTCACTGAAATATTTGTACAGAAGGGTAAACTGTATCACAATCACATACAGGCTGCACAGGAAACAGGGCATAAGCAATGATGCATTTTTTTTTAAAACCACACTTCCTTGAACTCTTTGTTACTTCATATGTTTGTCCTTTGCTGTGCTGGAGGTACCCAGAGGCCGTGCTTGTCAGAACACTCTGTGGGAGCCCCAAGTAGCCATACTGTGTAGCCCAACATAGGAGTAATAAGAGAAACCAAGCCAACCTGTCCTTTCTCTTTTTTTGCTACCATGGCAGCAAACTGAGTGATTGCCATAGAAAGCTTTCTGCCTGCTGTGCATTAAGGGAACATTCCCATCAGATGGAGAGGCTAGCAGCAGGGAGGGACAGTCCTTGCTGATTATTTTCAGAGTCTTTACAACAAGTGTAAACTGGTGCTGTTGTACAGAGCAAGTCTGGTGCCTAACTTCATTCTGCAGGGAAGCTCCTCCCACAGTTGCAGATCCACTCCCCTTTTCCCTCATAGTAAATACTTTTTACTGCTGGTGTAGAGCAGCAGATACCCTATATTCATAGACTTAATCTGACCTTTAGAGATTAAATTAAGATTTATATGTAATTTTTTTCCTCTTCAAATTCCTTGGACCTGTCTGGTAAAAATAAAAAATCTGTTCCCACAATAGTGTTGATAATTTCCTGACACAAAAGGCACTGTTATATAACATCTCCACTTTTTTCCAAGCCATGGGGAAGCCATTTCCAGCCTGTGGTGAAGAACAGTCTGAATATTGTAAATCCAGTGCTTTAGACTTGTCTTTTTGGGGGAAGGCGTGAAAGGAGTGAGAAATGTCCTGGACTGTGATTTTGAAATGCCTGAGGGAGGAGAGAGAATTGTTTGATGGGGAGGAGGTGTGCTTTCCAGCCAAGCCCTTCTGAGCACAGACACTAGTGGGATGCATGACACTGTGGTTCTGGACTGCGGATGCTGTGTGGAGTCCCATGGTAGAAGAGACTCTGCTGTACTGCATTACACATTCAGTTGATGACAACATTGTAGATAGAAGAACAGAATTCAGTACAGGTCTACTGTTAGCTTAAGATTTGACAGAACTGTTAGGTAAAGACATCAGTATTTTCCTTTTAAACTCTAGAAATACAAACTTGTAACGCTTGCCTATTTCCAAGCCTGCGACTTCAATATGTTCACAGTTTATTTTGCAGC
This sequence comes from Aythya marila, assembly GCF_965140915.1. Lineage (NCBI taxonomy): Eukaryota > Metazoa > Chordata > Aves > Anseriformes > Anatidae > Aythya > Aythya marila. The sequence goes on from NC_139049.1 coordinate 4,408,204, forward strand.
AATATTTTTCTTATCTGCTTAGTTGCAAGTGAATATAAGTATATACAAGTTAGAGAATAAGAGAACAAGAGATTGTAGTGATGGGAGTATTTAGAAGACTGGTAAATCAGGCCAGCCTAAAACTTTGAAACAGTGCTGTGCTATGTTGGTGTTTATTAACAATAGGTATTGCTAGTGGTTAGTTCTTAATAATTATTAATCATTATCACCACTTCAAAGCAGTTGATTCTTATTTAACTATTTTACTGCTGATGGATATGATCCTTGGACCTAGTCACTGAGGTTGAGATGATCAGGCTGCACTGGTCTTTGATGAGGGACACTGGAACCATGATCGGTAAAGCTGTTCTTCCCCAACTCTGTTGGTGTTTCTATGTTCCTTACCTTTTGTGGTTATGTATTGTGCTTATCTGTGTTACAGTAGGGTATACACTGTGTCAGTGTATGCTTATACTATTTTAGAATACCTGCGTATGAATTCAAGGCAAGCAAATACTAATTGTGTCCTGCTTAGTTTATTTCTACAGTTGCAGCTACAGTTTATTTCTACTGTTGCAGCTGTAATGCTGCAGCAGGCCTCTGTTCTGGCTTGGCTGCACTGCTGCTGCATCTTTTTCTTCATCTATCTTCATAGCTAGCAAATGTAGGCCTTAAGAAAATTTTTATTATCATACAGTCTAAGCTTTCCTAATGAAGAATTAGACAAGGTTCTAGTTCTTTAAAAAACAGTACATGCTCTGTTAATGTCAGTGTCTAGGAAGAGCAGGGGTAGCCAAAGGATTTGGTATAAGAAAGAGTTAGGGGGACACCTTAGGAGTTAAGTGGCACACATGAATTCCCTGGACTGAAACAAAGAGAGTTGTACTATTGAAACAAAATACATTTCCTTTCCTTTGTCCTCCCTGGCAAGCAGAGGCTGTCCAGAAGAGCTGAGTGGTGAGGGCAAAGGAGAAAACTCAGACTTGGTAATGCTATCTCTTCGTTGTAGTATGCATTTTGGACCTTGTCCACTAGGTCACAAGGAGGGAATGGCCATTTTTCTTCCTGTCTTGTCCATTTCCGTTATCTCATTAAGGCATGAAGTGTTTAATTTGTACTCCATTTGGGCTTGTACTACTCAGCATCTTGCAGTACTGAAGGTACGGAGGTTTTAACGTGCAGGTTAATGGTTTTCTGAGCATCTAAAGCACTGTAATTTCATTGTGTTTCTCTTACCAACTCCTTCATCACCTCTCCCATGCAGTTCTCTTATTTAATAAATATGAATTACTAGCATTATGCTAATCATTTATTTTACTTAATCATGTTGTACAATGGTGAAAATGTAACTACTTGCTTTTGTTTTAATTATAACCTCTCCTAAAGCACTTTGTACAGATATTTACATAGAAAGGTGTGGTAAAGACATAGGAGAAGGTGCTGTTCCAGAGAGGAGTAGGAATATTTTTATCTGCTTAGAATTGTTCGTCTGTATCCAACTGAAAGTTTCTTTAAACTGTGGAGTGTCATGAGCTCTGTCACATTTTAAAATGAGATCATTTTATATTCTTTTTGCTTGATGATTGTTAAATGAGATCTAGAGCAAACACAGCTTTGATGTCACCTTTTGTCTATGTGATGTCACATAAACACAAATGTTGTGTCTAAGTACAGCAACTGGATTTTTATCTCTTTACCTCAATAATTCCTATGAATAATCCTTGTAGAATTATTTTTTCCCTTCAGTTTTTAGTTTTCTTACCTGTCCCCATAATTATTGGTAATTTTTCTGTTTTCTATCTGGGCTATCTCACACTCTGGTTTATATCACTGTCTTTTCAATAGTGGCTATGCCAAACATCTTGGTTCTTTTCCTTGTTGTTGTGTGTTGCTTTTTCTTCACGTAATGCTTATTTTAGCCTAAAGAAAGAAATATTACCAAGCAATAACTAAAAAAGATGAAACCATAAAGAGACAACAAATTCTGTATTGCTTTACCTAGCCCCCAAATTCTTCAAACCTACAAATACCTTGAAATTAGGGAAGGGAATTTTTCCTTCATGTACTCTCAGTCTTTTTTTTCTTTATAAAATACAACATCCAGTAGCCAATTGTCAGTTAAAATCCATTAGTTTTCAGTCACCCCTAGATACGGTCATATGCAGTGCCTGTAGATATGTGGAACTTTCTGCTTCTCCAATTAGCATGACCTCGGATAATCCTGCTGGAGGACAGTGAGGGAACACATGTCCCTGGGAGCACACTGCTTACCTGAAGGTGAACTTTAGTGAGGCACGTCTTACAGGCAATCCACAGAAGATCAGGCTGAATAGTCCTCTTTCTTTCCTAGGGCTAATATGTCAAGGTATGGAACTAACTCATTGTGTTGCAAATGCAAACTGGCATGGTTATGTTCTGATTGTGCATTTCCGTATTGTAGTCTAATTATAAGTTTCCCAAATTTTTGCTGGTCTGCAAGAGAAAAAGCACTTTATCAAAAAGTGAATTGTGCCATAAGATAAAGGATATATATGCTATTTTTGCTGCTTCCTCTGAGGGCTAAGTCACATTACTGGAGTCAGTGGCCTGCTCACCTGGAGCACCTTTTACAATCACAGTTTTATTCCTCTAAAAGATGGTGTCAGTGACAAATATGAGTTGTTAAATGTCTTGAAATAGCAAGTAATGTAGGGTGATAACCAGTGGAATTACAAGGCCAAATGTGTTGGCTTATAATACAGTATTTCTAACAAGTACATTTCCCACTCTATCGTGTTGTGTTGTATCTAGCTATGTGTTTGTATATGTGTGTTTTGTATTTTGTTTATTTTTTTAATATTGCAATACTCTCAGTGGAGTCAGTAATGCATTTAGAAATATATTTTTTTGTAAGTGAGCCTCTTTAATGGCAAATATTCAAATATACAGATCAGGAAGGGCCAGTCATATTAAACTGATGGATTTTGTTACATTTTATGGAGCATTTTATTTTATGCAAATGAACTGCTTATTTAGACATCCAGTTGGACTGAATCCCAGAAAAGCAAACCTGATTTTGTTGTTACAACTAGAAATTGGCTCAAGAGCTGAATGGAAATTATAGGGAATGGCGTACCACAGTTTGGAGTCAGATGTTTATGTGACACAGTAACGATATCTGGTGTCTTATGATCAGTGCTGTCCTCAAAAATCAATGTTAGAATGAGAAAGTGAGGTCTTCACCACCTCCTAGGTGGTTTGGTGCATGAGAGAGACAGTGAACATGCTTGCTAGGAATTAATCTTTGATTTCTTCAGTCCCTGTAACTGACTGGAATAGGTACTCTAAAGAACACATTGTTCATCATTCAGAAGGTTCATGATTTCACACAGAAGCCATTTACTTGGTTAGTTGTGAGCCATTGGTTCTGAAGCCATTTCCCCAAGTTAATAAAATATCTGCAGCACTACTGGAAGAACTAAGTGTACAAATTACTTTTGCAGACATTGTCATTTGTAACCTGCAGTCCTTTACATCTCCCTCTCTTCTCTTCCCTATGGGCAATCAGAAATCAGTGGCCCACTGCTTGACTAGTATCACTTCAATTCACCAAAATACAATTGCCTCATCCACCAATCTTTTGGAAAGATGATCCATATTTAAGGTAAAGAATAATATATATATATATATATATATATATATATATATATATAATTTATATATATATATATAATTCCCCCCAACTTCATTTAGGCAAAGCAAGCATATTATAACAGTGCTAGAGGAATTTTAAAAATAATTTTTTGAATAAGATTGGGTACAGAAAAAATAAAAGACCCATTATATTTGTGTTCCATATGTCATTCAGGATACAAAACAACACAGTGAGCAACTGCTGTTACTTTATTGCTCCAGCATCTGATCATTAAAGAAATGGGAAGGTTCTACATCAGTCATTGTACACAGCAGAACTAAAATGATTAAGGTGGAATATTGGCACAACATCGGTGTCTGCTGCTTTGAAAATAAACCTCTTTGCTTATTTTATATATCCACTGCAGCCCATCATGCCATGGCAGTTTAGTATTCTTTTGATGTTATCCAGAAAATTATATAAAAGAAAACATTAATCTTTTACTGTCACTATTCATTTTTGTGAAATAAATTCTATTCTGAATTATAAAAGCAGAATAGTAGTACTGGGGATATTTTAAAATGTGAATGATGTTTTATTTTTCTTGCTTGTTTCTGTCATGCTAACTTATTCTCTCATTCATTTTAAAAGTTTGTCTATCAGTTAAGAAATGGCTCATGTGATAACCCAAGAAACTTCTGAATGTAAATCCCATCTGGTATAGTCTGCAGAATGCTTAAGCAGTACTTCTGTCTCTCTCCAATCTTCCTTTGAAACATTGAATAAACTCAAATGGCTTTTTAAGTGGCAGCACACAGTCAGTGCTAAATGGTCTGGTTAAGCCATATGAAACTCTGTCCTCTTTTTAGTTTTGTAATTTCTTAGGGAAGTACCAGAAAAATACTTCAACAAATGTGTTAATGTTAGAAGTGAGGGAGTAGGAGCATTGCCGGTTCCATTCGTGTCATGTAGTTGGTTGTTTATATGCAGTAGCTGTCTTCCTCTTGTTATTTCTGATCAGAACAAAACTGTGATAGAAGATTATGGCAGTCGGGTGCTTTGGTAGCAGAATGCTCACGCTGAAGCTGCCAGTGAGTTCAGGTGGTTCTTTCACCCCTAACAATTTTCCTCCTAAGTCAAAGATGAGGTATGGTGTCAGGTAAAGCTATATTCCTGTTAGCCATGGCAGAAGGTGGGATTTGAAACAAACTGGGAGAGGCAGATTGGATTTCTCTTGAACTTGGAAAAGTATCAGAAAATGCTTTGGTGATCACAGAGAAGAATATGCATAAATATAAACTGACAGGAGTATAAGGAAAGAGGGCTTGAGGTTAGAATGAGCCCTATGATAACAAGGGACTTTTGAGAGGAAAATCAGATAAAAGTGGATTAAAATATAAATAAACATACAGCATGTTTTAAAGCTATAGCCTGATATGGAAGTGGATCTTGATTTATAACTGGGTTATATTTGGTTATTTGTGTTATTAACTGCCTGAAGCAGGTATGGGATACAAATAGCAACCATCACTAGTCAGATCCGTGTGCTAAATCCACATGCTACTTGCAGGTTGTTATATGAGTATCTGTTATAACCAAACACAGAACAAAATTTCAAAAGTAACTCAAGGCTTTGAAATTCATGCAGAGAACAGCCCAAACTTCTGTATTGTTTTATTCGCCCAATATATGTCATCTTTTTGTATCACTGTGTGGTAGGGATGTACATGTACTGACCTTGCTTAATGACTGTAGCAAGTAGTGAATAATGTATGAAATACACAGCTTCTGCCTAGTGCATGAAGATAGATAGTGCTGGGCAATCAGGGCTGTTCTGACCTGTGCTGTCATGCTCACAGTGTTCAGTACTATCCCCAAAGCTGTCCTTGTATCAGAGCAAGGCCAAAATTAATTGGAAAATTTAATTATTTTGAAATTGAGCTATTTTTACTTTATTTCATTTTAATTTTTATTTTTGTAATTTATCAACTTGATAATTATAATAGCAGTTTCTAACTCTTCTGTTAGCTACTACAATTTGCCTTCTCCTGACATACACAAATGCTTTTGAAATACCGATCCCAAGAGGCATAACTAGACAAAGTTTTCATCTGGAAAGACACTAAGCAGTCTTTTACCAAAGGTGAATATAGCAGCTACTGATGGATGTCATACTTAAAATTATTGTAAACGAATTTCTTAAACAAAACACATAGCCATGATAAATGACCTTATCCCTGCAGACAGATAGTACTAGATTTAAACTCTTTTCTAACTTCATATAGCATATATATTAACAATGCACTTCATATACATCTGTAAAGAAATGGTAAGTGTGGCTCATAACTAGCTCTTCTTGACTTGAGATGTTTGGGGTGAGTTACTGAAGCCTGGCTTCCCAGTGTTTGTTATGTTCCTCTGTTATTTCCTGAAGACTATATTCAGCTGTATGCAAAACTGTTCTGGGTGCTTGAGAAAGTGCAGGTAATTTTACAGTCTTGTTTTCAACAGCACTTTGTAAAATGAAACAAAACAGAAATTTGTAATACCCTCTGTCAGAAATCTGGAATGAAGCATGAGACGAACATCTCTGGATGAGTCACAAAACTGAGAAGGTTTGTGTCTGAAACCAGAAAACACTGCACTAAGTTTGATAAGCACTTTTGAATTCATTCATTTACTTCTCTTGTACTCGGACTTCTTTTTTGTACTAACTGAAAGATAGGTTAGTTAGATTAATAGTTTCTGTTAATAATTTCCTATTTTGAGCAAGGCATCTGAAACAGAACACTGCCCTAGATGAGTCTTTCCTTACAAATTTTTCTGTTTCTCAGGTTCAAGCTGCTTCATCTCTATAATGTTTGGGATCATTTCCATCAGTCACTGATGAAACAACAGAATAAAGATCTGCCACAGGTAGTTGATTTTCTCACTGTATTTCTCCAGGGAAGAACAGCTTCTGTAACATAAAGTTAGTTTTTATGGGGTTTTGAATTTTGGTTCATCTTTTGGGAGCAAGGGATTTTTTGTATGTATCCATACTGTTTTGTGTTAGATGAGACAGTGATCGAGGGGGAGCTTTCTAATCATCCATATCATATGTGGCTTTGTAGCAGCTGGTACCACAATCTTAATGTGACACCTGAGAAAGTTTAGTCTCATGCTGTGTTTATTGTGACTGAGGGTTAGATAGGTCTGTCACAGTCTTCAGCCAGAAGCAGCAGAGTCATTGATGCTCCAGGCTGCTGAATAACCTGAAGACATGACTAGCCTATGAATTTGAAACTATGCTCTTTGAAAACCGTAGAGTAGATAAAAAGAATCAGGATATGTCTGGTATGATTGTGCAGCCTGCGTGACAGTGGAGGAGGATGACAGTTTTCTTGGATATGATTTCCTAAGGGTTATTCATGCCTGATTTTGATTTGTTGAACTTCAGATGAAAAATGACAAAGGTACAAATAAACAAGGATCATCAGTCACTAGGACTGGATTATATCCAAACCAACAGAAATAATAGAAAGGATAACATTAGTTATTGTAAATATGCAAAATATTATGTGAGCATGAAATCCAGGAACATTCCTTCATTGTAGATGGAGTTAACTAGATTTACTAGAGCATATTGCAAGGGCTGTGTATGCATATACATATATTTCAAAACCCTACAAACGTTATCTTCTAGGTTCTTAGCTTTAGCTTCAATTTCCTGTTTGCATTCAAAAGGTGAGCTCCGCTGGGCTCCAAGGTATTTTTGGAGTAATATTCACAAGGAAATTAAATGATGACTTTGTCTTTAAGCTTAAAAAAATTCATTTTCTAAAGCATGCTGTATGTTGATGCTGTATTTCAATACTGAGAATTTGCTTGGGCCTGTATGTACAGCTACACAACTGATTCCAGGCCTTTTTGCATGAAGAAAAGTTTTCATGTCTTGCAGTAAATGTGTTTCTGTTTGCAATGAAGACCAACCATTTTTGGAAAGTTTAACGGGAACTGCTGATCTAAGAATCAATGTGTAGTAAGTTGAAAAATTTAATCCAAAACTGTATTGCTTAATCTGATAGCAGAAATGAATGACAGAAAGCAGTCCAGCAATGACTATGATAGCGAGATGTGTAAAATTTTATGAAGTGAAAGTGCAAGGAAAGACAGATAAAGCTAGTCGTTTGATGGTATGTAGTTGATTTTCAGAGTTCTATAAAGTTGTGAACTATGTTTCTAGTTTTATTCTTGATACAAATAGTTGTATCTATCAAAGAATATGAATGAATTGCAAATTCTTTGAAGTTCTTGTAAATCATAGAATCACAGAATATCCAAGTTGGAAGGGACTCACAAGGATCATCAAATCCTACTCCTGGGTCCCCAAGGGACTGCCCCAATAAATAAATAAATAAATAAATAAATAAATAAATAAATTATCAGATCATGTATCTGAGAACGTTGTCCAAATGCTTCTTGAACTCTGGCAGGCTCAGTGCCATGACCAGTGTCTGACCACCCTCTTGATGAAAAACCTTTTCCTGATATCCAGCCTGAACTGCCCCTGTCACAGCTCCATGTCATTCCCTCAGGTTTTATTGCTGGTCACCAGAAAGCAGAGATCAGTGCCTGCCTCTCCACTCCCCCTCATGGAGAAGCTGTAGACCATGATGAAGTCTCCCCTCAGTTTCCCCTTCAGGATGAACAATCCAAGTGACTTCAGCTGCTTCTCATATGTCTTCCCCTCTAGACCCTTTACCATCTTTGTTGCCCTCTCTAACAGTTTTATATCTTTCTTATACAGTGGTGCCCAAAACTGTGCACAGTGCTCAAGGTGAGGTTGCACCAGTACAGAGCAGAGTGGGACAATCACTTCCCTTGACCGGTTAGCGATGCTGTTCTTGATGCAGCCTACAATACAGCTGGCCATCCTGGCCGCCAAGCATATTATAGTATTGTAGGATCATTTAGGTTGGAAAAGACCTCTAAGATCACCAAGTCCAACTATTGCCTACTACCAAACCATGTCCCTAAGCACCACATCTACATGTCTTTTAAATGCCTTCAGGGAAGTATTTAAGTATCGGACACATATTTAGTAATAACTATATCTATTACCTACATATGTAAATGTTCCACTTTTTTGGGAAGTTGCTATATGGCTGTTTTTGATACATTTGGTACCTTTGGATTACAATCTGTAAACTTCCCAAAGCAGAAAGAAGTCCCAGGAGCTGAATGGACATATGATAATTGTTATCATCAATTATACTACTCAGACAAGTGAAGCTTGTCAGAACACTAGAAACAACTCAGAGAGAATTGTTGAGTGATTTTTTTTTTTTCCCATTTTTTTCCCCCTGCTGGGAGCAAATTAAAAATAAAGATAACATAATAGTTTATGGGCATATTAAGTAGAGATGGAAGAAAAGTCTTCAGAATTCTTTATGTTCAAATAAACAAACACAAAACTTAGAGACCTCTTAGTGACCTCTCAACTTTATTTTTATATTAGTTTTACTAGTTTTACTGTCTTTTCTTTTTGTCCCTGAGAGACTAGCCTTAGTTTGAACTGTTAGCCTCTCCAAGCCCAAGGTAGTCAGGGGTTTCACCTACAGCAGATTAGCAGAGGCAGAAGTGCTGTCTTTTCACAGTCTCTCCTTTTTATTTGTTTCTGGTTTTGTTCAGCTTCAGAGGCAGTTTCAAGAAGACTGTTTACTACATGCCCTGCAGATATGGTTTGACCTCTTTGAATTGTTACTGAAGAAGCTGAAGAGAGGGGTGGAAAGCTCATCTTGATTTAGTTTCCTAATTCAATGTATAAATCAGTGTAGGCCTTGCTGGTTATAATGGAGGAGAAACAGCTTTTTTTCTGAGCTTCTCTGTCAGGCATATTAGATAAAGGCCATGTTTACCCTGTAGGTTGGACAGTTCATCAAAGCTTTGCACGTGTATGCCATCTTTAGAGTTCCTTTTGCTATGATTGTGCTGTAGCTGGTGTCTCTAAATCCACACTGAATGACCATCACCATTTACCAGGCAGGCACGGACAGGCAAGGTGCTGGAAAGGACATGAATGACAGAAAATACTCTAGATGACAAAATGCTTGAAGGCTTACAGCAAACTGAATTTGTGGGGCTTTAATATATTTTATCACACTCATAACCTGCTTTGGCATTCCCGAATATGAGAAAACCTGTTCACTTGGACCATGTGCAATTTGTTAGCTAAATATGTCATGCCCTTCTCTAGGATAAATCTGCTTTTGCTGTGACAAGTGACAGAAGAGAAAATATGAGCTAAGATTTCTAGAGCAGTGCTAGGAGTTAATTCATGTATTTCCTACACAAAATAAAAATTATTCCTTTTCTGCTTATGCAAGATCAGGGCCCTTGAATGCTGCAGTAATATTAAAGTTGTAATCATAATGGTATGAAGAAATCCTAACTCCTGACACAGGGCATCATGAGGCCAATAATAATATAATGATATGTTTACTAAATTTTCTAATGGATGGTGCTGAATATGCTCATAAAGTCAAAGGATTGCTTTTCCGATGCAGGCAGCACCGAGAACTTCTGACTTAAAATGTTAACACTTCTGAAAGGAGGTGATGTGAAAACCCATTATATTCATGGTAAAAGTAACGATGAAATTATATGAATCCATTGTTAATTAGCACTGATTAGTTTTACATTATCTATAGTGGAGAAGAGCATCAGAACATCACAGATTCCAAGATGAAATCAGATTTACCTCACTCTCATAGCTTCAAGATGTAAGTCTTTCAGAACACCAAAATTTAGAGGGAGCTGAGTGAGGTTTAACCCTGTATCCTACCAGAACATTACTAGAAGAGAGTGTGGTGGTTTCATACCTGATGGACAGCTAACCAACACAACCGCTCTCTCACTCCCCCTCCTCAAAAGGAGAGGAAGGGAAGAAAGTATGAAGGACAGAAAAAAAAAAAAAGGGCTCATGGTTGAGATAAGAATAATTTAGTTAAAGGGAAAAGAAAGAGGAAAAAACAGGCAAAGGCTGTGCAAAGAGAAGGAAAAAGCATTTCTTTACTTTCCATCAATGAGTGATCAGCCACGTTTGGGGAAGCAGGGACTCAATATGTGTAGCAGCGTGTCAGGAGGATCTCTTAATGAGATCCCTCCCTTTCTCCTTCCCCTTTTCCAGATTCCATCATACATGTATGGCAGGGAAAACCCCTTGGTTGGTTTGAGTCTGCTGCCCTGGCCATGGCTTCTCCCCACCTCTTGCCAAGCCCAGCCTACTGGCTGTGTGGAGTTTGGGGAGGGTCTTGATGCTGTGCCAGCACTGCTCAGCAATAGCCAAAACACTGGTGGGTTACCGGTGCTGTTCTAGCTCCAAGCTCAGAGCACAGCACTGTAGGGGCTGCTGTAGGGAAAGTCAATTCCATCCCAGCCAGAGCCAATCCAGGGATAGATTTCTGTGGTAAACAAATAAAACATTTTTACTCACAAAAAGAAAACAGTACTATGAAGAAATCAAATATCTAGAGAAATATCAGTTGGTAATTAACAGAAAGTGTGAAGTCTAAACAGTGCTCAAGTTAAGATGGTATACATGTATAATCAGAAATATAGTAAAGATAATGCAGAAAAAATACAGGTTTATTGTCAGATTTTGAAAAAAAAAAAAAAGAAGAAAAAAATGAACAACAGTAGGAAGCAATTAATGAAGAGTATAGAAAAAACATCCAAAGAACAATGTGCAGAAGGGATAATTGCCTTCAAAATTGGAATCAGTTTCTAATATGAAAAGGTCAGAAGAAAGGTGAAGTGGTTTAAACAATCCAAAAATAATAAATAGATAGTAGAAGAAGATCAGATGTGGTGACAAGGCAAAATTAGCAAAGCACCAACATACAGAACAGAAAAGGTACACCATAAGAGTCTGAGGAAGGAGAAAGTTTTTTATTTAGAGGTTACCTTTATAACAGGACAGAGGGATAATATAGTATCTTAAAATTCTAAAATGACTGAAATAATTTTTTTTTTTTTGAGATCCCAGTCACAGTTTGGTTTCTAACCTAGTTCATCTCCAAAATTTCACTATTGGCCTTGTAGTCTGAACTTTCTCTGTGCTTTTTTGTGTTCTTGGATTTAAAAGTGTTTTCTTCAGTTAGATTTCTTTTTCTGTGTGGAGTGCTCACACTTCTACAGCGTTTTGACATATTTGTTTCTCTGTGCTTGAATTAAATGAAAACTGCCAAACCTATCACATATGCAAGAACCTGCTGTTTGTCAAAATAGGATAATGAAGCCTTATTTTCAGTAACCATCAGAGCTTGATATTACAGAGTTGTTTTCCATATTTCTAGGGAATTTCATCTTTTTTTTTTTTTTTCCCTAACTTTTAACTAGTCTATAAATGGACACTGCAGCTTTTATTGTTCCATTACAGTTAACAATGAACCAAATTATTGTTCACATATTAAAATGCTCCTGTATTGAGTATTGTACAAATAATAATAAAAAAATGTCTTACAGTCTAAGCATGAGAAAAGTAACAGTATCTAAGGATACACAGAGAGTATGATATTGAATAATACCTATACTAGTGTCTGTTAAAGACAGTGTCTAAAGACAAATATATGATGGAATGAGTATATCATTTGTATACTACTGTGTCAGATGCAAAATTAGGAATTTTGCCCTCTTGAGTTTCACTGTTAAACAATTATGAGGCTCATAGGCTACAGCTATTCTTTATATACAACTCATTCAATCTATGATGATAGTTGTCTTTTCTATCCTGCCTATTTCTGTCAGTGCAGTGGGAATGGCTTTCTGCAGAAATTTGTTTTCAGGAAGGTTATCCTTTTTTTACCCTCTTTGGAGCATGGCTAGAAATTACTGGCTTTCATCGCACAGAGGTAGTACATGACAAATAAATGTTGACTTCAGCAAAATGCCAGAATCTGGAACCATATAGCTCACATACTCCAGAGTATCAGAATAAAAGTGGGGATTGTTACTGTACATCACTGTCTGTGAAGCTTAAGGGTTTGATTTTCCTGGCTATTATAAAGATGTAATTATGAAATAGAATATGATACTTAAATTTCATTTGCTTAGGGGATGATTAATATTTAAGGGTATCTTCTTTACAGAACTTGATGAAAAAATGCTTTAATGATTTTAACAGCAGAGATTTCAAGTAACAGACCAACACTTCCTTCATTCTACTGTAAAAATGCTGGTAAGATTTGAAATAAGGAATTTGGCAGATATTCGGTCATTAAGCTAGAGTGGTGGTTTTCTTTGATGTCATTTACACTGTTAGCATTTTAAGTCAGTGTTGCACATGCAACTTAAATTCCACTAGAACTCTTGAGACAAAATTAATCTATTGATGCAAGTTGGTTAGTGATTCATATATGTATCATACTCAAAGTTCTATTCCCATGGAATGAATAACAGGAAGTCATATTTTGTGGAAAGCATAATACTCTGTTCCATGAAGATGAAGAAACATAGTGAATTTTTTTTTTTTTTTAACTTATATATATTCGTACTAAAGTTTGCAATAAAATCTAACAGTATTCTGCTGCCTTTACATTTCAATTTCATAAGAATGTAGAAGTTTTATAGGTCTTTCATAATAAAGCTATTGTTCCAGGAATAATCCTCTTTCCTGGGTTTAAGATTAGGCTGAGGCTTTATGAGACTAAAAGCTAATTCACAGGAGTCACAAGTTACAAACACAGATATTACGAGATCTGCAGCCTAACTGCTGTTAGTAGTTCACACCATGTTGCATAAAAAAGATTTTTGCTTTCAAACTGATCTTTTCTATGAATGTCTTGGAGGTGAAGCACTCTGTTCAGGTGTGCTTCTCTGTGCACAGCTTGGAAAAATTAGTTATTAAAGGCCTTTTTCCTGTTAATATAGGGTCTCAAGGCTCAATTACAAACACTTTCAATCTTAATTCCAAATGCTTTTATCTGTGGTCTTTAAATTTCTTGCAGCTCACAGACTCATCCGATGCTATGGGCCTTGCTGAAAATACATCATAATGGAAGAGATGTTTTGAAAATTTGTAGGTATTCTTGCACATGTTTTGTCTTATCACACCAGTAGTAATAATTCTCCTTATGTGGCAATGGGGAATTTTACACTTTTACAAGCACAGCAGAATCCACAGAGAATCTAAATGTGGAAGTTTAAGATAAAAATCAAAACAGAACAAAACTCTATTAATGTTATGATTTACATATTATATAGTTTTTGGAGTTATGAAATATCATCTGAAAAAACTGTGAGAATATCAGATCTCACCTTGCAAAGTTCTGCTTTATTTTCCTTCATTTCATGATTTGGTCATACAAGTGAGGGCTAAGAGTTCCTCAGAATGAGATTTTTGTCATATCCATTAGATCCTTGTCTGTGCACAGAAAATCCAAATAGCTTGGATTTTGCATTTGAATTATGCATTTGGAAAAATGCATAATGTAGGTTTTGTGAACTTTTGTTGTGCCCCCAGCAGGAGTCTCCACAAAGCAGGTGAAAATGAAAGCACTTTAACAGCTTTTACTTATAGCCATATGTTGCTAAAGCATGATGTTAGAAAAGCTATTACAAATCCAATGTTGTCAAAATTCAGAAATTTATGGCACATGGTTTAGCATCATGGAGGAGAAATGAATTGTTCCTTAGAGAAAGGTGACAAACTATAAATCATTTGTGTTTGTTAAAACAATGCGTTATGGAGAAAGGATTGTGGGAGATCATATAGGTCATATTTCATATCCTCACCATAAAAAGAATTGCAGTTATATTGGGAAAATAGCGGTTCAGATACATGTTGTGAAAGATGTTCTGTTTTTACACCCTGAAGCCAGTGCCATTGGTGGCAGCACTGACCAGTTTAAGGATCCTACAAATCAGTGTCAGAGCTTGTAATTAATCTCTGTATACTAAAAGTAAACTGAAAATTTGGTCTGAAAGGAGTTTTATCCTCCAAGGTAGCTTGGTAGTAATACTGACACAGGGAACTACTGCATTGGACTAATAGTGCCTGGAAGGGTCACCTGGGTTTCTAATGACTAAACGCTTATTTTCATACATTAAGGAAATGCAGGTTAAAAACATAATTCCTGGTGTAACTCCATGGAATTCAGCTGGATTTATGCTGAGCATGAGTTTAATTCTGGCTAACTTTCTGGCATTTTAACTGTTTCACCTGTCTGGGCCATGCTTTTTACGTGTCTAGTAATCATTGTAAGAGTGTATCATAATGGTTTCTAACTTGTTCGTTAATTTTCAGAAAAAAAAAAGTCCAATATTTCATTTTCCTTAGAAGGCAGTTGCATGTTCTCTGTGTATATGGTTCTAAGGAAGAAGCTGTTTCAATGGGAGTACTTCAGTCAAAATGTTCCTAACACAAATGTGCTAGATTAACAAGTGAAGGATGGATTCGTGGCACTGATACTGGCTAGTGTCACCACTGTTCAGGAAGGGGGTATATCAATAGCTGAATGAGTAGGAGAATTTAATATCAAGTTAATGGTCCACATAATCTAATGTAAATCCCAAAGCTCAAGAGCTATGAAGGTTTTAACAAAGATATCATAAATAAGGAGCTTAAGAAAGAGTTAGGTACCTGAGAGTTACCACCCGCATTTCTTTCAGAGTGTTCTGGGTTTCTTTCAGAGTAAGTTTTAATGTTGGTAAATAAGCTTTTGACACAAAATGTCAAAACTACTGTAGTGTTAAATAACTTTATTGTTTCTTTTTTGTTAAGGTGTCAATTTATAAACTGGAAAATTATGCTTAGTTTTTATATTGCACTTCTCATTAGTAGGTGAGGAAGGAGGTATGTATTGTAATTTTCTTATTTTGTATGTGAGGAAAACCTTTATTTTTTTTCTTTCTTTTTTTTTTTTTTTTTTAAATGGGACTCATCAGAAGCACAGAGACAAGAACTCAATCTGTTAAGTCTCCTAATCAAATAAACCGCTTGTTCAGTTAGAATCTTCAGGATATTAGCATGATACATTTCAATTACGGAATTTTCTTTAGCATTCAGGGAGAAGCCTGCAGGCTTCAGAATGGATTAAGCAACAACTGTTAGAATATGTAAACACTGTTCATATTGCTTTGTGTAGAAGCTCAGCACTCTTTGTGATCTCTCATGTTTCATGCTGTGGGATGTTAAGTGGAAGCTCCATGTTTTGCAGGTGATTCATATAACTCCTTGACTCTGGTCTTGCATGTTTCTGTTTTGATTCATACAATCTTGATTTTTGTATTGATGACAGTAAAACAAATCCCACTGAAAAATTCAGCTACATAAATACAATTGCTCTAAGTGTAATGGAATCTGCTTTAAAGCAGGAAAAAAATAAAACAGAAAAATATTGCTGTTCATAATTTAATTATTTCATAGGTTGAAATGACTGCAGCAGTTTCTCATCTCAGTTGTGTTTTTTTTACACAACCGTAGCCTCTACTATGTAGCTGAGCCTTTTCATCAATGTGAGGAGAGAAATGTTGCTCATTCTGTGAGATGGTTTCTATTTATTGTCATAGTTTTACTTGTTTTTTGGTGCTCAGTGAATTCAAATTTTACTTTTCCACTTTATATTTTGGAATTAACTCTGATTCTTGTAATCTTTTGTTGTTGTTTTGATAATAGCAATTCAGCACTTATTAACAATTAATCAAACAGCCTTCCTGTAAGCTTAGGAAGTTAATAAATGAAACCAAGTTGTAAGCTTTTTGAGATGTTCTTCAGTGCCTGTGTACCAGGAGGTCAATGACTGATTGACATCTAATCAATCAATCTAATCAATCACATGTACAAGTGATACCAGTGGCATTTTTATTTTTATGTTCAGATAAAATGTTTTACTGACGTTTTCAAATACACAAATAAGGAATGGAAGTTATATCAGGGAAGTCACAATCCCTTTCCAGTACAGCACGATAAAACTGTACCTGGAATAATACCTCCTGTTTTGTGTAGTTGTGAACTGGGAAGACAAAAGATTTATTAGAAATAATTCACGTGGAAGCAGAAATAGGTTAAGTTGTACTTAATATATACTTGATAAGTGTGCAAGAGCTACATGCATAGCCAAGAAATGACTTTACATATATTTGCCTGTCTGTGTGGGCTGTCACCTGCAGTAGGACTGTGTTTTATTTAAAAACAAAACAAAACACACACACAAACAGAAAAAGCACCCCAAACTGAATAAACTCACTTGTTGGTATACATGAGAGAGGGATAGATAGTGTCCAAATTAGAAATAAGTTTATGCATCTCTACATTATTTATGTGCAATTTTTCTGTGCTATAGCACTGCCTTTGTTTTTCTGTTACTTTCCATGTGTCTTCTTGCTTATTTTGTTCAACTGACAGAATTTCTTTTATTTGCTTGTTTGGGATGCTTTCTTGTTCTGAGTACTGGATTTTGCATTTCACCCATGATTCATCTGAATGCTTGGGACGCAAGAGAACTTTTTTCAAGCCACATATTGCTACGAGTGACATGTTCGCATTTATTAGAGCATACCAGAGCTTCAGTAATTTTGAACTGAGATGCTATTTATAGGAGTCTGGAGAGCACACATTGAACATATTTGGAACAACTACATAAACTTCTAACAGTTATATATCTCGTTGTTGTCTTAAGTATAACTTACGTTGTATAAAGAAGATGTAAAGGAATCAGTAATTTTCCCAACTTCAACTTGAGAGAAGTATGGTTTTCCATCTTCAATTTCTCAGATATCATACATATGTTATATTCTGTACGTTAACACACATAAGAAATATATGATGAGACATTAAAACATATATGATTTAGGATCAAGAAAATATTTCACTGTTTGAGCAATAGTAAATAGACACATACTTCAGCATATTAATCGGGAGGCTGTGTTGTGCTATGTCTCTTTGGCAGTTGAATAGGTATTCTTCCAGAGCTGCCAACTCACATTATCTATGCAAGAAGAATGATGTGTCTGTAGCATTAGCTTTTTGGCTGTTGTGACACTCATCAGCAGCCATCTTTCATCACCACGGTTACCACTGAGAGTTTTCCTAGGACAAATAGATCTGGGTTATATAGAGGAATAAATCCTAATGCTAAGTAGATTCTTTCAGTTTTCTCTTCCCAGAAATGCTCAGTCTTACCAGATCTCCAGAACAGACAATTGTTGTAATATTACATATTCAAGATATATTATGTTTTAATATTAATGTTTTCCTAACTATATGTTCAGCCATGTTCTGTGAAATCTAACCTGTGTGCATGCAGTGAAACAGGTACTGTTGTAATCAATTAATCCTTTTATGTCTCAATATACATTTGTCTCTGCCTAAAGAATAAAAGAAGCTTGCAGGAGGAAATGGAAAAGGCAGGAAAGGAAAGTGAACAAACTATTTGCTAACTTGTTTGTACATTTAAGAAGTCATAATCTAGCCTAAACTGGCACTGAAATAAAATATAAATCTGTTGTTAAATTCTCAAATTCCAAGCTCAACAAAAGCATTCAGATTTTAAAAATCAGTTTAAAAATGAGACAGAATTATTATTATTGTTATTAAGGTTTTGGTCTTGAATGTGTGAAGGTAAACAATTTTGTTTTTTCTCTTAAATCTAGGAATGATGTCTGTGTGTAATCAGATTTAGCACTGAATTGTTACATAAAAACTGATGTTCACTATGTTATTCTGGCCAACGAATGACGTCTTTGCTGATATTCTTTGATTATTTTTTGCATATAATGTTACCATTGTTGATCATGAAATGGAGCTAACTTACAAATCTGAGGTGATGGAATCAATTACAAATAACTATGTTCCTTTCTGATGTCAGATCATAGTTCAGTGTTGTAAGAAGTGAAGTCAAGAGCTGTCAGCTGCATTCACAAGAAAGTTATTTTTTTTTTCACGTTACCTCAGTGTAATTCTGAACTGTAAATGTAGTTGCTAAGACTTCCACTTTTTTCAGTCATGGGAGAAAGCAGTATCCATAAAAGTCTATGTGTAAGGTAAGAATTGTATCAGTAAAATACAAAAAGAAAAATATATTTTTGGGCCCCATAATACTGCTGAAAAAACAGAGCAACTTCTGAGGGCTTAGGATTTTGTTCAGGTCACTGGAAATTGGGAGTGAGGTTGACTAGAAGTTGTTAGGCTACAGTTCATATTAAAGTCACACCAAGCTGTGAGAAAATGTACTTTTAGAAACCTTGGCCTTTAATTACTTTGATTGAGGGAATCTCTTGGCCATCAGTACTAAATTGATCTTTGATCTGAGTATCTAATGGGATTAATGATTGCTAGCAGAGCCCAACAGATGACTACTGACCTTTCAGTTCTTTTAGTTATGACTAGCAAGTAGACAGTTCACCTTTTGCTCTCTGGTGGTAATATAGGTTGATTGCTCACACCTGATTTACTCATGAGATGGAGTTTTATAATGACTTCTTAGCTAATTTTTGTCTAGTAGGCTAAGTGTGTTATGTCTATGGTAAGTGTTCCACGAATACCGTTTCATCAGTCATATCTTCTTTTTCAGCTGGGTCAGTTAGTACAGCAGACAGGTCAAAATAGTCCATACTGTTGAATGATTTTGTGTATTTGTCTTTGAGACAGCAGCTGTGAAGAATACAGAAAGTATCGTACTGAACTGTAGCACTTTACTAGGGTACAAGATGAATAGGTGCACAGCAGTTACAAGCAGAGGAGAGATTGCCACCCAATCTATCTATCAATGAAATATCCATGCCAATTTCCAGGGACAGGAAAGTGTCAGTCTTCCTGAATTACATTTTAAAAAGACTCGGAACTTTGTTTCCCACAAAACCAGTGATCTGCCTCACCATTTACACTAAAGTGTGTTTGTAAGTGCTTTTCTGTCTCATAGCCTGCGTATCTGAATGCTGAATTTTACATTTAAGGAATGGCTGTAAGAACAGCAGGCATCTCACTTCTGAAGCTTATGATGATTTTCTACACAGATATATTTAAAGAATTGGAAGAAATGAGGAACATTTGGTCAGTTCTAGGTAATTGCAGCTAAAGGGGAATTTAGTTAGTCTTGATTATGGTTCTCTGTATGAGTATAGGTGTTACCACTGGCATGTGATACGATATCACTTGTAAACGCTCTGTTAGGCTTCATGGGTTAATCAGAAAACTTTGTCAGCTTTCCTTTTGTTTGAGATTCAGTTGGTTAACATCTTGATGAATTTGGAAGTAAGGGGCACAAATTCTATTTAGCTTGGCATCTCCCTCCCCACAGAGACTGAAATATTTAAGATTGAAAGTAGCAAACATTCTAGCAAGCACAAATAAGCAAAGCTCTGACATAGAAGAGATTTGCTTGCACAGCAGTTATTCAGCCCAAGGACAGGACAGAAAGCACCTAGAATAATACTTCTGGACCTAACAGAACAGAAGCCATCCTTGCTTCAGTAGGACTTGAGCTGTCTCTGAATATATCAAGTCTATTGAGCTGCTTTTGCTAGGAAGAAATTGTTGAGGAGCCTCTTGGTAGAGGTTGGAGTGTATGTGTCCAGTTTCCATGTTGCCACAAGCTAAGCTTGAGGGTCCCTGCAATTGTTGCCACACTATGTTAAGCTGGGTCAGTGGAAACTGGAGGGAGATGAGTATGGAAATGTTTTACCAAGAGAAAAAGGATTTGGGTCTTTAATGAGATGTATGTTACCTAGAACATGTTAATTTACGTTTATACACATAAGTTACCTGCTAGGTAATGATAGGGTGGTAGTGGAGCAACAGTGACAAGCCAGCTGAGTGCTCCTCATGCAGAATAGAGGTCCTAGATGACTAGGTACAGCCATAATCCAGATCCTTAAGTACTCCACAAAACTGAGAATCTTTATTGCTTGTTTCTAGATAAACTACCTTTTATATGCTATATATTTGTGCATTCACTGAGTGGCATATGTTAAATTCCAGGTGATATGAGCTTGTTTCTAAGCAATTTGGTTTTTAAACCAACTGGATGATTAGGATGACCCAAAGGTGTCTTCAAAGGGACCCTGATTTTAGTATCACCACTTCTTTAGACAGAAAATGATTAAGTGGGAATTCTACATACAGCATTTTTTTACTAGGGATATAAAACTGTGTTTATATCTAGCTAATACAGAAAAAATAACTAAAGAGACATAGCAGCAGCACAGTAGAGGTGTAGATAGAAAAACAAATTAAAAAGTACCCAAGCTTTGCTTTGACATATCTAGTATTTTTAGGGTTTTAACAATTTCACCTTGGAAGACCTGAGCTCTGAAAGTCTTGTTTTATTTGATGAAACAGCACATTATTTGGCATGACTGCTATACTCTTCAAGAGAGAAATATCCAGACACGGAAAGCAGCTCATGTGCAGATGAAGGTGACATCTATTTGCAGATTTGAATAGAAGTTTGTACGCCTTTCATGCTATGTGCTTTAGGCAAATGAAGTGATTGTGTCTCTTTAGCTTATATTTATAAGCTACTTTTGTGAAGTTTAAGAATGCATTCTATAATTTAACAAATCTATATGATTATGAATATTGCACTCAGCTGAAGTGGATATTGTCCTTGTTTCCAGGTTGGTGGACATACTGGTTGTGATGATGTCAGATATGCTACCAGAAATTTTGCTTTGACTGGACAGTTGCCCACTGCTTATGTACCTAGGTCGCTCTTTGATGGTTAACTGGGATGCTGATGAAAGCCAACCCAATGCAAATGTTATTCAGATTTAGACAAGAAGCTATTGAATCATAGAGAAATAAAGTCAAGGATAAATACTGATAGCTTTCATTCAGAGATGTAAAGTACCATTTTGAGAATGTATTTTTTTTTTAATACTTCATTTGTATTCTTTGTTTAGGGAAGATAATAAGTACACTGTGTGTGCTGTCTTTTACAGTGGTTTTGTCATAGACATGGAAAAAGTCAGATGTAGATGAAATATTTAGAAGAGAAAATCCAAGCAAAGCATTTGCTAGAGCAAATGTAAGCATGTCTGTGGAAGGGAAGGGAAAACAGAAGGGAAAACAATATTCTTGATCTAGAAAATGGGGGCAAAACTGAACTAAGACAAGGAAGAAAGAACAATGAGGAAGGTGATAAAGACTGCAGGGGAGAATTCTTTTATTTAAGAAAACATCTTTCAGATCAATTTCTGTTTGTGCAGGCTGATTCAGACAACCAACAGAGAGAACAGAATAGGCTTTTTGTAATCAGAAGTGCAGAGTACAATATTTCTGCCTAACTATGGAGACGGTAGCACACAGTCAACTAACCTAGCTCTTACTAGGTGTATCATGGGACTTTGGGATTCGACAGTAAATAGCAGTAATTTATTTTTTATTTTTTTTCCCTCCACTCTAGTGGTATCTAGACTTTGGCTAAATAGTTGGTGCATTTTTACCAAAATCTATCTAGATAATAACTAGATTTTTAGTTAAACTTCAGTTCCAATGGACTGTTTTTAAAATTTCAGTGTGTAACACTTCTAATTTTGTGCTGTAATGCCTAATTCTTGCTAAAGCACTGATTTTAGTAGGACTAATCATCAGCTTAAATTGATGTATGTGATAAAAGGTGTTGCTGGAATGCTGCCAAATTTATGCAAAAAAAGCATCTTTAAGTAAAGGAAGTTTGTGTTTGTTTGCATTGAATTTACAAAATACAACGTTTCCTTTCTGTAATATGTCACTGTAAAGTACTCACATGGACTATCAATAGTCCTGGTATCATCTTTTTTGGTGTGATAGCCCATTTTGCATTACTAAGTACTACCTAGTACTTGTTCCTATCATGTATACCTTGTGTATATATAATTCTAATTTTAAAGAGCTAATTTAAAGAGTACCACAGAGATGTAATCAGACCAATTGTTCAAAACACCTCTGTAGAGATTGTCCAGAAGTGTAGGTTCATAGCAGTGGCGTATGGTCAGTGAGTGAAAATCTCCTTTGGAAGGAGGTGCATCTGTTGGTCTTTATCCTGTCTTCTATAGTACATTGCCCCTATTGACCTGGGCCAGTAGCATTAAGAAGTGAAGTCCATGTCTTCCAAACCATCTTCAAGGAGTTCTGAAACAGTCATCAGAGAGGAGCGGACAGGTAGGCTGTGAGAAGGCCTGAGTTTGGCACTCTTGGTACCCTCTAAGGGATCACCCTAGCAAGTCCTGATGGTAGTTTGAAGCTCCCATTTCTCTTTTCTCAGACAGACAGTGATTAACTAATTTTTGTTAACAAAGTTAACTGATGACCAGCCAACGCTCATGTAACAGATATTAGTTATTTTATTGTAAGAGCACTAAAGGGAAAACGTGAGACCAAACTGGAGACTAAAGGAGTGCAGATACCAAAGCACTTCTAGTCACAAATATATTAAACATTGACACATCTTCACTGAAGAGATAGTGCAGTCTGGGAGAGAAGACAGCTTACAACGTGTTCCCTCTGTCCTGTAGAAGACAGCAGGGTCCAGGAGGGAGCGGGAGGGGGCACAGCGCCACGGGGCGCCTGAGGCGCGCTTGCAGCCTCCTGTGGCTGTGGTGCCTAACGGTCGCCTGCTGCCACCTGTTGCACACTTCTGGAAGGTTCTCCCAGCTGTGACGACAACAGCGATTACCAGGTCAATGATGGGGCAGTTAGCTGAAGGTAAAAAAAAAATAAAAATAAATGTAATCAGTCCCAACCCCGTGGTGAACAACCACAAAGCACAATAAAACCATATGTTGATGTATTTTTTGGTTTGCAGACGTTACCCATCAGTGGCTGCCACAAGTTGCGCCTGTGACTGGCAGAAGATGATCAGCCCCTTATCTGCCTCTTTGGTTGAGACTTGTCTCAGTTTAGTTATCTAAAGGTTAGATGTTACATCTCAGCTGCTCATTTAGGCTTCCCCAACCGTTGATGAAGAAATATATGCATTTAGGTCTTCCAAGCACAGAATAAACTTAATTGCAATATAAAGGTGATTGACAATCTCTCAGTTTATTATAGAAGCATCCTAGAAAAATCTAGTTTAAATGAATGCTTGACTTTTGTATGCCAAAACTAGATTACTTTCAAACATTTTTTCAAGTGAACATCCTTTGACTGTAACTAAAGCTCTAAAAACTTTCAAGCTTTCCTGAAATGAGCAAAGCACTAGATGTGTTTTTTCTCCAGAGCAATCAATATTAACAAATTATTTCTTGGTGTTCCTGATCTCAAAAGAAAACTGTCTGTAAAATAATTCCAGTGGACAGTGAAATTAATGCCTTTTCCTTTGCTAGTGTAAATTAGCATTCCCATAGTAACAGCATGGTATGTTGTTTGTATCTTTTTAAATAAAATAGCTATTACAATTTGATATTTTTTCTATGTAAATAGAAACTTTAAAACAAGTTGTATACATTTAATTCACTTAAATGTGCTTTTGAATGAAGTCTTAGCCAGTTTATTAACCAATATAAATTCACATTATGATAATTTGTATCTGTTAGGTACTCACTATTTTCCAAGCATGTATTAAATGCAGGATGTTTAGAATTGGAACAGTATTGAATTTTGGTGTTTAGATGACAACGTGCTACCATGGGTGGTAAAGGATAGACTTTAGAATTGTGATCTTGATCCTGTAAGAAATACAGAAGTAATTTATGGTAGTGAGAATGTAGTGCTAATAATTTTCAGAGTTCCAGAGTTAAACAGTTAAGTTTATCAAAGGCAGTTTTGGATGAGGAATGAGTCATTCTGAGTTTCAGAAGCTACTGTTTCTCTGCTTTCTGAATTTCTTCATTTTGTGGAACTGGTGTAGGTGTTTTTTTTTTTTTTTTTTCCCCTCCTGCTTTTCAGCTTCTGTGAGATGTTGGTGTTATAACTTAATGAAAGTTCTAGCACTTCCTCACACTTGCATCAACAACTCTGTTCAGCTCTGTTGTGAAGAATTCTCACTTCAGGGTTGCCCTGAAGTATTATCAAAGTAGGAAAAGATATACTGTGTTATTCACTTAAAATACAAAAAAGATTCTGTTCCTTAAAACTACCTTTTAAAAGCAGAAATTCATCCTAATCAAACAATTAGTTTACATCAAATAAATAATGTTGAATATTTCTTTTGGCTGGGAAGCACCTGCTGTGAGGTGTGTCCAATAATGCAAAACCTCACAGTAAGACTGGGAGAAGTGACTATGAGGCTGACTGGACTGATTAAATCAAAATAGTGCTTGCAGGTACTCAGACTCTCTAGGGTTTGACTACACACACTCAAAACTCAATAAATCCCTGAACCTAAATAATTGCTTGGGTCCCGCTGTCTCATGATCTTAAGGAAAACGATCAATTACACTTGAGGTTTGTTACACCCCAATATAACATCGCCAAAGAGTGGCTTGCAATTGAATTGTAGACTGAAAGGCCCTAGTTAAAATGATTCACTGACACATTTTTTTTTTCAGAACTGCAAAACATTCCTCAAAAAAAAAAAAAAAAAGTCTACAATGAGTCATATATAGCTGCTTGTTTCACTCTGCTAAGATTCATGTTTGTATTTCTTCCTATAGATACACATATCTCACACTGTGCTTTTGATATTTTGATTAGTATAACTTATGGACTTTAAGAACAATTGTTATATTCATTCATATAATTTCATCTTGTATCATGTAAAAGCAACTTAAAAATACATTTTTTTCTGGTTTATGACAGACACTATAAAGTATTCTAGTTTCTTTGGAAATAGTTCTTAGATGACCAAGGAGTAGCCTGCTAGTCATTACAGGTTTTACAATATTTTAAAGTGAAAATCATCCGAGTTCATATATAATAAAATTTGAGTTTAGTTGTTAATATTTATAAGACCTGTAGTTACAAACATACTTAGCTACTGATCCAAAACCTAGGATGGTTCCAGTATACATGTATGTCCGTGTTTTATTGCCTGTCCCTCACAAGGATCAGTCAGCTGCTAGGCAATATGGGCAACTGGGGAATTTGGGCTTGTGTCAGCTAATGTGATAGTGGAGTTGTAACCCTAGCATACCCAGCAATGAGATATTGCCTTCTCTCTGTTTCATTGAAGGATAGTGCAGTAGGAAACAGATATTAGTTAGATAAGAGACAAAGGCAAGACTGAGAGAAAAAAAGACAGAACTCTGTTGTGCAAAAAAAGGAGACGATGTGTTCTGGTGAGTATGTGCTGTACTTGGATGACAGAGACAGTGTGTTAGGGCCAGAGAATGTATTTGAGAAATGTGTTGTGAACTATTAGTATGAAGAGAAGCCCTCTGGGCTTTTGAATTTGTTTCCATTGTACATAGGAATAATTTGGAGCTTGAATTGGTGCTTTAATAGCCCATCTAAACTATATGACTTTGTAAGTTATGAAGCAGTTGAAGAAAAGTATTACACAAAAAATTATTATATATAAAAGAAGTGGAAAAGCATACACTGTGTGTATGTGGGTACAAATCCTTTTTATTGTCAGGCTAGTCCCATGGTATATGTAGAATGCACTGGACATGTTTTCAGTTATCTTCATAAGATTAATTAGTATAAGATTAATAAGTATAAGAAATCTGGAAGCTGGATCTGGCTTTATCAGTAGATAAATTAGTGATAGTATGTGAGTTTTTAACAAAAATGTAATGAAAAGATGTGTTAAGGCCAAAGCCTGAATCCTGTTCTGTAATTACTGTTCTAGATGACTGTGGCTCGTAAGAGACAAAAAAGGCAATTGCCTAACAGAACTGGAGCTGTATGTTTGTGGTATTTGACACAAAACGTCACCAGTGGAACTTCTCTTTCTAAATCATTTCCGGTAGAAATAACTTATTGTTTTTGTTTGACAGGGAGTGGGCCATGAGCCTGTTTGCATCTGTGGTCTGTGTTCATATTTATTATTATTATTATTATTATTATTATTTTTTGTAAATGAATACTGACAACTTAGGTGAGGTGAATGTTTGCTGATACTGCTTAGACTGAATCTTGAGTATGAAGAAGCTTGAGAGCTTTCAACATCTGCACGGCAGGATGGGCCTTCAAATGAAATGTCAGAAAGTGGTGTGATCCTTGGGATTTTAATGGGGGGAAATAGCTTAAGGTGAAAAACAATGAACCGTATTATATCAATTATTTCTCATTTTAACAGCAAGATTATGGCTTTTAGTAAACCACTACTGAATTGGCACTAGACACAATGGTACTTTTATTTTTACTTTCTAAGATGCAGTGAACCTGCTTAGTGCAGCACATAGAAATGGAAAATTTTGCATGAGGATAATAATTACAGTGTTCAGGTAGCAAGCACAATTCATGCAATTATCTGAACTGTTCACATTTTGTATAAATTCAGGATCAACTTCAGAAAAAAGTAACAATTCACAAAAGGAAACTGTGAAATGGTTCATCAGATAGATGAGGAAAGTACATGAAACTTTCCCATTGTGAAAGCTCAGTAAAAGATGCATATGTGCTTTGACAGGAAAGGAATGAGACATGGAGAGGACACACTGGGCATTCAGTCAACGTAGTCTGGCATAAATACAGGACTATTACCAGACAGGCATCAGACCAAACTAGGAGGACAGGCATTTTATCATCTTTATGTCTTTATTTACCCAACTTCTTTCCTACTTCTGAAAGGCAGAGGAATAGCAAAGGGGATGACATACTGAGTTCTGTGCATGAATTAGGGATGGCAGATGAGCAGCATATTGTGAACCACTGTCTAGACTGTGTAGTAAGTCAAGAGAAGAAATTTCATTTTTGTCCTACATAAAACCATTCTTTGCCCTTTTTATATTAGCCACTGGGTATTTCAAAAGGTAACAGCAATATCAGATGAGTCAATGTTCTTTGCCCAGGTGATGTACTCAATTTTGGAAGCAAAGAATCAGCCTCTTTTCTACTCCATTAGCTTCACTAGTAGCACAAGGACAATGTCATTATTTACACAGCTCAGTGGGAAAGATTAGCTGCATTTGGTTTTGCACTGCCTTTTTTTTTAGATGTGTAAGGAACAGGAATTTATCATTAGGAAACACTTTCATGTAACAAACGTACTGGACAGCCTCGGACCACTCAGAAAATAACAATTCATCTATCCTGGAGTTGCATTTTTGTTTCCTCAACAAACTGAGATTGGTTCCTTGGTAAGCACATGTTATTGTAGGTTACAGATCATTTCATTGGAATGAAAGGGTCTGTAAACCTTTTCTTAATTCCTACTGTATTACTAAGTTAGTGCTGTATTATGAAAAGCTTTAAGTACTCATTGTTGCAGGTAATCTTCAAGCTTAATCATGAAAGACATGATGAAGCTTGATTTTTACTGCCACCCCTCCTCCAACTATACAACACCTTCCATCTGTTCAGTTATTAAAAGAAAATTTGGGATCTTCATAATTGGGTTCAGATGATGCTTCTGTGGCATGCAAGCTGCCGTAAAATGTTTGTACATTTATATGAA
Organism: Aythya marila; assembly: GCF_965140915.1. Classification (NCBI taxonomy): domain Eukaryota; kingdom Metazoa; phylum Chordata; class Aves; order Anseriformes; family Anatidae; genus Aythya; species Aythya marila. Next base: position 4,436,260 of record NC_139049.1, read on the forward strand.
ACAGATATTTCATTCAGTGTATGATAAATAGTTTGGTGAGTGAGAGTAAAACAGCTTTTTTTTTTTTTTCCTAAAGAAAAAAATTTTAAAGCTTTATATATATTTGTATTCTGTGTGTTCAATATCACATGGAAACTTTACAGTCTGAATATCTGTCTGTTATGACAGAAAATATATGAAATGGTGATTTGCTGTCATTGCCGGCAAACACACAGTCCTATCCATCTTTTTACTGAACATGCAGTGCTTTCTCTGGTGAGATGTAACAGAAGTAGATCTGGTATTGTGATTCCCAAATGTGGAATCCACAATGTGAACTGCACTTGAAAAAGCTATTTTTGGAACTGTGAATTAGTTTATATAAAGACTTTGAACTGGGCATTCCTGTTATAATTTGGTACTCTTTCTTCTGTAGTTTTCAACTATATCATTCACTTTCTCCTCATATTCCTACAGATCATACCCTCCTTGAAGTCATTCATATCCCTGTCTTTTGAATATTGCTTTCTTTTAAGCTGGAATGTGGCAGCACAAGGTTTTGCTCAAGATTATTCGAATTTAATTATGCATTTTCTGCTGTTTGGGCATTGGGAAGTGCTTCTATAGTCCTTCCTAGCTTTCTTAGTGGAATTTCCACATTTTGTAGCAAACACTTCTTTGTAAGAAATCTTTTTGCAGTCACATCAAAATTATAGATCTGAAGTATGTTTTTGCTTAAGGAAAATGGAAAGGATAATGAATAATAATAGAAAAAATAAAATGGAGGGATCATGGAAGTGTAGGAAGAAATGCTATATAATATTGACTGTAAAATTCTTAGTTTGACACTTTTGAATTGAGTATATCACTTGATGTTCCTCCTTGTAGGTTGCCTTATTGGAAAGTATTTGTATTTGCCCTTTTACATAGTGCTTGTGTTGGTCAACTAGCCAAAGGTTTTCAGCTATAATTCTGAAGGCTTAAAATCAATGACAGCTTTAACATCAAAGACAAAAAATCCATATTTGTGAACTGCAGAATAAGTTTTTATAAAATGTATTTCATTCTGATAGCTAGTTACCATAGCCATTCCATAGCCAATTTCTTCTTGCAGTGTAGCTTCACTTCTTTGACTTCAGCCTTTGTCTTTCTTCAGAGTATAAGATACCTTCCTTCATGTGTACAGAATAGGAATAGTAGAACCGTTAGCCAGGATTAATCGCCATGGTAAGTACTTGACAAACTTTTGGAGATATTTTAATGATTTTTAATGATTTAATGATTTTCAAATGAATAAATTAATATATACAAAATATTTTAGAAGTATCCAAAGCCAATAGTTTTCTGTTAGAGTAGTGGATTAGGGCAAACAAGGCCTCTGTGCATTGGAAATTCCTCTGGGAAACAATAAGTAGCCTGGCTAATTTGAAGTACTGTCACATTTTTTGTGGTACCTCATGGTCTATGGTGTTCCCAGTCTATTCACACCAATACTGAATTTCATATCTGCAACATTCCTATTAAATCACAGATCACAGAATTTCTAGGTTGGAAGAGACCTCAAGATCATCGAGTCCAACCTCTGACCTAACGCTAACAGTCCCCACTAAACCATATCCCTAAGCTCTACATCTAAAGTCATGGAAGTCTTTTAAAGACTTCCAGGGATGGTGACTCCACCACTTCCCTGGGCAGCCTGTTCCAATGTCTAACAACCCTTTCGGTAAAGAAGTTCTTCATAATATCCAGCCTAAAACTCCGCTGGCGCAACTTAAGCCCATTCCCCCTTGTCCTGTCACCAGGCACATGGGAGAATAGACCAACCCCCACCTCGCTACAGCCTCCTTTAAGGTATCTGTAAAGAGCAATAAGGTCACCCCTGAGCCTGGTAAGTAACATTTCAATTCAACAGTTTCAATTGTATTTGGAGTGAGTAAGACCTTTTACTTTAGGCATTTTAAGTACCTTCTCAATACTTGAATAAAATGGGTCAAATTCACCTTTTTAATCACAAAAACCCAGAAACTTAATTGATAGATGGGATGGATATTTTATAATAATAGTGAAACAACAAATTGCATATTAAATTAAATTCTTCATTTTTTTCTCATTGAAGTGTAATCTTTTTACCTCTGTTTTAGAAACTGGTTTGCCCTTAAGCATCCAGCTGATTCTATCATGTGGTTTTAAGCTGTAAGCTCATGATAGTTCCTGCAGCTTTTCCTACTTTTCTTAGCCAACGTTTTAAGGTACAGGATTTCCTTTCACTAGAGGCTATCAGCCAGAGAAGATTAAACCTACACAGACTGGGTGGTGCCAGACCACTAGCTACCACCTGGTAAATAGCTCAAGCTAGTGCTATCTTAACTACCTTGGAGCTATCTGCTTTAAATATTTCTTTCATTGTACTCTTTGCTATTGATTTTCCCCTTAGCAGCCTTGCTTGATTTAACTCCTGTCAGTCAGATGAACTGATATCAAACTGATAACCTGAACAGCATATGACATTAATAAAAGCAATGGATAACTATCTAATTCTCCACAGAAGCCTTCTGTGATACTCTTGCATAAGAGAAATTTTATGAAGATGAAATGTTATCCCATTCTTTATATATGAAGGGTGTTCAGTAACACAAAACAATCCTGATTCTCTAACTGTATTGGTTTTTGCATTAAATGAGTTATAATGGCATGCAGTTGTTAAACTAAGCACATTTTTGACCGTATTTTAATACTGTAGCCCAATTAATACTTCTAGAAGGTGCTTTTTTTTAAGGTAGAAGTACTTAAATGCAAATGCAGTTCTTCAGACATGTGTTCTTTCTTGTGTTTGGACAGTGAAACAAAAGCAGTACTTAGTTTTGATTCACTGCAAGGGAGTCATTTTGCACAGTTCAGTCCTCATAACATAAATCTAAAGAAAAAAATCACTAATAAGTGATTTAATAATTATGAAAGGAAACCAGCCGCAGCAGTATAACCTACAGTGTCTGTAATGTAAAATGGGTGGTTGGACTTGATGATGTTGTGGGTCTTTTCCAACCTAAATGATTCTGTGATTCTATGAGAGCAGTAAAGTAATGGAGCAATTTGCCTAGAGAAGTTGTATTGTCTCCATCCTTGGAGGTTTTCCAGACCAGATTGGCTAAAGCCCTGAACAACCCAGTCTGGTCTTATAGCTGGAAATGCTTTGATACTAAATATAGTTTCTAACATTAATCTATGCAAATTAACTAAGCATATAAAATCAATAAATACTCTTGAAATTACTGATTGATCACAGCATTAGAAAACTCCAAATAGGACCTTAGCTTTAGAGAAATCCTGGTCCACTAGCTATCCCAGCTGTGCTGTATCAATGCCCATTGACTGTAATAGCAAAATTTCTTGGGACTGTGACAACATTATAAAATGGTTGGATAGCCTCTGTTCACAAAATGGTATAAGTCATCTGACCATGCAATGAGTGAGAAATCAGTATAAAGTGATTGCAAAATGCCATTACTAGTTCACCATGTAGTTGTGATCCCACTGTAAAGTCCAATGATGCTAAGCTGACCACAGACTGACAACGATTCACAAGAGAGCAATAAGTGCAGTTGAATGGCAACTGAGAATAAGTTAAATACATGGCTATATGTGAGGTATGGTTATGGACAATTTGCCTGGGAAGCATAATATATGCTTACATCAAGGTACTCACAATCAAGCCATATAATGTTAGGTGCTGTATCAGAGGGCCCCCTCTCTGACAGCAGGTATCGTAACTGCTGTGACACATTGCAGTCTAGGTCTCTCCTACTATCAATTTGCTATAGGCCAGCAGAGCTTTCCCCCTCAGCAATCATTATCCATCAAGAGCAATCATTAGCTGCTATTCCAGAAGTAAAAACAGAAAAATAAGCATAGGATGAATAAGGCCTAAGGCTTCTGACTGAATCTGCTTGACTCTTATTAGTGAACAAACTGCAGCACAATTTCACCAGTTTCATCATAAACACTTCTAAAATAAATTTCTCATATACATTATTCTCAAGGGTTAGGAGTAATACACATTCAGACAGGTGGAATGCCAAAGTACACCTGCTTAACATGCACACATCCACAGAATCATAAAGTATCCTGAGATGGAAGGGAATCCACCCATGTAGTTACTTATGAAACAGGTATTCTCTTTGAAGACTTAAGTTGGTATACATAAGTAGGTAAAAGGTTTCCCTCTGGAGGTATTTATGAATGTAAAAACCCAATCTGTGTGCATGTGTGTGGCTTTCAGATGTGCTTCCTTCTGATTTAAGGAAATTTTTAAGGTATAAGTGCTTGCCGAAGTTAATGAGAACCAGAGAGTAATGAATAAATGTTTCTTGTTTGTCTTATAATTGATAGATAGCTGTATCTATAAATCTGTAATTTCTACTGTTCTATTCCTGTACCTAAACTTTTATATTCACTTTTTGCAGAGTTTTGTGTTTAAGGAGGAGGAAAAAATAAAGTGAAAGATTTCTAGAAAACAGTATTTAGGAGCATCAACACAGCTGTAAACAATGCATTCCTAAATTTGACAAAAAAGTCCTTATAAAATATGTTTTTGTGCTCACCAGCCAAGTCACTTTATTCAGTTCCAGTACATGCTTTACAAATGTTCTGAAAACCAGTGTTTGAGATTCTCAGGGGAAAGACAGGCTATTTATTTAATTTGTCAGTTCAGGTATAAATCATAACCCTGTTGCACTAGATGTTGTACAGACAGAGTTAATAGATGATCCTTGCCCCAGGCAGTTAGGAATTAAGTATAAGACATAAGATGGTGGATAGGTATGACAAATAGAACACTAAAGAAACCCAATAAATAATGCCAGCTAGAAAGATAGATTACTTTCTGGCATTCCAATGTCAAGGGTTTTGTAAACTTTTCAGAAAGGCAGGGCTTTCATAAGGGAATTAAAAAGGGATAAAAAGTATCTTCAAACTCTTTATAGGAAAATCATTGTAAACATGAAGGGGAATATATATATAAAAGAAGCTGAAGTTGCTTGTATGCAAGATAGACAAATTAGCTTGTTAATCAATTTCAAGGTATCACATTTCACTTGTGACTGAAGGTGAGATGTAACCTGCATTAGCAGTATTGTGCTGTGGCTTTAGGGCATAGGTAGGCCACAAGGTTGTAGATGGAAGTGTTAATGGAGGTGTTCTGGAATTACTGAGGAAGATCCCATTACTACTTTTTGCTTGAGGTATTTTGTTCCCCACTCGTTTAGACCAATAACACTAAAGGCTGAGTGATAGAACGCTTTTGATAGCACTTCAAATGTTGAGTGAAAGTGCATGAAGAAGCAGAGTGCATTGGGAGTTGCCTTGTTTTAATATCTAGACTAGTTTGTTGAATTACTTTTATGAGTAAACATATATATATATATATATATATATATATATAGAGAGAGAGAGAGAGAGAGAGAGAGAGAGAGAAAGGGATATATTTATATAGCGAGAAGGAGAATGAGAAGAGGCTGTCTGTCCCATAACAATGCAATAAATTACTTCCTAGTACCAATAACAAAAAGGAAGCTAGCAGAGCATATAAAAATAGAGAAGTAAAAATAGCTCTAGTTCATTATTTAGAGGAAATTATCCATAGAGAAGTCTGGTAGACTGCCAGTGTCTCAGTCTTCATACCCAAATGCAAAGGAGAAGTAATTAGACAATTAATGAAAGGATTTTTTTTTCAGATACAAAGATTTTTTAGATGGTTCTATTATGACCTTAATTATTTAAGAAGAGCACTAATTCTAAGCAGAAATTTGAAAATGTAAGAAGCTTTTGCAAAACAATCACATTTTTACTGTAGATAAACAAACAAAAGATGATTCTTAATGAAAAAAATAAAATAAAACCATATTTATAGACCAAATAATCAAAAAGAAAATAAGGGAAATTATTAAAGCAATATAAAAAGCAGCAATATTTACAGAACTAAACTAAAATCATCCTGATTCAAAAAAGCTGACCAATATACTTGTGTGCTCTATGTTAAGCAGTTATACTATTGCAATGTGACCAGACTGCACAAGATAGATGTAATCTTTAGCAACCTTTAGTCACCATAAACTGGAAGGAAAGGAATAAAAAATGCTGAGGAGTGTCAGTTCAAAAGAGCAGAAATTTCATTAATAAACAAAGAGTCTGACAGTGCAACAAGTCAGGATAAACTGGAATGCCTTGGGTAGGAGAAAAAGTTCAGTCTGGAATTCAAGATAAGATGGTAAGAATGGTAAGATTGACTGGGGCATAACACTTTTTACTTGAGTTGAGTTGGTCTCCTACAAACAAATTGTGACAGAAATCAACTAGACAACTTGTCGGTTGTTCTCTGTCAGAATTTGTTGCGGATTCAGGAGCTATACTTCAATGAATAAAGTATACATGTTAGGATACTTAATAAATAGATGGCTTTGCTATTAGTTAGGCCATTTTAGTTAAGTTATCAGGGCGAAAACTGTGACAATGAGCTTTGAGAACCTGGCATTCTGGTGTCACTGAAGTCTGTGAAAAATATCTGTTGATTTCAGTTAATGCTGCCTGCTGTTTATTCTGATACTATTTTAAACTTGCTGGCAGCTCTATCCTGTAGCATGGAGTTGATGCTGGAAGATTAATCTAATGCTCATGGGTTGAAATGGATATTTCATTTGTGCTAGAGTTCAGAATAGCCTCAGGGACAGAAGATGAGGGAGAAGCTAGAATTTGGGTATATTTTAATGGAAAAATGATGTAGTAAGTTAGGGTGATCTAGAGGAATGTGGAAAAGAAGAATTTGAAGTCTGGTGAAAAGGGAAAAATGGGAGATGAAAAAAAAAAAGGTAAAAAAAAAAAGTAGTAGTTTGAAATGCTGAAACAGAAATATTAACTCCTGAACAAGAAGAGGGTGGAAGTTTGGTATTGTCACTATCACAGAGAAATACAAGTCAACACAGATATTATACAAGAAATTGATTTCCACCCTTGAGCATAAAGCAACATCTAAGAGATTTAAAAGCACAGACATTTTCATGTTCTCTTGATAACATTAATCTGTTTGGTGACAAAGGAGTTAAGGGTGTTATTCAGTGTAAATGAACTTCTAAAGATGGTGTACAAGACTACTCGGTTTTAGAAAAGACAAGCCATTTTAACCAGGGAGCACTGGTCTTTTGCTTATTTTAGTATCTAGCCAAGATGCAGTCTTTTATATCGGTATCTCAGAGTCATCTGAACAGTGTACTAGACAAAGCAGCAGAGATTAATTGTCAGTTACACCAATTAATGAAATGTAGAGCTTGCTTCTTTCTGTTTAATCAGTAAAATTTATTAGATGATAAATGAACCACCATGGCAAAAGCATATATTTGTTTTTCACATTTACACTGAATTCCTGGAATGTAAAGTAACAAGGTGTGAACCCAAAACATGGGAGCCAAAGAAATTTAGAAGAATTACCTTTAAAAGAACATGTTTTCTCAGACAGGAGGTTTGTTACTCCTGTAGTTTAGATGATAAAGTGGTTGAGTTTTATTATTATTTATTATTTTTAGTGTTGACACTACTGGCATCCAACTCACTGTGAGTTTTAGGGCTGTGGAGGAGATCAGAAATCAAAGCAGTGCTTGTTTACTATGTACGAAATTACCAAATGCCCACTCAAAGTCCATAAATGACAGAAATGATTTTAACTGTTCAACATTGTATAATGCTGGAACTCCCTTACACTCTGCCATCAATTTTCAGAAGTCATTACCTTTACATTAAGAATAATCCAGTGATAGCAATCATAAGCAATATAATGTATTTGAATGTGTGTGTATATATAGTTATATGTTTAGAAGTTAGGAGAGAATTTATAGGAATGCTAGATTACCTGAAGTATGAGTAAAAAAAAATTGTTTAAAATTGCAATCAACAACTACCTACAGTTATGTGTAGCAGCTGCATATGTGTATATATATGTATCACACTGCTCTGAAGAGACTGAGATTGCACATGTACATTTGAACAAATATTGTTACCTTCTGTTACTTAACAAATATCTGATACAAATGTTGTTTTTAGTGACAGCATCAATGCCATTCTTCATACACTGATGGATTAGAAACCATAGTTTGTCCTGTTCTGTGCAAAATGGTAATTTTCCTCTCATAGTTGATCAGGGCTTCCTTGAAAGCCTTGAGTGGGTGCTTTATTTTATTTTATTATTTTTGCTTTATAGGGAAATGAAGTTGGACATGCTGAAGTAATTATGCTTTCAGTATTGTGGTATATTTCAGTATTCTTTGTGATGGAACATAGTGTAATAATTATATCAATTTTTGGTATAATTATAAGTGACAGATGTTTGAGGCTTACAATCATTTTAGTCTGACATTTTCAATTATTGCAACAGTATTGATGGAAGAGGATTAAGGAACTCTCAGATGCCAAACCCCATTATTTCAACTTTATATAGAGCTGTCAAGTTCTAATAATTCCTCAGGAATGTAGCCATCTCAGGGTAAGAAGGCATGCAAAAGGTCTTCATAGCAATCTGAAAACTATTATGGACTGTCAAAAATGTAAATGATCGTAATTTAATGAATATCTAATTTTATAAATTCACTTAGCAATTTTAAATTATGCTCTACTCTTTGACACAGTGGTCAACAGTTAGTAATGTCCATTTAGGTGACTTAAAAATGCCTAATTATTTATCCTGGCATCTTAGAAGTGTGCCTCATTGGAGTGCATAGCCTAACCTGATAAAAATATATCCGATCTACTGTAAAGCGGATTTTTTTTCTTTTCATTTGACGTCCCTATATCAACAATTTGCAGGCTCGTCTTTCAAGTCTTTTCAAAGGGAGATAATTCATAAAGAGCTTCCCTGCTTTATTGTTAAGACACTTTCATGAAAAATGAGACATACTCTGTACGTTGCCGACCTCTTTCAGATTGCTGTAGCATACTTTAAAATGAAATGGTTGCATGAAGAATTGATTTTAGCCTTTACCCTCTTCTTTTGGAGATTATGAATAAATAAAGATTTATTTATTTCTTTTTATCTTACCATTGTCAGGAAGCTAACTGTAAGGTTTAAAATTTTTAGTGATAGAAACACGATCTCTGTACTTAGACCTAATTGTTTTTCTTTTATTACATTTTTTCTTTATTTTTATGTGGCCTTTTTTATTTGACACCTTCAGCAAAAACACAGATACTTGGTTGTGCATTGAAGATGACCCTCCATATCTGTTGGTAACCTTCTTAACCTGTAGATTCTTCCTTGCTGAAGATTCTGTTTCTTTAGTAGCTAAAAATTTCACAGACATGAAATTCAGTGCTCTAATGATCATATTTATTTTCATCTCTATGGATAAAGTTAATGAATGGGCACTGAAAATGTTTCTAGAGAGAAAGTAGCCTCTAATGAAATAACAGGCCAAGGTTTTATGTACTGTTTGTTCAAGGATAGCAATGAGGCCCATAGGATTTCCAGGCTGCTTTGGACTCTTTTGAAGAAAAAGTTCCCCTGGAACGTAAGCAGAATTTTGTTCAGTTTCTTAAGGTGTTTTTGAGTTCCAGCCACAATTAGAAGTAGTCTCATAGTCTGGTAAATATGCTGAAATAAAATGTTCAGTTTATCCCTTAGACTGCTGAAACTTTCATACTCCTCTCATCCTCTCATGATGTCTTTTGCTGTGTCAAGATGGAGGACTTTGAGTATCTGATTTTGTTTTGCTTATCCTTTTCTCATTGCAGTAAGCATGATCTTGAAATCATACTAAAAGCCCCTTTGAACTCTAGTTTTCTCCCCTTCTGTTTTCCAAGGAATATCCAAACCTTCCAAGGCAAGTGCTGGCTTGTATCCAGTGTGTTCTGACACTAGGTGAATGGAATGGATTGGAACCCTTGATCTCAGTGATGTCCCCTTCTTGATCAAGAGATCTCAACAATAAACAATGACATTTTTTGACGTTATTTTTTTTAACATATATTTAGCATATATATATATGTTACATAAAGCAAATGCTTATTTTTCAAGTATAACCAAAACCTGAGATTTTGGGGTTATAACACTTAAAACTCCTACCCATCACTTCTGAATGTTGAGAGAAATGCTGAGATAGAAACCCAACCTCATTCAAAACATAAACCTTTCCTATTCAGAAGGCCGTAGGATGGTGACAGTAGGGCCTTATATCAGTAAACCTCAAACAATCCTTTGTGAGATGCAAGACCCAAAAAGAGAAATAAGGATAGCAAGACCAAATGACAATAGTAAGACAATGAGTAAGGCAAAATTGATAAGAAATTCTATGCCCTGCTCCTGAGCCCAGTTCTCGGTTCTGTTATTCCAATGTATATGCTACGTAATTCCACTGAGCATTTATTTACAATGTAAATAACAGATCACAAGGTATTTTGAGGTGCAGGCAGCAAAATGGTAAGGGTACAGTTTTATGCAAATGAAAAATAAGGGCAAATCTGTATACTTACTAGTGAGTTCACTCTGAGAAGTTAGGTGGCTCTAGGGAAACTATGGAAAAATATATTTAATTATTTGAGTTGGACCTGATGATCTCTTGAGGTCCCATCGAAGCCCTAAAATTCTGTCTGTTAATCTTCCCTGGCCAGAAGAGTTAGAATTACGCTAAACACACAGAAATGCAGCTTGAGAAGAGGAGGTACATAGCACCTCTGATGTGGAACTGTTCTTATAGAAATGCTTTCTAGCTGTAAGTTTTTCCTTAGTAGGAGTTATAATCAAATCCCTGGCTACTGTACATCTGTTGCTTTTATTTTTATTTAATTATTGATAACATTTTTTTTTTTTCATCTGTTAGTCACTGAAACATGCTAGCATTTTGGTGTATTCCTTCCTGATGCTTCCAAGTCCATCAAAAATCAGGCTATTTGTTTGACTCTTGGGTTTGCTGTGAATGATTGCTATAGGTCTTATGCTCACCCTTTTTTTTCCACTTCAATTTGTAGTTAGCTAGTTTGCCTGGATCCCAGTAATTTGTTGCTATGACTGTTGGATGCTGTCCCTTGCTTTGTGTGTTCTAATGAGCTCGATAGTTCATTTTGAGCTTCTGCATCTGGTAAAGATAATAAGCATGACATCTCTGTTAGTCACAGCCGTGCCTGCAGTGAAGGGCACACTGGGTTTTGAGTTTAAAATAGATTTCTCTTTAGTCTGTGTGCTCAAGCCCACAATAATTACTGAACAAAATGTTCTTAGACATTTGCCCGAATAGCAACAATCAATGGCACTGCTCATGAAGGAGAATGCTATTTCTGAGGCATAAAGAGAATATGCATATAAGCTGGCATTTACTTATCTGAACAAAACCCAGACATTTTTGTTTTCATTTTAATTTAATCAATAGGTACACTTTGATCATGCTGCTAAAAGTCTGTATATGCTCCTTCTGTAAAAAAACAGGACAATGAAAGGACCACTCCCCTTTGTTCTGAAATAATATACTGTTAGTTCCAGGAGAGGCTGTATGCAGTGTTACATCAATAGCTGTATTGGAGTGGCTTTAAGGAAAACTCATAAAGTTCAGCTATGCAACAGGGAACTGAAGGTAACAGAAATAAAATCCATGGATAATCTTTATGTACTGAGCATGCAGAAAAGGCATGGTGAGAGTGTGGATGAATTTTGGTTTATACGTTTTTAATCTCTCATTTTGTAGACATTCTCATAGACTAATTTAGCCTGTAATTTTTTCAGGTTGTTCTTAGTAGTCATCCTCTTGGCAAGTAGAGCTTCAGAGTAGATCAGGCAGCTTCTGTGGAGATCTGTATGTTAGCCTCTTCAGTAAAAACATGTAAGAATGTATCTTCTGAGTCAGCTAATGCCCCTTTTGCACTTTCAGTAGACATAGGATGAATTGGTAGAATATTTCTTTTGAAATGCTGTAAATTGGCTGTGCTCCATAGATTAGCAAATCAGGAAGTCATGGTTATCTGAACAGAAAGATCAGTAATTAGAGCATAGTCATACAAACATGTTGCTTCGGAGTGACAGGTTAAGACTGTCAGCTGATCTGAAAGAACTGCCATAAGGCACAATCTTAGTTGGTCACAAATGCAATTAGAATTAGCTGAGCACTGGGAGTTGTCCAGGCGTGTAAGCCATTACTTAACAAAATATTATTTCTGATATGCAAGTTACTCAAGAATGACAAGGGAGTAACTGTGTTATGACCATAGGATACAATTAGCTTTTTGAGAAATGACAGTTTGGAGGAAATAGCAGTACTATTCCTGAAACAAATTATCCAGTGTAAGTACTTATTTCACAGGTCTAGTTCTCTGATAAAACAAAATCAGGATAGGATAAAAAGAATTTTAAAGTTGGAGAAGAACACAAAAACAAAACAGGACATTTCCAGTCCTTTCCTCCTGATATGAGGAACAACTAGGTCCATGTGGGTGTGAAAAGAAGCAGTGATGATTTCTCCCACCAGGTGAAAGAGGTCATCCAGATTGTATTAAAAAAGTTATTGCCTGTGATTCCCAAAGGTGAGAAGTTAGTAAATTGCAGGCTAGTTAAACCAGATCTCACATTTGATTTTTTTCCCACTTGAAAATCAAGAGGGGGGAGAGTACAAGGGTACTGTTTTAGAATCTACAGAACCCAGATCTCTAAGTGGATTTACAGCAGCTAAGCTTTGCTTTATAAATAATAGAAGGGAAAGGTGGTATGTTCTTTATGGCAGCACTTTCTGATGAGTCTTGCACAACAGATGTGAATTGTGAAACATGATGTAAATAGGAATCTGAAGACATCCAGTAATGATTTAAAGCCGAATATGTAGCTTTAAAGTACTTAGCACATACAACTGTCATTTTGAAAATATGTGTTCGTATTTGTTTTAGTTTGCTACTGCTGGTGTACAAGTAACCAGTAAACAGTCTGTGATTATAGAAAGCCAAATCAGTATCATATGACAGGTGGAGGTACAAGTAATAGTTTGATTGTCTTATTTTAAGGAACGCAGTCTTGTCTAGGAGCTTGAAAAAACAGTTAATTGAAAACCAGTCTTTTACCATGTGAAGAAATATCTGCATTATTTCATATATTTCTGAATCACGGTCTAACACAAAATTGATTTCTCAGAAGATTGAAGAGTACAATTTCAGTTTCAGGCACTGTAGACTTCTAAATGTAGAACTGCCTACATATGCCATTTCTGTTGACATTACTGTTAATACAACTAGTCCATGTCTGTACAGGATCTAGACTTTGCATGTTCATCGGGTAAGTGCTTTGTATATGTAGGTCACATGCAAATAGAGAGACAGAGATGTGTGAATTTGGCCTTGTTTTCCTGCTGGATGCTTTGTAGAAATAATGTCAGTAAATGGCATTTACTCTTTTGAGTAAATGGAGAAAGGGAGAAGATTTTAAGTGAAAGCCATGTTATTTCAAATTGTAAAGGCATATGACATGAAGTGTATAAGTTTGAGTCCATCTTCTGTGAAAGTGAAACAACATTTATAAAAATGATTTAAAGGCAAATAGTGTAAAGTTTCCTGTTGTATTCTGGGTACAAAGTCTAAGTTGTTGAGACACAAGGATAAATAAGAAGCCTATTTTGTACCTTACATTTGTGCTGACTGAAAATGCAGAACTGAACTAAAATAGGTCACACTTCTCTTGTGACTTTTACTCTAGAATCCTTAAAATCTACAGAGAAGCCTTTAGGATCCAAGAACAGCTTTTACAAATCAGATTTCTTTATTCTAAATTGAGTGCATCCATCAAACAGGCAGCTTGAAACTAGCATGACTTGGAAGAAGTAGATCTTTTCAGGATGGAGGGTATGATTAAGACAAGGATATGACTGATAGGATATTTTCCTCCTAAAGGCCTGCTTTCCTGGTTAGCAGACTGACTCAAGATGGTTGTATCCAACTATTTTACCTGCATAGAGCTCGTCAGAGTTTTTCCAGTCTGTAACAGAAAGTTTCACCATATAAGTAGCGTGATGAAAGTGTATTATGGAAGAGGGATGTGATAAACATTCTCTCACATTTAATGCTAATAAGATGAAATCCAAACAAGAACGATACTGCTTCTAACATACTTTGTAAGTTCTGGTGCCCAGTCACATCACTCTGATCAGCCTTGTTCCCTTTTGCCATGCTTGCATGTTTCCTTCCTGTGTTCCCTTGGGAATTGTCAGGAAAGAAGCCTTGACTTTACAACTGCATCTAATATGGGAGCAAAAAGTTGCTACCGCTAAATTGTTGCTAGCCATATTAAAGCTATACAGAAATGGTAAATACCTCTAATTTTGCTTCCACCTCCAAATGCTAAAAGTAAGATTAAACAGGAACTTTTATATTCCCTTAGATTTTTTTTTTTTTTTTTTTTTTTTCATTTTAACCAAGTTCCTGGAAGAAATTCTACTCATCTATTAGAAATCACTTTAATTTGATAAAAGAGCAGTCTGCCTCTACAATATGCAGAAGAAGAGACATTAATAATGAAAGGAAAACAGGTAAAGGAGAACTAGGAAAGCATGAGGCAGTTGCTCCTTCTATAACTAACATCTGTACAAACTGCAAACAATGGCATGAGTAACTGGGATTGGGGTAGGGTCTAGTGTCCAGGAGTGGAAAATATTTTAGCTCAAATAAGGTAGATATGGCAAATTGTCCCTTTGCAAGCAGCCTTACTATTCTGGGACTAAGCACACTTACTAATTGTTGAAAACCTCTCAAAGTGATTTTCCCAATAAATTAAAAAGTATTTTAAACAGCTACTGTATGTATAGTTTGCTTTGTTTATGTCTGAACATGAAACTGTAACTGCTTCATCTTTAGTGTGTGACAGTTCCTCAAGAGTGGTGTTTTATCACTGAATAAGTTTTTTACTTGCACTTGCCACTGTAGCAAAATATAGGAGCTTATTTTTAGAGGTGTATACTTTTGCTTAGCTACACAGTAATGTTAGAAAGGTAATGCAGCACAATAGAGGGGAAAAAAAACAAACAAACACGAATAACATACAACAAAAACTGTTTAGCATTGTGAAGAAGCACTGTCTAACTCACAGGCCAATTTTAAACCTTTCTAAGTTGCAAATTAAATGTAAATGCAATTTCCCTTCTCATATATGCTCTCTGCTTTGAATCTATGCAGGTTAGTCTGGGTCGCAGGTTATCTGGATACACTAGAAAGAATAGGGACTTGGTGGGCTCTGATTCCCAGGAAACATAAAACTGAGATCCCAGTATGAATAGTAATGTTCACAAAACAGTCTCAGTTTGTGTGTTTAACCGAAGAGATCTACTTCCTCATAGTGTCTGATTTAAACTGTTTTGAACCAGGTGTTTTGAATGGCTCTCCTGACATTATCGTTGATCAAAATCAGGAGGAGCTGGGGTTGCTCAGCATCTGGCAGCCTTACGCAGTGTAAGGATTAAGATCAGTGGGAAACTTCTGCTGACTTCAGTGTAGGTTGGGTTGGGAGCTCTGCAGAATCAACTGCCAGGAAAGCTGCTGAATTGTGGGAGAGATGTGTGAATATGACCATGTACTGATGCCATTGAAATAAGACTGAAGGTGTTACAGCTCTTGTTCTATTTTGCAACACTAGCAGGAAATAATAGAAGAGGAATAGTAATTGTAAGAAAAGTAATGTGACAATATGTTACAGTTACCTCTGGGACTCAGGTGGCAGGCAATTACAGTGCCAAGCAGTTAATACTTTGTTAAGGAAAAGGTAACTTGGAGCTGGTGTTTTCCAGAGCTTCAAATAATCACCTACATGTTTTATACTTCTTTCAAGTCTGTGTGACATCCACATGGTTTCTAAAATGTTTAGGTTTTGGCTTTTTGAAATTGGCTGGCAAAGGAGAGTTGTTTCAGGCATCTTCTGTATACAAAGTAAAGCACCTGAAGAGGTCTTCAGAATGCATGTAGACTGATTGTATGCTCACACTGTTATTTGCTGTAGTCTCTTGGAAAAGAGGACTCTTCAGAACTTAGTGATCGCATAATAATATTGTAGTGCCAGTGCAGGAAAAGTCCAGTGCAATTAAAAGTTTGTTCTAGGATAGACTCGGATACCTTTCTGAGAATCCTGGTTTAGGATTTGCACCATAGAGATACTAAGTTATATGGACTGGCAAAAATAATAATAATAATAAATAAATAAATAAAAGGAGGGGTGGGGAGAGAAACTGTTTGTCTTGGCTGTTTTGTAGTTGCTGTTTTTTGCTACTGTAGGTGTTAAACTGGGGATACACAGAGCTTTGGGATTTAATACCACCAAAGTTCCTTCAGCCCAAGTGAGAAAAGATTCCATTCTGGGCATTTTGCTGCATGATGAACTTCTGAATAAGATCCTATTTCCCAGGAATTATTTCTAGGCAGTCTGAAGGAACACACTCATTTCTCTAATGTTCTTTTATCCCTGCACAAAAAAAAAAAAATAAAAAAATTACACACATAATTTCAATCTGTGTATGTAATTATCATAATATCAGTTAAGGATGTATCCAAGAAAGCAAGCTTTTGTGCAGTTCTCAGAGCTTAACAGCTTCTAGAGCCCTCTCCTAAACCAAGGTTTCATAGGCGTTGAAAATAAAGTTTAGTTTGATAAGTGCATAATATTGCAACTGAATTGCAATATGCAGTGGGAGAGGACCTGTTAAGTCTCTGCAGACTATATTTACTTAAATCTGAATAAGGATGATACATGAACATGGAGATTTCTCTTTGCTTTCTTACTTAAGCTACAAAGGGAATGTATAACCAATATATTTTTCTTATTCCATTCATTTTCATTAGAGCAGTTTTGAGGACATATCACTTAAAAAAAAAAAAAAAAAAAAAAAAAAAAGAGTAGAGGTAAAACTCTAATTGTATAAAAGCATTAGCACACTTAAAGACAAATCTTTACAGATAAGTACATTACATTAAATAATGTAATTAATACTTCAAAATAAGAGTTTTAAAAAAGTGCTCTTTCAAAATAAAATTTAGTAACTTTTCTAGCATTCCTATAAAAAAAAAATTCAATGGCATGGGAAGCAGCAATTTTAGTTTTGTACTGGTCTGTACTTTCTTCCAAGATAAAAATATTTTTCAAAGTGGTTGAATACTTGAACTAGAATTCTGGCATGAAGTCCTACTGTCAGCTGTGGCTGAATTTACAGAAGTGCTAAAGCCAACGTGTCAGGATAGCTAGAGAGACAATGCATGGATTTAATATCATTTGCCGGTGGGAATTCCTGGGGCACAAAGTAATGTCTTCTATGTTAATGTGCAGTGAAGTGAATGTAGTATTAATCTTCATTGAAAGTTCAGTTCTTCTGAGACTGTAGAAGGGTAATCTAAACTCCATTAACAGAAAGAAGCTAGGTAACATCATATAATTTTAATCCAATTGAAGAAAGTATCAATACTTTTCATCTCTGCAGTTTGTCAGAATTGAGCATTCAGGATGACAGATAACAAGTGTCTTGATACAACGAGCACCTGTATATGTGGCTCATACATCTTGCTTTAGTTTGAAATTTTAACACAATTCCAAAAAAAATATTATTTCTGAAATGACTATACCATCAACATTTATGCTATTGTATCTGAGGACCTGTCTACATTTACATTATAAATACCTTATTTTCTGGAGGCTGCAATTACCCTGCAAAAAACATACCTTAAGCTGAATCTTATTTCATAATGTTGCCACCTGAGAATCAAATATTTAGTGGTACAGAAGATTGTTTGATTGTTTATGAGGAAAGTGATGGAAGGTGGGGTGACTTAAAAAAAAAAAAAAAAAGTACAAAAGTGTACAAATGGAAATACATACCCATGGTTTGTCTTTTTTTTTTTTTTTTTTTTTTCCCCTTTACAGACAGAAAATCCTTGCAGAAGTAGTTTGTTGTTCTTTTAATTAAAATAACTCTGACATTAACTTTAACTTTCCCCTCTCATGGCATTATTCCTTTCTGTCAGTGTGATTAGAATGTCTTCACTTGATTTTAAGAATGACTTCACTTCAGGACCAGAAGGACGTGGGGTATGAAGAAAGACACCCTGATGGTCATTGAATTTGATCTTGCAATTGAAGGTGTTTGTGTGTGGGAAGGAATGCTGAGCTACAAGTGTGGGATTTGATAAAGAGGTCAAAGGAAGTAGGAGGAGTAGAGTGGTGATATGGTAGGAGAGCTGTGCCCTGCATTCACTATGACATTTGTGCAGGAGCAGCAAGAGCTTTTTTTCAGATATGTCAGAATAGGATATCTGTCTCTATGGCTAACCCGTGCGACAGTTTCAGCTTACGCTTTTTGTTAAGGTCAGCTCTCCAAATACTTGGACAAAGCAATGCTCCAAGGAGGCAGAAAGAGTAAGATGACAAGGGGACTCTAAACTACATGTGTATTCACTGGGTTTTACCTAAATCAGCATGACCTTACCATGCCTGGTCTCTGCCCTGCAGCATAACTTCTGTCTCTTTGCATGTCAGGCGTGTAAAATTACTTACACTGCTGAATGCTGGGCACAATTTTACACCCCCAAGTTTTGTTGCATGTTCATTTTTTCATCACATCCATCTGTTTTGGTAGCTGAGGAGTACAGGGCTCATGTTGTGATTCCTTGTACAACATAACTTTTGGTGGCGTCAAGGGAATAGGGCTATCTAATGTCTTGGTTTACACTTGAGGAACCATTGCAATTCTGCCTTCAGTGAAGTAGTAAGGTTTAATTTATGGATGGTCATGCAGCACTTTGAAATTCCTGGATATACGTATCACTCAGTAAGCAGCGCAGTGCAGTTTCCTTGCAAGGTTCTTCTCTTTCACAGAAGCAGCCCAGACTTTCGGTAACTGTCCATAAAGTCAGTGAAGCTAGGTAGATGAATGCAGTTTTGGTTGGTGAATATCTCAGTTATTCTTGATGACAGTAAATAATTACAAAATTCCTTTACCAGTCAAATCCCACCGCATTTTTATAAGGGGCAAATGAATTTTTTAGTTAAAACATTTTTATCCTGAAAAAGGCACACAAAATTATGATTTTTGCATGAAATTCACTTAAGTGCTTTGGCTAAAATAAAAATTGAGTGGAAAAAATTATTATTATTTTTTTATTTCTAAAAGGCACTTCTCAATGCTATGCTGGTTTGCTATGCAATTAATTGTCCGTCATCTCCAGTGCTTCCACGGTTATTCTTTCTTGCCTGTTTTTGTGAGTGGAATTCAGACGTGGAGAGATTACCCTGTTTGCTGCTTTGTTCTGTGTGCTTTGTTGGGCATGGGTTCTAGCATCCCACCTGGCACCACAGGTTCTATGTACAGCAAACAGAGGAGAGGAGGCCAGTGTGTTTTTTTAAATTTGATTCTGTCATTTCCACTTCTTCCTTAAGTTACCGTTCTGTTGCCTAAACATACAGACTGTTTCCATTTGTTTGCTGTTTGACAGTGACTCCTATGAGAAAAAACTCAGATGTTTCCTCAAGCATATGAGTATCACATTTTTATTCCATTAGATATTTTCTTTTTTCCCTGGATACAGAAAAACTGCTTTCTGTGTTCAAAAAATTGTATAACCATATACAACTGTTTTTGTCTTTCCATTTGAATTTTTCATTATCAGGTTACTAGTATGTGACTCATGTACATGCTTAAAGACTGATAAAGCACAAACCAGTAAGGGTGGTGATAAATGTAGCCAACAAATTTTAATGGCTACTAAGTGAACAAATGCACCATGTCAGGGCCTTACTTACTAACTTCCTTTGCTGTAGTACTTCTATAATTAAGTCTCTCTTCTCATCAGCTTACATTAAGTGAACAAGGTTTACAGTTACTCCAGGGACTGCATCTTTCCATCTGCAGTGCCACTGACAAAACAATGGAAGAAAAAGATATTTCAAGCTGCACCCTGTGAAATATACATGCTGAAAAGAAGGTTTTAAAACAAACAACAAACAAAACAAAAAAGGAAAGGAAAAAAATGCCTTCTTTGAAAGAAGATTTAAGCTACTGTACCCATAGGCAGCAGTAATTTATATTCAACCTTTTATGAGTGCTTTCCTGACTTCTTCATTATTCAGTGAAAAAAATCAATTTTAACAAATGCTATATTGACATGTACTATAGGTATTTCTAGGACATGTCAATACAGTATTTTGCATTAAAGGTATGCCATTTTCAATGCCTATTACTAAAAAACCCTAAAGAAGATTGTTCTAAAGATCGATTGTGTGTGTGTGTGTGTGTATATATATATATATAATATGCATCTCTTCAATCTGTTTTTCTAATAAAGCTTTGAACTCCACGGGTGTATGTCAAGGTTGGTGGAAGAAGAAGGTACTAGGGCACTACTGCTGTGCATGCTCTGCAGTTTAAAGAACATTAAAGTCATTTAGGTCTTTCCATTCATTATGCTGAAAGAAAGGGAGTAATAACTCTTAAGTTGTTTTCTCAGTCCAGAAAGGACTAAATCCTGCACTAAAATCTGTTTCAGATTGCTAGCTTAAATTCATAGTCATTCACTGAAATATCTTGAACAAGAAGGTCTTCTGTGGCCATGATAGAAGGTTCCAGGGGATAAACCTGTGTGTTGTCCTTCATCCTTAATTTAGGCTCTTGTAGTGTAGGTCACCAGAACCATGTCCTTATGAGACTTTCTAAGTGGACTTCCAGCTGTTCTATACAGAAAACACAGTTCTTTCCTGTTTCAAACTCGAAAATGATTTCAAATACCTGTTCCCAGACCTCTTTCTCCTCAAGAGGGCATATCACCAGTCCTTAAGAATTCAGATTCTAACCTAAAGTTAGGCTCAATGTTATTCTATGTGTCTGCATCATACAGAAATGAAGACAGAAAACAAAATTCAGAAAATAGGTGCAGTGTGAAAAGGTAGGACAAGAAGGAAAAAGTAGGGGAGAAATAAGAAAAAGATGATAGTAGTAAAGCAGGAAATAATAGCAAGAGAATAAACAAAATATGAAGACCACAAGGAAAGTGCACCCTGAATTCATTCTGCTTTCATTGCAAAAGATTCTGGTGCGTTTGGGAATATCTTGCACCAAGCTGTTTTTTCTATTATTTTGCAAAAGCTCACAAAAATGCCTGTGGGAAGGTTGTACTCATTGAGGTAAACAAGTTCAAGGGTTTCCACAGACATAGCACACTATGCAAATGGTATTTCAGTAACTGTTTCTGGTGAGGCAACAGTGACTTAATAGATGTGCAAGGAAAAAACAGTACTATGCAAATGATGTCCATGCAAGCTGATTTCTGGTTCTTTTTGATGCAAAATCATTATTACGTTCTCACACTTTTTTTTTTTTTTTTTTTTTTTTAAATGATCTCTTCAGTTTTCCAACTTTTAAAAATAAGTAGAATGTATCTTCCAAAAATACACAGAGATTAGGTTTTACGCTCACAGATACTGGAGTGTAATATCGGACTTGTCATTCTAGTTGGGAGAAAAACCTCATGCAGTAATAGATTTGAATCCATTGTGTGACGTTCCTTGAGTTATAGCAGTATGTTTATCTGTATATGAAGAAGAGAAAGTTTCAGATTGAAAATCTATGCATGTAGGTGCTGGAAATAAGGAATTTTGCAAACTAGTTATTAAACCAAGTACTCTCTATGGCTTCCTCACGAGTAATGGAATGGCAAAGGTTAGTAACACTGATACTCTGGCAAACTTTTGGCCATCATTCAGGTACATTTCAGCTTAGAATGTGCCTTGCAAGCAAGTACAGATTGTACAGTGGATAGCCAATGTGTCAAAGTTCATACACTGAAGATGGTGCTATTAAATATAAGAGGCTGTAGTTTATAAACATATTGATCATGAGATGTTTCTGTCTCTTGTGTTGCTTGGTATTGATGAATGAAGTAATGCTAAATATTAGCATCAGGAATGTATGATTTTTATTTATTTATTTTTTTAATTTTCACTCCAGTTTATACATATATGTGTTCATGTGGACTCTGTTTCTGTATCCTATGTATGTTTCATAGGTGGTGTGTCCGGGATTTTAGCTGACCTTGCAGTTCATCAAAATAAATAATTTGAATAGAATGGGGAAACCTTATCAGGAAATTTGCACAACATTGTAGCCAATTAATTTCTAATACCTATAGACAATTAATTTCTTTACTAATCTCCAGTGTTTATTTTCAGTGGAATACAACAGGGTGTAAGCTGTCTGTGGTTCTGTGTACTGTCATTTGTATTTTTGGGAGTGAAATAAAGTTAGTGAATTGATGGCTTCTGTCATAAAATGTGAGTATTTGAACAGGTGAGTTTAGCTTTCACAAATCGTCATGGAAGTTAGATTCCAAAGAAACAATGAAACTTAAATGGACACTCATCAGTAGTACTGGTAGATGTACTAGGACTGAATGAATAGGAATTTCATGATGTTTTTAATGAAGATACCTGTACCATAAAACTTTGCAAGATGTGCCGTATTGTAAGTGGTGCAGGAATTACTATTTCACCAAATTTTAGGCAGTAGTTTTTATGCTCGAAATTGCAGTCAGGGCAACACATGAGTCTTTTTCCTGAGACGTCATTAAAACAAATATATTTCTCCAGACTGCAAGTCAGTGCTCCTAAATGGCCTTTCTGCTCTCACTGTCTTTTGGAGAACATAATTTTTTACTTTGAGAAAGTGTAGGAGTCAAGGATAGTTTTATCTTAGGAACCTAACACACTTCCCTCAGTTATGTGTTACAAATTTCGCTGGCAGTCAAGCTCATCCTCAAGAAATTTAAGCAGTCACCATTTTATTCTGTGAGTGACAAAACTGCTAAAATTATTCAAATCAAGGTTGGTCTGTGACATCAGAAAAAGACCACTTCCTGAAGGCATGGAAATCTACTCACTGTAAATGCAGCTTCATGCATTATTGTGGTACTTGAAAAGTTTCAATGTGGATTGCTAGAAGCTCGGTTTTGGAAAAATTAATGCTACCATTGATAACATACTTTTTTTTTTTTTTTTTTTTTAATGTACAATTCAATCTCAATCATTTCATAGGAAGTAACTTTCTCTCTTTGATCTTTTCTGGGTGAAATAGATTGAGGATTATTTAAAGCTCATTACAGAATGGAAACTGTGACATTGCGGCAATATTTGGGATAGCTTTGTATCCCTACGTCTTGTTTCTCATCAAGTTATATTTGGTATTTTTTAAAATCTGTAATGGAGTAGAAATGTACATCATTTAATAGCAAAAATCAAATCATTACTTCTTCCTTTTTAGTACCAAAATGAAATCTTATAATCAGTAGTGAGTCAAATGTTTGAGTGAGTGATTACTGGAAAGAAATGGTAATACAGAGACATTCATTGTTTCAACTAATAACAATCTTTTCTGCAAAGCTATGATTTAAAGCTACAGTAAAGGAAAAGCATTCAGAGTTCTTGAAAGGCACTCAAGGAATTATTATTATTTTTTTTGTCAACTTGATAATACTCTTGCCTAAAGATTAGAATGTACAGACATCATAAAGAGTTTTTATTTATTTATTTATTTACCTTTAGAGGGCATGAAAGAGAAAGTATTACCTGACTAACTTACAGGGAGAAATAAAATCTTTCTGAAGTGAGAGAGATCATGTGTGGTGTAAGGCATTGATTCAGAAATGCGTTAAACTCATGCTTTAGTACTTCCCTGGATCTATGGCCTAACTGTGCAGCTTCATTGGCTGAAATCCTATGCAGGTGTAACAAAAGATGCTCTGATGTAAAGAACGTGATTATATGTTTTTTGTTGTTGTTTGTCTTTTTTTTTTTTTTTTTTTTTTTAAGATACAATGTGAGCTTTCAGTATATTTTATGGAATTTTCAATATGTTTTTTTTTATGGATTTTTCAGTATATTTTATTTTATTTGCAATTTAGGATGCAAAGAAAGTTCAAATTTACCAAAATTTATGTGGAACGTTTTCAAATGTACAGCATTTAGTGTAACACAGGGTAGAGAAAAAGAATTGTTTTGCTTTCTTCATGGTGTTTATAAAAGCAATAGAATATGGAAAGCTGGGGTGTGATACTATAGCTAAAGAATCTTTATGCTTTCAGATAAAAATGTTGAATTAATAGAATTTTGTGAAAAATCGGGTTGGAGGGGACCTCAGAAGGTGACTTAATGACTTAATCTAATCTTAATAAGCTTAATGACTTAATCTTAATCTTAATAAGCTAATGACTTAGCTTATTTTCCTGAGAGGAGATACGTAAAGTGTGGCTTCCTGGAAAACAGCTTTGCTAACAGGATACAGTGATGGGATATGTTTTTCCATTTAGATCTTACAGTTCAGAAAGAGGAGGAAGAGATTTGGTATTTGGTATTTGAAAAATCTTTGAGGCTTCATTGTTTTATCATTACTTTCCATCAAATCAGACTGCATGGAAAGGGTAATAACAGAAAGATGGGAAATACTCTAGAATTAGGAGAGAGAATTTCTGTTTATGTATTTCATAGACAACTTGTTCATATGTGAACTTCAGTAGCGATAACAAAGGGAAACCAGTATTGCAGAGGCTTCTTTACAAACTGATGAATGACAAATGCTTTGTTTTCTACTGTATTTTGTTTTGTGCACAACAAGCTGCTGGAGGAAAAGAATGTCATAATCGTAAGGCAGAAGAGTGGGTTTGCAAATGGAGGGTTTATTTTCAGTCAGAAAAGTGGAAATGGAGGCAAATTATGTTGATTACTACTTTTCTTCTTGTGGCTGGGTCTCCCAGCATTTTCATGCTGTGTTTAATTAACATGCCATTCATATTTTATCAACTCTTGTTTATTATTAGTTAGAGATTTTTCTTCTTCACTGAGGGAATGTTAACACAAATAAAACTTTGCAACATGGGCAAGTGAAGACTCTTGTTTTTTTACTGTAATAACAGGAAGTGTATCTCACATTACATATTTTAATCAAGGCAATGATAACTGTTTTGAAGTTTTACTGTGCTCCCTGTGAATTGTACTTTCAGATAAAGGATGTTTGTTTCTGATTTCTTTCTAAATGTTTTAGGCACTGCTTGTAATAAGTTTTTGTTGAGGAGACTCTTTTTTTTTTTTTTTCCTTTTGCCATTAAATAAAAATAATCCTATGATTTTTATTTTAGTCTCAATATGTAGTATTCTATCTCTCAATATGATTATTCTTGGAAGTGGGTAGTTTCATTATGTTTGTAATGCAGGTGACTCAACTAGCTCCGGTGGGATGTTAAGTGATTAAAATCAGGAGTTGGTTTATAAGGATGAAGGCCATGTGATGAGGAGGCCTGTGCAGCCCTGAAGCCAGATGACAGCTGGTTCCCCTTCTCAATGTAGATACTGGTTTCTTAACTACTTCCATTTGCTTCAGAAAAATCTAGACTAGTCTATGATTTATGGAGACATTCAGATTAATTTCTAATTCCATCACTGTCTTTGCCCTGCAGTCCCATTATGAGTTACACATTCAAACTTTGAGTGCTGCTGGATCCTGATTAGATGTATCTTTATTTTTTTTTTATTTTATTTTATTTTTCCTCGATATGAGAGTAACAATGACAAATCTTGATCTCTTTAATGGCCGCAGATGTTTGTTTATGGAAAGTTATTCACTACTAACTGTTTCTATATTCAGTCTTAATTGAGATGAAAGACTTTGTATCCATAATTACCATTCCTCTGAGATTATTCAGGATAATTGTTCACAGGTAATTTAAGCATTAGATTTGTAGATTAAACAAGAAAGTGTTTAATCTGATCTGTGTAACGTGGCAGTTTTGTGGCAGCTTTTCTTCAGGCTGTTTTTGCAAAACACATACTGAACTGATCAATGACATCTGAGAAGGTCTTTCAAGGCTGCATCATCCAATTCACTTGTATTTTAGTCCCTTTATTTGTGAACTTGGGTTGCTGTAGAAAACAGGACCTATTGCATAAACGAATGCTAAAACTTCAAGTCTTTTAAAACATTCTTTGTGAACTGTAGTTGCAAACTAAAATACTTCAGCCACTGAGGTCACAACAGGCTTATTTGGCTGACTCTTTAGGGAAATTTTTAAGTCCACTGCAGGAATGACTTGCATTCTGCTTTACTGTAGGAGTGACTTGCAATCTGCTTTTGTTGGGATGGTGTATTTTTTAAAAAATTTCACAAGAAATGACTAGTTTCTCTACTACACTCTGGATAAAGTGCCATTAAAACAATAACTGAGATGAAATTACCTCTAACCTGTGTCTAATTTTGTCTTATATCCAAGTTATTTTTTTTTCCCTCCGTATATGTCAATGCAGCTCTGAAAGGTCATATTTTAAAGACAAATACAGTATTTCAGATTCTTTGCATGAATTATTTTGCTTTATGCTTTCCATTGTCATTTTAATGCCAATCTTATTTTTATTGATGCTTTTCTACCAGTTCCACAATGCATACAATTACGTTAAATTATTTTGTGAACATTTTTATTATCCTGCCATGAAATGAACAGTACTCTGTTTGTCTTTGGAAAAGTATTTTCTGCAGCATTTTCTGATCTTTGATGTTTCTTTCTATGATTCTAATGTATAGAGTGGTCATAAACTTTGTTACAGTGGTTATAAGAACATGTTCCTTGTCATTGGACTAGCCAAATATAAATTTCAATCCTTTCTGATATCACTTTTGCACTTACATGACAGTACTTAGAAAAAAACAATTTGGTTATATTGATGTAAGTATGCACTTACCTCACAACTGTAGCCTGCTTTTGGTGCTGCAGGTACATATTATGTGTATAAGAGTAATAGTAGCATTTTTCTTATTCTGTGGTTATTCTTTATATCAGAAACAATGTTAACTGGGCAGAAATGTAGAAAAGAAAAATATTCTTTGGTTTTACTGCCATATACTTCTTAAGCTTGCTTCTTGTTGTGAAAATACCATTTTTTTTCTTCTACTTAAAAACAAACAAAAAATCCCACAAAATTTGCAGCCAACAGATTCCAAATTTTATTTCTCACAGATGGATAGCATCACTTCTGTAGTAACAGTGATGTTCCATATTTAAATTAAGCAAAACAGAAGAGATCAGAATAAACAGAAAAAGGAAATCTTTAAGGGTTCTATTCCTGAAAACTCAAAATATTCAGAGCAGAATGTAATTTTCTTGGACCATAGCAACTGTGATATGGCAGTGGATTTTGTTGTTAGCATAGGACAAAATAAAGCAAGTATTGCTTCACATCTGAATGCAAAAAACTATGTGTAGTCAACTTTTATTAGGATTTAATCCACTTCCCACTGAAATCAATATGAGTCTTTCACATGAGTTTAAAGGAAATTAAATAAATATTCTTGCCAAGATATGTGATGCTAAGAGTCTGGTTCATAAAGTAAATGGTAATTAACAACTCTGGTAACAGAAAATGCTCCTGAAGTTTTTATGACTAGTTCTTTGAAGAATTTCCTATTTACATAAGTAAAAACAGTCTCCTAGAAAAATAATTTAGGTGACAGCTGTAAGATTAAAAAAGAATACAGTAAATCATAAGTTAAAAGTTTTCTTATGAACAAGGCTATCCACTTCAATCAATAAGCTTCAGTATCTGATTTTAAAAGCACACCATGTTCTCTGTTAGAGAAATAGAATTCAGAAAATCTTTAACCTCTGAAAAGTTAGTTTAAAGATTTAATTTAATGACTTATTTTATTTATTTATTTATTTATTTATTTATTTATTTATTTATTTTTGATGGGAATGAGAGGCTGCCACAATGTTTCCTGCCATTAGGGCTTTATAGCCTTCTTTATTTAATATAACATAATTGGTAACATTTAGATCAAAAAGGAGTATGTCATGCAAATCTTTTATTAAAGCACACTTTGTGTGCTTATGCAAAAGAATATTAAAATAGATATTTGAGGGTAAAACTGCTGCTCTAACAAGTGGCTGCTGGTGGTAGTTCTCTGAAAGAGCCATGTAGTTTTGGTCTGTTTGGAAGAAGCAGTTTAATTTTTTCTCTAAGTATCTTATTTATTTAATTATTTATTTTTTTCAGTGGTGGATCAATCTCTTTCCTTAAATTAGATTATTTTTATTTTCACATAAAAGAGTTTTCACATCATGTCTACTTTCCACAGAAAATACTGACTTTCTATTAAAAACAAAATGAATAATTACAGTCTGAAGCTGGGAGTTTACAGGACTGTTTAGAGTTGGATTGCATGGCTGAGAGAGAATTTTTCTTTTTATAATTTGCATTTAACTATTTGTCTCATGTTTTGGCAAGATGAAAACTGTTTGCTTTATATCTACCACATTAGATTTTCACAGTAGGATTTAAGGATTTAGACAGAGCAGGAAAAAATCCTCAAAATATTTTAAATTCTTAAACACCAAACTTTTTTTTTTTTTTTTTTTTTTTTTTTCCCCCAACCCCAAACCTTCTGTGTTAGGAAAAATAAAACATGATACTTAATGTTTATGTAAACTGCGTTTGCAACAACCTCCCCCTCCCAAAGGGGGGATTAATTCCATCCCCTGTTTCTACCTGTGAATTTGTTGTTCTGGGCTCTGAACAACTGTGAACAACTGTCCTGCGCTCTGAATAACTGTCCGTCCTGCACAGAAATGTGCAGAGAAGTCTTAAGAGATTAAAGAAAGTATTTTAACGGTTCACAATGTGGTAACTCATTTTACAGAGCAACATACTAAATGTTGCTGGATGGTCACTGTCACTACAATGTTGTGGGAGTAAATTGATCAGTTTATAATGTCTGAGTAAACAATCCTAATTTAATCTTATACATCCAATCTATTAGGAATTGATTCCCCTAAGTATCTTAAAAGGCTCAACTGTGTTCGATTAACATGTTCATTAAAAAGAAATATGTCTTCATTATTTAGAAAATTGTGTTCTATACCTGAAATGTTAAAAGTAAAAGGTTTCAGATGTGTGGAGATGAAGCCTATGCTCCTGTGCATAGTCATGCTTCATGAGGAAACTTTCAATATAGCACTGTATAAAGTCACAGCTCTAAACATGGCTACTGCAAAGATGGTTGGAGAGTATCCTAGGAGTTTTCACTGTAACCGTGCTGTTACACACAGATGCGAAAAATCTGAACCAGCTGATCAGCTCCAAGGAGTTTGGAGGATGAAAAGGCCAAAAAGAAGGTGATGAAAGTAAAGTAGCGTGGGAGGACTTAGAACCAAAGGCTCCTGTGCCCTACCCATGACCTATAATGCTTTCTTTTAATTTCTTAAAATGTTTTGGATATGGTAAGGAACAAAAACTTTTATAATGCTTAGATCTTAAAACACATTAGATATCTTTTCTAGGATATCTCTATTTCTTAAGATGCCCCTCTTTATTTCTTTGTCCCCTAACCCAGAGTGTGTGCACAGAGAGAAATTGCCTTGAAGTAAAATGTCTTTATACTTGCTGGATGTAGAGGGAGCAAAAGACACTATGGCCTGATGGGAAATACTTTTATTTATAGGAAAAATGTAGTACAAATTGAGCTGTCTGGGGAAGCCATATAAGTTCCTCAGATGTGATCCAGAAACTGTCATCTGGGTTCTGCCATTCATCTAAGTGACTAAAAGCAGCACTGTTGCCTTGGCCTTTAATGAGTGATTCAAATATTTACTCCTGTGTATTTTATCTCTGCAGACACAATCTTTTGGTCTGTGTCTGGCAGAAGTGTATTTCACCCTTAGATAGCTATCTGTATACTCTTGTGTATTTTGATTTAAACTAGTGATGGGCATTGTTGCTTGAGAAATTATGCAATATTATTCCTATTAGGTTCACTGAAGTACTTGATAAAAGGTTTGCTCAAGAGGCTACATGGTTGCTGCTTTCTTTTAAGCTGCAGAAACTGTGCCACAGAAAAGAAAGAATCTTTTATAAGATGGCACAAAAGCTGATGATGTCTGTTACCAGCTATTCATGGTCAAGTTATATTTATTGTTAACTACAAATTGAATTCATTCATAAAGCCTGAATGACAAATAAATGGTTACTGAGCACAAGAAATGGAAAAAAATACAATTATACAAATTAAATATGTACAAAGAAATTAATCCATTTGTAAGGTTTGGTCATTTTAGAAAAAACTTTTTACTAATGCTTTATGTCCTACCAGAAAAAAATCCCTTTTTTTGTCTTGACTTTCACATACCATTTGCTGATAAAAAGCTGCTGCTTTTCAGAGACAATGATGTTAGGGGAAATAAAAAAGCATGCTTTGTTTGTTTGTTTGCATTTGGGAGGACAGGGACTATAATATGTTACCATCCAACTGAAATACCATCACCTAAGAAATCTGAAGTTTAATCATATCTACTTCCCCCATTCGTATAGATTTGGGAAGAAGTATGCTATTCTGCTGAGGCTCTTTTTCCCATGGAGCTTTTCTTGAGCAGAAATTGACACCTACATTTGGGCACTGTAGTAAGGGAGATTTAGATTCTTTTCTAATCATTGCCTTTATTACCATTTCTAACAACAAAGCTTTACTGCAGTGATAGTAAACAACCACTTTTCTTCCAGCTGTTCTGCATTACACTGCCTTGTTTGCCTTGTTCTGCTGTCTTCCAGTGCAGACTAACAGCTGCAGCACTATTTTATTCGTTTTTCTTACACCTAAATAATTTTAGGTTTAAGATAGATTTGGGCTGTAGGAGTAAAATGCTGGTTATACTTTTACTTATACTTTTTATTTATACCAAATTAGAAAAAGAATAAGATTCAGAAACATCTGCATAGCCATTTTCAGTTGCTTTAAATGGGTTAATGTTGATTTGAACAAATTATGTGTCTAATGAAGTAAATGGCTTTGTAAAAATTATTTTTGAAGGAAAAATTGTTAAGAAATTTTAAATATCTTTGCACATTTTACATCAAACATTTTTGGTATTAGGTAGCATTTGGGGAACTGTTGGGAAAAAAAACAAAAAAAAAAAAACAGAAATTGTGGAAGGCAGTAAAAGTTAATGAGTAAAACTTGAAATGTGTTTTCTATTTTTAAATTTTTACAGAACTCAAAATGATTTCTGGGATGACTACAAACTTAAACTTATGTATTGCATTTCTAGAGATGAAACCCAAGTTTGGAGCTCCATTTATGACAGTAATCCATATAGAAAATGGTCCAAATTCTCTTCTTAATTAACAAATTAAGAATGTCTGCCCCAAACATCTCTCTAGGCCTCAGGGAAAAAGCTAGAATTTCTATGCTATTGATCTATTTTACGTGAGGCTAACTAAAATCTCTTTTGGAGAAGAGAACAGGAATCATTAGTAGCACTGTGGACCAGGGAGGAAGTAGATGTGATGAAGGCAGAGCTTGACTAGTGGTTTTGTGGTGGGACAGAGATAGTCCTTGTGAGCATTACTGTGACTGGTGCTGCTGAGAGAAGTAGTAGGACATAATAGGGAAGCTGATATGTCAAGAATGATGTTACTAGTAGGACATGGTAGCTTATAAACTGTTAATTCTCCTGCTTTTACTCTCTGCTTTAAAGAGAAAAGTGAACAGTTTTCATAAGAGATGTGCTTAATTAGTCAGGTATATTCAGTCCCACCTTAATACTTCTATGAATCATAGACCTCAAGTTTCATTCTTTTTGTAATCTTGGTAGAGCAAATGGAAGCTTTTTGTAAAACTCATGCTATCTTGTATTTTCTTCGTATTAAGCGTTATTTCATTTAGCATGATTGATTTGTTGCTGTCTTAATAATTTTTTTTTTTTTTTAAATCAGTTGACTAACTAAAAGCAGGAGTTTGCACGTGAATGAATGATATTAAATTGATATTGTTCCCTTCAAAAAGCTTTTTGTTTCTGTTAGTAAAAGGACACATTGGAATACTATCACTAAAAAGGGTTAAAAGACTTAAAAAATAAGCAGCTGCCCTCTAACAAAAACAAGTAACTCCCACCCTCACCTCTCAGCCCAGTATATATACATATATATATTTTTTCTGGACTCCACCTTTATTGGCTTTTTGAGTTTTGACAACTGTCAGAGTAAGCTAACCTTAATTTCTACTTTGAATTATCATTAGGCTGTGTTCCTCACTGTCTGTGTGGCTCATCTGCATGACATTGAGGAGAAAAAGAAAATGTTAAAAAAAAAAAAAAAAAAAAGTCCCCCTTCCTGTGGGCTATATCTTTAAAAGAATGTGTGTCCTTATTGGAGAGACAGCAATGGTTTTGTACTTATTTTTGGACAAGAGCATACTGTGCTAAATAATAGAGAATTTGCTTTTCTTTTACCTATTGCTATTTTTCGTGTGCTTCACCAGCTTTTCACTTACATTCATTCTGTGATTACTGTGATTATGTTGGGAGATAAAGGTGTGGTGGTGGAGGTGTGTGTAGCTTTATTTATTTATTCCAATAATATAGTTGCTAATGTTATGGGTAGGTTAGGAAAAGGAAGACATATTTGTTTCTGACATGACCAATGACTTTTTTTTTTTTTAATTATTTTTATTTGGTGGAATTCTTAGCTAAAATCAGTTCTGTCACTAATCTCAGAACTTTGCTTAAAACCTTACGGGTTTCTTTACCACAGTTTTCATTCTTAGAATTGTAAATCAATACCCTTTGATCTAAACATAAAAGCCTGCAAGGCTTAAGTTGCATATATCTTCCCCAGTGCCTCTCTTCATTCAGTTCTCTTGCTAAATCTGGTATAAAGAAATGAAATGCGATACTGAATTGACAATTAGTAGCTCTGCTCAAGACTACCAGAAAGTAATTTTTAAGAAGCTTGGAAACACTTTGCGTTGTACTGCTCTACTTTATTTCTCTTCTTTAATACTCCATTTAGGATATAGAAGTTGTTTTCTGAAACTAGAAATAATTGAAGGTGAAATTTTTAAGTACCATTTTCTTAAATTAGAAAATTAGAATTTTATGTATAATAACCCTCTTTCCCCCTTCCTTATTGAAACAAATCCAGTGAATGTATCTGAAAACGTTAAAAAATTCTGAAGGGAAAAAAGGTACTTTGTAAAATCATAGAATCGTTAAGACTGGAAAAGTTTGGACCATCTGGAGTAGAATCATAGAATCATAGAATCATAGAATATCCTGAGTTGGAAGGGACCCTTAAGGATCATCAAGTCCAACTCTTGACACCGCACAGGTCTACCCAAAAGTTCAGACCATGTGACTAAGTGCACAGTCCAATCTCTTCTTAAATTCAGACAGGCTCGGTGCAGTGACCACTTCCCTGGGGAGCCTGTTCCAGTGTGCAACCACCCTCTCTGTGAAGAACCCCCTCCTGATGTCAAGCCTAAATTTCCCCTGCCTCAGCTTAACCCCGTTCCCGCGGGTCCTGTCACTGGTGTTAATGGAGAAAAGGTCTCCTGCCTCTCGACACCCCCTTACGAGGAAGTTGTAGATTGTGATGAGGTCTCCCCTCAGCCTCCTCTTCTCCAGGCTGAACAGGCCCAGTGACCTCAGCCGTTCTTCGTACGTCTTCTCCTCCAGGCCTTTCACCATCTTCGTAGCCCTCCTCTGGACACTCTCCAACAGTTTCACGTCCTTTTTATACTGTGGTGCCCAGAACTGCACACAGTACTCGAGGTGAGGCCGCACCAGCGCACAGTAGAGCGGGACAATCACCTCCCTTGACCTACTAGCGATGCCGTGCTTGATGCACCCCAGTAAGCTGTAATTACAAAAGAAAGTATATTTACATTTTCTTTTTCCCAAAAAATAAATTTTGAAGCTTTTCAGGGTTCTTTTAAGTTACCTCTGCAGACTGGCACTGAATGGTGTGTCATCCCTTTTGATTGCTATTGCACAGTGAGCATTGATGTATTTTTCTTTTCCTTTTGGTTGAAGTCTGGACAGCAGAAAATAAATGTGCAAAATGTTATTTTTCACTATGATTTGTGAGATTATTTCAGTGATACAAAATGAAAATTTGAGGAGGAGAGAGGCCTAGTTCTTCTGAGGAGTTTTCTGATTTTGGCCAATAAATATTGCAGTATAAAAGTCTTTTGCTAAATTAGCTGCTGCAGGCAGCTAAAATTTAAAACATGGCATTGAGGTCTGTGAGATCATCAGAGTCTGTTCTATGGAAAAAAGTTAAGCTCAATGACATGTCTGAATGTAGACTTCAAATTTAATTATATTAAAATATAATAATCATGTTGGGATCAAGCTCTTGATATTTTAAACAGTACAATCCTTTAATGTTTATAAAATTATTTTAATATTATTTATGATATGTGATGATGGACTAATGTTGAAAGGACTGAGGACAGTGAAAAAGGAAATGCCAATTTGTTTACCAGAACTCGTACTTCTAAATTATTTGAATGTCTTTGAAAATCCAACCCTCCGTGATTTAAACCCAAAGGATGTCAATTCCTCTCATTTCAGTTGAGAACTGAAGCTATAATTTGATGGAAAGTTCTTAGAAGTTTCTAGAAGAAGCTTTGGTTATACTTTCAGCTCAATCCACTTTGCAATTGTGTGTGTTGGCCAGAATGGAAGAGGCTGTGGTGACAATTTGTGGAGGCCTGAAGAGAACAGGACTATTTCTTTCACATGAGGCAATGCAGTGTATGAAGCTCAAACTACAGCATTTTATATATTGCTGCATCTTTGTGCGCGATACGTACAGTGTATGGATTCCTAAGGGATGGAGAACAACAGCTTACTTTAGACAATGAAAGAAGAATGAGAAAATGCAAAGATAAAGTGCTGACAAGAAGTAGAGAATTAGGACCATTGTAAAATAAATTTTAATGTGTATGGTAGCAACAGAGTATAAATGTATCTTTGTAACATAAATGTCATATGTAGCTATGTGATCAAGAAGACTCAGAGGTGAAGCAGTTTTATGGGCCATTTGTAAAGCTACCTTCTCATGAAAGCCATTACATTTTTGGCAAGTGTCCCGTCCACACTAACAGTTTCCAACTTGGGAAAAAAAAAAAAAGAAAGAAACAAAGACACAAACAAATCAACAGAAAAAGCATGAGGTTTTTCTTTGTAAAGACTCATTTACCAGGTCTGTCTGTGTTGAGGTTAATTTTCTTCAAAACAGAAAATCTTGTTGGGGAAGAGGAGCTGGCTGAGGTGTGTAGCTGCAGTCCAGGGCTAACCCACAACAGCTCAGAATCTCTCACCAGAGAGATCTTGCTCTTCCCAGTTACTGCAGCTGCAAAGAACCAAGATGATAGTGAAAGAAGTTATTTGAAATCCCATAGCTACATAAGGTGAAAAAAAAATCTGAGTAGTTCTCAT
The DNA here is from genome assembly GCF_965140915.1 of Aythya marila. Lineage (NCBI taxonomy): Eukaryota > Metazoa > Chordata > Aves > Anseriformes > Anatidae > Aythya > Aythya marila. The sequence goes on from NC_139049.1 coordinate 4,471,513, forward strand.
CCTTCCATTTCTCTCATTGTTGGTTCTTGACTTTCACCTTCTCTTTGTTCCTCAACTGTGAAAAATGTAAATACTTCCAAATTCCAGTTAGAATGTAATGTAGATTTTAATAGTTGAGAAGTAAAAAGTAGCTAAGCTGATTCAGTTAATACTCTTTTTTTTTTTTTTTTTTTTTTTTTTCTTCCCCTTATTATCTTTTTACTTTTCTAGGAGTTTTTTATTTTTTGTAGGAAAACTGCTTAAAGAAAGACAAGGATTATAAAAACAGAAACACTCTATTTTCATATCACATGTTTATTTCATGGCATTTTGTTACAGTAAAAAAAATCTTAATTCTTCCCCTTTAAAGGAAATGGCGATACTCTGATTTTAATCTTAGTGACAACATGAACACTGAATGTTTCTGGCAGTTCTGTTCTTTATGTGACAGGTCTATGGATTAGAATAGCCAATTAGGTGGGGAGGTGATTTTAGTTGATTTTTCTTTGCATGAATGCAATTTAAAAAACACAGTGCTTTTCAAAATGTTTTTTTTCCTGATTAGTGCCTTGATATATTAACATCACTGTGGCATATACTTCCCTTTTCTATTGAATACAAATATATTAGGACTCAATAAAATGGCAACTGTTTTATAGTAAGTTAATAAATGTACACATTGTGAAAAACACAGTTTGTGAAATGTCAAGTGAAAATGTAGACACAGGCAGTATGAAATATATCATTAAATAGATTGTGCCATATTAAATTCAAGCAGAATAAATAGACTGAAAATAAGAATAATATTATGTGTACTAGTTTTTACCACAGAAGTAAGTTCTAAAGTTAACCATGAGGACCTGTGTATAGGATTGCTTTTCAGCTTTCAATATGAAGTTCCTTAGCTTGACGTACTTTCATTTAGCTCAAATTCTCTTCTTCTTTATCCTGAATAATACCAGTTTCGAGCCTTTTTTTTTTTTTTTTTTTTTTTTTGATATTTGATGTTTTCTCAGGGCTCAAAAAAAATCACTGACATTAAATCATTCTGTTGATCTAATAAGTCTCTGAAAACTTGTTCACAGTTGCAGTAATTAAAATGATTCATGTATTATTGTTAGAATTTGGGTTGCTCATAGTTCCTGTGTGATATTGATAACTTTTTAAAGAATATCTTCTGAAAGGAGAGTGAATTCCAAATTAGCAATCAAAAAGTTATCTCTTATTACTATTATTCTGATTTAACTCTATGGGTGGCTTTGACTATTTTAAGTTTCTTTTTTTTTGTAATGCTTTCAAGTGGCATAATTAAGTTTATGCTATATGATTACTGGTATTACTGTAGATAAACAGAAAACTCTATTCCCAGAATGGAAAGTAGGAAAAGCTGTTGACTTCTGAAATGAAGAGTTATATTTTTCATATTTGTAATAATAATAATAAAAAAGACTCCTAAGGGACATTCTCCTAGGAAATAGCAACATGCATGTTTGTCATAATTTTTCAAATATATTGCGTTATACAGATTGCAGAATAATAATCCTTTCCTTTTCCACAGCATCTTTCAGAGATTTCAGAGCATGTTGCAATTAAACCACAGTACATTCCTTTAAAGCAGTTGTTATTATGTGTATTTTAAATAAGAAAATAAGCACTGACTTCAGGTTCACAAGGTGCAAATGGGAGGATGGGAAATAAAGACATGGATTTCTTCTGCACTTTAGTTCTTTGGGGCACAGTGCAAAGATTTAGGGAAACCAGAAAGAGGCCACAGACTGTATGCTGGTTCCTGGGGTCAGTATGAAACTCTAAATATCAGTAAGCTAGGCTAAGCCTCAAGAACTGAGGGTTCTGTATACACAGTATGTTATACAGAATAGTCTGTGGACAGTTGAGCAATAGGAGGTTTAGTGTCTAGCATAAGTAATTTGTCTACTTTCCTCCTGTAGTTAGAAGAGAGAGAGACTTCTAGAGGAAGTCTCATCCCTTCCTATCTCTCTCAGGCTGCAGACAGAACCTAGGCAAGTGGCCTGTGAGAGATGCCTAGATGCCAAAGGAGTACAGTTATTGAGGTGAATTGGATGCCCAGCTGCTCCCTCTTCTGGTACAGGCAGGGGCAGGTGAATAAACGTGGAGGCACTGAACCAGTGCCATGCTGAGGAAGAGTAAGGCAGAGTATATTGTGTGTGCTACATCCAGATTAGGACAAACTCCAAACTCCAAATCTTTACAGTAAGAAAAATCTTTACAGTAAGAAATGATAATAATAGTAAAAAAATAGTTATTAATAATAAAGGGCAGACCCTTGCTTTGTATAGGACATATTCTCATCTTGCAAACTCTCTATAAAACCGGACTAAGGATTCTAACATCTTCATGTGCTTATGACATTGTATGATAGGGTCAAGGGTACAGGCATAATCTTCTATGCCTTGTTCATGTGAGTACTCCCCACAAAGTTGCTGTAACTATTTGCATGAGGAGTCAAGTGAAAGTGCAGGTGTACAAAATAGGGACTTCAAGTCAGATCTTTGTTTCCACAGATGTGGACTTCTCAGCTAATGGACTTTCGAAATAACTTTTCCGACCAAAATCACACTTGAAACTCTGAGCACACAAATGCCCTTGTAAATCAGCTTCTTTTGGTCCGTTATGTGATGTGCTCTACCAGATGCTGCTTATGTTCTACCTAGTTTATTTTAAAGAGGGACAACATATGTATTTAAGGCTATGTTCTTTGGATTCAGTTTTTGTCTCTGAAGTCTTACAGCCTTGTCCAAAAAAAATTAGTAATGTTTTTTTCTACAACAGTAGCCATTGCCTTTTATCTCAGTTTCTGAATTAAGGAGTCTCATGTTAAATTTCATGTGCTATACATTAGTAATTAAAAATAAATATCCATTACCTTAATGACCTTTCATTCTAATGAATTATTCCAGGTCCTGATTAAACAAATGCAAATGACTGAATCAGTAGAACAATAGAAGTTATGAGAATTAATACCACAGGAAACTTGTATTGCTTGATATTCCCCTGTATAAGTCAGTGACATGAAAGAGCTCACTGAGATGAAAACACAAAGCGTCTATGACAGGAAGAGCTTGAAAAAATTGCAAGGGCTAGAAGGCTAAAAATTTTTGCCACTGTGTTCTCTATGAACCATAAAATAAAAGTTCTTTATATTTAAGGAACATAACAGATGATAAAATACAGTAAGTCAGTGTGCAGCAGGAAACAGAATATCTCACGAAGGAAGTCAAAAGTCACTGGTAAGAGCAGTTGCATTTTTTGCGTATATGAAAGTTATGAAAAATTAATTTTCCTAGGTATGCTGTGATTACAGTATATTGTGCTGAATTGACATGGGTAATGATAATACAGTTTAATATCCTGATGCCAGGATATAAAAGTTTTCCATGCAAAATCATATTAAGTAGATAGGGGGTATAACTACGGGGCAGGAGCTGCTATTTCCTTCAGGTATTTGAACAGTAGTTGCTATGGCATCATTCTGCTACTGTTGTTAACAGCAGTTGGTATCTTAACCATTGACATGTGAAGGGTGCTGAATTTCTTTAAAATGGTGGCAGTGAACTCCTGGAGTAATGCTAAAGAAGTAAGTTGCTATTCACTGATGCATGGGGAGACTCTGAATGGGATTTTGTGCAGTTTTGCTTTCTAGTGAAATATGCAATCTGTCTTCTGAATTGTTATTATTCAACTAGAGTAAAAGTGTTACTTTAATGTCTCATGTTAGTCATCCTCACACAGTGTGGGAATATGAACTATTCGTACTTATAAAAGAAATGAGAGATGCATGGAGGGGAGTTGTGCAGTTCTTAAAATTTTCAAATATTCTATCTGAAATGTCTCATTGCTTTTCTGCTTAATAACATTCACTTGTGCCCTTGCTGCTTGCTTCATGTGGATTCTCACACTGCTGCTCATGAAAGAGGAGAATAACTAATACAGAACTGTGAGATGCAAGTGCAGAAATCCTCAAATATTTTTGTTCTCCTTTTCACTCTAAAATAGCAGGAGATGGAAAAGGAGGGAATGTAACTGAATTGTTTTGCTAATTCTCCTTTTAGTATCATTAACCTAGGGACATGACATTAATTTAGTGTTAGAATTTTGTCATGTGTTCAGATCTAAGTGCATAGGAGAACCTCAGAGGCTATAAGTCACTTTCAGTGTTGCTCCACCTCCCTGAGCAGCCTGTCACAGGAAGAATGCCATTGCCTGGAAGTTCTCTTCCAGTGGTGATGGGAGCCTTGACACATGGGGTGAACTAGTCTCCTGATTGCTTGGTACTATGTGGCTAATGTTAGATGGGGTGAATCTTACTTGTGGATCGTCTGTGACTTCTTTAGTCAACCTGTTTTTTGTACCACTGGTACCCCAAAATACCATTCAGTAAGCTACTTAGGTAGATCCTTCACTTTAGGTGTATATTCATGCCTTATTTATTTTATTGGTGTACTTGCAAATTCCAGAAATTCATCAGGGATTTGTTTATTGGGACCAAATATATATCCTGACATGGTAAATCAGTATTGAATGACTACAATAAATTGTAGTCATAGGACTATGTTGTCTTGAATACCAGTGCGTAGTTCTTCCTCCCACCCAACATAATGCTCACTGATTTCGAACTTATTTAAACTGTCATTTACAACATTGGAAGACTCACTAAAATGTGCAGTACAGCTAATTCATTCTTTGTTGTGAAAAATATTGAAATTTATCTAAATGGAAACTGTGATGTAAGAGTTTGCTTGCTAGTACTTTTGATCTTGGATTATGCTTTTTCCATATAATTCTGTCATCTATTTTCCAATCTTCACCACCACTGTGTCACCACCACATAAGGGAAGAATGGATTTTCAAAATACGAAAAAGAAAACTTTACAGGATCTGTTTTGAAGAGGTAAAGGGAGAGGTTAATGGTTAGATAGGTTTGGATCCTTGTGAAATAATGCTAACTCATTGTAGGTTGCTGTATTATGTGGGAGGTGGTACATTTTGTGCTTTAGTGGGTGGAAGATTAATTTTAAACTCTTTCTTTATTAATTTATCATTTTTGCTGTTTCTAATGTATTTTTGAAGTTTGCATTTCATTAAATCAGAAGGAAAATTAAACTACATATATATATATACACATATATATATTTTCTGAAGAACTAAAATGATGTTGTTTTTGAACTTTTTGTGACTCACCTAAAACTGCAGTAGCTCCACAACCATAGGTAATTGTGTAGTGGCTAGTCTGCCATTTTTTGATGAAAATAAATTTTACATGGTAGTTTTTCAAACTGCAGCGAGAGATAATAAATATTTAATATGTATACACACGTGTACGTAATTATTTATATAAATGAATTCAGCTGAAAAAGGATAATTTAAAGTTATTCAGAAATAGTTTAATAAGACTGAATTTTACATGCTTTATATGAATATTTCTGTCCTGTTCAAAACACCAAAGGTAAAAATCTCACAGACTTTTAGAGGAAGGCTGTCTTTTCCTGCCTTTTTCTTTTTTTTTTTTTTTTTTTTTTTTTCCTGCCCCCTTGCTCTTAGAATGTACCTGCGTGGACGTAGCTCACACTACATCTTCCCAACACTGACAGCATTCCTGACTGCTTCAAGACCTGAGAAACTGACACTTCCTAAATCCAACTTTGTCTTCTCTTGAACAAAGATGCCAAGTCCTTGTCCAGATACAGTCTTCTGAAGTATAAGGACCTTTTTATTTTCCCTTGAGTCAAGTGGGACTATTAAGAGTATTCTTCACATTGTCAGAGATATTTTATTATTATTTATGCTTTTTGCTGAAACAGTTTTATGTTCTGTTTGGAGAAACTACTGTCTATCAGATACGAATGTATAACAGGTAGTTGATATTTATAGATTCAGATGAAATCCAGGGAACAACAAGACTAAGCTATGCTAGTTTGAAAAGGAGCCGTAGTCCTGCTTATGACACAGATCTGGTGCTGTCAGTGAAATTCTGACAGTGAATCTGTGAGTAGGAACTAATAGAGAGAAGGTAGATAGAGCAATGCAAATCTGAAGAACTTCCGAGACACAAACTATGTAAGCAAGATTTTGAAAATATACATTATGTTGCATCTTACTCTTACACCATCTAACACACCTCTCTCTTTCCTCTCTTCTAAAAAGCAATATGATGAGACTTCCTTTAATTTAAAACTAGTAAGCTTTCAAGAAGAGCAGAACTTCCTCTGTGATGCAGGAAAAAGCTGTCTCCATGGAAAAGTCCCTAATGGGAACTCTGATGACACGTTCCCTGAGGAAAGCTGCCACCTTAGACTGTGTCTCTGTGGGAGAGAAAGTGAACAACTTTCCAAGTGAACAATATTCCAAGTACAAAATGTGTGTGCGCATGTGTGTGGTGACATGACATAATGCTTTGTGACAGTTAATTTTATTCTGGGTCCTTCACATGACAGATAAAATGATTTCTATAATTATTCTTAGGTATAAGACCCAAAGCCAGTTCTATTAATGCATATTCTTGGACTGTTTGACATAAAATACATTTAGATACCTTACTTAAACACCCCTTTGGAAAAGAAACAAACAAACAACAACAACAAAAATCAACAAAACCCAACAAAACTGAGGAGGTCAGAAGTGACTGAGTAGATAAGCTGCATTTGTATTGCTCCTAGGCCCAGGAAAAAGGCAAGTACAACTGGCTGATTCTCATTGGAAATGTCTCATTTGCAGTGAAATTTCATCCCAAGGCTGCATAGTCAGACTTCCTTTTCTTGTAGCTAAATTAGCTCTCATTTTACTTCTTTCTTAGTTAAACTAAGATCATTGCCATTTTATGCTAAGGAGTAGGAGAAAATTTAAATATGTTTATATATTTTATCACCATACTGGTGATAAAATGTTATTTGTCATTACAAGTTTATCACTGTTCGTGATGAAAAATTAATAATAAAACATACTGATAAAGAAATTACTGTATATAGAGCTATGTCTTCTTTTAAAATAATGATTGGGTTATTATTTGATGGGAATATGTAATATTTTCAAAAATATCCAGTATAATTAGTAAAGTAAGAATGAAAATGAATGTAGTCTACTAAAGGTAGAAGCTTAATTCTGTCTGTATTTGTCATGTAGCAATAATACAATTTTTATTATTAATTCAGAGGAAATTTGCTTTAGTTTTGGTGAAAAATTTTCTCTTTCTGAATATTCAGTGTGTCTTTCATCATGTATTTTTAGGTTTCCAGCAGAAGTGTTTTATTATTCTTTCCAGCATTGAAACACACATTCAGCTGGTGTGCTTGGTTAAACCTACCTCAATGGTATATAGGGTCTGCAGAAAAACTTTTTGCAACTTACATAGTTGAGAGAGGGAACACATCCAAAAATATTCCCCAAGTCATCTATCAAAGGTGCTACCACAGCCAGGGGCTTTATTTCTCAGCAAAGCAAAATGGGAGGAATGGAAGTAGTGAGTGACAGGGAGACTTTTGATTGCTTTTTGGGAATATTAATCTGTGACTTTTTTTTTCTTTTTTTTTTTTTTTCTTTTTTTTTTTTTTTTTTTTTCAAAGCATGTAATTTGCCTGAGGTACAGCAGAAATAGCATGAAAAGCACTGATGGAAACTCATTCCTGGTTTAATTCTGTATCAAATGGTGTGATTGTATCAGAATTTCATCATGAGCTCTAGAAGTCTAGAGACAAATGTGGTTTGATGTGTTCAATAATGTTAGCCTTGAAAGATTTACTGGAAGAAAAAAATGGAAATGGGAAGGGAGAGAAATTCTTACCTATCTCAGTGGACCGTTCACATGATAACGAAGAAGCTAGCATTTTTCCTTTGGTCTGTCTTTGCTTAGGCACACAGGTGCACCCTGTACTAGCATGCCAGAATGATGGATTGCATAAGGCACAATCTGCGTGCTTGGGACTAAAACAGTACAGATGCTCAGAGTTAATACAGGTGCTGTGGAAATCTGAACCCTTCAAAAAAAAAAAAAACTAGGTACATTTTATTATCATTGTCATCAGGAGCCTTAAAAAATGCCAGTCTTCTGTAGTGTGCATTTGTCTGGTATATGCTGTTACACCCTTCACTCCTATGCTGTCTGTCGATCTGAACGCTTGTGAACCCAGAGGTTTTTGAAAAATTCAAACAAGCTTAAAGCGTACTAGCAAAGGTAAGGCACAGACAAGGTCAAATCCAGATAAGACTAAACACTCTGGGAGAGAGAACAGTAAAGGCTAATAGAAACTTTTGCTATCTGTAGGTATTTTGGGAAGGATAGGGAAGATTTACTTCTAGTAGAACCTAATTTGTTTGAAGTATATCAATATTAAGGTAAATACTGTGACATGAGTTACATAATTCTGATGCACATTAATAACTGAAATATGGATAATAATGCTGCTTTTGATCTGTTATTGCTTTATGTTAAAATGGCCAAAGTTAAATAATTCACAGGGATACACTTGACTTTGTGAAGTTCAGGTAGTTCTTTGTTTCAGAAATAACAAGCTTGATGGATAAAATATTGCAAAAGCATATTTGTGCAAAAATCCTCTCCTCTCCAATATTTGTTTAATCTTAGAGTGTTTTGCTATTAAAACCTCCAAATAGACCTTTCAAATATAATTAATGCTTCCAACCCAAAGATTGGCAGCCCTATGTCTGTGCCCACAGCAGGGACACAGTAGCAAAGGAAAATATTGTGTTCCTTCCCCTATGTGATGCTGTGAAGGCTCTCTGAGTCCAAAAAATCTCAATTTACTATGGCTGTAAGAAAAGTATGGATTCTTTATTTATAAATGTGACAGATAAGACAGCTGAGATCAATTATGATAAAACTGGACTAAGTATATTCATTCATTACACACACAGAACCAGACAGCCATAGATTAAATAGTGTGGTTGGCTTGTTTCTTATACTGTGGGCCAAGTTAGAAATCCTGACTAAGGGAAACTGTGCAAGGTCTTAGTTCAGTATATGTATTAATGGCATAGAGATATAAACAACATTTACTTCTTAGCATTATTTCTTTAGTCTTTTGAAAGCCAAGGGCTCTGGTTACAAAAGGCTGATTGCCCAGTTTCAGTTTTTGGCTCTTTTACCCTGAAATTATTTGAAAAAGCTCCCCCCAAAATTACATCTGAATTCAATACATAAAACATGGTTAACTGTGGCAACTTTGCTTTTTAATCTCTCTCTTTTTTTTTTTTTATTAAGTCTTTGATTTTGTTTTCTGATCATATACGTAATGATGTAAAATGCATGTTTGTATCCACTTGTGAACTTTAAGAAAATTTATGATGATAGACTTAACATTCTAAAATTTATCTTTGACTGAAAAACTTATTTCATCTTCTTCCTAGTCCTTGTCTATGATTACTAAATCTCAGAGACATGTCAGATTAATTTAATTTCTCTAGATGCTGTGGCCTTTATTCATTACAGGATCTTGATCTTTGCTAGTTTTCCTTAGAAGAAAATGACCATACAGGAAGTCTTGTTACCCATAAATTAGTACCGATATCAAAGGAAAAGAGCCCTCATTTTTAAAATTTTATGTAGAGAATGTGTATATCATGGTATCTTTGTGCATGTATCTATAATGTGCATGTATTATGTATTTGTATGTATATTAGCATAAATTAGTTATGTGTTGGCCCAGAAATACAGATATACTAGGTCTTAACTAGTTTTTTGTTTAAGCTTAAAATTCTTTAGGCCAGTATGTGACACGTCCTGATAAAAGTCCTGAAAAGGGTCAAAGGAGAATGCATCTCTTTGGGGACAGTTGTTTTGTACATTTCTCTCAAGAGGAGAAGGTGAGCAAGCCATGGAAAAGAGTTCCCAGGGCTATTGTTTATCACCCATGAGGGGTAAGGGACCTCAAAAAAAAAAAAAAAAAAATAGTTTTAGTCCAGAAGGTGGATAGCAGCAAATCTTCCTGAAGAGTCAGTCACAGTCTGGATCTGATCCTTCTTCTCTTAGAAAGTGCAGGGCCAGAATATTACTCTATTTGTCCTGTCTTGTGAAATGCTGCATTTGACATTTGTGTTTCCATATTAGAAGAGAAGTGTAGCAGAAGGACCAGCTGATCTGTGCTCACTTCTACCTCTTTCTTATTTGGAATGTCCTATCTTTTCATATGGCAGATAGATTTTCTGTGGGGTTAGAGAGAGAATGGCATGCATCTGCTACAGTCTTTTTCAATGATCCCACCCATTTCTTGTTCTGCATGGCTTCTCTGGCATTCATTACTCAGCAGTTTGCTTTCAGTTGTGACTGTAAAGTATTGAGAGTTTGATTTTTAGAAGATATAATTTCCTTGTTCCTTTTATTCTATTTCCACATACAGCATTTCACACAGAGAATAGAGATGAAGTGTCAGAGAAAGAAATTTCAGAGGAATTTTCTGTGGAAAAGTAAAAAAGGCCAACTGAATGAAATCATGACTCAGTGTTGTACAAAGAGCCATGTCTGAGACATTTGCAATGTTTTGAGAAAACAGGCAAAGTCAATTTGAAGCTTGTAATAAGAAACAGCATCCTATCCTTATGGTTATCCATTTCCTGTATTCTCTCTCTTTTTTTTTTTTTTTTTTTTTTTTTTTTTTTAATTTGGGTGAATAACAATACTTAGTCTTGTTTCCAATAGACATTCATCTGAGGCAAAAGACTTAGAAATTATCAAAGAATTTTAAAATTCTTTGGCTGATTTACTGTATTAACAAGTTTTTTTTTTTTTTTTTCAGAGGAAAATGATGTTGTCTGTACTTCTTCCTGAGTCACTTCAGGCTGATCAGTGAGCATAAATTAATGAATTCTCAAGGGAGCCAAGCCAATATAGCACAGAAGAGGAGTAGGCCTTTAAGTTATTTGTTCTTTTGTCTGAGCTGTAGCTGCATTTACAAGTCAGTGGTGGTATGGTAAATTCTGACTTTCTAACTGTTAAAAGACAAAAATATGTATAATCAATACAAGGAAGACCAAGATGTTTTACAGGTATCAATACCCTTATTCCATCCAACTGATTTAGACTAAAATTGCATACCTGTAAATAATTATGAGGTGTAATACACTGACTGACTTACAAGATCAGTTTCTTTCCCATCTGTGTGCTGAAAGCCTTGAAAATCTACTAGTTTATGTTCAGAATTTGTATTTCATAATTGAAATTTTTACAGAAGTTTTGTGGAGGACTCATTTTTTAAGGAATTAAAAACAATTCAATGTTTATGCATGTAACAGGTGAAAGGCCTAAAACCTGCTGAAATTAAATTTTGGTCTCAGGTACTAACAACCCTCATTGCTCTCAGAGCTGTAGCATTGCCAAAGAACATAGATAAGTTTTCCGAATCACAGAGTTTAGTCTATAGCCATATATCAACATCATTAACATCCAGTTTTTGTAAAACAATAATCTCATTGCTGGAAAATACTGGTTCAGCAGTTGAAGATGCAGTGGCATATTCCTTCAAATAAATGGAAATTACAAAGTTGCAATAATTGGATGAAACCTCAGAGAATTCATCTTGCAAAAATAGTATTAAAATGAAATATTTATTAATGTTTCATTACTTTAGCTAGAACATTCCATTCTAGTGCAGTTTTTTTTTTCTTTCCTTTTTTTTTTTTTTAATATTTTTTTATTTTTAATTCTGGTCTGAACAACATTCTTTCATTATGCTGTTACTTTGTGATATCTAATCCTGTATATTGTAATTGTATCATCAAACAATCCATAAGCTGATGCTGTGAAGCACTTTTGGTTGCTAAGAAATCTCCTGTTCTTTGACAGGCTTATATTTGATTATTCCATTGCTGCTGTACTTGTTATTACATGCTACTGAGTGGTACTTCTGGTACTGACTGTGTGGGAACATGTCTGTCTTCATCTATTTCAGTCACATTCAGCAAAGAGAGGGATAAAGCCCTTCCTTGCTGAAATTAGATAATTTCAAGCTAATACTTAAGCTAATACTTAAGAAGTTTTTTGCAAAATTGTCTGCTTGAGGCTACTTTACTGAGGCCTAATGCTTGTATCCATTCATCACAATTAGATAGTCTTAAGATCTAAGAAAGAAACTTCAGTTTTGAGACTTGATTCAGCCTACATTCAAAGAAAAGGGTGTGTATAGGAGTGGATTTTCACACGATATGGAAACTAAGCATCACACATTAAGTGTTATGATTTCTTCACTGTGTCATGGAATAAGATAATACATCTACTAAATGCATCTTGAAAATTTCTGCCTTCTCTGCTTTCCAAAACCATGATCCTACAATTATTTAAAAGCAAGCAAACTTTAGTGGAAAGCAAAGATGAGTAGTTGTAAGGATCAGGTTGGAATTCAAGAACTACTAGCTGAAAAAGACAGTGCTATATAGCTAATAGTTCAAATTATTTAGATGTTTATGTGGAGAAATGTATGTCCAGTAAGCCTGGAGAGAAGCATGATTTACAGGATTAGGCATCATTTTTTTCCTCCCAATCCTACTGATATAGCTAGGAAAAACTGAGAAACTTGTAAGTATAGAAGCTCTTTTGTGACTATCATGGCTTCAGGAGCATTGAAAATACTCCTGCAAGATGGAATCAGATAGGCTTAGATTTTTTTTTGCTAGCTGTCTTGTCAGTTATGTCAAGTGCACCACTGTCAAGTGTAAAAGTTCTCAAATGGTTAACTTTAGATCAGATCTAGAATTTTAGTAAAATACAGTTTGATCCCAACACTGCCTGTAGAACCTTTGAATCTTCCTATAGATTTAACGTTTTATTTGTATAGTTAGGAAAGGTATTATTGCAATAATAAATGCAAGTGTATTTCATAGACAAATGTATAATTTAAGATTATTAGAATCATTGTAAGAGAGCTCTGAAGTGTATGTGCCTTACCTTGAAAATAGGTTAAATAAAGCCAGTAGGAAAGACTGTTAGTTACATCTCTGTGTAGAGAGGAATAACTGTCTGATAGTACAGAACAAGAAGTTCACTGTTTCTTCCTTTTATACAGAACCGTAAATGTATAAATGAAATACAAAAACTAGGGAATGGATGGAGGGAAACCAATATCACTGGGGAAGCAAAAATAAGTATAGGCAAACTCACATGTTTAATGAATACTGGACACGAGTAATTTGTATCTCTCAGAGGCTTATATCTTTGATTATATAACTACACAGTGTAGCAAAACCACCGGTCACTTCAATGTACAAATCTACTTTAGTATAGCTTGTAAAACTGCTAGATCCAAAGAAACTACCCAATCATATTTTATGTTTCAGGTTATTTCCTTATAACTGTTTTTACTGATGCAAAACTTCTGCCATCTTGTACTATTTGTAAGTAATAGAAAAATGTTTTGAGAATTGGGGCTAGTGAAATAATTTTCTATTTTTACGTCACAACTCAAAGCAATGTGAACAGAACACTTTGTGATCTCTATTATCTGCTCATGAATGGATGACAGTTCCATTAAATAAAACTGATAGATAAGTCACATTTTATTTTTTATGTCTGTGCTTTGATTCTTGCAGGAATAAATACAACAGTTCTACTAACGTGCTTTATAATGACAGGTCTAAAACTTAGCATTGTTCCCTGAGTGTAGCAGGGTACAACTGTAGCAGGGTATGTGTCCTGAGGCTGCTGCTTTGGATTGTCTGCTGGGAATGTTGCCAGGAAGGAAGCAATGGGGACAGGCCTGGGTGAAAGGGATGGAGCAGCAGTGAGCAAATTCTAGTCAGACAGGGCAAGGATCTGCAATAAAGAGCTGCCCTGCTGCCATTCAGTCCTTTGCCCTTGTTTCCTTCACATGGCTGTCTCTGAGAAATTTGGGAGCTGTTTGTTTCCAAATCTGGGGTTTGTCGCCTGTTGTGTGTTTTATGGTCATTCAGTGAGCCACTGCCTTCATGCCACTGCTTCCAGCTTCACCTACAGGCCTAGTCATACCACTCTTCCATCCTTTCTTCCTAGCAGGTTCCTTCTGATGTGCCTCTCTGCAGAGATACCACCTACTGTCAGTACCTCACTACTCTGAGAATTTTGTGTGTTTCTGTAGACCATGTCTTGTAGGAAGCTGAAACAAGCTAATTAAAAAAGTGATGCTGAGGGGGCTGCTGTTCCACCTAAACAATTCCATACAGCTAAACATATTGCTATAGACAGGTGAAAAATCACACTGGATCAGACTTCTGTGTAGGCTAAATTTCAGGAGGTAACTAGATTGAATTTGTTTAGTGGAATAAAGGAAAACGCATTCATCTGAAAATTATTTGGCATATCTGATAATGTACTTTATACATGATAAAATATTTTAAGAACCTCTTGATACTTGCACAGAAAGAACACAAAATCCAGTGAGAGTTCCCTTCTTAAATAATTCTGAAATAATGTACCTATGGGTAGCAAGAAAAATAAACCAACATTGTGATATGCCAACTTAAGGCTTTCAGAATAGTTCAGTGTATGCTAGTTAATGCCCTAGAGACATTATTGAAACATGGTTTGAGGAGAAGGAATGATTAAGACTAATTTCCTTTTAGTATTTATAAGGAATAGGTTCCTCACAACAGAGGGAAGGAAAAGTACAAGAAAAAACACAGCAGCACAAATATCCTTACTGACTAGAATGATTTTTGTTTTCTGTTTAATGCAAATACACGATATGTTTGGCCATAGGATTCCCCGTTTTTTGTGGGATTTAAATCTAATAAAACAGTCTACTCTCTCTGCATGGCTTAATTTTAGGTCTTCAGTGAGATCCTTCGGCACTTTAGCAAAATATTATATGGGCCCACATTACTCTGAATTAATGTATCTGAAGCACAAACAAGGATGCTCTGTCAATACAACATACTAAGGAGGAGAGGTGTCTAGGGCAAGCTATAATCCCCATAAGAAGAAGGTCCATTTCAGTTTTTTGGTAACAACATTTTCAAGCTGCAGGTAACAGCTGAAAAAAATTGTTGTACAGGTAGAGACCTTCTCCTTGAAGAAAGAGTCAAGGTTGGAGTTGCACTGATTTCCCCAAAAATACTTGTATTAATGCATTTCTTCTTAATAAGAGATGTATTGTTTTGTGTGTGTCCCTTCTCTGCCCACCCCCATCAAAAAAAGACCTTTATAATGCAGTAGATTTTGCTTCTCGGTAGTGGCTGTAGTGGATCACAGAGTTTGTATTTAACAATTATGTATGTGATATATACACACCTTTGTTATTATATGTATGTGTACAATATGTATACACTATATGTATGTATATACTTACTAAATGCACATTGTAGGCATGTACAGTTATGTAGAGGAACATAACTGGGGGAGTATAAAATGAGGGAGTGAGAGAGAAGTCTGAAGGCATTTTTAAGCTCTGTTGAAGAAACACAAGGTAACACTATTATTTCCAGTATGTGTCCCTTGGGAAGTGTTGTTAAGTATTATTGTTGACTCATAGTGACCCCCTTCAATATTTGTTCACTTCTTCAAGCAAAGGCATGGCATTCGTTAGGGTTATTAAATTCTTTCCTCTGTTCTTTATTTTCTCCCCTGAAAAAAAAAAAAAAAGTGTGTTGTTCCTATTGGCATAGTTTTTAACTGGTGCGTTCTAAATGTATTTACATTAACGATTCAGAGTTTTCATATTTCTCTGGCAATGATACCTAAAATAAAAGATCCAAGCACCTTGGATACTTCTGCTGCACTTTTGTCTGCACCTGTTTTCAGTGCAGGCCAACATACTACTTCCAGATGCACCATGACAGCCTATACTCCCTTTCTTAAATCATTATTTTTCTTTATCATTATCTTTCATCATTTTATTAAAAAAAAAAAAAAAAAAAAAAAGCACAGGGCAGGTTGAAATGGTATTCCTGTTGGAATATCAGAGCAATATCTTAGTATTTTATAGGATTCCACATTTCAAGTGAACGTGAAAGACAGCTAGATTTTCCAGTAATAAAACACAAGTCTTTAAAGTAGACAATAAATGGGATAATTTTTATGATATTATAGCTTCTTGGATGAGTCTATACTGCTACTTTTTAGGTGGAGTGTTAAGAAGTGCTAAGTCTAGGGGCAAGGTTGAGGCTGTGTCAGCAGAGTTTAAATTGTGCAGTTGGTGCCTGGCTGTTTTCAAATACATCTTTTAGTTCAAGGTAAGGTTCTCACAGATGATTTGAAGGAAGAAGGTGCTGGTGTAAAACCAGTGTAGGGCGATGGCTTGGATATGGCTATAACTCAGATTAAGATGGCGATTCAGAAGGTGCTGCTAGGCTAAGGTAACGACTGGTGCTAATAGGGACCTACAAAACTTAGGTATGTGACTTCAGGGGCTGGGTAGAATACAGTAAAGTGAAAAAGATTCAAGTAACAGAATAGGTGTGATTCCAAAAGTGCTGGTTAAGGTCACTTTTTTTGTTACTAGAAAGGATGTTTAGAGCAGATTTGAGTTGAACATTGGACAAATAAGCTAGCATAAGGTGTGAATTCTGAAAGGGGCTGTTACACTGATCTCAGACCTGAGACCTGTATGTGCCACCTGACAACAAGCTTTTAGCTCTGGTGTGAGAAAAGATCACTTAACTAGGGATAAGAGTTGAGATCTGAAGTTGGTGTTAAGGTTCAAGTACCAGGGTCATCAAGTTGGAGAACAATTCATATTCAAATGCTTTGTCTATGTTTAGTACTGATGTTGAAGGGTCATTGGACCCCCTGGTGGGACAGGGGGCAATAAGAATGTATGTGGTAAAGGATGACATGTCCAGAACAGGCTGCTTCATGATGTTGATCATTGGAGCTGGTAACAGTACTACTATAAGCTATTGCCTTCTGATGAGATGTCACAGGTGTAGGACACAGAGGGGGCTGGAAGCAGTCATTCATAAAAGTGATGAGTAAGTGTCTTGCATGGGGTTCTATGTTCCTTCTTGAAAGAATATATGAATGGTAACACACAGGCATCCTTACCCATGTAAAACAGCTGTCACAGTTACAGAAAATGTACATGTGCAACTGCAAGTCCATATGTGTAATAATATGTGTGCAAGAATTATTTTAATAAGGGCTTGCAAAAAATAAAACCAAACATACAGTTTTCTCCTCGGTATGCAGCATATATGCTGTGGATGCTGTTACAAAAGGAGATTGTGAAAGTAAAACAATTCAAAGAAGTGAGAGAGAGAGCAGAGAGATGACTGGGTTTACTCCTTTGTATTTGAAACTATTTGCTTTCTAATGCTCTAATTTTGTAAATCATATTAGCATTTGGTTAACCTTAATCACAATAATAGTCTCTTTATTTTAGTGTATTTACATAAGTAAAGATAAGATTGCATAAGAATGTACAAAAGTAAAATAAGTGATGGTAATATATTTATATTCTTTCACTCATTTATATCCTAACACTGCATGTCCAAATCCAAATGAAGTAACACACAGGAACAGCATGTCAGTAATAACTACTTTTCATTATTAGTTTCCCACTGGGATTTAAGATAGAATCTGTTTTGCAGATAGCCACACTGCATTCCTTAGGCAAGTCCAGTCCCGCTGTAATTGCACTGGCTCTGATTTGTTTTCTAAACCACCTGTCTCTGTATTTTTTTTTAAATTTTATGTTGAACACAAAGAAACATGAAAATGTCCTCAGTATCTCTAAGCATTTCGGACACAGACAAATGAGCTATTTTGAAAAAACACAGTACAAGGGAAGTGTAATATTTACATTGGACCTTTAAATTGGAAAACCTGTCATGTATTTGTTTCTCTGCCTTACTAATTACTTTTATATACTATTATTTTAATTATTGCTACATATGTTTTTGAGCAAAGGCAGTACCTTCCCCTCTCGTCATGACTGCATTTCCAGTTACTGTCAGTACAAGGTCTGCCTTCTCTCACAGACTTCCTGTGCTTTAGGGCTTACCAGAATCTTGGCAGCAGTAGCAGATAGCCAGGAGAGATCACTGCTTAGCATGCTTTATGATATTATTATTGTACCGCTTTTCTGTGCTTCTCCAACTTTTTGTTTCCGCTTTTCCTGTTTGTGATGAGACTTATTCCTAAAAGGGCATTCACGGAAATGTAGGGTGTCATAACACCTTTTAGGTACAGTGAGAGGTGTATCAGTTCCTTGGACAGATTATAGGTGAGTTAAGGCATTAAAATGGAGTACCAAGTCACCAGTAGGAGGCTTCTCCCTGAGAGCAGTCAGGAAATGCTAGCTCTACTGGAAAACTTCACAGTGCTTCGTGGCTTCTGGGGACCTGAACACTTTACAGCACCAAAATGCTATAGTACTAAAGCAGTCTGTGACACTAGATCTTCACATGTTCACTGGGCTTGCTGTCCTTACCTCTTACAACTGCATTATGGTTACCAGAAAAGATAAACTCATATATCAAGGTCAGATGAGAGTCATGGTGCCCTTCACACCAAGCACAGTCCCTCAGTGTGCATCTGCAGGTCTCTTTCTAAATGTTCAAGTCTTTTTTGGTAACGTTTAAGTCTCACCTTCGCTAGGTCCTAACTTTCCATCCTCTTGAGACTGATAGATAATTTGAACTTTGTCCCAGGGAAACCAAGCAGGTCTTTCCTTTCTTTCCTCACTATGATAGATAGTACAGTAATTAATTATGAAGTGAGTAGTCCAGGTTCACTTGTCTGTTTTGACTAGCAATGTTCATGTCTACGTGGCATGTCATTCTAGGAGATGCCCTAACTGACATGATGGGGTGGAGAGAAAGGGACCAAAGGAGAGTAGTCTCTCATGCTCATGTTGAAATTGTTCCCCAAGTGGGAATTCAGGATTAGTTGAGCTGAAAAGAGAGAACAAGTATGACTGATAGGAAATTCAGTACAGAAAAACCAAAAAAATCTACACTTAGAGAAATTAGCAACAGTAGTACAACTGGTCATAGCAACAAGTAGGCTGCCACACTGGAAGGCAGCAGTACTGTAGGGAAGGATCTGGAAGCTAGAATAGGTAACAAGTTAATTAAAATATGACATGGCAAAAATGACAATACAACTGTGATTAATATGACTTAAATAAGACTGATCTGAGACCTGAGTAGTAATTATTCCACTCATCTCAGCAGTGGTTAGTGCTTGACTGGAGTGCTGTATTTGTGAATGACAAAGTTTTAGATAAATATAGACAAATTTTGGGGGAAAAAAAAAAACAAACCCTGAGGAAGATGAAAAAGTGGTTTCAAAGGTATGACTTAGGAGCATTTTCCTTCTTTAGCATAGATGAAGTAAGGCTTCAGGTAAGGTCAGTCTTACAGCGTGTTAGTGGGTGTTTAAATGAAAATAGTGGTCACTTGTTTTACATACCTAAGACAACAAAATATTAAAGGTCCAATTTTCAGTTAAAGGGGAAAAAAAACAATGTATCTAATTGTGGAAATTAACATCTCTAAAATGATTCTGAGCATGTATAATCCTTTCATACCTCTTGGAACAGGGTTATGAAAATGAATTCAAAAAAGGAAAGGCTTATGAAAATGAATTAAAGCTTCCATTAAATGATTTGGTATCTAATTCTGATTCTTGATGACATTGTTCACTGATGATTTAGAGCTGCAAGATGTGGAGAACAACCTGATGTATGCAAAGAGAGCCCTGTGGGATTAAATATGTCTTAAACAGAGCATAGGCTGTGTGCTGGACCTCAGCATGGGAGTGGATGTAATCCTGAATGAACATTATAATCACAAAGAAAAGAACCTGCTTCATCTCAGAAAGTCTTTAATCAAATCACTAGATCTTAATTGAGTATGACTTCATCTATAAAAAAATTACTAAGGCTCTAGGGGTTAGAGAACTCTTCCCAAAGATTAGGATTTGGTGGATTAACAAGTATTTAAAAATAGGTATTGAGATAGGTATTGAAAAATCTAGTTCGGAGATCTGCAGTAATTACAGCAGGCATTTGGTGCTATACGCTTCAGAAAGTTACTCTTTGAGATTTCATTGTTATTTGTTAATTGCTTGACACTTTCTTCATTACTTTGTAAGTTTAATGTGATTAGAAAAAAAATCTATTACTCCTCTTGTAAGTGCAGCATCACGTGTGCTGTTTCAAAGAGTTTTATCTGTGAACATGTGGGAAAGATCAAGAGGTGAACAGACAATGTTATGTCAAATATGTGAGTGTTATGACAGCAAGCATTATATATGCCTGATTTCAGCAAACCTGGTGAAAAGAACACAACTACAATGCTCCAGATACATAGCATTCTTTCTTATCACTTCCTTTGGGCTTTCTTATCTTCTAGAGTGTGCCACAAAGGTTTTTCTGAGGCTGCCTCTTGCTGTGCTGTTTCAGGGCACTTACTAGCAGTTGTTTACTACTTATTAGGGTGACTAATCATAAGGATGAATCATCATGGCAGTAACTTACTTTACTTGCATCATTGCAGCAAGTAAAGGCTGGGAGCCTGAAAGGTGAAGCTGACATTTTCTTAAGATCACTTGATTTTACATAGCAAGCTTCACGCAAATAACATAAATCCTTAAAGGGGTATTATCACTATAGCTGTATTTGTCTATGTGACCTTATTACTTAGTACCTCTGACACTATCATTGCATGTCAGGGGGATTCAGGCAGTATTTCTTGCTATTAGCCCTTTGGTGCATCAGAAATCTGTAGGGAATGAGGCTGAGGAAGTCACAGCTTCTATTTCTCGCTGGTTTAGTGAGGTTACTAATTGACTTTTAAAGAGATCACTTGATTGATTTCTTGGCAAGCAGCCATTGCAGAATTCCTCATTAGGCTGTCTCTTTTAATCTGTCCTAAATTATGGTGATGTCCAGGAAAAGAAAAAAAAAATCAACTGAAAAGTAATCAACTTTTAAATCTGTTTCAGACAGAATAAAATGAGCAGTTTAGAAAAGAGCTTGAGTATGTTCTTGATGTATCTCTAGATACTAGTAGTTCTTATTCATAAAATGCTTAGGTCTATGGTATTTTGTTGCTGTGTGTATAGTACAGCAAACTTGAAGAAGGTTTAAAAAAAATGTTAATGTTACACATGATGGAATAAAATAAGACCCAAACAAAATCTTTGCTTGTGTTAAGTCTTCCCATTTTTCATTAAAAAACAAACAACAACGAATAACAACAAAAAAAGCCCTATAATAAAGTTTACATGGGTAATTTCAGTTATTTGCATTTGCATAAATACTCCGTATCATTCTATAGCACTGAAACCTGGGAGATGAAAATGTGGCGTGTAAGAAGGCACCTACAAGCCAGTTGAGAGCAGGTGAATATATCTGAAAATTGTGACTTATCAGTTATTTGGAAATCTGTGATATGTGTAGATGTTACTCTAGCTCTCACAGCTTGCTTGTGACTGCTTTGTTGAAGCAGAGTGTGTTTGTCTAGTTGGTTCTAATGGGATGTTTCTCTTTGTTGGAATGCAAAACTGTTAGCACCAGATTTAGAACACGAATGCTCACAAACATGTTGTGAACTCTTTGCCATATGCACTTTCTTTTCCATGACATTTATCCATCATTTAGTTAGACAAAATCCTGAGGTAAAGGTAGTCCAAAAAAAGACTTTAGCAAATGGTTTCCAATTCTAATCTAAAATTTATTTGACTGTCCTTGCAGACAGGCTGTGTGGCTACCAATAAGTGCTAAGGTGGAGAATTAAATCCGTATGTCCTTGCCTTTTAACTAAGGGTACCTTCCTTTCTCATCTACCTCTGTTGCACCCCATTAAAAACAACATGCTAAACTGAATGTATCTATGGCTCTTATTGATATTGACTTCTAAAAGTAAATGGTAAATACCTGTTGGCTTCATTACAATTGCACCCACTTCATGAATATTCATTAAAACAGCAAGAATATTATTGATAAGTAAACATAACAATGAGATCAACAAGAGCAATATAAAAATCAAACCACACAAATGTCAAGCCAGTGCCATCACCAACAATACCCTGGAAAATATTTTGCTGTATTTTAAAAATTATTTTTACTTTCTTTAAACAATTATTTTCAACATTGTTTAATTTCTTAAGTCAAAAAGTCAGTTAAAATTGTTCCATTTTCTAAAGGCAAAATTTTAGGAGATAAAAGTTATTTGGCTGTAAGACCATTTGGAGTTGTAGAGGGAGAATTGAAGCTTGAATATAGTGACCTTTTTAGAATACTTTGCTACTACAATTTCCCAGTGAAGTAAAGACATTTAAGTGGGATGATTTTTTCTTTATTCTCTTGAAGGTTCTTTCTCAGAAGGTATAATTTAGCTGATTTGTTTGATTTTTGCTACTATTTATAGAGTAGCAAAAATATCAAAACAAGAATGTCATCATGTGTATCTCTAAAGAGGTCATAGTAGAAAAAAAGGCAGAAGTATATTGAATTAAAAGAAATAGATTGCATGCTATTTTCTGGTGTATCTTTCTCAACCTGTCACATCTATAGCTACTGTTTCAGACTGTAGAATTTCTTTGTTGTTCTGTAACACCTCACAAGAAAGCAGATGGCTGAGTCAGAGATAATTGTGTTCTGATTTACAGCTTGGGTTAGACTAACTGGCTATTCACATACCATCATTTAAATACCCAGCAGAGAAACAAGAATCACTTGATTAGGTAAATATACTGTAATGGGGTAGACACAATTTCTTATATTTCTGAGCTTTTTGTTGTTTTCTTCTTTGGGTCCCTCACTATTCTTTTATGTCTATTTAAAAATTGCGATATAATATGCAGTTACTATTAGTATCAAATGTTCAGGCTAATGGTGCCACACTTTTATATATATATATATATATATATATATATTTATATATATAATATATATATATTATATATATGATATATATATATTATATATATATAATTATATATATATATTATATATATTATATATATATAAATATATATATATATTTACACTGTGGTTTTGTGGTTTTATGTAATATACTGTGTTTGAAATTAATCTTGTAAAACTGTACAGTAAAACGTTACTTAAATTATTTCTGCTTTGTTTAACTTATTTAACAATCAGGCCTCTCTTGTGTTCTAGGAGACCAGTTCTACTGAGCTACAGAAAGTCCACTCTTGCCAGACAATTTTAGATTTGTAAGGCTTTTCTGGAGTCCCAGGCACGTTATTTTATTTTATTTTATTTTTTACAAACTAAATAAGGTTCAAATAGAGAGTCAAGCTCTATTAGCTAAGTAAGTCCCACAATCTAACGTAGTTTTCAGCATTTTAGGAGAATCATTTCTAAAAACAGGAAGGATTAAAATTCTTAAGCAGGGACAATTTTTGTCTGCTGAATGATACACAAGTTGGAAATGTATGATGCGCTGCTGTTCTTGGGGATATTTTTATTTTTTAGCAATTTTGTAGGATCTTTTTATATGTGTTTGTGTGGATATTCTATTATTTTCTAAACATAGTGAAGTACTGCCTAAGTACTACATCCAGACTGTTTTAAACACTGTACAAATACACATTACATAATTTTTTTAAAACACTCATTAGGTTTCCCTAATCTGTGTTATTACAGTAGTGGTCAAATATCTGTCAAAATGAATGACAAAGCCAAACTTCTGTTCAATATGAAGCTCAATATTTGCTCCAAACCACACCTATAAATATTTTCCTTGTGTAATTAGTGTTGTCATTCTACTTTGAAATTCTGATTATGTATTCTGCTTGTATGAGGCTACTTTAATCAGAACAGATATTAATAAGAAAAACAGTCTTTTTATGTTCTCTTCATATTTATGTTCTCTTCTGATTATTCTGTGAGAGACTGACATTACAAGTGCTTTTATTAACGTCACTTGAAGGGAAAATATTCTAATATTGTTTTCTGGATATATTTATTTGGCAGAAGGATTTCACTCAGAATTCTACTCCTGCAAACGCATATGTTCTCTTACTGGGTTGTGTATATTGTGTTTATTTAAGACAGGAAGTCTGGTGGGAAGATCAGTGCTCAACATTCTTCTATGCTTTCCATATTCCTTTAGTGCAGCTGTTTCAAGTCAGATAAAGCAACCTATCACAGTATTACACTTTTGGTTAAAATTTCCTTCATTTATGCCATAATAAGATGAGAGAAGGTGAAGTGTTAAAGCAATGCATTTAATGACTTCTGCATGTGGTTTTCTTGATTTCTGCAAAGGCAATGCACATTGACTGAACTGTATCAATTTTTTTATTTTGAGAATAATACTATACGTATTTTTTTTTCCTTTAAACTTGGTGAGGGGGCTGGGAGGGTGTGTACACAAAACCAAATAAATGATGAGAATGTTAGTCATCATTTTATATCTGAATCATTTTGCATAACACAAGTTCAAATGTATTGCCCTAATATGAAATGGTCCACCAGTAGCTAATGTCAGTAGAGTTAATGCTGTTCCTAACAGAGATGATTTTCATAAAAAAAAAAAAAAAAAAAAAAAGACTGAAATGATTTTGATTGGTGTTTCCAGTCTGCATAGTTCCAGATGCATAATACATTGAAGTGGAACATAATCTGTGTGTAACCTCACATACAAAATAATAGGCACCATCAGTAAAAAACGCCCCTCTCTCCTTCACCCTCTCTCCTGCACTTCTTCAGTCAATAGCTCTGTGGAAATGTGTCAGGATAGCTGATTGAGGGCTAAAGGGACCTGGAACTGTGAGAAATATGTGCTGAACTGTAGCAATTAAAATAGCCTACTGTATTATTACCAAGACTACAGTCCCTCAGTAACATGAACTACCTGAACTTTTTGCATTTGCTAATTCTATGGTAAGAATATTGTTTATGCTTGCTGTGCATTTGTACGTCATTGCTTTTATGTTCCATTTGGCATACTGCATCAGGAGGTGTTTAGAGATTTCACAACTCTTGCAATCCTGGAAATAGTTATCTGCTGGTGCCTTTCACTGATGAATTTTTTCTAAAGCTTGCATTGGTACGGTTGTAATGTGAGCTATAAAAATTTATCTAGTAACACCTTTACTCAATATTATACTTTTTTATTTCCTGAAGGACTTTGATCATGCCTTGTACAAATCAACTCAAACTAGTCTGTGACAGGCATGAATTTGAACCTTGAATCATAAAGAATATTTTGCAAAATATTTCCTCCCAAGGAAGCCTTTTTTAGCTGGTCTCTTTTTAATGAATGGTGAATTACTAGAAATGTCATAATTACTTACAGTTATATTACTCTTCAGATTCATAACCCACTTAATTGCACCTCAATGTTTGCTCATTTGTTAGACTTTTGATTATATATTTTTATCCTTATAAAACTTCCTTCTGGAGTTTTAATACTTATTGGAGTAACACAGAAATTAAAGTTAGGGGGCAGCACAGTTTTCAGCATGACATTCCTCTCATACATGTCTGAAGCCAATAATAAATTTCAGACAATTTATTCCAGAATGAAGATGATTCTGTTTATGTCATTCAACGTTTGTATGTGAGTACAAATGAAACTTTCAGAGTATCTATCTAAGTACGTACTTATTGTCATCCTGGCAGTATTGAAACAACTCATCAATATATTCTATAGGATCAAAGCTACTGCGTTTCCATTTGTTTTAATTGTGTAACATTGTGGAGGATCTTTCATATCAAAGAGATTTTTAATTGCACTATTCTAGACAGCTGCTTTTGGTTCTAGCAGTATCTCATACTTAAACCCCAAATGCTTAAAATTAGATCATTCAGCAGAGCTTTATTTGCTATTACTTGGGCTTTGTTTTCAAACTGAGAAATAACATTCACCAGAAGATTGGAGATTATAAACCATATGCTCTTGTCTGCTTATAGAGTGCAAAGGAAAATAGAACAGCTCTTACTCTATGTGTGACAGTAGAGGATTGCTACTTGAGGGGAAAAAAAAACAGCTGCTTTCCTCAGTATTTGATTGCCTCTTCAACATGCAGGTTCTGTGCATGAGACAAAACATTAATTTCTCAGAAATATGGCAGAATTCACAATGTTGTCATATAATAAGTGTACTTCAGAAAGCAAAAACCATATATATTAGATTGTTATATTTTGATAATGCCAGTAAAATAAGGATCTAGGTTTGGTCACTTGAAGGAACTGCATATGCTGACTGCCCTTCTGGCCTTTACAAGAATTTGCATGTATTAGTAACACTTTAATTCTAAACTAAAAATCCAGTCCTCTCCAGGAGTATTATTTGATGCGATGGATGGTATATATATATATATATATTTTTTTTTTCCCCCAGTAGAGAAACAAGCTATCTCTATAGAGTTGTTAGTGGTTTTCAGATCAACTATGATGCAGAAAAAATGATTTGAGATGACCAGCATATTTTGCTGTGGTGTTCACTTATATTGTATTCTGATCAAAACTACTAAATATTGGCATTGTTAACAACTTTCATACTCAAAAGAACTAGTTATCGTACCCTCTGTAACCCTATGTGGGATACTATATGTACTGACTATGAAGGACTGTGCCAAAATCTAGTTAGGACACAGAGTGAGGAGTGCAGCTGCTGGAATTCCCCTTTCAAGTAGGGAGCAGAACAGAATTTCTGTTTGCTTTTGGAAAACCAAAACAGGCCTTTGAAGGGATTCCATTTCTTCAGTCACATGGCTGCAAACCACAACATTTTAATAGTCTTCCTCATTTAGTACTATAAGTTGCCAGAGTTCTGTAAAAAGAACTTACCAACACTCATTTAAATGACTCAGTGCAAAATCTATCCCTTCTATTTTTTCTATATGTTCACCTACCTGCATTCCTGTTTTTGTGTGTAGCATGTATTTGCAAGAAGACAAGTTCTTGTTTCCCTTTCAAAATCTCTTAATGATTCTGATTTATTTGCAGTTGCAAGCCTTCAAGACATTTCTGTGATTTAAGCAGAAGTGAATGGCAGTGTAGATTGTTCCCTCTTCAGGAATCTTCTGTCTTTGCACTAATCTTCCGTAACAAGAAAAAGTGAAGCAATATATTCTCCATTGTGTCAATCACCAGTTTCCTATTCTTGAAATAAATCACTCTTGTTTACTTTAGGTTCATTTCCTCCTCTTCCTGGCTTGTCTTTTCTAATATTCATTCTAAAGAGTAACTAAAAAGTAAATGAAACTAAGGGAAGTGGAGATAGGAATCACTACATAGTTATTGTATCTCACCCTAATTGCAGTTTTCATTATTCTAATAGTAATTATTCAAGTCATGTTGTATGGTAGACAACATACTCAACACACACAACCTTATCTTCACTACTAGTATGTTGAGCTACTAGTATTATTATTATGTTGAGCTACTAGTATGTTTTGCAAGTAATTTTGAACAATTAATGATACTTATTTCTGTTAAAATGAAATTTAGAAAAATAAATAATTCTAACATGTTTCTTTGCAAATAATTCATTCCACTGAAACAATGTCACTAACCAGAAGGCTTTTCTTCATGGACTTAGAGGCAAAGTTAATATGTAATCTCTGTTAAACTCCCAGGCTGATAAAGTGCTCAATAGCTACTGTTTTTTAAAATGGAAGTAAGTAGATATCTATTTTAGAAATGGCTAGTAGTCATTTTTACACCAAAAGCACCTCTAATTTAGGGAAGCTGTCTTACATTGTTGATAACAGGACAATGAGTCTGTCATGTAACAAACATTTCCTGATACAGTTCTGAGGAGCACAGATATTTCTATTCTGTTTCATGACAATGTTTTAAAGCCACAAATTTGCACTGATGCTTCTCTCCAAGACAATCAACTAATAAATGGTCTAGCAAGCTATCTCTGGCTGGTACAAATGCTAAAGAACACCCCACCTACATATACATATATATATATATATATACATATTTATATATTTATATTTATATACATAGATGTTGATTAGAAATAATACAGATTTTGTCAGAGGGTTATCTGGATGCCTTTGCCTTCACTTATAAAAATAAAATAAATTGCCTCAGGTTATGAAATCAGTTTTCCTATGTTTCTGCTTTTATCAAAAGGTAATATCCATGACAAGTTATGTAAATACATGTACTTTGATAAATGCTCTGGAAGAATACAGACTGTTGTTTTGGAAACTGACAGAAGTTTATGAAGTGTTTAATCATCATTCTTACTTTAAGAGCAGGAAGACCCATGCTGGCCAAGAGTATTCCGACTGAGGTGGAGGGAAGAGTTTCTTCCTCACCCCTAGTGTTTAGTAGTTACTTACCTGTCTCAACAGGTGGCAAGTAACACTCACTACAAATGTCAGGGAACAGCAACAGAAAGGTCTGTCTAAGTTGCTCAATATTGGCTTAATACTGTTGGTACTAAAGTTACTGGGAAAATATCTTGCAATTTTCTTTGAGGAAGTTAAGTACTTTTTGAGAACTTGAGTATATGCATCAATTAAGAATTAAGTATGACACAACTGTTAACAGAACTCTACTTCACTTGTAAACTCTTTTCTGAGGGAAACTAACTGCAAATTTATGTAACTACTGTAGGAGGATCCTGCAGGGTTGGCTGCAACTTGTAGCTATGTGGAGATCAAGAGGTTATTTAGTCCAACTGATAAATCTGGTTTGGGAGACCGTGCCTATCCCTGTGTGTGTGGACCAGTGCAATATAAATAGAAATCATGAGATTTCTATTGCATCATAGCCTTCTCTTTTGTCTGCCCATCTTTCCATTTTCTCTGGATCTCCAGTTTTCTTTTTCTTTTTTATCTTTGTTTATTTTCTGGGGCAAGGGGACTCTGTAGGTCTTGTTGCTGCTACTATTCAAATATTAAAGGTATAGACTGAGATAAATAAAAATCATCCCCTTCTTTTTGTTGGCTTGGCATCAATAGCTGGCTAAAGAATACAGTTCTAAGAACTCTGCTAACATCAGCTGATGAAGCTTCTGTGTGCATCAGGGTCTTGACATGGTAGATTTCAGTTTGTGAGATGAAGGGTTTTTGATTTGGTAAGCCATGAAGAGTTGGACCAATTTCAACTCTAGTTAAAATAAGGAAAACTGTAGTTTTGGAGAAGTAGAAAAGGGTAAGAAAGAGAAGGCAGAAATTCATGTTTAAGAGTCGATCCCAGGATATTGCAAGCACTTTAAAAAACAGGTGAATATGATGGAAATTGGGTTAAGCCATCATCTGATTAGAAAGCTCAGGTTTTACAGACCACAAACGGAGAAATTAAGAGGCCAAATTAAAATTGCTTGGTTGTTCTTTAAAGGTAGGAGTATGCTTTATATCAAAGTAAAAACTAAAAATGCAACCACATATTAAAATAATCAAAATTTCTTGAAATTACTTTCATCATAGTTATTTAAATAAGTCTGTAGCTCATCAGTGCAATCATTCAAAGTAGGAGTACAGATTTGCATCTAGGCCAAATATGAATTCTTTGGTCATTCTGACTCTTCTTCTGGCTTCAGGCTGCCTGCAGAATTTAACAGAAATAGCAGGGCTTAAGACAAAGCTCTAGGGCTTCCAGAGGAGATTTTTAGATGGAGACATTAACTAAGTTACTGGATCCTTCTGCTTAAGAGTGATACATGCAAAGGAGAATTAGGTGAGGGGGACAGCAGAAAAGCATATGAACTTTTTTTTCTGATTCTTTTATTAGGCTGGTAGTATGATACATACAACAAAATATGTTTGTATGATAATGAGGATTCCTGTTTTCTGGGAAACTATCTGTACCTGGATTATTCTGGAAAGTTGTGTATTTTCTCATTATGGTGGACCTGTGTGTGTGTGTGTGTTTGTGCATGGTACAATGTGGTTATAGACATAAAATATCAATATTAAGTATAAATTTATATGCATTCATATTTTGAGAAATGGTGCATTTGTATCACTACAACTAATGGTCATTACATATTAACTGCGATTCTCTTACTTTCATCAGTGTTAGTTCATAAAACAACAATTTTCCCACATGAACATGTCTTTCTGAATTCCACACCATTAGTTTAATTTGTTGTTTCCAAACTGCCAGAGCGTTAAGTGAACATGAAGTTTAGTTTGAAATAAGTTTTACTGAAAAAACATACAGAAGAAATCTATGAAAATAGCCAGAATGTTTACCTCTGCTTCTGTCCTCAAATGTTGGGACAATAAAGATTTGTGAATAGTTTTTTGACAACTAGTCGTAGCATTTAAAACATGTCTTTCAGCTTGGGAGATTTAATGAACCCATAGGCAAGACTGAAGGTTTTTTTTTTTTTTTAAAGGCTGTTACATTGCAAAATATCACATGAACTTTTCTAGCTTTGAACTTGAAATGGCAATAGCAGAAAGCAAGGCACAGAATGTTTGCAAACATCTAGCAAGAGCAAAAGCTTTCACATCCAGCTTTGACAAAATTCAATCCAGTCTTTCACCTGCATTTTATGTTCTTGTTCTTATGTTCAATGTCCTCCATCACTTTTGGGTGCGTCTTGGTGTTTCCTTGGGGTTTGCTAGAATCATCAAGTTTTATGGTGATGATTTTTTTTATGCAATGCAATTGATTAGGCTGCTATATTTTCAGCAGATACATTGCACTTCTAACCTGCAAATACACACACTGCAAACTCACAACTGAAAGAATATGTTGGAGAGGATGAAAACGTAAAATGCAGAAATGCTTAAACATGAAAGTATTGTTAAATCAGATGCCAGTGGTGTTTGTTCAGTGCTAATGGAGAGATCTTGAACAATGATTTATAGGTTTTCACATTGTTATCGTTGCTATGGATTCTTTTTTTTTTTTTCTCTCTCTTGTCAGTGTAACTTGTATTATTTCTTTCATTCCACCTCAGATCCGTCCTCTTAATGTGATAGGGTTGATCGCTGTATATTGTTTTGCACAGAAAATTCTTGGAATAAAAAAGCAC
The DNA here is from genome assembly GCF_965140915.1 of Aythya marila. Classification (NCBI taxonomy): domain Eukaryota; kingdom Metazoa; phylum Chordata; class Aves; order Anseriformes; family Anatidae; genus Aythya; species Aythya marila. Next base: position 4,502,380 of record NC_139049.1, read on the forward strand.
AGTAATAGTTGGAAAGAATAGCTCTGCTTCTGTTTGCCTTTGAAGATTATAATAATCAGTATTAATATTGGACCATATAATTGATGACCAGAATCAACAGTATGACTAGTTTATAGTTTGTTTTTAAAATAAGGTATAGCAGACAACAGATCCCAAATGCAGACAGACAGATTTGTATTAATTTATTTTCTTCCCTTCTGCTAGAATAGATGAGATGTTTTTGTGCTAGTTTTACATGGATATTCTGGAATCCTAGGAAAATTAATTCAGACATAAGGCTATTAGTGGATGTATGTTGTGTATCATAAAAATAGCCTTGAGAATTAGAGCATTTTTCACCTACTGATATTGAAGTTTTCTTAAAGGGACAAAGCCCCTGATACTTCTCAGAGGAACTGGAAAAATATGTGGTTTTTATTTTATTAAATAAAAATGGAAAAGTCTTTTGAGAATCAGGGTGGACTAAGAATTTCAGCCTGGATGCTCTAATTTATCCATGTTGTGCTGCTATTGCTATGTGAAATAGGCTGAGCTCACTATGGGTGTAATAATGGCAGATGTACTGTCTGTATCAGTGATCTCTCATCCACCATGCCAGTGCAGCAAACATACAGAGAAGGTGTTAAAGATGACAGTCAGATAGATAGGTTTGAAAATCTTGCTATTTCTTTCATTTTTTTAAAAAAAAGGTCATGCAAAATTCTCATGTTTTAACAAGTTATTGGATTAGCATAATGCTGCAGTGGAGAGCAGAGGAGTTAAACATTTAACTTAAGAATTTATAGTGGCTCTCATCCACCTAAGCTATTGATGCGCTGGGAGGCTGCATGGCACCTTTGCAGTTCAGGCTCACAAGCTCTCTCTCATACAATACACCGCTACGATTCAAAGGTTAGCATTTACAGTGAACCATTCCCAGCAGGCAGTTCAATTACCTCAGTTAATTTATGACCATTGATAATTTGACCACCAGGGAAAGCTTTCCAGCATTTATGTATCTTCTGCTACACCAGCTGAAGTGATAATGCTGTGTGTGCACAGATGAAATCAAGATTTGAAGAATCCCAGGAGTATCAGTAAATCAGACTCTTTACAAAGTAATACTTAAGGTAAGTGGTAAAACCAGATGTTTAATTGTCCTTGGAAGTTCTGATCAGTGTTGCCAAAAACAATAGTTTCTTCACATTGCTTAAGTGTATCATCACGTTATATTCCACACAGCTTTCAGAAATTTGTATTGATACCTTAGCTTTCTATCTTCACTTAGATGTCAACAAAAAGAAATAGAAGTTCAGACATGCCCCAAAATTTGTGCCCAGGTGTAAATAATAATAATAATAATAAAGCCATGATGATGTAAACGCTCAGTATTTCATATCTTTAGAATGAGTTCATAAGTCCATTCTAATTTAATTAAACAAAAGACAATTCCAGTAGTAATGGAAAAAGGGAGATAGTATTTCTTAGGTGATTCATCTTTGCAGAGTTACTCAGAATTACTTACTCCTGGATCTTATCAAGTCCCGATCCTTTCTATATCCATTCCCCCAGACACCTTCTGTCAGGGTGAGTGTCTATATTAGCCTTTTTTTTCTTAAAGCTTCTGTGACTGAAGATTGTAGTTTAGAAGAGACTGACTAATGAAGTGATTTTTTTCAACTCAGAATTCATGTTTCCACCTTTGTTTTCTGAAGGGAACTTGAATGTTTGTTTTTTTTCAGTGCTGTACTGGACAATATCAAAGATGTGTATTTTAGAATCTGGAAACTATTCCAAGCACACAAAGGATGAGAAAGTGATTGGCAGTAGTCAGCCTGGCTTCACAAAGGTGAAGTCATGCTTGTTAGACCTGAAAACTTTCTATGATGAAATGACTAGCTTGGTCAATGAGGGGAGAGTAGTGGATATTGTCCACCTTGACTTCTAATTCATGCAGACACTAGACATTTCAAACTATATTAATTATGCTTATGCACATTTTTCTGATGTTACTTGAGTTCTCTTAATATTGAAGCTCTGTCTTTTAAGTTCTCCCAGATAATTTAAGAAATTATATAAAAAAAAAAATATAATATCAAAGCATTTTTATTCTTCTTCTTTAGGATAATTAGGAATGATTTAGTTTTGCTGGAGAGTAATTTGGGTCAATATTAATAGACACCCCAGAATATTTTCTTACCACTAAATGCATGACCTTAAAGTAATTTTGGTATATATATATAAAATATATATATATATATATATATATATCTCAATATGAATTAGGCACTGTTATCATCATAAATTCACCTTTCATTCTCATTATTTGGGAGTCCACAGTACAACTTGAGATATCTTTAATGCAGCTTTAGTGTATCGGACTAGATTCCAGTGAGAAGAGGTCAATGCAACATGTGTCTTATTTTGCCTACACTGTAATGCATACTGTTCTGCTATTTCAGGTATCTCTGGAGTGTAACATAAACTCAGATTTAATGACTTGGAACCTCCTGTTTCAACTGCTATTTTGACAACCTGTTGGCCTGCTATATCTTACACAAGTCTCTTCCATCCTTCATGGAGAGTGGCTAAATTGGCAGCAGGTTTTATGTGCAAGTTTAACATTTTTTCCCATGTGAATGTTCCAAGAGAAAAATGATGAGATGTGCAGAACTAAGTCTTGAGTACCTGACAAGTAAGTGGTCATCAAGTTTATTTATAGTATTATCATAGATACGAAGTGTTTCTTAATAAGAACTACAATGTTAATAAGCATAAGAGCCAGCTGAAATAGGAGAATTTACAACATATTTCTAATAACTGTCCTAGAGGTATGAACACAGCTTCCCAATACCACTGGATTTAGTAGAAATCAGGCATCTTTTTATCATCAATGATGTGAAAGTTAATTTCACTTTTCTAACTACAGATGGTCTAGAGAATGGTGTATGATATACCATAGGATATCACTGTGATGGTTTTGATACTTGGTGGCAAACTTCAGGGTAAAATTGGTGGTTACAGTAATTCCTTGAAATGAGACATACACCAGAGTTTAAGCTGTCCCATTACATTGTGTTTCTGTTTTAGTTAATGCTGCTTTCAGCTCTTCACAGGTTCCACTGGTTGCCTGGGAGGCATTTCCTTTCCCATGACCCTTACCTATGCTTCATGAGGACAAACATTTGAGATGCATTGGAAAGAACAATTCAGTTACAAGATTTTGTAACTGAAGTCTTAAAGCATGTTCTATGCATCAGTGAGTTACAAGGAGCAGAAAATGAGAAGTTGCCATGAATGTAAGTACATCAGAATCTGGCTGTGTTTACAGAAGTCTAATCATAAATACGCCTATGCCAACTATATGATATTATTTTGCCAGTACCTTGGTTTTATTGAGATCTGGATTTTATGTCTTTTTGTATCAGTGCATGGTGTCCTCGACTAATTATATGATTTTTTTGTCAGTCTAGGTCAGCTAAATGCTGCAATGACAAAGTATTTTTAGATAATGTGATAATAAAAATCAGTTTCACTGATTGGTAAAAACAGTGAACAAGCTAGATATAAAAAAGGAAAATGCAGGACTTAGCCTTCCACCTGTGCACTGCAGTTCTCCTTCGTACTCTCTTTTTAACATGAGAAAATATGTGTATCCAGCAGCCACAAAGTCAATGCTGTGGGAAGGAAATATTGACATTTGGACTGGAAGGAAGTGTTGTGCACTCTTTCCAGGTCACTATAATGAGTGGAAGAGAACCTGACTGCTCACTTGATGAGCATCTGCCAAACAGATGTAATGCCTGGAAATGCCTTATACTGCATTAGCACAGAGTTGTTTTGGGAATGACAGAAGTGTGGATTTTCTCTGTCAATATATTATAACAAGTGATTCCTAGGTGAGCAGTGTGGGAAGAAGGAACTGTCAGAGGAAATATATGAAAAAAAGCATTTTACGTTACTGTATTTTGGAAATTAACTGTATTCTTTTACCCTTTGGGGTTTGTTTTCAGATAAAAGTAATAAGAAAAAAAAACAAAACTCAAACTTAAAAGACTAAAATTGTTCTCTGCTTTTCTAAGACAGCAAAACTGATGTCTCTCTTGCTACTTCTCCTATGGGATGTAGCAGTAGCTGCAGATTGGTATAAGCAAATTATTCAGTCCTGAACTGAGGGATTGCTTGCTTACCATTTCAATTACAATTAAAGCTAGAGGGAAATACAATGCATACAGGATACATAATTCTAAGTCCCAGGTTCCTTCAGAAATATGTCAGCATTTCAAGTTTGTTAAACAGAGCTTATTTTGTCCCATTCATTCTAGAACATTTAAATCAGTGAAATGTTCTGCTTAAAATAAGCTGCTGTGATCTTTTTAATAGAGAAGATTCTGTGTTTGAAGCTACAGTCATTAAATGTTAATATAATAGTTAAAAATGAATGCATTAAAGAACCACGATCAAACAATTATATTTCACTTTATGGATTCAACTAATTAGTCTATCAATTGAAAATTAATTATTTTGTATTTAATTGCAGGTCATTTAACATATTTTTTTTCACTAGGAATTTGCTAGTCAAGTATCTTGTTGTGTCTCTTTGACTATAGTTCATTCAATAAGTTTCAATACAAGTGGATTACTTTAGAAATACAAGTTGATTACTTTAGAAAAGACATGTTGCTTCCCAGAACACTTTCCTGCTGAATGTAAGTCTTGGCTTCTATCCTGGAAACCATTTGACCACCAGAAACCATTCACAGATTTGGCTTTTTCACCTAAGACCATCTAGAAAATGGAGCAGCCTCTGCAAGTGCATTTTACAGCCTGTCCTTGGAAACTTAAAGTTAATTTCTTCATGCCTGATGCTATTGGACAAAATCAAGAGGCCAGACACTACAGACATGAAAGTTACAGTATCCTTTCTTTTTAAATTATAAAACTCAAGGTCATACTAATTCTGCTCTTCCCAAATATAAAAAATGCTTATATGTGGTTGACAGAAATATTGGTGATTTAAAATTCTAATTTCCATACACACTCACTATGATTTTATTTTTTTTGCATCTCGTCATCAAATGAAATGGGAAGGATACATCAAACATGATTCTGACATAAACAGTTATTAAGCTGACATCATTAGAGTCCTGGATAATACAATATTGATTTACTATCTGATTTCTGTTGTGGACACTTTCTTTGAGATATCCATGTGCAGGTACACTTTGCTGCCAACAGGAGGAGATGAGAGGGGCTAGACTGAGATAAGGAGAACTTTTTTTTTTTTTTTTTTTTTCTATGTGAGACTGTTTGATCAGTGTAGCAAACCAGAGTTGTCCTGAGAACAATCTGTAAACATAACGATCTAATGGGGGAGATGAAACTTAGGGATGTGTGAAGATACTTTTTCTCCAGTACGAAGTGAAAAACAGAGCAACTCATAGACTAATATCCACTTTCACACATGTGCAACATCTTAAGCATTTTATTTTGTTTTTGAAACAGTCCAAATACTTTGGCTTTCTAAGTATTTTGTAATTCCTGTATCCCTGTCATTGTAATTTGTGATGAAAAATGCTGTATTATCTTCATTGTAACCAAGCACTTCTTACAACCTGAGTCAACGGCAAAATCTTTTGAAGCTCAGCTTGTTGTACACGGTGCAATAGCAGCTTGTATGGCAATGAGCTTTTGAGAGGGTGAGAATCAGTGGGTCAGGCAATGAGAGAGGCTCCTGTTTTTCCTAGTAATATGTGCTAAAAAGGAGTTATATTTTCTGATCCATCCTCAGGAACAGTGTTGGTGGCTTTGCTCTCTTTCTAGTGGATAAACATTAAAAAAATATCTAGAGGGTGCAGTGCAGTGTGAAAAAATTGAAGTGTTTTAGTTTCTGTGCGAAGTTTTAAATGTAAGAAAGCAAAAGAGCTTGCAAAGCAAATCTAGCACATAGCTTGATTCTAACTTAAACATGTCTATTGACTCTGTATAAATATACAAGGCCTACCTGTGTGTGCTGTTGTTCTAGAACAGCTTATTGTGGTTTTAACAGATAACAGAGATGTCCTGTACCTGACAATATTACCTATTAACTGAATCGGATTTACCCACATTTAAAAATGGATTTCTAGCTAAACATTAGGCAATATTATACAGCATGTTACCACTGAAGTATATGTGACTGCCATTTTGGATTATATCTTGTCACTGTTAGAGTAGTTTTTCAGAAGCAGCAGTATTAGCTGTACTTCCTTAGAACTATAAACAGTCTTGGGGGACTGTCATCATTTTCCCTTAGCATCTAGATTGCTGTTTTTTTCATCAGACATCCTGATTATAGAACCTCTACCAGAATTAGTGCATGAAAGCTGGCTCACATATTTTTATGTGCTATTTTAGTGCAATCGCTACAAGGCATATTACTAGGCATAATCAACACAGAATTTCATTATAACTTTTCCGTATTCTCAAATTAAAAGTGTGGTTTACCATTACTCTTAATTGAGCATAATATTGAACAGACATCATCATGCTTCAGTTGTGGATTCGTACCCTCTGCGTTTAGTGTAGTGATGATGTGCCTTTAAAGTTCAGTTTGCTGATCTGTTAGAAAAGTGTATGTTTTGCCCGTGGATTTCTGTCAGATCTATAAGCTGTACCAACTCACCTTTTTGACTGCATGATCGTTATTTAGAACAGAGGCAAGAAAAGCAGTGGGAGAGCAAGGTCCAGGGATAAGTTAGCTGAACTTTTTTTTGGAAGCAGCCCTCAATTATGCTACATTAGGGGAAATATGACACCCTAAGATACTTTCTCCTAGTTAAATGTGCAGTTCAGCATGGCTACTCATGATGAATTTTCATTCCCTCCCCCCATAAAATCAAAATCAAGAAGAATGACTTGCAAACTTCTCGTTTGTTTGTGAGAGTTTGTCAGTCCCTCAGCCTCTAACAAAGACCAGGCATTCTATAAGCAGTAGTGTTAGTGTCTGATCTGTAATAGTCTGGGATGCGATTCTATAATTGATTTTTAAAAGTGTAATCGTGTGTTGTAGGCCCAATTTATTTAGGGTGATACCATAATCATTTCCTTGAGTAGAACAACCCTTTCTGTTAACCTACTTCTGGGAATCTTGTAAGGAGGTGATGTTTAATGTCATTTATTATGACAAATAGTTGAAACTTGAGATGTGAACCATGTTCCAATGTCATGTGTAATCTGTTCAGGAACATGTACCAACAGTTTTAATGCTTGCTGATGTTTCTGAACTGGCTGAGCTCACACAGAGCATTACAGACCTTTTAGAATAAATAACTGTTGTAGCAGAAAACCCACTTCTTGAACTATTAACAATACTAGATTGGAATTTACTGCCAGGACCCAAAAGATGGTGACCACAATTTTCTTAAGAGTTATAGAAGATCCAGTTCTTTTAATAACATATTCCAGGGCCTGAAATCTTTGGAAAATTCATTATTTTTTCTTATTTTCAACACTACTACCTTATAAAACAAAACAAAACAAAAAAAAACCACCTATTTTCAAGAATCTTTCACAATTTGAAAATGTATTTTAATAGTAGACCATGTGACTGTTATATTCTCCAATGCATACTGTGAACCAGAGATGTCCTAATATACTTTTCCCATGGATCAGTATCAAATATTGGATGCAGGTTCTATTCACTGTGTTAATCTGTAAGATTAAGATAAGTAGTATCTATTTTAGTAAAGATTCTGTTCTGTTGTATTTTAGTAAAGATTCTGTTCTGTTGTATTTTACATTCCAGATAGGTTTCAGCAAGATTGATGTTAAGGAAATGCTTCTACAAGGTAATAAAGCAGCCTAAGCTGTTATTCTAAGTTTGGGAAGAAAAAATAAAAATAAAAATAAAAAATAAAAAAAAGGAGAGAGAAGGAGATTTTGATGCTTCTCTCTTTAATGAAATCTCTTGAAATCTCTGAATCACCCTAGATACAGAGAATCTATTGTTCTTTTCACTATTTACACTCCAGGGAGTTCAGCACTCATTCGAGTTAACTTTGGATGCAATTCCAGTGGACTGAAAATTTGCAAATTTTGCCTTTGGTTGCAATTGTAACCATAAAAGATGCTAGATTGACACCACAAAATCCAACCATTGCATAATCTAAAAAAAAAAAATTAAAATTATTTGTTTCATACGACTGATTATATCCTGGGACCCTTACATGACTGCTTCAAAAATTTCAGCTATTTTCTGTTTTGGGATGAAGTTAATAGGTGTGGTAGGCCTCCAGACACACAGTGATTTGCCAGTGCAACTGAATCCCTCTCTACCAGGTTAAGATGTCACTGCTGCTTCACAGTGCAGAGGTTTACAATACTGTATCCACCATGAAATCCTGTAAGGGAAGAAAGATTTTCTGACCATACACATTGAATTATTCTTGCAATCTCATTTTCTGGAGCTGTCTGTAATAAACCAGCTTCCAAACTATGGAAATAGCAAGCTCCATGTGAGACTTATTTCATTTTGGACCTTCCGGGAATCCAAACAATAAAATTGCCTTCCAAATGAGACAGTTATGGAATCATCTTGGCAATTTCACTGGGCTTCATATTAGCCCAAACATGCTGATGAATCTAAAATGTACTCTGGTATTTTTCCAAAGGTTTTATTTTCTCACTGACTTGAAAAGTCAATATGTATGCCCAAATATCTTGCTTTTTTTTTTATTTTATTTTATTATTATTTTTTTTTATACAAAAACTATTGGCATATTCAGACTGTTTCTTGTAATGAGAATGTACTATGAATATTGTCCTTGATGTCCTTTCTGGCTGATCCCAGCTTGTTTCTTCTACAGATTATCTAATTTCCTTATAATTGTGAAGCACGCGGTAAAATTGTTCATTCAGTGAGCATGCCAGACAAGTGCATTTCCTGGTCAGGTTGTGTTGCTTCAATCTGTGTAGCAGATATAAAACAAGTCACCTGCATCATTTTAACCGTTGTCAAATAAATTCCAGTATGATTTTTAATACAGCTTGTATTCAGAAATCAATTCACTTCCTCATTCCATCTGTAAAAGTCCCTTGCATGCACCTCTTGGCTTTGGGGACAGGTGATTGTGCAGAATTTCTGCAGTCTTGGCAAGTTTTGTCTCTGCTCTTCATAGGAGCTGTAAGACTGCATAGCAGCTCAATGAATGCTATAGCTTTATTTACCTCCATTCTGTTAAATAAAGTTCCTGTCATTTTCCTAACTGTGGTGTCAACACAGGTAGCCTAATACTTGAGGAAAAGTGTTTCAGGCAGGTTAGATTGGAGTTTCTTGCATTTCTTACTGGCTTGCACGTCCTTTTGGTTTAGCCCTGTTATAATAGATACACTGGGGTCATACAATGTATTTCAGCACCAGTACCACACATCCACTTAATCCCTTTTCTCCATGTTTTCTTAGTTTCAACCGCAGTTCCTGCTGAGAGGTGAAAGAAGAGTTTCAGCAGTATAGCAGTGACAGAGAGGTGACACTGCAAGAAAAAACAAATTTTGTGTATTCATGTTTCAACAGTGATTTACATGGGACATGCATCATTGCTGCATATTTCCAACTGTTTCTGGTATACGTAGGACTCTAAGTATAATTTTATAAGCTCTAAGTAATTTTATAAGCTTTTGAGGCAGCAATTAAATCAACCTAGAAATAGTATGGCTTGATAAGGTTCTCTTTGTATGATCTACAAAGTGTGTGATTTAATACAAGAAAGTCTATGAAGTTTTAGAGTGTTTTTACTGTTATTATCATAAGCTAATTCCTATTGATTTGATAATAGAAAATGAATACTTAATACTCACTTAGTGCTACAAAGTGCTTTACAAACGTAATTAATTTACACTTCATTAGTTAATTCTTTTTAACACAGACTTAATGATCATTTAGACACAGTAAGATCCAAAGTATTTTCAGTTTCCATAGCACAATATTTGTATTGTAGTTCAGGAGCAGTTAAGGATGAATTTAAACATCATGTTTGTTTTCAGCCCATTACTTGATGCTGCAAGCATGTGTTCTCCATTTGTTGTTGTTAAGTGAAATCAGTAGGACCACTTATTAAATGAATAATATGTTTTAAGATCAATATAAGCAGTAACTAATACATGAATAATGTAATCTAATGCAGCCCCTGGATAATTTTCATACCCAAGATGCAGAATTTTACTCATACTACATGCATAGGCTTTCCTTTCCCCCTCATTCTCCTTTTCCTTTTTTTTTTTTTTTTTTTTTTTTTTTTCTTCCTTTCCAATTCAGCTAGAATAGAAAGAATTGCCATGCTGAAGACTATCAAGCACAGTATCCAGTTCCTAGGAGATGCCAGCTACAGATGCTATAACAGAGCATTCAACACAATAATTAGGACAATCTGCATTTTTCCTCTGATGCCCAATAATTAGCAATTGTCTTTAGCCACAAAGTAACCGGCATTTAGACCCAGTTTTTACATCCATTCTAAATCTTCCTTTCTTAATTCACACTATAACGGAACATTCCTGTAATTAATACAAAGTGTAATCCCTTTTAAATCTTCCAAGTCTTGTGTTTATTGGCAGTTCTTCTTGAAGTCTGTTTCTGTGTTGTACCTTTCATAAGACTGCAATTAGTGGTTTTTTCAGTTTTGACTGCCTTGTTCTTATCTTCTGAGACAAAGAGAACAGAAGTTTAATCTACCTTCATTGTTTATATTTCTTAGCATCTCCTTTGTGATTAATCTTTTTCCAAATCAATAGTCTTGGTATTTTTAGTATCTGTAAATATACCATTCCTAGATTTCACTCCTCAATTGCTCATTTTTTTTTTAAATCAACTGACTAATGATGAACAAGATTAATGACAACCATATTGCCAATTTTTAGACATCTGTCTGAATTTGAAATGTTGGTTCCCCCCAAAATTGGAGGGTTACAATGAATACAGAAGTTAGAAGCTTAAAATTCATTGTGTTAATAAGGGAGAGAATAATGATTCTGTATTTTTGAATGGTTCTTAAATATATTCCTAGATTCCTCTTATCTAATTTCTTTTGATTTTTGGATTGCAGCAATATTTTCCAAGAGACTGTATTTAGGTATCTGTGATGCAGCCCAGTTAAGTAGGATGTTGTATCATGCCATAGGTTTACTTGTAAGGAAAATATTTTGTGCTTATTTCATTTCCACATAATAAAGAAGCTCTTTCTCTTTTAACATACAGTTTTTTTCAAACACGAATTTACTGTCATAAAAAAAGGTAATTTATTTTTTTTGCTTAAACATTTGTGTGCAAATTCTAATGTAGGTTGTTTCTACTACACAGAACATATTTACTAACATTTTGAATGGGAACATCTAAATAAAATGTTCTTTGTTAAAGTATTTAATCTGAATGTTATTAAATTTATATGAAATAACATACCTTTCTGAATCATGGAAAACCCTTGATTTTAACTGCAAGGTGTCACATATTCCATCACAGGGAAAACATCCTGGATATTTTAACTTGCTCAGTTAAGGTACATCAGTCATCCCTGCTAAAGAACATTATTTCTTTCACAAAGGTGATTTCATAAAAACTTAAAAATTAATTGCCCGTGACCCTGAACCATACTGTGTCCTGGCTGGCATGGTAAACACTGTGGTTTGCCAACTGTGTTTTCCTTTTTAAACTTTTGCAACATCAACTGTTACTGATTAAAACAGGCTAGTTCTGCCAACCGTGTAGAGCAACAGGAAAAGAGCAGTCCCCACAGTCAAACACAGACGCATATACATTTACACCACTGTCTTTTAAGACACAATTAATTTATTCACACTTTCCTAAAAGCAATTAACAACAGGCAGGAGTTCTAATGAAATAATGTGATGATTACCCACAGGGACTATTTGTAATGAACATTACAGAGTAGCAACAACTTCAAAGTGTTTACATTAAGACGTGATTAATTACAATGCCATTAAGCTACATATTGGCTAAAATGTAGACCCAAATTTAGGGATATTTTAATTAAGTAATTGTGTTTATTGGTATATTCCCTGCCTAACTAATTTTGTTGAGGGGGTTGGCTTATTTAAGAGGGTGCTGGAACTCTTTTCTTGCAAGATCACCAGCATTCAGCTCACTTCTTGCACAAGTGTCATTTTCTACAATGTAATGGTCTAGTGAAGTGGGTTTGTATTGAAACATTTAGATGTTTCAGTTAGAGTAAATGTCTATTTATGGTAGTTACTTGGAGCTGTACAGATGAGCTCTTAAGGGAATTAACTTTCTGTTAAGGTTAAACGTGCTGGTGGAAATTGAGTTTAGGGAGCTTGTTATAAAACCTGTCAAAAATTTAACAATCAGATTCTTAATTTCTGCATGGCTGAGCATTGAATCAAACATGCTCATTTGGAAAAATATTTTATAATTAAGGTTTTATCAAATGTCTGACTTTAGTTTTGCTATGTGTGACACTTTATTCCAGGTTTCTTTGGTGATTTAAATAAAACCTTTGAGATGTGGGCCTAGGATTTTTCATTGTTTAGATGTTTAGTGTGTTTAGATTTCAGAGAGTAATATGTAATCTAAGTCCTGTTTTGCAAAACAAAAAGAACTGGTAGTTGTTATAAAGGTGAAATTAAAAAATATTTGGGGACCTTTAGGTAGAATAATTATGAAGTATTATATGAATATATGAAGTATTTTCAAAGAATTTATGCCAGAAAGTGAGATTTATAGGAGCACATAAGTGAGTTAGAAGAAAAAACACAGTTTGAAATCAATGAGATACATGCTTCTAAGGAATTATTTAATTATTTTCTTCAGTACTTAAGAAAGTACTTTAAAAAGAAGTACTTTTAAAGACGTTTTAAAAAAGTTTTAAAAAGTACTTTTAAAAAAATGAAATACCATTTTTAGAAGACTCTCAGATGCTTTATAAACTATATTGTGTGATATAATTTCGTAAGTGTTGGTATCACTGAACTCAGAGAAGTATTTGACTCCTCTTGCATTAAGATATTGTTGCAATTGAAATTGTTACTTGTGTTCTAGTAACCTCAGTACTGAATGTCAGACTTTTGAGTGAGGATGTCTTGATGTTTTAGCAGATTGCTTGCAATGCCATTAAAAATACTGTCTTTAATCTGATTCACTTTTTCCCCATAGCAAGTTTTGAAATCAGTATCAATAACAATGATAAATGATAAATCAGTAATCAATATCAATGATAAATGCTATCTACTGACTCAGTAAACTAAATCTGCTTTCTTGATTACATTGTCTTGCTGAAGTGCTTTGAAAGCGTGACATTTTAAGCAAGGAATAATACTGTTTTCATTATGAAATCCCCCAAATCAACATAATCAAGTAGTAATTAACATTTACATAAGGTGACTTTCCAAATCAGAATTAATTCTCTTATCTTGGATTCACAGTCTTTTTCTCTATGTAATGCCCCAGCATCTCATGAGCATGAGGAAAACTAGTTTTAAGATAACTGGAGTTATTTCTCTTGAACACATGACACATTCACTTGCTTTTAGAACAGTTATTCAATATAGGGAACAAAAAAGCTAGTGCTAGTGAAAATATAAATGAAATAACATTTGTGCTCTGCATTAAAGTTATAAAGACCAAGTAAATAATTTGGCCCGCATGCAATAATACATAAGAAGTGTATTATAAGAAGTAACTGGTGATGATCTCAGTGTAGTAAATGAACTTAATGAGGCTATGCAGATGCATATGTTTACACTGGTGCTTTTTCCACTGAATTTATTGATTGTTGTGTTATTTGTGCAACTTCAGACATAAAAAGCTGTATTTAAAAAAAATCATAAAATCATTTATATTTTTAGAACTTTACTGATCCTAGTACTGGGAAGGTGAAAGAAGGACATAACATTTGTGTTCATAGGCAAGCTCCTAGTTTTAGATCATCTCAGGAGAAGATGGATGGTTTCCGCTAGGACATGTTAGCTGAATGCATTGGATGATTTAGTCTATTAATTAATACTTCAAATTTAAACTTGTTTCAAATATCTGGCCACTGACTTGTGAAACTTTTCTGTGCTTCCTTCAAGATCCTGTTTTTCGTTTTCATGAAGGTACTTGGCACACTAGTCAAGTCTCTTGTCAAGCTTTTGGTAAGATAAATATACCAGTTCCTTTGTAAGGCACTTTTTAACATAATTCTTATTAAGGCAAGTTTCTTTTTTCTAATGTATTCTGTAGTCTCATAATTGTTTCGCTAAGCCAATTGTAAGAGAAATGTTGTTTATTCCAAATAAACCCAACTGAATAATTGCTGCTCTCCAGCCTTGAGCTGAGGATTAATTCCAAAGCTCCTATAATAGCTATAAAAGCACTACTACAAATTGTTGTGATAGGGCTCAAGTTTTATAATTTAAACATTTGTACCTAATGGACAAGATCATAAGTGGGAAAATATATAGTAACTTTATGAATAGGATACAATGTCCTTGGTATGAAGTTAAACAGAGTTTTGAAATGAAATAAATGAGAGTATTCATTCTGTTTTATTTTATGCCCATGTGAATATAGCAAAAAAGCAGTTCATACTGCCCCTATCCATGTCTTTTCTATAGGCTACAGCTGTCAAGGAAATCATGAAAAATCACACACCCCACTCCCCAGTAACCCCATTTCTGTGTGTTTCTCATGTACTAGAAGTAGAGGGCAGTTCTGAAAACCTGAGTTAAGCTGTGGACATTAAAATTACCAAATCCAGTAAATCATTTAAAACAGCCATAATGAAACAATGCCAATGTAATTAAGTATAAAAACTCTGCAAATTATACATTAATTCTTCCTTTAAATTTTCTGCATCGCTTTATTTAAAAAAATAATAATAATAATAATAAAAACCTGAGCACATCTGCTGATATAAAGTTGCTATGTATAAATTGTTGGAAAACTACTTATCTTTTAATAGCTCCATTTCCATTACATACATATTCAGATGTGTAATTATGGCAATCCAAAAACAGTCTGTATAGTGTACTATTAAATACAAGGCAGATTTTAAATAGAAACAGTAATACAGGTAGTACAGGTTATTAAAATACCTTGTTTGTGTTACTACTTAATAGAGTAGTGATAAAGCCCAACTTTTAAAAATTTTGATTTATATAGAAACCAAAGTTTCTGAAAGCAATATGGTAGCATTCATAAGAATTGCAACCTACTGTAGATGGTCTTTTAATATCTGAAAATTAAAACACAGTGATTCTTGTCAAAATATTTTGAGTATTGAAATGTTTTCCACTTGTGCTCATAACACCTGAAAATTGTGTTGGCGTTTTTACTTTCTTTTAAATTCTTACATTTTTTTTTTTTTTTTTTTAATCAGATTTTATTTCAGCAGTTCAAGTTCAGGGGAAAAAAAAAAAAGGTTTTAAAATTCAATTTATTTCCATTCCATAGGATCTATAAGAGAATGATTGTTAATTCTTCCAAACAGTATAGAGAAATAAATATTTAAATCTTGAGTTTACATAAAATAACATTTGAAAATTAGAAGCAGTTTTCTTTTTGTTTTCATTTTACCTTCAATGCTTTTCTGTATTTTCTAAATTTTGGTGAAGAAAACCAGAAATGAATGAAAAGGAAAATCTCTGAATAAACGGATGTTTCAGAATCAGTAAGTATTGTTTTTTTTGTTGCTGTTTTTGTTGCTGTTGAACCATACATGTAGATTGTGTTTTGGTATGGCTCAAGTTATTGCACAGAAGGCTTCTTAGAGGGGGAATTACTGTTTTCTCTAGCCATTTGGGGTATTGTTCCTACTAAACAAAGGTAACTTCTTGATATAAAGTAAATCTAGGGTGCTTTGAATGTTGTCTAACAGGCATTCACAACAAGCAGCAAGCTCTGACTTTCTGAATACCAGTGAATCAGTTTTGAACTGTGCCTTTGCAGTTGCAGGAGTTCGTGGAATATGTTGCACATGTCTTGAGGCATTTTTTGAGGTAAAATTTACCAATAAACAAATGAAAGGATTGTGATTGAAAATAGATGTGTCTAGATTGCATTAGTTAACCTCTTCTATGAGGAAAGTAATTTACGAATATGAACAGAATATTCTGTGCAATAGGGCTGGAGTTAACTTTGTTTGCTAAGATTGGGTATCTAGTCTGAGCCAGTTACCTAGCACAGTGCTCCTGGGAAAGGGGACATTGTTCGTACAACGGCAAGGCAAACATGATATGTGAATCACTTTCTTGAAGTGTGTATCTTAACTGATTACAGAGGTAGCCAAGATGACTAGCATATAAAAAATGTCTAACTTTTGGATGGTTCATGAATCCCTCTCCAAACAATTTATTTTAAATGGGCATATTTCATTTGAACACATTAGTCTTTAAAAAAATTGGAGTCTTTATTTCCTTACCTTCTTATTGTCTCCAGAAGATGCTCATGTTTCAGCTACTTTCAATACCTAGAAAGGGATAAAATAGAGCTTTTAACTTTGCATATTAAGGGAGTATTTTGGACAAAGAGACTGAAGATTGTTCTTTCTCTGATACAAGAATGGTCCAAACATTTAATTGTCAGAATTAGACTTGGATTGTATAGATGCAATATTATTCCTATTTATGTGACTTGGAACACTTCTTAAATTGATGTAGGATATAATATATTTCTATAGTATACATATATGTGTGTATATATATATATATATATATGTATACTATACATATAGTATACTCGATGTATATACTCAATATACATATACTCGATGATCTTGAGGTCTCTTCCAACCTAGATGATTCTGTGATTCTTTATTGCAGTATCAACTCTTCAGCTGAATGCTTTTCTTTGACACTTTCTTTGCAGAAAGCAAATTATCTCAATGGACAGAATTGCGCTACTTCCTCATAACGTCATACACATTCAGATAGATGGTTTTAAGACATTATTTTGATTATATTTCAGAGACATAAAATCAATTTTCTATGAAGATGAGTGTATAATTAATGAATTATGTAAAAAGATAGTGGTTAATGTGTGCATAAATGGCAACACAGCAAGAGAAACTGACTTCACGCCTACCCCTTCACCTACTCATTTTAACCATTTTTGTTGTAACAATCCATGCCATTTCTTGATCTGTTTCCATATAATTATATTGAAATAATCTTTCAGATTATTCAGGCTTCTTTTCCAGAAGTCTCCGCTGTTCAGTCTTTTATGAAGCCAGTTTCTCTTCAGTCCCTGGTCATCTATTGAAGGACTTGTCCAGAACTTTTCCACGCTTAGCCAATACAGATTTTTTTTAGGGTTATGAATTGCTACACTATATACTATATATATATGCTATACTTTATATATATAATATATATATAATATGCTATACTTTAATTTAACAGAAAGTCTGAGTTTGACAAGGAGTGTTGTTGGCTTTATTCATGTTTATCTATGCATCATCCTCAGAACTCATCCTAGAAAATAGTACATAGTTACATAGTAGATATTCTAAAATACATTTCTGCTTGTTATTTCTATTGTCTTCTCCATTTTTAGATATTTCTATTTCTATAGGTCTTTTTACTGAAGTGTTATTTTATATTCAACATTGGCTTTGTCCCATTTTATGTGTACCCCATTTGTTTCTGTGTTCTCCTTCCAAAAGGAATCCATGTTTCCTTTTGCCTTCTTAGTTATTGTTTCACAAGTAATAAATAGCATTCCTAAGAACATGTATTTCCTTGCATCTCTGTGTTTAATTTATTCTTATTAGTCGATTCCTCTGTCTATTCATAAAGCTTTATTTTTTATTTATTTTTTTTTTTTTCTGAAATCTCTTAGTCTCCTATAACATTTATTAGCATAAGTAGCAGCATCTGTTCTCTGTTATCAAGGCAGTTTTGGTTCAGGTGTTGATACTGTGACCTGCAGTGTTCTGTAGGGCTTTATGCTTGTTTTCAGTCTGTATTGGAGTACTGAGCTTAGTAGTTTGTGAATACCTTGCCCCTTAGATATCTCAGTGAATCATGGCTAATCATACAGATTAAATCATAAAATAATTCAACAGCATGCTCTTCTTGTTTTTATATATATAGCTTTCTTCAATAGCCTCAGTGTCATTCATCCATTTGGAAATGAAGAGCTATATTTGTGCTATGTATGCTCAGAAAAATTAAAGCAGAACAAAGCTCTCCTAATGGGATATGTATACTTCTGAAGTTTTGAGTTACATTGTGACAAAGGAGTGCTTATTCCCTTAATAAATATTATCCCATGCAGAGAGGTTTCCTCTTTGAACTTGTGTGAATTGACTAAAGCTTTGTTACAGGTCTCTCCGGAGAACTGACATTCAGGTTGCTGACAGAACCCTATTCTACTCTCTCTTTCTCCTCTCTGGCTTATTCATGAATAATACAGTGATGTCCTGTGTAAGATAATTCATTTTCTCTTGAGAGGCTTCATTGTAGAATAATGATTCACATTATCCATAGGCCCCAGATTATCAGTCGCAGTACAAACATCTGTGCTTGAGGAAAGTTATTACCAGCTAAACAGATGAACTTTATGATCTAGAAGTACCAAACTATTAGGGTACCCTTATTTGTGACTGGCCCTGAGTTCTGCATAGAAGCTTCAATGTCAGTTACATGCGTGTCAAGCTGCAATGAATCACAATTCAAGAAAGAAATGCTTAAACCTAGGTACAAATGTAATGATAGTTTAACTGTTGCTAATATAGCTACATTTCTGATATTGTGCAGATTGATACTAGCTCATTTTTGCTGTCACCATATTTTGGTTGTCATTCCACATCCACAGAGACTGTTTCTGGAATCATTTACTTCATTTGAATAAAACTTGTATCTAGAGATACAAGCACCAGTGTAATGACTTTCATGCTTCTCTCATTCTTAGTAAACTCTTAGGAACTGTCCTGTCCCTTTCCCACCGTGTTCTCTACTGCTGAGTTGCTGTACACTTACTCTGTATGGCTATGTCCAGTCCCTTCCCACTTGCTTATTCTGTTTCCTTATCCCCACAGACAGGTGTGTAAGGACAGAAACTCTCCTCTCTCAAGAGCAGCAGTGTGGAGGGAGATGGCACACCAGCTCTAAGTTCAGGTACATGGTCCATTTGACCATCCTACCACTAGTGACAAACTAAAAATACTAGACATCTGCTTCTCATAAGTTTAAATGAAAATTTCCACAAATAAGTCATACTAGATCAACAAAAACTAGCCTGATTGGGTTGTTTCAACATTTCACCATACAGTGGAATTCATCCAGCGTTTAACTCACAGAGCTGGTAATTTTGTATGTTTCCCAGTATTTCTCATTAGGAAACCTTATTTTAGCACATTTCTAATTTTGCTAGATTTAATGTTGTTTGTTTTTCTTAGAGAGGGATTCCATGAGCTTTTTGAATCTTGTTTTTATTGCTAAAATTTATGAAAATGCATCAGTTCCTAACTAGTTAAGGAAATAAAGGAAAAGGTTTTTCTTCAAAGGTAAATATTTCTATTGACCCTCCCTGGAAAAACCTTGGTGCCACTGTATTTGGAAGAGGGATTGAAAATATGGCAGGAAGCATGCCTTGAGTTTCTTTTCCAGTCCAAAGAAATGTAACATAAGCATTTGTAAAATATGCAAGTTATGCATTCTCAGATGTTTTTCGGTTTTATTCTTTAAATATCACATCTGCACTAGACAGTCTTCTGTCCAACCCTAAGTGGTTTTATTACTTTTGTTTACCAGTCTGCAGTAACTGCAGAGTATGATTGATACTGAAATAGGGACACTGGCTTTCCCGTGCATTCGGTTATTTCAGTTAGTCCAGTGAATGTTCTTTGTAACTCTGGTTTTCATCTGTGTTGATGAAAGTATGAGGTACCAATCCATAGTCATAGAAAAATTCCTAAAAGTTTGAAAGTGATTTTGCATACAAATATCTTGGATGTGATATATTCTGGTGTTATCCCGGGCATTATATAATCCTGTAAACACCTCAGTTCCCAAGTACTATTCTCCTTTAAAACAATATGTCAGTTTCTTATAAAGTGCTTTAACTTGTTATTCTGTACAGTATACTTTTTGTCGCAGTGTTATCAAGTTTCTCTTTTGAGAGAAGTGGAGAAAAACAAAATAAAACTTCAGGGAGATGGGAGCCATCTGCCACTGTTCCAAAGGACACCAAGGGGATTTCATCACTTTTCTGTTTTTCAACCAATGGCAGATTGTGCTAAGTCAGGCACGTATTAATTTAAGAAATGCCAGTGTTTCTGATTCATAAAGCTTTCTAAAAAATTGACTGGCCCATATTGTTTCAGAAAACATTTTCAATGATCTATCTGAAGCAAACCATATGGACATTTCAGCTGATCAGATAGGAATCAAAAATAAACATTTGGGCAGCACACTATAAAAGCAGTTTGCCCAGATAAATATGGAGATAATTATTGACAATTGCTAGAGCTGGTCAAGAACAGAATTTTATATTTTGGAAAAAACTTTTTTTCCTGCATTTATCGAAAATGGAAAAATACTAATACAGCTTACAAAATGAAATAAAACCAGAATCAATCAAAATCTTTCATCTCAATACACAAAAACAGTTCTGGTTTGTTTTGAACTTTCTTGATTTTCCAATGATACGGTTTTGTTAATATTCATTATAATATTATTATATTTATATCTAATATATTCCTAATGTATATATCCAATGTATTTATATTGGATATTAATTTTTTCATGTTGGAGAAGTTAGATTAGGTGGCTTAGAGTTTCATCACAAGGATTTTGTGATGCCATGCTTCTTTCAAAATTACTTTTTTAGACTAGCTGTGGTCTGCCTAATGCATAAATAAATAAATAATTCTGCCTCTTGGACTTGATACCTTTGTGAAGGTGCCATCTATTCTCAACTTAATTATTTCCCTTTAAAAACTGAGAATCTTTCACAAATTTTCATGAATTAGAAGCATGAGGCTAATAGGGTTTTCTGTGTATCTGATGCAGTCCCCTCCTTCCATAGACATAGCATCATGTAATACTGTTATATACTTTAAAGGGAGCAAAGCTTTTTCTCCTTGCTATTCCTATAGGAATGCACTTACAGAACTTGCGTGTTAAAACATCTCACAGTTTCCAGGCTAAATTTATTGATTTCCAATTAAGAACCATTTGTTATTATGCTCACATTTTCTTTTAGCTCACATAGCTATCTTACGTGTTGAGCCTTCCTGCAGACATCCAGGATTCTTCTGGCCTTTTTCTTGCTAGACTGAACAAGCTCTCTGTCCTCTGCCTATGATGCTTCATTTCGGATAATGCCAGCAGCCTTACGCTTCACTTATTTCACTATGAATTCAAATTGAACATGGATGAACATAATAGTGGTAGTACACTTATTCACTGCATATACTGAAGATGTTGCAGGTATGTTTGCTTTTACTGACAATAAAAGCTGCTCTGTATAATTTCTGTAGAAAACAGCTTTTCACTCTTCACTGGTTTTAATAATAGTTAGGGGACCTCTTGTTGGAATGTTTAACTATAGGCTTCTAAAGTTATGAGAGTTCCTTAAGACTGTTTTAAATAGTTGCTTCAAAATGCATCTAAAAACAAATGAAAGTCATGGCTGCATAGTAAAGATGCATGAGGTTATGTTTCCTGTATTGAAATCCATTGTTTCGTGGAAGATTCCTAAAAATTCTACGACAAGAATTGATGTTAGCGAACAAGCGTTGTTCGTCCAAATGAAAGCTCAGGTGGAAGTGAAAGCCAAGCAAAATCCTTTTCTTTTTGTGCATCATCACCATCCATAAATATTCCATAAGCTCAGTTAGGGCCTAAGTTACACCTGTAAAGTTCATTCTGCAGTGAGGTTGCAGAACTATAAATAAAGGACAGGAATGATTCTGCAATTGGTAATCCAGGTCAGATTCTCAGTGGGTATAAATCATCAGACATTACCAACTTCAGTGGAGCTCTTCTTATTCTTAGTACCTGCCATGCAGTTTATATGTCTGCCAATGTTTGGTGAGAGAAAAGAGAACATAGCTCACTTTCTCATAGGCTCTTCAAGGCTCATGCAATAAAATAATGTATTGTTTTGACATTAAAGTAAAGAGATGAGATTTGGAATGCAAAGCAGAGATAAGAGCAGCTGAGTAGGAAGGTGACATTCCAACAAGATCATTTTTTTCTGGTGGCTCTGTATTTGCAAATTTTGATATATTATGATCTAAAGGAGATGGCTAAAGTTATCAATGCAGGATAAATTCTGCACTGCCATTGTCAGAGCAGTTATTTATGTGCCAACAAGATGCTATAACATAGAATATCAATCACAGAGTAGAATAGCTGCCAATTCTAGTCTTCATTTTTCTGTATTTTATGGAACCACTAATTCTATTCTACTTCTAGCTGAATTTCTGTGTTACTGGATTAGCATAGCTGCAATCTTGTGCTTTGTGTATGCCATATATTTGAATGGGTATATGCTGCAAACATATTATTCCTATGAAAATAAGTTTTTGATTCTGTAGAACACATTCAAAGATGAGTTGTTGGATTATAACGCTTTGTACAACTTGCAGTATAAATGCATAGCCAAAGCTACTCTATGTTGATTTGATTCCATATGCTAGTTTCTCCTCAGTGAGCATATCCTCCTCCTTAGGTTTCCATCCAGCTGACAAGGATGGAACTTCCAATGCTACTTCCTTTCTACTACCTCACTGTGAGACTGAATCCTTCGTTCCTGGGTGGCAGCAGGAACCTTCTGTGTTATAAATTAGACCACACAATTTACTGGTCTATTGAAATTATTTTATTAATCAAGTAAGCAGACACAAGCAAAACAGCGCTGGGTGGCTGGGGAGTCTCCGCTCCACCACAGCACGCAACTTCCCCTTTCCAATGTCGCTGTTTTATAGCATTGAAGTTCCGGCTTGTTGAGACTTGTCGAGACCTGTCGACTTGTCAAGACCTGTCCTGAGACAGCGCAGTCTGTTGTTGGGGGTCGTTATTCTTCCTCCGGTGATCATGCATTGTGCTTGTGTTCAGGTGGGGGCAAAACAGGATGTCTTGCGGTGGGTGGGTGGTATCTTACAAAATCTTTGTTTTAACAAGGATGTTCACCCAACCCCCCTTCCCCATTTGTCCCCATGTTACAATGCCGTGAGTTGTGAAACCGTATCTCCTCAGTAGATTCTTTAAATTCTCAAGGACAATGAACAAACCCCTACTAATTTATCACATTCTGTAAAAAACAGAGGTTTTTGTTCTCCAGCAATGAAAAAAACTGTACATAAGCTAGGTATATAATTCCATTTTTATCTGGGCATCATAGTTTTAACAAATCAGTCATTGAAGTATCATCAGAAGGGAAAAAAAGTCAAAGTCCAGCTCTCATAATCATTTTTTCAGTTCTCAATTAAAATTAACATTTGCCTTTCCCTTGTGAAGCTCTTTTTTATTTATTCAATTTATTCTTGGGAATTTGATATCATTGCTGATCTTACCAAAAAAAAAAAAAAAATCTTTGTAAAAAGTAATTGAATCTATTGTTTTTGTTTTAAGTATAGTTTTATTTTTACAGGATCCACAGTCTTCACAGTCTTAAGGTGCAAGTATATCTTTGCACTGAAAAAAAAAAAAAAAAGCAGAGTGCATTTACTATACACTTTTAGGTAATATAAGACCAAAAGCATGTACTAGATATACTTTGAAATGAAAGCTTCTATGTGCACACACATCAGTTATACGGGATTCCAAGGTCTGAACTTCATGTGGTCTTAATGCCCAACTATTCCTGAGCCTCAGCAATTATGACGAAGCAATACATGACTATTCATGGAAAACAGGTTCTTACGTCTGTTAAAGGAATGGAAGGGCATGTGTAGAACTACCTCAGAATAGTAAATGAGATAATGACATGTAAAAGTTTATCTTATTAAAGGCTACTGGAAGACTCTTCCAACCTAGAAATTCTGTGATTCTGTGATTCTGTGACTCAGGTGGGCTTCCACTTTAAATCAAATCCAAGGAAATGAGTTGATCACTTCCTGAAAAGGTTAATCACCCAAGTCATTTGTACTTCCTTCCCCTTGAGGGGGAAACACAAACATTAATAATTCCTTCTGTTAACTACTTGTTCAGTATCATTTAAATCCTTTCAACTTGCTGTGCCTATGAAAAGTACTACATCAGCAGCACTGGAGAATAACTACAGTTTTTTTTTCCACAATATCAGGTACAATATGGACTGCTGCACAGTAAGCTTCTGTAAGAACCATATGGCTGATTTAGAGGAGATCATATAAGTTCCTAATTAAACATACCAAAATTCAGTGAGAGACTAGGCTATGTTGCTCTTTGAAAGCACTATAAATCAGTGTATCCTTTTGTAGATTTTATAAAAGTCTAATAAATAAAAATAAGCTGAAGCAAGTACAGTGCTAGAAGTGCTTCTTGCCAAAGTGAGAATAAACTATACAATTACCAAATCAGGGTAAGAATATTTTTGTATGTTAATATTGCATTATAAGCAGAGCATGATATTAGTCAAGGTGCCAGATGAATATAATCAATATTGAAACTTTCATGTAGAAGGGCAAGAACGTATTCCATTTACTTTTAAATGAAACTAAAGAATTTGATTAGAAGTCATGTTTCCAGATTAATACCTAGTATCTCGAGGCTCAGACAAATGGTCACATTATCCACCTCAACGCTTAAACTGTAGAATCTATCTAAAGTGTAAACTTTAGCTCTCAGAAAATTGGAAAGGAAATACACTTTAACTGTTAATATTACAAAACTAGAAGATGAGAAAGATGCAAAACAGTAAGTTTTAGGGGAATAATTAGTTACAAATATAGGTGAGGTAAAGGCGAATATGGTACAAGAGTGGATAGAGTTAAGGCATTTCAGGAAAGTGGGTGCTTTTATTAAAGCTTAATGTTGGACATGAAGAGCTGGAGGATAAGATAACGTTGACACACAAAGTTCAACCTGCAAATGAGAAAATGTGATGTGTAACAGGGATTTATGGCAGAAGAATTATCCTTGTACTTCACTTGAAAAATATTTAAAAGCTGGATGTTTCCTGGGTTTTTGACTTTTAGTCTTTCCATAGTAGCTGTTAAGCCTGGAGAGCAACAGCTTCTTATTGAATTGCTGAGAAAACTTGTTTACTTAATTTTTATCATAGCTTTTATCAAACTTCAAACAAATTGAATGGGAAACATGGCTTAGTATCCAGTCATGTGATTCAATCACACCAAAATAAAGTTTATGCTGACATCATCATACAAAAAATCCACTTTAAGCTATATAATTTATTTATTTATTTATTTATTTTGAAATGGACACATGCCATGAAATTCTCACATAGTCAGAAATGAAAAAGCAGTTCCTACTTCTTAGTCTGAGTCAGAAGCCTAGGGTATCACCCTGCTTTTTTAATGCAGATGCAGGTGTCAACCTATGCAAAGTCTTAGTACAAAGCCAGCTGGCACCAGACACTTGTTGACCTGCAGACCTAAGCTGGGAACTACAGGAGTCAGATCCAGAAAAATCAAAGTTTTCAATTTTAAAAGAACTTTAATGAAAATGAATCACAAACCAAATGGTGCACTATAAATATTTCAAGAAAGAAATACATAAGTAGTATAATTTTATGTTCCATTAGGAAAGAAAAGATACTTACTGCTGGAATCCTAATAAACCTTACAGTGTGAAGAAGTACTAAAACATGGAACAGCCTGTTGGGGCTAAATTATCTTTGTGCTTTAGATGTTAGATCAAGGGAATGCTTGTCTTTGTGTATCTATCTGTTTTGAAGATGGGTCCCTCTGCAAAAGTGTGAAAGTTGCTGTTATTTATTACATAGTAATAGAGTCATAAAATAGTTTGGGTTGGAAGGGACCTTTAAAGATTAGATTGGGTGTTGGACTATACAGTCACTGGCATAAAGGGTGTCCTTTCACAAATACGTTAAGTGGATGCACTAAATTTACTATCTTGTTTCTAAGCAGAGGAGATCTTTGTGCTCTGCAAAAAGATCTATGTTTTTCCTGTTTCCTGCTAATTTTACAGTAGGAAAAGTCTTTTTGCTCTGTTTTTACAGCAAGTTACATAGCACAGTTTTGGTCAGTGACTAGAGCTCCTAGTTGCTGCTGAAACTCCATATACTTAATCCTCTTCTTATAAGTTAGCTCTGTAATAAGTTGGCAGGTTTTTTTTTTTTTTTTTTTTGTAGCAAATCAAACTGCATATTTATCACTAACAATGATAATAGTCATAATGAAGTCTCAAAAATCTTTTCTCTGACCTCCTTGTTGGAGGTTTGAAAGTTGCAGAGTCCTACTAATAGGCAGATATAGTCAGAAATATATTATTGTCTCTAATTTTTGGCTAAAAAAAATATATTTTGAAAATACAATGAACTTTTGCTAGAGAGGTGATTGTTAATATCAAGTGTTAAATTTTTATATGCAATAATCAAATGCTTTGGCCTAGAAAAAAAGTTTAACTCAGTAGTAAGAGCCCTTAAAAAGTATTTATTTGAAACACTTATGGATTTTTTTTTTTTTTTTGACAAAAGTACTTTTCAACAGAATTTCAGAATAAAAATGGAATTTTATCTAGTGATAGTGAATGAACAAGACTTTTAAGGTAATAGAGAACAGAAAAGCAATGCCTTTTCTGGTCATTTTCTTATTTTAAGAGAGTGATTTTAAAAAACTATGGGTTCTCAACAAAAATAATTTTCGTTCTTAACAGGTAGCTGGAAGAATTAAAAGAAAGCATAGTAAATCTGACCATTTCCCTGTTAATTTTCTTCCATTTCAGAATCTGACTCTGTTTAATCACTGAAGTTTTTTTTTTAATTGAAGTTATTTGAAAGAAATGAAAAGAATTTGATATTGCAGATAGTGTTGCAGAAGTAGCACAAGATTTTTTGGGGGGACAGTGGCTGAAGAAAATAAACTACGCACATAATTTTATATGTCCGTAGTGGTATTTGAACTTGGTATTTCAGATGCTGTGTAGATAAAACACTACATCACGGGTAGAACACAACGTTAATAGAAACAAGGTATTTTCTTAAATCTTCCTCCATAAGTGTCACTTGTGTTCTCTCTGCATGTGAACAGACAGAGGGAGAGGGAGACTGAGAGAAACTGATCAACAAAATATCTTTCTGTTCCTGCCATTCTGTCCTGACCTGACTTACTGTTGTGCTTGAACATCAAATAGTCATGTCTGTGTACCACATGCTCCTTAGAAATGATACTCTGAAAATAAAACCAGACTCTGGAGAAAGAAGAGAACAGAACTGGAGAAAACTGAGGAAAACAGAACTGATTTGGGAGGGAGGAATCTTGACGACCTGCAAGCACAACTTGTGGTAAAGATGTAGCCTTTCTTTGTTAGCATTCTTTGGTCATAATAATATGTATATTTGGTCATAATAATGTGTGTATATATATATGTATAAAATCCTATTATAAAAGTTAAGGAATCAGAGAATGAAAGAGATGGGAAAGACCATGTGTTCATGTTGTGCACCTCCGTGCCTATACAGTTACTCCCTGTTATGCACCTATCTGCATTCTTATCTAAACAATTGTGTAGTAGTCATCCATGTGTCCCATGGATGACTACTTAGGAGGAAACCATTCTATTCTAGAGTGAAAATAATTCTGATTTTTCTTCATGGTCTCTGTTTTAATATATCGCTTATCTTATTTCCATTGTCACAGTATGTACTTCCTCATATTCGTGTGAATTATATTTTTCTCTTTGCTTCATGAATCATAGTTGTATGTGTGGATCATATTAGCCAGTGAGAGCTTGGTACTGAATGGACTGCATAAAACTAAGAGGCTTGTGATTAATTTAGAAATCAGAGTTCAAATTTTATTGGAATTCATCAGCTGTTTTCATTGCATGGGAAAGACAGCAAGGCAGACGGGTATCTGCATTGTTCTTTGTGTTCAGTTGTTTTATTGTAAGTTATTATATTACATAAACTAATTTAAAATTGATTTTACTCTTTGTAGAGCTAAGTGAATAGTAACTCTGGTTTATTAGATAGTACCTAACACAATTAATGCAACGTCAGTAATTCTACATGGCCATGATTAAATGTCTTACTTAAAATTTTCATCTCAACCCCACTATAATTAGCAGTGGGTGCAAGGCTCTCTACTTACTTATTTTTTTTTTTTGTGACAAAATACAGACTGTAGGAAACAAAGTTTAAGATTTCTGTCTTTGTAAACTGTAGCCTCAATTTCTAAAGTGTAAAATCTCTTAAAATGATACAAAGTGGGGTTCTTAGTCAAAGATCTAAGTGAATTGCTGATCTGAAATGCATTCAGAGCTCAAGTCTATCCCTCACCATGTGTCTAAAGGGGAAAAAAATTAATGTAACGCAGGAAGGAAAGGCAGACATTTTTTAAATGACAGACTTTATTGTGAACCTGTAGAATAATTACTAAACTACTGTGTTGTTTTTTTTTTTTTTTGTTTGTTTGTTTTTAAAAGAAAATTACAAATTTGTTTCCCACTAAAGAAGGATCATATATTTTTATTACTGCTGAATTGAGTACAGCTAAATGGGTTTTGCTGAATCAGTAAGATTCAATATTCTAACTGGTGTGTTCTAAAGTGGTCTCTTTGCTTATGGGAAAAGCAAATGATAATATCTTCTAAGATAAGAAAGTTCTCTTTTTGTAGTATGAAATAAAATAGCATTTGGCTTTATGACATATCACAAGTATCTCCCTCTTGTGTTTTGGTATTTTTGAAGCATTTGAATTAAAAAAAGTACAATCAAGAAAATAATGTTTAATCCAAAAGGAAAATGTGATTTGCAGAGAAAGGTCAAATGAAATTGTTTATCAGTCACTTTTTTAATGCAGCAGAATGTCTGAGATTTAGAGGAAAATCTTTACAGTTTCTTGAAGAGAGAGAAGCAAATTAAAACATTATTATAGTACTTGAAGCTTTATATTAGAAGAGGAGCCGCTGTTTGCAGTGCCTTGTAAGGCATTACACAACAGTTCACAGTCTATGTAGCCATAAGATATAATGGTGTGGAGAGGACTGGGCACACGCTGATTTTCCCGGTTTCACTTGATAAGGTAGTCCCCATTCAGTGGGTTATACTACTGCTTACGTGGGAGTTAATGCATGGGAAGTGGGACAGAAGGAATAACTACCTTTAAAACTACCTTTATACCTAACTATAACTACCTTTTCTGCTCTTACTGCATGAAGCCTCTTCAGAGTGGAAGCACAGAGTGTAAGAGCAGCTGTATTTTGGACATACTGCAGTGATGGAAGATGAATTTCACCCTGAGGTTTGTAGTATATTTGAGTGCTGATGATATCACTGAAACTGTTGTGTGCCATATTTTGCATGTCTGTGCGTGTGAAATTGTGATTAGGATCCACAGGCTCCTAAGCAACTCAAAGCAGTGTGGTTAGGAATATGATATGAATATTGGGTTTGGGCAATGGGGATAGGATTCATCTCACTCTGCACTAAGGGGATTCACCTTTCCTTAATTTTGATGCTTAAAATGTAGAAGTTTGTGTATGACCAGTATGTCTAGGTTCCCATGTCAATAAAATGAATCAGTTTATTCAGTGGAACCAAGACAGTTACCAAGCTAATTAGAGGTACCTGCTTTTATTATTTGGGTTGTCAATAACCTTCTAAATGCTGTTGACTGGAGCCTAGCTGTTGCCCAAATGTAGATAGGTGAGCTGAAACATTCTTGGAATCCATATTATGAGCAGTGTGTCATCTTGTGCTACCTCTTCCCCATTTTCTTAGATACTTGAATAAACTGTCTGAGCTGCACATCATTGAAAAAGGGATGCAGTAGTAAACTGTAGCCTTTGAATTCTACAATCAGCTTCTTCTGTGAGTCAGCCAAGAATATAAATTACATTGACTATGTCTTAGCAAAAGACTACCAAAGTTCAGATCTGTGTTTTTTTTTTGGCAAGAATTTGTTCTGAGTTACAAGGACATTTTGAGTAACGGAGATACCTGAGACTGCCTATAGCCAGTTACTATGAAGAAAAAGGACTACAGAATATTTTCATTGGACAATTACAGCTTTTTAATTAAGGTGGTAAGGGATGTTGAGGAGAGGCAACTCCAACCCAACATTGCCTAGCAGAATGATTTTCAGGTCTGAAACAGCCTCAGAAGAGAGCTCCACACAGGTAATGCCTAGAAATATGAAACAGTCATGGAACTTTGCTGGTGTTTCAAGCATGTTTGAACAATAATGAACACAGCAGTCAAACACCAAACATTCACAGTTGGTGCCCTGTAGTAACCCATTTTATCCAAAGCAGAAGAATAGAATTCTACCACCTTTTCTACCCTTTTTTGATGAATACTTAAGAGTAGGAGTCAGAAAGTTGTAGTTATGAAAGACACCTGTGCAAATAGCTTGTCACAATTTGCAAATTCGAGCAAAATACTATACTTACAACACATAATGTTTTCTTTGTAACAAGCAAACATTTAACATGCACTGAGATCAGAGCCTCAGACTAACTAATTCAGTTAACTAAATCATTCAGTTTTCACTCAAACTCAGCAACTACAGTCTGACTTCTTTGAAAACTCCCTAATTCATAGGATACCTACATGACCCTAACGTGCAAGTATGTTCTGCTCTCTGGACTGTAGGTTTAGCTCCATCATTGCTACCCAATTTTCTAACAGAAATTAGAAATTTCAGAGAAAATGCAGATTGTCAAAAAAAATTAATTGTAAAAAAATTAATTGTTATAAGAGAAATAAGTTTATCAGGTGGAAGCTTTTTTACTGGAAGCTCCTTCACTGACCTACCAAGGATAAGTCTGCATCACAAAGCACATCTTCTGACAGTAACTTTATGCAAGTGTTCAGCTCAGAATTCTGAACACCATTAAAGACCTTCACAAATGATTTTGTTATACATAGTAGTTGGATGATGAAAAGGACACAGTGTGGTTCTAAGTATTTTATTATTTCAGATTCTTTCCTTATATGTACAGTCCCAACTATTATATTTGTCTTAGATGGAAAAACTAATTAATTTTAATTACTGGAAGGAGTAGAGATCAATATGCACCAGTTTATTCTTCTATTAAAGGATTACCCAACTGCTGTGCAAGTTATTTAGAGGCAGCGCTGTGAGGAGTCTGACCTGAATTAATTCACATAAGAACAGGCCTTAACTAAATTATGACAGAACAGTATGAGGAATAAGTGAGAGAGAAGGTGACAGAGCTGAAAATAATCATGTTTACTGCAATGTGATGAGCAGCTTTAGATGAGTAAAATATTGTGTATTGAAAAGCAATAATAAAGGTAGAATGCTTAGGAGAATCACAGAACCACAGAATGGTTGATGCTGAAAGGGACCTCTGGAGGTCCTCTGGTCAAAATCCCAGCTCAAGAAGGGACACCTACAGCAGGTTGCCCAGGCATGTGTCCAGGTAGTTTTTGAAGATGTCTGTGGGGGGAGATCTTAAAAACCTCTCTGGGCAACCTGTTCCAGTGTTCCATCAGCTTCACAGTAAATAAGTGCTTCCTGATGGTCAGATGGAACCTCTTGTGGTTCAGTTGGTGCCCATTGCCTCTTGTCCTGGCACTGGGCACCACTGAGAAGAGCATGGCACCATCCTCTTTGCACCCTGCCTTCGAGTATACCTTGATAAGATCCCCTATAACCCTAATCTCCTCCAGGCTGAACACTCCCAGCTCTCTCAGCCACTCTTCATAGGAGAGGTGCTCTAGAGCCTTGCACACCTTGCCGATGAAACTGCTATGGCATTTGAAGCTGTGTATTTACTTAGTTGTTTTCTATTTTTTGCCTTTAGAAATATTTGCTGTCAGAAGAAAAATACCACTCCCACCCTCCAAGATCTCTAGACAACTTTTGTATTATTTTATGAATTAGTCTCTGAACATCTAATTACCTATTTTCTACTTTACTTTTCTGTTGTGGAATGGAATACCGAATATGCTAAATCTTCACTTAAATGATTTTTTTTTTTTTAATGTAGCTCACCATAAACCTCTGGAAAATACTCTTCAGTGTAGTGAACTGTGATTAAGAATTATTTGTCAGGAGATGTTTTGATTCAAGGCAGGAACTCCA
This sequence comes from Aythya marila, assembly GCF_965140915.1. Lineage (NCBI taxonomy): Eukaryota > Metazoa > Chordata > Aves > Anseriformes > Anatidae > Aythya > Aythya marila. Next base: position 4,534,539 of record NC_139049.1, read on the forward strand.
GTAATATCTTATTTTGAATGTGTTTTTAATGAAAAGGGTTTTTTGTTTGTTTGTTTGTTTGTTTGTTTTTTAAACTATATCACAGGCTCTTAATGATCTGTTAAAGTAGAATAAATTATTTTTCAAGACATTTCAAAGAAGATATTAAGCTTATTTGTTTATTCTAAAATAAAATAGTGAATTTACAGAAAAATGCAGAGCCAGAATTGGAAAATTCCAAAATTACAGATTCCACAGCAGTTTCGCCATATTGATCCATACTGGACATTTTAGTGCTATGATACAAGGGCAAATTAAATGGCTCCAGTACTTTCTTATTAGCCCTTACACATAGTCCTACTATGATCAATTGCATGTAAGAGTAAGTTGCCATTGCAAATGTTGCACAAAGGCTTAGCAGTGTCTCATTAAACAACATAAATGGCTTGGCAACTAATATCCCACTGACTTTTAGTGAGGCATAGGTGCCTGTTGCCTTTAAAAACCTAAGAAGATCCCAGACTAAATAGGTATCATAGATGAACAGTTAGTCAATGGATTTAAATTGGTTTTGAGAAAAATTCCTAAATAACTTCATTCCCTGAATTAAAGCATGGTTAATGGCAGTATTTCACATTTACTTCCTTCTTTAAAGTATTTTTTAGGCATATCAACGAGATCAACTTCTAATTGTTATGAAAAGAGTATTGAGGTCAGGCCATCATGGGTCAAATACCAGTAGGAGGTTGCTGGGAGATGGTTTTCTGCTTGTGCCTCATGAACTAATAGAGTAGTATCAGGTCTTTGCTGCAACACATAGCCAGAAAAGATTACTTCTATTGAAGTTTCCACACCACCTCATCAACTTTCCAAGTGCAGCATGAAGGTAGCTTGCATACCTAATTTATGACTGTGGAAGTTGTTTTGATCAAAGCATTGAGTTTGTAGGTGTTTATGTCCTTCATTGGATGTAGAAATCTTGAGAATTGTTCTAGTCATAAATACAATTTCATACACAATGTTGGAACTGAATAACTGACAAACATTACCGTTAGCTTTTGTCGCCTGAATACCTTTGTGATGCTCCGTGCTTCACAGATTTAGCATTAATATTGGTTCCCTAATATCACTGAATTCAATGAGGCTGTGAGTTATGTAATCTAATCCTTAGTGGGAAAAATATTGATATAATCTAACTCTCAATGACAGAGCTAATGACCTTGGGAGGACCTTCACAATGACAGAATAAATCACACTGCCTAAGTAGGGCATCAATAGCCTTCTCAAGTAGAAAACAGCATGGAAGGACCTGAGATAGCACCTACTCCACCCCACTGCCCTCAGGCAGTATCAGCTATAGTTAACAATTCCTGTGAGATGCATGCCTGACCTAACGATGGACAAGTTCAGTGACAGGAGTTCTGTAGATTAGTACTAGAATTGTCAAAATATACTGAGACCAAGCTGTCAGCCTCCACCTGAGATCAGTAGTAATGCACCCTTGATGGGATGGGAGTTTGATCTGCTCTGTTTTGTCAGGTCTTTCTCTTTCTCCACTGGCTGACAGCCAGATACAATCTCTATATTCTTCTGTTAAGTCTACTGTCTTCACTGTTTGTCTCTCAGCTCCATACATTTTGCTAAAAGTGTCCCAGTGCAGCTGTTGTATGTTGTTTTGAAATCCAATATTGCTGGCACTGTTGGGACAGCCTTCTCTTGCACGTGAACTATGGTGAAATTCAATTTTCTGCTGTTATTGGAGATGTATTGGGAAAAAGTAGATGGTAATGTGAGATACATTGACTCCCTATCAACTTCTTAGAGCACTGGCACTGCAATTCCATAACTTAAATCTTCCTTTTCTTAAACTTATGGTGAATGTACCAGAGGCCTAAAGGTTCACAGTTCTGTTTTTCCATGTATTCAGATGCTGTAAATACGTAGAACAAAAAATGAGCTTAGTGCTCTCTGTATTTAACATACATGCATGACTTACACTCAGTGATCATGGCAGCTGGTTGAATTTTCAGTTTTCCAGTATAGGTTGGATATTGACTGGGAGGAGAATAAGAATGCTTAATTACTCTTTTTTTTTTTTTTTTTTTTTTTTTTTTTTTTTTTTTGAGACAAATAATGGAACATTCCTTTGATCATCACGTGTCTACTCTAAAGTTTCTACTGAGAGATCTTCATTGGTGGAAAAGCAATTTATGGGATCCAAAAAGGTCTGTTCTTCCCAGATCATTCTCATTTGTGATAATCTCCAGGTAAGTATTTATAACTGGCATATGGGGTGTCTGTTTGTGTACCAAATTGAACAAAGAGTGCTCAGCATAATTATGAATTTCTGTTATGAACAGTATAATTATGTTATAAGTAGCCTCGAATCTGCGTGGACATGATCCTGACTGGGTTTAAATACAGTTACTATATGCTGTGAAACTATGACAGTAAAGAAAAAGGAGAGAAAAATAAGAGGATGTTAGAAGTTTGCAGCAGTTTCAGGCTGCCAATTTTGTGATTTGGCAGCAAATCATTTTAATCATAACTGCTTGCTTAACAGTAAGAATGTAATTTCCTTTAAAATGTAGGGGAGGATGAAGGTGACTACAAATATTTCCTCACAACTGTGTGAGATTAAAAAAAAATCCTATTTGTGAATTTTGGTACTCAAGTATTTTAAAATTTTTTGTGAAGCTAATACTTTGGTATTTAAAGATAACAGTGAACATTGCTGCCATTACAGTCTTAAAAAAGGATGTTTAGAAATGTATTGAGTTATTTTTTGCAATCTCGTTCTAGACTGTATCAGCACAGTTACCATTTTTACTTAAGCAGTTTCAATTTAAAAACTACCATTGCAGGGGCTGCAGAAATATGTGTTCACAAATACATTAATCCAGCATAGCTATGTGCACCACAGTGAGCAAAGTTTCCTTGTTGTCTTGAAAATCAGTAGGCCTAGATAGCTCTTTTGGAAGAAACTAGGAATATGAGTGCTAAAGAGCTGAAAAACACACATAGTTAATTGATACTCCTTCACAGATTTTTGCAAAGACTTCAGGTACTCCTCCACCCTCCCCACCTCCCACCCCTCAAAAATAAAGCTTTTGTCCTCATAATGAAAATTTTCCTGTGAATTAAATGTGATATTCTACACAGCTGAAACAATGAATTTGGGTAAGCACCAAATTCCACAATCAAATTGTATTACAAACATATTCTCATACAGGAGAAATGGGCATGTTTATATTTGCTTAATTCCTGTACGAGCACATTTGTGTAGTAGGGAAGGAGTAAGAAGATTTCCCAGTCATACTAAATATTCGACTGTCTACTTAGAAATATTTGTTTTTGTTGCCTGTTAAATTCTTCTTCCTTGATGTAACGTATCAGTATTGACACCCAGTGGCTAGAGACTTACCTCATGTTAATTCACTAATATGGATTCAGCTCACTTTCTGCATCTTAACATATTAAGACTCTGAATTTAAGTTAGTATCTGTATATTCATGCTCACACACATACAGGCATGCAGGTCTAGGCAGAGAGAAGGAGATTATCCACTTTAGATAAGAGTATTAATGATTGGAGATATTTTCAGTAACACAAAATGGCATTTGGATGTCCATCTTCTTTTAACATTCAACAGGAATTAGCCCCTGGGCTGACATTAATGCTAGTGAAAATCTCTTATATACTGTCCTTGTCTGGTTGCAATAAGTAAAGAAACATTGTTCCTGCCAGTCAAACAAGACTATTTCTTCCTAGAACTAAAAACTCCATAAGAACTACAAGTTTCATGTTAAAAGAAAAAAAAAAACAAAACAAAACAAATAAAAAAAACAACACAAAACAACTACACACAAATGCACCAAAAAAAAAGAAAAAGAAAAAGAAAAAAAGTATATTTATCCTGTTATTTTACACAATTCTCATGTTAGCATATATAGGGTTGGTGTTTAATATGATCAATGATCTCCTAATATTTTCATTCTCTAAACCAATATTAATGAACAAAAACTGTAGATAAGTATGTTTGTAAGAACTGGGGCAATGCTTTAGAATACAGGAAGAATTTAAAGACCAAGGGCACATAAATAATAGCACTTTGCATAGATGTGATACAAGTCATCAGGCAGTGGAAGAGAAGAAGGTCTCATCTTCCTTTTGTGGGAACACTGGAACATGATAAAGAGTTGTGACCACTGCAATGGCAAGAAGAGAGGTTCTGGCCATTTTTGGGAAAAATATATTTTTTTGTTACCCTAAGTTTTGAGCAGTATTTTATAGTTTTCTTGTTCTACTTCAAGAGCATAATATATACCTAGAAGATGACTAGTGTATACTATAGACAATATGCATAGACTATTGCATAGAAAGCCTCTAAGAACAATATTTGGTTCACAAAAGCCTAAAGCATGACTTTAAACACTTGACAGATTTTGCTTATGTTTGCATCTAATGTGTTTGTTCAATACACGAATCCCACCTAAGAACAGTATGGTGTCTTACAAAGAGAATGTGCCATTAATCACTGTACTTTAAGCTGCATGAATTTTGGAAAACAGGAAATGTCTTCTGAATATTTTGTCCTGCTATGCAATATGTTGTACATATGTATGATATGCTGTACAATCATTCCAATTAATTCTTTAGTCACTATTTTGGATTCTTCTCTAAACGAAGCTATTTTAGAGTAGACCAATAATAAATCTTTTAGTCTTGCTGATAGCTTTGCTATGAACAGGCCAGACATTGGCAAGAAAATGCATGTAATTAAAATAGTAACTGATGTGGATACCTCAGGTGACATATTCATGGATTACCTGCTTAACATGAATACATTAACCCATGAATTTTTCAGTGTTGTAGAGGAAACATTACACTCAACAATTAATCATTTGTCTTGAAAATCTGATAAACCCTTAGGAAGAAGACATTGCAGTAGGCAGAATAATCTGCATAAATAAAATCCTTAGAGTGAGCACTGTTTATTACCTTTTAAGCCAAATGAAGTAAAACTACTCACTAACATGTTCCTGCAGTAAGAGAGAAATGAGCTTGCCTGTATCAAGAACCTACTGTTATAAAAAAGTTAAATGAAAAAATGAACATATGTTAGGGAAATATGAATGAATGTATAGAGACACAGTGGTTTCAAGACCTGATTCCATATTCCAAGATCACAGTATTGTTTTTAAATACATATATATATATATATTATTTTTTTCAGTGTTAATCAGTAGACAAATAAAAGTAAACATTCAAATACAAATAAAATCTCGTGACCAAAACAGGAAGTGAAAATGCACATGACAAACAAAGAATAAGGTTGTTTGTGTCCTTCCCATTCACTGTTTGAACTATATGAAATGGTAACAGTCAGCTAATACCCATGCACTGCTTATGTTTTTTAATATTAATAATATTAATATTAATAATATTAATATTAATAACTTATGTGATCATAAGTTATTATATATTACTGACATTAAAAATATATTACAAAGGTGTTTTAATTGTGTTTTGTTGTGTTTTTTTTTTTTTTTTCTTTTTTAAATACTCTTGAGAACTATGATTCAATATCAGCTGGACAGAAGGACAGAATTTAATTTCATTTATTTTCCCTAATTGTAAAATTAAGCATTACTTTAAAATGGTTTGACTTTGAAGATGGCCCCTGAATTTCAGCCTGCCTGCTCTCTGAGTTAAAATAACTGGATTTCAGCCAAATGAAACCAGGCAATTTTCCAGAGTTTCCTATGTCTCTAGAGTTTTATAGTGGTTGAATTTTGCCCTTGGAGGGAAATGCAGACAGATTTGAATGAAGTGTAGTGAAATTTGTGAGGATATTCCTATATCTGTCTTTTAATGTCAGCTTCAGTGTCTTTATTTTAGCCTTTACACAGAACTTTAGTTTTGCCCTTGAGCCATCATGGACAGGGAACCAAGAAGTCATCTTTCATTATTTTTCTCCAGTGCTTCAAAACCAGTGTGTTCAAAATATACAGAAATATTCACCGTCTTTTTTTTTTTTTTTTTTTTTTCTTCCTCCTCCATGTAATAGGTGAATGAGAAGAACTAGTAGAGATTAACAGTTTTATCACTTTCATCATTTGTGTTCAGAACTTTCCCTGTGTCTTTTCCTCATTTTTATTTATTTATTTATTAATGTCTCTGAAGACATTACAATGACTATGTTTTGTGTGTGGTACCCCTCACCCCCACACACCGTTCTAAAAGTATGATACAAAATTCTTAGATCAAAAATGCATTTTTTCCAACGATACAAATGCAACAATGACCATATTTAAGGTAATACCAGGCAGTTAATTAAAAATACTTGTAAAATATAGTAAAAATACTAATGAAAAGTAATGTTGCCTGAAGGAGCAATAACATCTGATAAACAGCGTATATACTTTCAGTAGCCATGAAGCAGGGGACCCTGCTTCTTTTTGTCTTCTGAAGAGGTTATGGAAGAAAGAAAGAAAGAAGGAAGGAAAGAAGAAAGGAAAGAAAGAAAACTCCTAAATGCTACTACTACTATTTTCAGTTCTACTCGCCCTAAAAGTTACTGTCAGCTTCTCAAACTTTTTCTTCAAAATGGTTTGAAAAATGATCCTGACAGCGTGTAAATGAACACAAATACTATGAAGCATAGTGCTTCTGTTCATAACACCTGTTTGTCCTTTATTCACTGGTATCTGAAAACAAATTTTTGTTTCATATCTAGGCAAGATCCCTCTTTTTGCAGAAACTAATTTTGCAACTTGAAAACTGTCAATGACATCATGTTCATTAAATATATTACTTTTATTGTCCAAGTATTGTAATGACACTGGAAATAAGAGCAAATACATTAAAACAGAGCCAAATATTTCACAACATGCCATTGCTGGTCCCTCTCGTGAAAGTCAGATATTTAAATCTCCTGTTTCAAGGCAAAAATGCACACAACTGTTTTTTCAATATGAAGCCTATTTTCAAGTGTGACCATGCTACCATTCCTTGGAATTAGAAGGTAGTGTTATTTTCGTGATTATTATATTTTTTGGCTTTTCATTCTATCTGCTCCATAATATAATTAGGACCATATCTAATAGCAGCAAGATGAGTCTGCAAACCCTGTTGTGCCAAATATGCAGAACTGAGCACTGCGTGGGATATGTAATTGCTGAGCACTCTAAAGAGCATTCACTGCTTGACTCCAAACTGGGAGGGGCTGCAAGCAAATTGGAAGGCTAGAGTTGAATTCATAATGATCTGGACAAGTAGGAAAACAAATCTGAAAAATACTGAAGGTAATTCAATGAAAACAAGCGCAAAACATCATGCTTTTTAAGATTGGAATAATCGACTGCACAAGTAGAAGATGGGGCATGCCTGGCTTGGCAATAGTTTTGTAGAATCATAGAATGGCTTGGGTTGGCAGGGACCTTAAAGACCACCTGGTTCCAACCCCCCTGCCATGGGCAAGGATGCCACCCACTAGACCCGGTTGCCCAAAGCCCCATCCAGTCTGACCTCAAACACTTCCAGGGATGGGGCATCCACAGCTTCTCAGGGCAACTTGTTCCAGTGCTTCCCTCTGTGTGAAGAATTTCCTCCTAGTGTCTAATCTAAATATCCCCTCTTTTAGTTTAAAACTGTTTCCCCTTGTGCTATCACAATCTGCCCATGTAAAAAGTCACTCTCCATCTTTTTCATAAGCTCCCTTTAAGTACTGAAAGGCCATAAAAGTGGCCACAGAAGCTTTCTCTTCTCCAGGCTGAATAACCCTGTCAATCCATAGGAGAGGTGCTCCAGACCTTTGATCATCTGTCATTCTGTTGTAAAAAGGAAGAAAAAAGCAAACTATAATGGGTATCGTCTAGTAGTTAGTATAGTTATATACTCTTTGGTACAATCTTTATAGAAGTTTCAGTGTTATCTTCAGGTGTGGGTACTAGACTGCGATAAAGAAAATAAATTTTTACAGTTGGAGCAAGGAAAGAAGAGATTAGAGGAAAAGGGTAGATTAAAAAACAAGGTCTTGGAGAAAAGATTAAAAACCCTAGGTTGTTTTGTTAAAAAATAAATAAATAAATAAAAAATTACAGCTGCTGTACTGCAGCCAATAGAACTATTTCCTGTCAGCTGCCTCTTGGAAGTCATGAGATTGCACTTACACCTGCCCAGCTTGTAATACAAAATATCTTATCTGAAGTCTTCTTTGTGGGGACCCAATGTTTGTGGCTTAAAATGGCTTCATGTACTTTCCTTCACATCTACAGAGGGCAAAGAACAGGGGAGTTATACCAGGTGAGCAGATGGGTGGGATAAACACATTACCTGAGATAAATTTAGTATTTTTTTTGTTCAGTGGATACACCTTGTGAAGAGACAGTAAGTTTTCAGACAAAGATTTCTGCAGAGAATATGTTAATCTCCATATTCATTGTTATGTATGGGAAAACAGGAAAGGGCTTCAACTACAGCATGAAAAAATGCTTAGACATTCTGAAAAGAATCTCCTTTCCAACCATAAGGATTGTTAAGTATTGAAGTAGATGTTTCTGGGAAGACTGTATCATCTCCATCATATACATAGGATAGTTAAGAGTACACTAGGGAAGAAGCAAATCTGTAAGGAATTGTTTAGGTGTAGCTGGTACATGAGTTTCTCTTCTTTCTCTTTCTCTTTCTCTTTCTCTTTCCTTCCTTCCTTCCTTCCTTCCTTCCTTCCTTCCTTCCTTCCTTCCTTCCTTCCTTCCTTCCTTCCTTCCTTCCTTCCTTCCTTCCTTCCTCTCTCTCTTTCTCTCTTTCTCTCTCTCTTTCTCTCTTCTGTTTTTTTTTTTTTTTTTTTTTTTTTTTTTTTTTTTCTTCTGAGCCATCTCTGTTACTAGGATTTCATTTAAAAGGAGCTATAGGATTAGATCTGCCAAAGGAAGTCTGCACTTGGAAAGAGCAACATGTTTCTTGTCTGCATATTCTCATGCACACATTAATTGTTTTAGATCAGTGAAAATGAAAACTGACACAGTAACATTTCTAAAACTTCATGGATATGTTCCAAGCCAGAAAATGGCTATGGGTGTCTGATTGCATGTGAATTCTTTTAAATTAAATGTACTCACAATAAAGCAGGACAGTTGCATACATTGTGATGCAAGCAGTCCCTATTTGTAAAGCTCAAAGGTGGCTTTATTAAAAACATATAGGACTTTCTGAATTAACAATTTTATTCCTTTTTGCTTTTAAAAGCAACTTTACTCTTAATTACATGTAGAGCAATGCAAAACAAATGCCGTAAAAAATTAGCCATTGATTACTATTTTCATATTGTTATACTTTTCTACTATACCCTCAAAGGAAAAAAAAATCATATTTAGTTTCTTATGTATTTTACCAGACTAACTTTAAAAAAGACATTTAATCAATCAATCACTGGAGTATTCTGGCACACAGACATCTAAGTAACATAATATCAGATAATAAGAAACTGACATTTATCATACTGACTGATTTTTCGAAACATTCAACTATGCCAAAACTAAGTACTATCAATCTTTACCTGATATATAAATCTTCCTAGGAGCATATCCTAACACAGTAATTTCAGATGGAATCTACTACTTTCTTTTTCCTACCACTCAAGTGCTTTTATTGCCATGACTACCAACAATTTCTAACTTCCTTCAGGGTTGAATGGGAAAAGACAATATTTTGAAACTGGGCAATGTACTTCCAAACAAACACGAAGGGGAGATTTTTCCATCTTTTTAACAGAGTATACATTCAGTACATAACTTTTAGCAATACTAGTTAATGAAAGAATGACTATCCACTGATTAAAGATATATGAGAATGAGTAATTATTAATGTAAATCTGTAGGTTTATTACGAGAGAGATTTACTCTACCACTGAAACATCTGTGTCTGGGTAGGGAGACTGAAGTAGAAATTAATGGCTCAGTCCTGCTTAAGCTGCTGGTACATGCAACTCAAAAAAGTGGAACATTTGGGCTGGTCTTAAGTCAAGTTGGGCTATAGGCAACTGATTTAGTTCATCAAAACTGTTAGCCCAGTAGCCATTAAGGCATAGATCTTACAGTTACTCAAGTTCCTATACATGCATCTCTGGGCATGCAGTGAAAGTGGTACTTTGGTGCAACTGGGTGAAAAAAGCACCACTTACCTGTTTCTAAACCCAGGTATGTCTAGGTTTCCTTTTCTTGGGGTTAGCAGAGCTTGCAGGGTCCACAGGAGAAATGCAGAGAGCCTTCGCTTGCAAAAGGCTTGTATATGCCAGACCACCTACAGCAACTTTCCACTGAGTTCCCTCTACAGCTTCACTACAACCTTTACTGGGAGCTGGGGTAAGGAAGGTCTCTGGAAACAAACACAATGTCCAAGACAATGGACAAACAGGGATATCTACTATGTTGGAAATATACTTAATTCAATTACCTACTTGAGTCTCAGCAGATATAAGAAAGAATTAGACTGTTCAATCTGTGTCAGGAAAAGTGGAAAGAAGCTGAAAAGGAGAAGAAAAAAGAGAAGAGGGGAGTAAGAATGTTTAAAGTTTTTTTTGTTTGTTTTTGAGAAGATTCAAGTTTATTGTCTCCTGGACAGTATATTAAATCCCTTGATGTTAACTCGAGTGGCTTGTGAAGGGTCAAAATGTGATTTAGAGGTGAACTTTTCCCTTTATTCAGGATAAAGGGTAAAATTTCTGTGAGCTTGGTTTGATCAAGTCACAGATTAATATTATCAAAGATGTATCTCTGCTTCCTCTGCTTTAATTAAACTTTTGCCTTTCATGTTACAGGTGTATCAACTGTCATTAGAAGGTCGTGGAAGAAGTTGGTGACAAGAAGCAATACCTACAGTTATCTGCTCTTGGGACAGAGATTTTCAGGCTAACGGAGTCAGCTGTGGACAAATAATTTCTCCAGAGAAATTACAGTGAGGTGCTAGATAGTTTTTGATTGTTTTTGTAGAGCAGGGTTTTGTAGAAGTGGGATAGAGTAATTCTCACTGTTTGATTAGGTTCACCTCTTTGTATTTGAAAATATTGCCTTCTGTTTGAGCATCATCCCATTCTGCTAGCAATTTATGTAGACTAAGTAAGAAGAACAGGGTTTCTGATGCCTTTTCTTTTATTGTGAAAGAATCCTGTTTATGTAGGCTTGGATCTTGTTTTGCAGTCAGCATGCTATAGGGCATACTGAGATTTAACTGCACCCCATAAATAGGACAATAAAATGCATACAAACTAGACAATTTAGGGAAAGATATAGCAAACTTATTTATGCATCCTGGCATGTCATTTCATGTGCTTCATCTCTTTGGAGCCTTCCTAGATTTACTTTTCTTTTAATGTATTACTCATTCTGGAAGTGCTATTTTTTGTGCCTTGCTTGCAGTTAATTTTAAAGGCCTATTTTTAACTTGTATGGATTGAAAAGAGAAATGAATGGGGGAACAAGGATATAAACTCCTTTTACTCCAAGGTGAGATCTTTGAAATCCCACTAGCCATTTCTAATAAACAGCAAAAAGAAGTAATGGCAGATTTTGTCAGGATCAGCATGCAAAACACTCTTATATTTGCTTGCTGCAGATAAAAAACAGGCTAGTGAATTCAAACCAGTGAAGTAATGGAAGGACAGTTGCTAAAGGAAGAAATACATGAGAATATAACAGACTGCCAAAATGAAGATAGATGTATTTGAAGGCTGAAAGAATTGAGAATAATTTCTAATTTTAAATTAGAAATGCAAATATTCATTTATGTCTAAACTATAGATTACCATTTCCAGTTACTTAGATAAATAACACAATTCATCCAGCTATTTAACAGCATCCTAGGGTGAATTGGTGATGAGTGAAGAGTGAGAGGTTCAGCTCAGCTTGCCTACAGTTTTAGAGTTTCTTCAATAAGCTTTACACAACCAGTCTGAAACTGAGAATCAGACTCTTACAGGAAAATGAAGACATCAAAAATCATTAGGCTCAACATGTAGTCTACCAGTCACTAATTGTCAGAAAAGATAGCTCTATATTCATAATGACATTAATCATTCTATAACATGAACAGAAATCTTATTCAAATGAAGATGTAGAAAAATACATTCTACGGCAAGAGATGGATTGAGTAGGAAGCCACAGCCCTGGAAGTGGAGGAATACAGTACTTGAAGTGAAAGAAATGGCTTGAAAGAAATGTTGAGGGCTGATTCAGAGGCATATTTTTGCCAAATAAGATAATTTCCAATCCTGTACTTTGGATATTGTCAACTCTATTATTGATTTGTAAGGAAAGAAGATGAAACTGAATATAAAGTTTTGTTTGATAAAATCTCTCTGAGGAGTATTAAAGTACAATCAAAGTGGTTTTGCCCTAGACCTACCTCTGATTTTAGTTGTTATATACAGCAAATAGACAGAAGGAATAAAACAGCAGTTTCTCAGGAGAAATGTCTGTTTTAATAGACTTTGTATACTTAGCTGTATTTTTACTGTTTTGAACTTAGAAAGGACAGACTTTTGAGGGTATTTCTAAAGTTTTAATTTCAATGAATTATTATTATTTTGGTGAAGTTTTTGTTTTTGTTTTTGTTTTTGTTTTTTGTTTTTTGTTTTTTTTTTTGGTAAGAACCAGTTACATTAATTGGATCATAAACTCATTTCTTGGAAAAGGGGTGATTTTTCAGACTATGGTCTTGCTAGCAAAAAATTGAGCAGTTAAAAACATCCACAGTAACCAGGTAATATATAATACTAAACCAAATGAACAAAATCTAAAAGCTGGTTTATACACTGAAGTGATTAGAATAGTTCAGTAAGAGGTAAAGCAGAATAAAATTCCTAACAGTAGCAGTAGTTACAAATTGCCTATCTAAACTTTAATAGAATAAATCATGGTAACTGAGTATTTTCTTAATTAACTTTACCCCCTTTTCCCAAATTGTAAGAGAGGGGGGAAAATGCTTACTGAAAGCCTAGCAAAGTACCATGTGAAATTAACCAAAAGGTGAGAAAAGAAACTGAGAAATAGTGAATCTGTCTTGTAATATGTTCCACAAACCATGATCCTGGGACAGTAAGTGTCTGGGTTTCAGGCCTAATTTTCAATTTCTGTGGAGGACATGGGAACTCAACATATGGCTTTTCTTTCTCAAAGCCCCATGAAACTTTTAAAATAAGAAGGGAAAATTAGTCATTTTGAAGGACAATGATAAATTAGAGACTGTTCATCTTTTTTCTAGCTGTAACTGACAAGCAGTGGTGAGAGTTACAAAAGATCTCTTTGTACAGTCAGTCTTGCTTCCTGGATGCACAAATTCTTTAGACGCCTTAACACTAGGAATACAAGTATGGACTTTTTTGTAGGAATTCGTAGATACAAGTAGATATAAAGGGCAGGGGGATGGTAGATACAGATCAAAATTTTTTAGGGAATTGGAGTCAGCTACACAAAGTGAAAATTCTGCAAAATGTTGGTGATATTTTGGTGAATTTTGGTTACTGTTGTCCAAAATGCCTTGCAGTCTCTCTCTTCTGTCCTTTGACTATTGTACTTGTATTAAACTGTAATATCTTCATCCTTAATAAAGGGTTATTGGTAGAAGTAATATGTGGTTGAATTTTTTTAATGATTTGAGTGCCACCTGGATTAATTACAACATGAAGGAATATTCTGGATCAGAAGATGTCTTATACAGAAATCAGATAGTAACTTGTATGTTCCTTGGGTTCATAATTTTATGTTTTCTGATTTTAATAGTAACATGAACTAGTAACAGAAATCACCATCACTTATCCCAGTGGCAATGGATCGATGGAAAATGTGACCGGAATATCATTCAGTATGAAAGCCAAACTGTGAGTATTTGATTGTTATGCAAGAAAAGAGAAGAAATAAAATGAGGGAGTAAAAAACTAAAACCTGAAAATTCAGAAAATTAGGGACTAGCCCCATATGCTAACCTGAATAGACTCTGAATTCATGTGAACAGAGTTCTGTTGCGAAAGAAGTGACCCCATCAACATGATACATGTATATGCCAGGCTGCAGAGCTTATACATTAGGATGAAATTCAATGCTGTTTTTTCAGAGATGCAGCTCATTACTCACACCCATGGAGTGGCTCATGGGATAGTTCTGAACACTCCTAGGAGCTTTACAAATTAGTGCACTCTGTCTCTGCCTACAGGCCAGCAGCACTGCCCAGATCTCTGTAGAGCTACCTGCTACAGTCTTGTTTTTGAAAAACTGTCCCATTCCGTCTTGTCTCAGGCATTTCCTTTACACAGGGTTTGTGAGGGAGTTCTTAGAGAACCACTATCATCTGTCTATCTTGTCAGTACTTTATGCCAAACCAATAATTTTAGTTAGTTGAAAATGATGAACAAAGCCTCATCCCAGGAGAACAGTTTTGATGGCTTCACATATAAGGAGTAAAACTGAATGATACTAGTGTATTCGTACAGCAAAGAATAATTGATTCTGAATAACTTAGCAAATAAGATATAAATACTTAAAATACAATTGTGTAGCAGATAGTAGAATGGTTCATGTTGTAAGACTAGAAACCTTGACACTTCGAGTTTAAGCTCTTGAAGAACTTGTATGTGAATGATCTGGTGAGATCATACAAACTGCAAACAGATCTAGGTCTCATATAGCCACAGTTGAATAGTAACATTAACACTGCTGTGGAGTGCTGTTCTCAAAATTCTCTGCACCTCTTGGAAGAGAAAGCAATCATTGTAAGAGACTTTGAGCTGTAGACTTGACTGGGGTCTTGTTAAACATTTATTTCCCAGGCTATCATGATAGATACTATCAATACCTTTTGGAAAGATTTTCTGTTTGTTGTGTGATATGAGCATCATGGACTTGTCAAATCAGGCTGCAAATAACATGATGGTAACAAATGTCCCATGCCTCCACAACTGATTTCATTTCCCCATTTCCTTTTTATTTACTTTTGAGAAAAAATAATAACAATAATACATACATACATATATATATATATATAGAGAGAGAGAGAGAGAGAGAGAGAGAGAGAGAGAGAGAGAACAGGCAAGTTATTCCTTCACAGGAATTTCAGTTCACAAATTCTGTAATTCCTGCTAACAGCTGTGAGATAGTAGGAGAGGAGAATCAATATTTAAAAGAATATATCATTCAGAACTGTTAAATACTTCCTGTCTGTATATTTTTCCTACCTGACAAAAATTTGCTTTCTGCAGTTTAAAAACATTGTTCTGAAACTTTCTTAGAATTAAGAACCTATGGACTCTAGGAGATTGAGAAATGTATGGGAAAAGCAGCTATTACAGGCTTCTCTTTGGGACTCAGACATTCAAATTGATCTTATCAGCAACTATGAAATACTACTTGAGAGTATCTTGAGGTAGCATAGTATTGTGTCTTCATAGTGTTGGAAGAAAATACCCAGATCACAGATTATCTCAATTAGTCCTAAGACATAAACACTAAGTATGATCATTGAGAGAGAAGTACTGAACATCTGGTATCTTGTCATAATGGTATCATTAGCTATGAAAATTACATGAGGATATTATGAAGTATATAGCACCAAAAATATTGAATGTTTAAAAGACAAACTTTGAAGGAATGGATGGAAGAGACTGATTAAAACAACCTGCTGTTTACTGTGGAATGTTAGAGATGCTTATGAAATAGGGAGGAAAAAAATCACATTTATTTCAATAAAAATAAGGATAAAAATTTTATCTGATGTGGCTAGAAAGAAATATAGGAATACTTAAAAATGATAAAATTAAGTATGTAAAAGGTGCAGAGTATCTCGTACATGGCAGGGTAGGACAGAACATTAAAAAACTGCAAAGATGGAAAAATAGTAATGTATTACTACTGTATTTTATCATCACAAAGTAGCTTTATCATAAATGTTTTTCTCCTAAAAATAATATAGCAAGATAATAAAAATATTATAATACTTTTTTGTTTTTTCAAAGAGTGAAGTTCTTAAACAAGAGAAAAAAAACAATAAAGATTAGTTCACACTCAATGAACAGATAGTTGTCAAAAATAACTTCCAAATTGGCATGAACATCTATTTATCTCTTTATATAGAGAGTGAAATATTTGGAAATGGTGATACAGAAATTATGGAGGTCCTGCAGTGCTATAGCTGGTAATTGAAATGTGGTAACTTTTATAACCCAACCCTAAGAAATTGCAAAATGTTATACGTAAGGGCACCCTTTGTAATATTCTTTGAGGGGACTCGAAACAAAATGAGAAATCCATTAGTTTCGATGCAACTGTGGGTTTTGTTAACTGAGCTGGAGGTCATGGGATAAATAAAACGTTACACGTGAAGACAGAGAATTCTTTGGAGCTGAGCTGTAGATAGGAGAACTCAGGTTACATTTTAAAACCTATGTAAATCACTTAAAGACACCAAAACATCACAATAATTAAGCAGCAGCCTATAGGAAAACATGAGACAACAATGTTGATTCTCAGTCCCAGAAGTGATTTGGGCCCTTTGGACTGTATTTTCAGAGGTATTTTCCATAAAACAGATGAAGTACATTTTTTTTTTTTTTTTTTTGGAAGAGTCTACTGACTTTCAGCAGAAGTTAGACACTTAAAATACATTTCAATACCATAGGTGAACCATTTAGAAGCAAAAATGGAATTTTAGCAATGTTTTCTTTAGGAAGATGGCACTTAATTGCTTCTTTGTCCTTGGAAAGATATCATTCTCTTTGTGAAAGAAACTTATGCCTAAGGATGCTTCAGTGTATGTTTCTTTATAATCAGTATATATATGTTCAGTATATATTTCCTTATAATCTGTATCTCAAAGGCAGATAGGGTATCAGAAAAGTTGTTTCATGGGAAAAATAATGCATAAAATGAGGGAAAGTGCAGCATCATAATGAAGCAATTATTTTGTAAATACAATGTCTGTAAATGGGGAAAAGTGATATTGCAATGGTGGAGAGGCTGAGCTCTTTTTATCTATTTACTGGAAAGAATGAAATAAAAGTACAGTGAGCAAAATATTCATGTTTTCAAACTGGGTAACAGAACAAATAATGACAAAAATCCTATCATATCTAGAGGGATTAAGATAATTTGTCTTCTCTCTTTCCTTTATGCCAATAAATTATTCTTCTGTGTGTCCCGAGTACTCAAGGTGAAGTTTGGCGAGATTTCAAAAATTGATTTCTCTGTACTTCATCATGCTTTCAGATCTCTTTAATGACAACTTCTTAGATCAAAGTCAATTGGACTCTTCTGACTGTCTAAAATAAGATGGTAGCTGAAGTGTTTTACAGAGACATAACCAATGCTTTCAGTGAGTCTGTCACTAGTTTGTCCTACTTTTTTACAAATTAAGATTTCTACTTATAAGAATGACCACATTATTATCATTTCTGAAGTATGTTCTATATATACAAGAAATCATCTAGTGTATGAAAACCTGTTATCATCAGAAAAAAAAAAAATCATTTTTGCTAATTTCCTTTTTTAACACTAGGTACCTACCCTATGTATCAGTATAATTTTCTGATTTTTCAAGAAAGAGGGTGAAAAGTTTTTAATCTCTGAAGGTGGTGAAGGTGGTATTACATTCCAGGGTTGGGAAAAAAAAAAAAAAAAAAAAAAGTCCCTCAACAATTGCCCTCTGAAAAACAGCTGCATCACAACTAAAAAAAAAAAAAATCTTCCGTAAGGATGCTCACACTCTCAAATATTATTTCACATTACATTGGCTGTGCTAGAAACCTTTTCCTTTCCAAAGGCATTTCCATGTTTTCACTTTCTCATACATACCAGATAAAGATTTAATTACATTGTGATTTATGCTTTTTAGGAGAGTCTTGATTTAGAGGGGAAAAATAAAACCTCAGGCTATCATTGTTGCCAAAACCAGCGACAGTTCATATTCAGAGAAGTGCTGTCAGCTGTACAGTCACTGAGTGCTTCTAGTCAGACTTACGTGCCAAAATGTACCTAACTGGCCTGAGATGTTGGGATCCAGGAATCTATTTCAACATTTGCAAACCTATTCAAAATTCTGACTGATTGGTTACAAGTAGGTGAAATTCTGTGTTTCACACCTGCATGTTATTAGAGCTTTCTCCACTGACACAGCAAGGGAAGTTAGGCAGGCTCATAGGCTAATATACTTCAAATGCAATGCAGTTCAAAACAGATCTGTGTGAGATCATAGAATCATAGAATCATAGAATCATAGAATATCCTGAGTTGGAAGGGACCCTTAAGGATCATCAAGTCCAACTCTTGACACCGCACAGGTCTACCCAAAAGTTCAGACCATGTGACTAAGTGCACAGTCCAATCTCTTCTTAAATTCAGACAGGCTCGGTGCAGTGACCACTTCCCTGGGGAGCCTGTTCCAGTGTGCAACCACCCTCTCTGTGAAGAACCCCCTCCTGATGTCAAGCCTAAATTTCCCCTGCCTCAGCTTAACCCCGTTCCCGCGGGTCCTGTCAGATGTAGGAGTTTTAAAGTATCGTTGGCAGTCTGGGCTTTGCATCCTTATTATTTGGCAATTTCTGTTCTATTATGTTGCTAGAGCCAGCCATGTCTGGCTTATTACATGAAAGTTGGCAGCTTTTAATGAGTGCTCCAATCAGAATGGCAGCTGCTACTCAGCAATTGAGGCTCCAGTATTGTCCAGCTGGGTATATTACACATTTTTACGCTTTTCTATGTAGCATGTTTGCTGGAATGAATTTCCCTTGCTGCATTGCCCTGCCAGAACCCATTCTTATGACAAAATTTCTAGTACCTGGCATTACAGTTTCTCAGGAAATGTAAGTCTTAAAGCAAAATCTGAATATTTGATCATGGAAATACAAGACAGATAATCTGCATAAGAGGGAATAAAGTGGTTGAAAGGAAAGGCTAATTCCATTCATGTGTGATCTTTATATAACTTTCCAAAACCAGCAACATGCTGAGAAGAAAATTGCTGAGTTGCTTGCTGAGAGGTAATTGAAATTCTAGATTTTTCATCACTTTTGGCAAAGGCCAAAATTATTTGCTAATAACTAGTACAGAAATAGTGTCTGAAAGACATCAACATCAACAGACAATGCTGTCTCTTCTGGTACATAGTGAAAGTAAGATGTAGCATTCCAGGTACCCGTGCATTCTAGGGTTCACAGTCAAACTTCAGTTATTTAATTATCTTAAAACTATGAAATCTTCAGCTGGGTTTCCTTCTTTTTATACTACATTTTTTGTAGGTATACCGGAGATCATATGAACTGAGTTACAAAAAAGAAAACAGGTGTTTTTTACCTGTCTTCTAGTGTAAGACTGAAAGCTTGTTCCTAGGAAATGTTGAGATAATAACTCATCATGTTGTACTAGTGCGCTACTAAACAGCTGATATGTTTCTAAACAGAGATGGCTACAGTGGCGAAGTGACATCCATTGCTTTGGTGAAATGATCCCCAAAGTTTGATAATTAATGTTATTGTAGCTTTGCATGATCTTTTGCTTTTCTTTGGGACAAAATGCTATACAGAGTTAAAAGGTTAGTACCATCTATTAACAAGGCACTTGTTTTTTAGCACTGAAATTGTCCCAAAACAAAGCAGAAGTTAAGAGAGACAGTGAAATGCAGATGAATGAAGACTCTTTTCCCCGTCTCTCTTGTCATGGCTTCCTTTTCTGTTTCTCCTTTTCCTTTGGCGATAACACTTTATTTTCTTGGTCTGGGAATTTGTAAAGGAAAAAGGAAAACACAATGCAGGCTGGGAGAGTAATTAACTACATAAAAATGAACCAAACCCATCATCTCTATCATTGCTTCTGTTTTAGACAATATTTATTTTAGGTAGAGACAGCATGATATGGAGAAAAAAAGAACAAATATTAGCACAGTAAAATCAGTTCTAGTGGAAGATTAATAAAATCTCTATATCTACCTCCAGACCTCACCTCTGTGACAGGATTAATTTAAACATTACAGCTTAGCAGTGCTATTTGCTTGACGACAACAATCACAGATGTCTCCAGGGCTAAATATAGTAGTAGAACTAGTTATTTTCATTTATTTACTGAAATCATAACAAAACTATGTTTTTATTAACTTTTTATTTATTTATTTATTTATTTATTCCTACAGGGGAGCTCACATAAGTTTATCTAACCAGTTCTTATATGCTTTGGAATTCTTTGAAGGAACTTAACATAACAAAGCATATCTACTGTTGACATTGTTTTGTTTGTTTTGCTTACAGACATGAGACAGATAGCAGCATAAAAGCTAGCACATCTTTAATAATTAACTTGGCTGCCCAATTAGGAAATCTCTTTTACAAGACTGCTACTAATACTTTGTATTGTACTATTTTAGAGACTAGAAATCACCCGTTAGATTATATAGTTATACAAATTCTGTAATCTACCCAAAGTGCAGCTGGGTACCAGAGCCATAATGCATAGTTGCACACAAAAAACCCTTGAATTAATTCAATGTGTAGCATTTCAGCTCAATATATCCTAATGCAGATTTGAATTTTCAGGGAAATAAAACTTGATTTTCAAAGTAATGCCTGGCTGCTTGACATGTCAATACTTTTTTTTTTTTTTTTAAAGTATTCATATTTAGAGTTTAGAGTGTATTTTAATTAACATTGCATCTGTATTCACTGCAGCTTTATTTTTCTCCAGGGTTTGCAATTGTTATTAAAAACAACAATAACAACAACAAAAACACAAAAACAGCAAGGTATTCTGACAAACCCATCTGCAAGAAGTCCTCAGGTGCAGGAGAAAGAACAGTTAGAAAAGCTCAGGTGCACAGTTTGCATTGTTTCTTGGCTTAGATGCATGAAGGACTTTACACATTTATGTAAAAAACACAGCATCATTATTGAACAGCTGTGAGATGATCACTAGGGACTCAAATTTCAGCAAGGAATATCCTCCAAGATTACAAACATCCTTAGATTTTGTTCTTAGAAGAGAGCAGTCATTCTGGGCACTTTTCTAACTGTGCATCTGAAATAAGGAGCCTAATATTCCAAATAAAGAGTAGAAATGTACCTTTCCTCCTCTTTTTGAAAACAAAAACAAAAACAGAAACATAATTATTTTGTTTATGAATAATAATGAAAAAAATGTTTTTGAATATAAGAGAAATTTCCAAATCATATGGCAAATTCAAGGTTAGAATGGGAGGATTAGAATGGTGATGCCAGACAGAGCATTGAGCTTTACTTTAACTTTTGAAAATATAATCTACTACACAGTAAATAAATTTAAGACCAAATGTACTAAGTAGATCTGGATAATTCATTGTTGAGAATATTCTGAGGTGGTGATATTTTATAATTGCTTCTAAGGCATGTAATTAACTGTGCCAGTTACAAAATGGTACATTAATCAGTGCCCAGATACGAGGTCTGTGCCACCAGCCAGCAGAGCTACCATATGTTGATGAGATGGGCAGCCAAGCAGTAACTGGAAGACATAAATTAAAAATATGTGGATAAGGAGGAGATATGTGTATAAGGAGAAAGGATTTAAAGGCAACATGGAAGAAATAGGCACAGAAATAACATGAGATAATAGTATTGCTTATGGACACGTTTGTGCACATAGGGAATGGATATGGTCATTGAATTCTGAGTCTGGTTAATACAGATCTTGTTTTCTTGTTTTATAGTGAAATTGCCACAATTCTAGTATTCTTTTTGAGATTCCAGTCAACAAACATGGGAAAATCCCAACGCAAGGAAAGGATTATGGCTACATATGTGGTGCCTTTGATATCAGCCAGTTAGACAAGCGGAACCATAAATCTCCAGATTTTAGAAATATGAACCATTACAGCCTGAGCCAATTCTTCTCACACCAAAATTGAGTCCCTTGCTGTAGTTGAAACTGCAGTAGACTCATGATTTATTTATTCATTAAAGAGGTAGAGCATTCTTCTAAGCTGGTTGCACATGTGCCTGTAAAGGAAGAAAGTTGAATTTCATGCAAGGGTTCTCTCTAGCAAATCTGCATTAAGGTGTGCTCTCAGGTAGACAGAATTAAGTATCAGTTTCTTGGCCGCTGGCAGTACAACATTGACACAACTATTAGAGAAGAATTTAATATCTATTAAAATTTTACTTGCAGAACAGACAGGCTGTCCAACCAGTTACAAACCCTGTCAGCTTAAAAATTTGAATACAATGTCTTAATATAAAGGGTGATGTAATGGGAGAAGTAAAAGAAATGTTCTTGTTATAATTTAAAGGCTTGAAGTTGAAATTCTAGGGAGGAAAATCCCCAAAGGATAATATCTTTAAAAGAATTGTATTACATCAAATTACCACACAGATTATAAAATTACATGATTATTTTTGAAAAGGAAATTACAGTTGATGCAGGGAGCCTTTTTGAAATACTCAACCTTTGCGCAGAGTTTTGCTGTGATAAAGTAAATATTTCCCACTTCTTTTAAGGTGACTTGTAAGGAAAAAAAGGTATGGGTCTCCTTTTTTTCCATTAAGTATGTATAATTCAGTGGAAATGCTGAAATTGTAAAGAAGGTTGAGGATTGCATATGTTTCCTTACTTGAGCCCCCCCCCCCCCCCACTTTTTATTTTTCCATTTTTGTTTGTTTGTTTTGTTTTATCCTGTATTTGGGGGGCTGTGCATTATTTACACCTTTTTATCAGCACCCTATAATCTCTTTGGTTGGATGATTCTTGCTTAATTTCAGCATTGCAGTAGGGGGTCACTGAATCACAGATTTATGAGGAACCTCTGGGAATCATCAAGTCCAGGCCCCTCCTTGAGGTAGGATGGTGGGACTATTACTAGAGGTTGGTCAGGTTAGCCCTGCTTTGTGTTGCTGAGAATACCTCCAGGTGAGCAACCTGTCCCTGTGTGGCATTACCTGCCTAGAAAAAAATTTCCAAGTAACTGTTCTCCAGCTTGTTTTTCTGCTATCAATTTCATGTTAAGCTTGAGCTTTTGAAGGGGAAAAATTCTTGCTGCTTAAATTAAAATTCTGTTGATCTGCCACCAAAAAGCCAACAAAATATTGTTTTGGTTTGGTTTTCTTTCAGTGAATATCACAATATAATCAAGGAAGAAAACGTTATTCGTAATAACTCTGTTATTTTATACAGACCTCAAACATTTTTTATCTATTTATTTATTTATTTATTTATTAGGGAATAAATAAAGTGAGGTTTGAGAGTTGGGGAGAGGAAAATGAACAGATTTTCAGGATCCTTTAAACATTGAAAACAAGCTTTTGTTTCCTTATATGCAAGAGACATTCTTGATCAAATCTTTTATTTTATGTTTTCAATAATAGATGAGATAATTAAATAGTTGTTAAAAAAAACAAAACAAACAAACAAACAAAAAACTTCCAAATTGGCATGAATATCTGTTTATCACTTTATATTTAGAGTGAAATAGCTGAAAATAGTAATACAGAAATCTTATAATCTAGTACCAATTAGCTCTTTGGAATCTTTTTACATCTTCAAAGAGCAATGTATAAACTAATCCTAGCTGCATCCCATGGGTACAGTGTTCTTATGGGAACTAATTACTGGTGGCCTAAAGACACCTGCTTGCAGTATGTGTTCTCTCCCCAAACTTAAGTACTTCAACAAAGGACTGTAGCTACCTGATTTTCTTCATGGCAATGAATGCAAGTGTATTGAGGCATCTGCATTACTTGAGAGATCCCCCCCCCTCCCCTTACCTGTCTTCACAACAATTCTTCTCAATGATATTTATGGCTTTGTAGTACTCTGGGTTTAAATTAATTTCATTTGTTAGAATCCCCACCATCTAAACATGTAGTTTAAGATAATTTCATTTTACAAATTCTCAATCATTTTATATCCATAAAGACAAATCAAGAGAAACTTCTACTCAAGACTCAAATTTTTTAACACATTAGAACCAAGATGAGTTTCACCAAGTAGTGGCAAATCACTCAGGTGCTTGTTTTGCAGCTGAGTTAAGAGTCTCTGGCCAGGAGTTTCTGTCGCTGGTTTAGTTTTCTTGAAGCTGAGACCCCCCTATAATCTGAAATCTCCTGTGAGCTTCCCCCACAGAGAACCTAATGGTCAATATGTAACTAATGTCAACTCTGAGCATTCAACGAAACATCATAAACAGATGATTTCTACATATGAAGCCTGTAAAGTCCAAATAACTGTTTAGATGATTTAGTGACTGATATTTAAAAAAAAATCAGCTCCCTGTCTAATAACAAATGTGACTTTATTACGAATACTGTAGTGTACCTTTGAGCAATGAAGCTATTACTCATGCAAACAGCTTGTAAACTTGCAGTTTTTTCAAAAAGAGAATTTTGAGAACAAGTACATTGGAAACTAGTTGTATGTATTTATTTTTTGTTGTTATCTGAGGGTTCTTATTTATAATAACAAGCAAATTCTATTTGACTGGTGAAACAGAATGAGAAATACAGGCCTGGATAATACATTGATCTAGTTTGTCAGGCTGAGTGCTGATTTGAAGGTCAGTCATATGTGTTTTTTCATCTATAAAATTACTATTATTACTATAAAGTCTGTAATCTAATTTGGGAAGAAAAAGGGTGTTCAGATTTCTGGTTATAACTTAGTTTAAGGTTTTAAAATAAGTATGTGTTTTTGTTTGTTTGTTTGTTTTAAGTGATAGAAACAACGTTTTATACATTAGTGTCCTTGCACCATTTTTGATCAAAGTCATCAGAGCCAGCTCCATTTTTGCCTTCAGTGTAAATGCTGACAGAATCAGAGCATGCTGTCCTACATGAGCTTGTCCCTGATTTGGAGAGATTACAAGGGTAGTGGGATAGAAATCTCACTATATCAGGTTGATGCTTTTATTTTCTCCACAGAGAATGGAATAGGCCAAGATAGTCAAGGCATGTAGATTCAATGCCAAAACTGGGATGAATCATCAATAAAATTAATTGTTCAAGGAATCTAAAATAGCATGTATGTATATAGAAGAAGCAGATTAATTTAGCAGTTAGCAGTGTAGGAGATTAGGTCTGATTTATGTATTTTCATTTTGGGTTCAGAACTGTAAGTATAAATAGTTAACCTGGGAATATATTTCTTCAGAAGTGTGTGTGTGGGGGGGGAAGCTTTCCAAAATGGTGTCTAGATTTATTTTATTTTATTTTATTTTATTTTATTTTATTTTATTTTATTTTATTTTATTTTATTTTATTTTGAGAGCTTCTTTTGGAGAAGGTCTCCAAAATGGTGTCTGGATGTTTTTCTGGATAAAAGGAGGTTTTCCTGGAAAATAGGTACAGGTTTTCAAGGAAATAGATACAGGTATATCATCCACTGGACAATGTTGCTTACTCACAAAAGCTCAGTTTGTGGTTGTTGTGGCTAGAACTAGTTGGGTGCTAGTTGGGTGCTACTTGTAATTTGACCCAGATGGTGGATTGAGGTATTCTGAGTCTGGGTAACATCAACTGTTATTTCCAGTTCTATGTCTGCGGTTGTCTCCCTGTACAGATATGTGACTACTATGCCAATAAGAAATTAATAATTTCTAGGCTACTAGTTCCTTATGCATTTTCTTGCAGAGTTCACTTTGAGCACTGTATTAACTCCCCTGTGGCTAATGCAGAAGAGAGTAAGGTATACAGAAAGGAAGGAGTGCATATAGGCATCCATCTTCAATGAAGATGTTTCTTGTCATGTGGACATTTTTAATCTTAAATGTATTTCAGTGAAAAATGAAAATGACAAATGTTTCTAAAACATGCCCACATCTGGTCTGATCTCAGCAAGTCCTTCGATTCCTCAAGTCCATCTGCTGCTGCATGGTGACAAAGCACTTTTTAGCTATGCACAGACCGCATGAGTTCTTATATACGTGAGCTGAGAAGCAAATCTGAGATACTGGTAAAAGCTGGTTCTTTACTGAAGGGAGGAATATTTAGTCAAATTAGCATATTTCCTTAGGTGTGCATTTTTGAATTTATGAAGTTCAGTTCTGTAAAAAGCAAAACTATCTTCTTCCATTCATACCCTTAGGCCTCAGTAGTTACGTTATCTTCCATTATGAAAGGTTGGGAGCCAAGTATTCATAGTAAAAAAATGCAGTAATGCCAAAGGAAGCAATAGATATGTTCACTATGATCAGTATTGGGGACAAATTTAATATATGGACTTTATAATGCTGAAGGGGATTAGTTTAGTCTAGGATCCTGACTTCTCAATGACTGACACGAGCTGCTTCAGAGGATAAAAACAGCGGCTGGTACTTCTGTGAGACAGTATCTTCAAGAAAAGTTTTCCTCTTTGATCACAGTGGCTAGACATTTTAAAGAAGCTTCCAGTGGCCTAGTGTTTTGTTGCATCTTTCCAAGAACGGAATATCTTGAACATCTAAGAGATATTCAGATACAATTCAAATGTGGTCTCAAAAAAGAATCTATGTTTTGTAAATATGGTCAGCTTCTACAATAATCACTGAATACCAGTGCCAGCATTAATGAGAAAAACAGAAGGTGTCAAAATGATCTAGAAAGCTTTTAGGCCTACTAGTCTCTAGCAAATTAACAGTTTTAAAACAGAACCTTTTCTGATGCTCATGCAGTTAACACAGTATGTTATATGATGCTGGTCTTGTGAGAGAAATATAAGAATTTCATTATAACAGAACCACTTTTACTGAAAATATCTGATATTTTCTGATTGCTTAATAACTCAGATTTCTTCTGATTTTCAATCCTGTAACAAGAATTACAAGTGAAATGACATGTTTCTCATGTGTTTTTTTTTTTTTTTCTCTTTCTTTTGATTACTATGCAGCTGCTTCAGAAATTGTTTGTCTGCAATGGCACATTTGTTTTCCATCTGAGTGTTCCCTTAAATTGCATTTCATCCCTCATTTATATTTCTCATCTACATGATAATGTTGCACACACTGATGCATTTTCTCTTGTTATCATCCACATGACTCTTTCTGATTTCATTTGACACTATATTAAGGTAGACCACAGTCTTGTTAACAGTAATAAGGACCAGAGATGGTTGAGTGCTGCTCTGAATGAAGACAAATGACCAGAGGGAAATGTAATGAATATCTACACTGCAAAGCAAAAGGTCTGTCTTAATGGCCTGAAATCAGCTTGTGAGGATAAGATGTTTTCACTAACATATCATTGAGATGGAATTGATTGATTCAGCCAATAGCTTGCTAAAGGTACTTGTTTATTGTAGAGAATATATTTAGGCATAACATTTGTCCCTTCAATACTTTGAAATAAATAAAAAAAAAACTACCAGCGCGTCCTACGAGAACAGATGTCACATAGAAAGTGGGCAGTTCAGAGAATTGTTTACAGTGAAACTGGCTGTGAAATCACAATAAGATTTTCTCTAGTCTAATATGTATGGGTTGCATAACTTAAAATGTCATCTGCTAGATAGCACAATATACTTTCCAGTTGCAATAAGCATTTATACAAACACTATATTACACACAAAGAAAAAAAGAATGATAACGATAACATGGTTAATGGAGCTATAGATTTCAGCATGATTATTCAGCATTTCTGTACAGAGTTTTTTTTTTTTGTGTGTGTGTGTTTTTGTTTGTTTGTTTGTTTTGTTTTGTTTTGTTTTTAAAGTTACTAAGACAGGTGATTTGGAAGGAATACTAGTAGCAAATAAATTTAATGCTTGAGAGATGTTTGGAAAAAATACTTTAAATCCAAGGCAGCATTAAAAAAGGTGGGAGTTCTCAAATATTTTTTTTATACTTCAGCTAAAATACAAAAGCATCACTGACTTTATATTTCCAAATATATTTTCCTTATTATATTATTACTTTGTTGTGTGTTTAGCAAGTGATATCACTGTCTACATGGACAATCTCTTCCAACATTTTTACACAGAAGACTCGAGAGAGGTGTAGTATTAATGTATCAAGCATTTTTATTCTGTGCCCCAAGAACTTTCTTAAGAAAGTTGGGCCACATATTTTCCAAGAATTCCATGGCAACACAGGATTTCATTGCTGTGACTCATTTTTGACAACCTGTATGTGTTGGCCAAGGATTGATACAACCAAGGAGCAGACTTAAAAAACAAAACAAAACAAAACAAAACAAAACAACAACAAAACAGTTTGTTTTGTTTTGTGTTGACAGAAAGAAGATATACTGAAAATCTCTTTGTATATCTTTCAGGATGGGCAAATCACTTTAGGCAACAAAGTCTAGTTGGACGACTTCCTATGGCACACACACATTGACTGTACTTGCTATTAGATTAAATGGATTCTTGTATCATGTATAAGTGCAAATACCAGAAATTTTAAGACCCCACTACTGGAACTTCCTGTCAGTTTGAAAGTGAACAGGGAACTGATTCACATTCAGATGCTGAGAATGTCAGTAATTTAAAACAAATGGTGTTATATGTGTAACATCTACTCATGTTCAGCTCAGTCACAACATTACCTTCTAGGATTGCTATGGTAGTGAAGCATGATGAAATGTATACACACTGCTGGAGTTCAGGTTATCTGTGACTAGTGGTTATAAGACCCTGTTGGTCCAAAGCAGCTTGTGTGTGCTATATTATATGCAAAGAGACAACACACTAAAAAGAGAGAAGTGCAGTAAGGGATTGATAGTACTGAACAAGAAACTCTTGATTGATCTGCAAATAAAGACATTGTATAAAAAGTAGAAGCACTCTTGAGAAGGAGCAGAGCGGAATGGCATAAATATGTGCAACAGACCCAGGAAATATGAAGTCACAAGTTTAATTGCATCTGGAACTTAAGGACAATGAGAGTTTCTAATAACTCCATTAAAAAAGGAAAGAGGAAAAAAGAAAATATAAATCTGATGCTGAACAGAGAATGGGAGGAGTAGCAGATAACAGGGAGTAGACTCATGCATTTTTATGTCATTCCATATAAAAGTGAATTATGAAGTTCAGTTTTTCATTTTATTTAACAGGAGAAAAGCAGACCAGAAGCAGCAGACCAGAAGCAACAACTTTTGTTGTTGTTGCTGTTGATACTTTAGACAGTGGTGTGGGTTTGGTGTGAAGGCTGTAAAACAGAATTCAACAATAAGTGCAGAAGTCCTACTCCTGGAAGAAGACATTCCCTGTGCAATACAGATAGTCTCATTGTCTGTGCGTTAGCAAGGCAGAAAAAGATCAGCACTTAAAATGAGTCATAAACTCAATATTGGCGTGGAATGAGAGGCTGTTTCAAGAAAGAGGTTGTCGTATATAAATCCTATGATATAATTATTCTCTGTTATTACAGCTGAGATTTCAGCTGTCTAATTCTCTAATTCTAGCACCGCTTTTTTTTTTTTTTTTTTTTTTTTTTTTTTCTTCAAAAAGAGGTGTGGATTAACTGAAGAGATATCCAGAAAAAAAATAATGAGAAATGTAACAAGATCAGGAACATTTCCTATAAGGAAATCACTTAAACATTGGTAGATATTCAAACCTCAGAAGAATCCAAAATAATAGACACAAATGTTTTTGAGTATGGTGCAAGCAAAGCTTTAAAAATACTTACATAAATTACATAAATGAAACTATTATGTTAGTTTCCATTGCAAAAATAAATAAATAAATACAGGTCTCAATCCTAGTAGAAATCACCTAAATCTGACATGTTGACAGAAAAACAACCACAGATACAGACAGTACTGAGTGAACACTGCTCAGACTGTGAATAACAGATGAGCATGACAAACTCAGGGACAACAAGGACTTCACAACAATTGTCACTGTGCTGCACAACATGGACAACAAACTTCATGGAGGGAGTTGGAAATGAGCTCATGTTCCCACCCCAGCAAGTTTTTCACTGCTGTAGCACACACTGTGTCTGCACATGGGCTGGCAGCGTGTCAGCTCCTGCCTTAGGATGAGAAGAAAAATCTCTGCTTAAATGTAGAGATGCCAGGAAGCAGGCAATTCTCTGTCCATTCTGTCAGCACAGGTTTGCAATTTAATGACATAAATTCCTACCCTGCAAATTTCTGTTAAAAAGGTATTTAGAGAACCTCTGCTTTCCCTCTCAACGATCTCCCCATTAACACTCTTTGCTCATGCCCAAATGTGTCCCTTTTGCAACCAGGCAGGACCGATTAAATGTGTGGAAAGAGGGAGAAAAGAAGGGCCCTTGCATGCCAAAATGGATCTGCTAAGGGAGAGGGAAGTCTCTAAAAACAGCATTGCTATGCCCCAAAATTCAGTCCCACCTGCCTCTTCAGAGAGACTTTGGACTTGGTCTGTCTTTATTTCTGACCCTCTCTGTAGTTAATTTCTTCAGGTTCCCCATTCCAATTCCCCTCTTATTCCCCCAATTTTGAGGTATCACCTATGCTTTTTTCCAAGCTCTCCATAAAAATGAGAAACATAAGCTTGTATAGATGAATTTTCCTTAAAAAGACTAACAGAACTCACTATTTTATTATTTTATTTTATTTTATTTTATTTTATTTTATTTTATTTTATTTTATTTTATTTTATTTTATTTTATTTTATTTTATTTTTCTATAAAATCAATCATAATGCTAGTCAGATCAGAAGCTCTGGAAACCTTCACAAGTTTTCCTGGCAGGTGATAACTCCTCAAAATAATTTATCGTAGCAACAATTTACGATGATTATTATAGAATCATAGAATGGTTTGGGTTGGAAGGGATCTTAAAGATCATCTAATTCCAACCCTCTATGTTCAACATTTCTATAGAGTTGTGTTCTATTTTTTACTGACCCTGATCTAGTGGGAAAGTGTCAGCCACTAATGAGGAAATTTTCTTATGAAATATATGTTGCTTTTAATCAGAAGCAATAAATGATTGTATTTCAGTTCATGGCTAACACCTTCTATACTGCAACTCCTTGATAAATTGATGCAAAAGAAAATCAATAGTAGCAAGATAGGAAGTATAAAGAATGGTGTTCATAAATGTCTTAATAAACAGAAGATTGCCAGTTACATTCAAATTATTTCTCTAATTGATGTAGATTTGAGAGTGGGAAATCTCTATACAACTCCTGTGGTTTGTGTCATGGTGAAAATAAGGGTGAGCTTTGTAAAAATTTTAAATAAATTTTGATATTTTTGTTGTGTTTATGCATGAGATGCTACTGTGAATTCATTTTAAAAATGGTACATGTAACATACTACATTCAGAGACCTATTCATAAAGTAACTGCCACGCTATTTCAAATTTTGCTAAATATTCCCCTGTTCCTGCTAATGATTCTGAGCAAGCAGGCTGCTTTACCCAGAGAATAAATATCAGAGACCTTAACTACCCAATGCTGTTCTGCTGTTTATCATTTGGAGTGATTTTTATTCCCTCCCCCCCCCGGGACCACAGTCTTTGAAAATTTATTCTCCTTAGTCTACCTTCAAATCTCTAAATAAAACAGGTGATGTAGAGAGCTGCTTGCTGATTCTCCTTGGTACATAGCATTCCTTTGTTTGCTGAACACATCTGAAATGCTGAACTGCTATTTGGGAATGTACATTTTTAGCAGATTTTCTTCTCCAAAACTTTAGGCCAGTAATGAGCAAGTAGTGGAGTAAATAAGCAGGTACTTGACTAGCCAGTAAGTGCAGCTACTGGTCTTTATGCTAGGGATGATTACACTGTTTCCAGCAAGTGTCGATTTTGAAAGTTATTGAGGGGGATTTGGACTTCCAGGCCACTGCAAAATGATCACTGAACAGTCATTTGCTGGAGACGGTCACTGTTATTATGGCACTAATCCCACATCCCTTGAAAGGACTGAAGGATTGGTATTGATTTTTCAGTAGAATTTGCAAAGGGCCTGTGCACCTGACAGCAACTGGACCGTATCATTAGACTATCCAAGGGACTTTTCATCAAATATATTTCCAAAGGTAATACTAATAGGAGAACTCTTAACCTCTGAATCAGAAGAAATATGTGCGAGGGGTTAGTATTTTAATGGAAAAAAAACTCCAAGAAACAGCTGCTAAAAGGCTGTTTGAAGTTATGGATCATAAACTAATCCTCTGATTTGTTAAGGCAGCACAGCGACAGTTTCCTAATTAATTGATCTGATTGTTCCGAAGGGTGCTGGATTCCTTGTATTCACAAGAGTCTCTGAGTAGGAAAAACCTAATTCCTGGCTCTAAAACAGAGTGGACTCCCAACAAAAAGAAAAGCTCCTTTACCATACTTGTGGCACCTGTGGCAGCTGATGACACAGCATGCCAAGTTGAGAATCACAGACTGATTCACCCAATCTCCTCTGACATGTCCTTCCTCTCCTGTATCTGCATTTTACATATTCCCAGCACAGCTCTGAAGCTCCCTTGCTCTAATGACACTGGGAACTCAGGGCCACAGCCAAAAGAGTTCCCCACCCCATATGCAGCGCTGGAACTGGGGCTGTGTGTGTGACCCATACCCAACATGCAGTGGGAAAAACAGTTTGGCATTAGGCTTTCACTGACTGCATCTAAATGTGTTGCAGAACTACTTACTGGGAGGTGGTAAAAGGATTCTAGAATCAGGCTAGTTTGAGCTAACAGATTTAGTTGAGATTACAGGAAGCATCACTTCTAGATACTTGAGCACAGATAGCACCACAGCCAGAGTCTGTCACTATTTCACTAGCAAGAACAGATTTCTGCTTCCACAATTTCAAATAAAATTTTAGTGGTTAACATAGAAACAATGGCATCTTTATGTCTGACAAGCAAAAATTAAAATTTATTTACTGCAAGGAGCTACAATTCAACGAAACTACTTTTTCTATATTTCTATTTTTAAATAAATAAGTACATTTGATTTAAAAAAAATCAAATACATACATCAGATTTGTCTTTGATCAGTTTTAATCTTAGGTTCATGTGCAATCTACCTCACAGTTACAATAAACAGAATCTAAACAAGAAAGAATGTTAGTGTAGTTTGTTTGTTTGAAAGAAAGCATGCATTCCCAGGGTTCTATAATGAGAATCAAGTGAAAACATTAGAAAATATTTTTGAGTTTTAGAACTTTCCTTTCCTAATACAATGTGGTAGTTATCTTGACCACCTTCTAGCTATTAAGTTTACTCAAATGCTAGTCACCTATTGTAACTGCTACTGAAAAAATGCTGATGAATAACTTCTACAAATTTGTGATATTTCTTGGCAAGTGAAAAATATTAACATGAAAAAGCTGACAAATTTTTATGAGCCTAGAAATGCATTTCTGAAGAAAAGGATCAAAGTTTTCCCAGAAGTTTGCCTTTAAGAAGTCAAAAAGCTTAAAGATATTTACTTAAACCACAAAACTTTGCATGTGTTTTGCTTGTAAATAAAGGATAGTATAGCGCAAAAGAAGTTTATTTAAACTATGCATACAAATTTGTATGAATGCCAATTGGATTCAATTTATTCTGAGTTAATTTGAATTAACTTGATGGGTCTTTTGACACAAGCTGTACTGACTAATTGTTGCTTATTTGGGTAAGCTGTATCACTGAGCATAGCAATCAAAAGCTCAGCCAGATGTTCATATTTTCTTTGATTGCCCACAGACTTACGTTTGAAGAAAAGTCAATCAGCAAAATGATTCTTCTTAGCATCTGTCAAGGTATGGATCGCATTACTGTAATGGCATTTGAAATAAGCAGAATGTCTCTGATTCCCCTTTCACTTACCTTGGCATCAGCCTTCAGCAGTTCTCTGCAGTATTGGTTTAATATCATCATAAAACATGGAAATGATGTGATATTAGACCAAATTTCTTTATCTTTATAAGTAGCTGATATCAGTACAGTGAAGAGTGAATATACTTTTATTCTTGTATGTACTCCTATTGTGAATCACTCCTATAAAAGTATCTTTTATATGTTTTACACCGGTATGTATTTATGATGAGTTATTAACTATGTTTTCCAAGCATCAACTAAAATATTTTAATAAGCTGAAAAAAATGAAATGTATTACATCATTGTGTAGGAAACCTAAGCTTGCTGAAGTAGTTTCTTTGGATTTACATTGAAAGTTTTGGAGACATATACACCAAGCTTTATATTTATAACACAAGCAATATTTTCAATTCAATAGTGTTTTCATGAAAGCATACTAGAGAATTGTGTTTTTGTTTGTTTGTTTGTTTTTTCCTCCTTCTTGCGTATTTTTTCAGTAATTCTGAAAGCACCTAACCAATGTAGATTTTGCATTTTTAGGAGGGATACAGCTCAAAGCTATCTTAACTTTTTTCTTCTTTCCTTCCTAGGTGCTTAAAATGTGTGCTTGCATTTTCTGAATAACTAGATTCTAGTTCATTAAGAGTAAGATTTTTTTTCTGCAGTTCATGTAAGAACAGTTGTAATATGTAACACGTAACAGGAATTCATGGTTTACAAATGTGTTAATGTAAATTATGCATGGTCTGGAGTCCTCCCCTGCTCTGTCATGTTTTAATTTACAATCCCTACCTGCCTTTCTGGCAGCCAGATACTTTAAGCAAGAATTATCATTTCGTGTCTCTCTCCAGGATAACCTTCACCTAAGACAATTCATAGCTAAGGGAAATGAGAGTCCAGGGCATACCGTATCCATTAATTTATTGCTTGTCTATGGGTAGAACTGGTACAGATCTCTTACTTTGTTGTATGTGTTACACAGAAATGTCCTAAAAGTGTGAATTTAGAAGAATCCTTAAAGTTGAGGGACGGTGGACAGATGATTGCTTATTCTCAAACATCTCTCTTAAAAGCTGTGATGAAATGTCATTTGATTTCAGAAGTGCAAAAGCAGACCTGTGAACAATAACTGGACTGTGTACTTTTTCTTCTGTTTGAGTAATGAATTCTGTACTTCTATTTCACACTGTTTAATGGTGTCATGTCAAAAAGATGAATTTAACATGACAGGTCAAGATAATAGGGGAAGGATTCTGGAAGCATTATAATGGGTTATGAGCTCCAGCAGCAATTAATTTTGGGGTTGAGTTTACTGAAGGAAGCTCCCAGGCTATCACAAAACCCTGAATGTGGCTTAGTTTTCAATCAAAGCTTTCAGAGGAAGAGATTACATGAAACAAGAGCTACCACATTCACCACAAAACTGATTAATCTGATTCATGTCTCCATGGAGGACTTTTCAGTGGAAATGTCTTTAAACTGTTTCAAAACTAATGACACAAGTTCCTGTTGAGTTTATGCAGAGTTGTTTAAATACTTGTTAGTATTTTCATACCTGCTGTCAGAGGTCACACAGCTACAGAGGCTTTGCAGAAGTGTGTAGCCTTTTCTACCACAGAAAGACCTAGGTAAAGGAAATAAATTACTCTTTTTTTTTTTTTTTTTTTTTTTTTTTTTTTTCCACCTTTACTTTTAAAAAAGGTTTCATGTGTTCATAGACAAGCCACAGATAGATGCTAACTCATGGGCTGCATGTCATTTGTTTGACGTGATAGGGGAGAAAACACGAGTGTGAGGTGCCACTGACCTGTGTGTGCCATGGGCAGCAAAGTAAGACTTGAAGGGGGGAAAAGAACCCTGAGAAATAACATTAGGATCACGGGTAAGAGGGAATTGGGGTGCATCTCTTTTACTCACACACCACTGCACGCGCTGGGGCTCAGAAATTACCTCACAAGCCTTAAAACTGTCGCCCCTGAGGCGAGCCCAGCCCCTTGCCGTGAAGCGGTGCAGACGAGGAGCCGGTAGGCGCCCTCTGGCGGCGGCTAACGGCCCTAACGGCCCCGGCTAACGGTCCTAACGGTCCCAACGGTCCTGCGGCCGGCCCGGCGGGCAGTGGGGCACCGGCACTGGTACCGGCACCGCTCCTGCAGCCGCTTCGGCTCCGTTCAGCTCTGCTATGCCCCGGGGAGTGATTTTTTTAGACATTCTGTCCGAGTTACCGAAGCCTTGCTGTGAACAGGCTTTGCAAAAGTACCTCGGTGTCTTTGCTTCCTCAGAGTTCTGTGTCTCCTTAGGGTTAAACGTATCATTTCAGATACCATCGCAGTTGAGTTCCACTTGGGTACTGTGTATCCAAATGTGCTGTATATCTATATGAAGTATTTATCATTGTGTATATTAAGAAGGTATTAACTGCATGCGCATGTTTCAGCCTTCAGCTTGGCTTTCAAATTTGTGATTTTGCTTTCATTTTACTTTTATAGTAGATAATTCTAACTTACTCATTAAATTTAATGAGTAATCACAGTGGCTAGCTGCTGTTTCTCCATGGTATGCTTGTGCATACAGTCATCAGAAAGATTATGCAAAACATGAGAAATGAATGCACACATGCAGAACTCATAATGCTTTGGAATAGTAAAGAATCATTTAATCGGGAAATTTTTCAGGTTCATGTGTACTTTTTCTTTTTTTTTTTTTTTTTTTTTTTTTTTAATTATAATTTACTGCTTTCTCCAGGGAAATTTTCACACAAAGATGTAACACTAGATCAAATGTGGTTCCTCAAGATATTATGGTTTTGTTTTGAGGTTGATGTGATTCCATGTAGTTAAATGGACCAACTTTTAGGAGGAGATTTCACAGTCATCAGTATGACCCCTGTTGTTTTCATCTGACTTTGTTGTAGAGACAGTTCTCAGATAGAGTAGCCCTGCCTGACCCACCTGCATCTCTGGTAAAACACAGGCAATGAAAAAGGCTGCTTAATTTCTATTCCTAAAGTAGATATGTGGATTACTCAGATGAGCTTTATGCTTTATGTTAGTTTATGCTAGCATGTTAGTGTCGCTCTGCGTAGATTTCCAAGTCTTCTCTTCCTCCCTTATTTTCCTCTCTTCCAAGTACCTGACCTTAAATGTTAAGCCTCTCATCCTCCTTTTTAGATGCCCTGTGCTTTTCAGTAGCATCATAAAATGTGGCTGCTCCATGAGAATAAAGAGCTCTGACGAGGGAAAAAGCTGAGGGAATGCTAGAGGCGAACTTAGAAAGGGAAGGAGAGGAAAGCAAGGGACAGACAGGCTCCTGGCTGCAGCGAGTGCTGCAGACATTTGTGACACCATGTTTCCCACAGAGGTCTGTGATGGTTGCTACTCCTTTTAGGTGTGGTTGTTACGTATCAGTTTTTCTGCAACCTCCTAACTAGGTGGCAGGTGCACCTGTCTGCTACATAATGACTGCGAGAAGCAAACCTTGACCACTGCTGTACACCAGAAATCACACAGGATGCTCCCAGACAGGGCCATGATTTCTCACCCTGTAACCCAGGTTTGAGGAGAGAAAGAGCCAAGTCCTGCTAACATCATTCATTCTGTTGTACATGAAGAACTATTTTTGCTTGGTTTTGTTGTACCTTTTATATGGACCCTTATTCAACTGTCAGTACTTTACTCATCTCCTGTCCCCTTGTGCATGGGGAAACAATCTCAGTGTGGAAAGTAGGGGACCTCCTACCAGTCAAATATTTGCAGTCAGTTTGAAAAACAAACAAAAAACACAACAACAGGAAAAACATTTTCCAATTTCAAATGGAAATGTCACTATTTAGAAGGGGGAAGGTGAAACGTACTTTGTACTGTTGAGAAATGGGAATGCTATGGAAGTTTTTACTCTCTAAGATTCCATTTTTGGCCTTCTCTGACAGTAAATGTAGCTTTGAGCTTAATATTTGTGCATTGAACAAGGCTGCAGGCCTAGAGCAAAGTGAATATTTCTGAAACCATTCTGAGGAGTAACAAAGGATGAGCGATCCCTATACATCAAAATCAGGAAGTTACTGAATAGTGAATGCTATGAAGATTATATATTTATGCATTCTCCAGAGCCTGAGTGTTCACATCGTGCTGTGTTAACTTGTGAGCCAGTTTGGGAAACAGAAACAGAACCACAAAACAGAGCTACTCTCTTACCTGAACTATCATTGATATGTTATTCTAATAGAAAAAGGCATAGGCTTGAGAGATTGACTAAAATATAAAACCTTAACCCTTTTTTTTTTTTTTTTGGGGGGGGGGGGGTTAATATTTGAGAGAAGGAAACTCTTATGTCAGTAAAAATAATTCTAAACCTTTCTACTTTTCGTGCACTTACCTTAGCTGTTTTAATGAATGGTGCCTGCTACAGAAGTCATTCAAGTCAGTGCTAATGATCTGGGTGACTTCACTTGCCTTTCTGTATAAGATTCTGAGTAAAGTAACAAATAGTAAATAAGTATGTTGGTTTCAGAAACAGTAACTATTAGAATGGTGTCTGTGATCCTGAGCTCTGTTGACAATCTCAACGTTTAGTAAATATTTCTCAGTTAAAAACTCAGGTTTGTGGCTCTACTCTATATTTATTTTGCTCCAGGGAGGTACAGAGTTTGGAGGCTGGGCCCCTGCAAGCCACGCACACAACATCAGGGCCTAGTGCTGTTACAGAACTTGCTGTGCTGTGACTTTTTTTCAGTTTCTCTGTGTATGAAGTATTTTAGAGTGAGAGGGGAACTGAACAGGAGGCTTTGGTGTTCCTACCTTGTCACTGGGATGGCCTTGGGGCTCTGGACAGCTTTGCTGTTTCAGCCCTGTGGACTTGGAAAGATTCTTTTAATTATCTGTTACCTCCTCACAACAGTGAAAAAATAGCAGAAGATCCAGTTTAGAGAACTGAGACTAGAGCAAAAATGTTTTTCTTCTTGCAAAGAATTTTGCTGACCATCACATAAGGCACATAGCGAACACAGAATCAGTAGATGGCTTTGCATGCTGTAAAATAATTCTGACGAGTACTTACATTGTCATCTTTGATGTATGCAGAGGGAGACATGATAAATGTTCCAGCAGCTATTCTGTTTACTGTATCATTTGAAGAGTGATTAATTTCCCATTTTCTTATTATCTGTTCAGGGCTTGTTGACAGTGTTTATGGCAGATATTTTTGGTTTCAGAATCATGAAGGAGGTTGAGTCTCCATGCTGAGTCTTCGGTTGCTCTGAAAATATGAGCTGAGTATGAGAAAAAGCAGTAACATTAGTCACTTGGGTGTATAAGGACTGAGAATCAGAAAATTGGAAGCTACTACCCTTATTAGATTGTAATATCTCATGAAATATATATTAGACGTTGAAAGGCAAAGAAGTGGTCAGCATCATCCACAATAATGCAAATTAACAAAAAGTGATGAAAGGAAATCTGATAACAGGATTGAGGTTTTTACTGGAGAATGAGCTCTGGTCTGAACAGAACAAATGGCATGAAGAAATGATGACATGGCACAACCAGGAGAGGGAAAACATGCATTGACTGCTTATTTGCGTATTTTATCATAACCCATTGACTGGTCTTTGATTTCTTGGTCATCTGCAATTTATAGAAATTATGTTTTAGTAGTGCATAATGTAATTGAGGCAAATTGGATCAACCAAATTTTAATTTTCATCTGTAGTTTAATCACTGGACTAGTTTGGTTTTGTTATGCTTTGGCAAGATTTAGCTATGATGCCAGAGTGATGTTTTTGTTTAAAAACAAACAAACAAACAACAAAATCTTAGACCATACCAGGAATCAGTGAAGACAGTTAGATCCCAGTCCTGATGCTGAATCCTTAATCCTGTCTGTCTTACTGAAGTTAGCTGTGTTTTGATGAGGATAAGGTCTCTCCACCTTTGGGAAACTGGAAACAAAGTCAGGGTCTGGCAAAAGTCTTGACAGAACCTAGACAAAATATGTCCATGGTAGTATTGTGGGCTTTGGCTTCATCCTGTCATTAGAACAGAGCCTTCATTCTCATAGCTGAGAAGAAAAAAAAAAAAGCCCAATTTTGGCTAAAGCAGCACATCTGCATGTCTGTATGTTTGCAGCCTTCTTTGCTGTAATAATCTTTGATGTCCTTATTGAAAAAAAAAAAAAAAAGGAAAAAGAAAGAGTTTATAGCTTTAGAGCAGCCTACTTCTTTGCAGTATTCTTGGCATTGCTTTTTACCAAATCAACAATGAGACTTTTTGATAATTTATATGCCTAGAAATGGAACACAAATATTAACAGTTTGGGGTAAATATAGTAGATATGACATTCAATATCCTGTCTTTTTCATTTTCAAGTTATTTTTGGTTGTCTCATATCATAGAGGATGTTCATTCACAAGAAAATGTGCGTGTATAATAGAAAATCAGTTGCTATCATGGCATCTCCTACTAGTCATTAGCACATGAAGCTCTATTTTGTAATTAACAAGGTTGTCTCTGGGGGGAGGAGTCTTAAGTAAATAACTGTGTTCACTTTTTAAGAGAGATTATAGCTTTTTATTTCACAAGATGATTACTGGTCTTAGGCATAATGACTGCCCGTTTAGAGTGAAAAGATTAATTGAATTTTAGGAAGTTTTACAGGAGATGTACTGATCATGATGAGTTGATATTTTCCTATTCTGGATAAGGAAGAAGAAAGGAGAGAGAAAGAGAAGCAGCTTTACGTCTAAACATAGGACAGCTTATACTTCTACAGGCATGGCTTGTCTTTTAGATCTCCATCATGTGTCAATGTTATGCTGGACAGAACATTGCCCCAGTCTGTAATTTTGTTTGTTGGCTTGAGGGCGCTGTGTGTCTACTTGCTGCATTTCCATGCAACATTACAGTGACATACTTGTTTGCAGTGAGGAAAATGTATGCCGTCTCCACTATGGCTTTTCTCTGTTTAAAGAGAGGGTCAAAGCAGCCTAAAGCAATACGTTCCAGTCTGATCTGCGGTAGCACGAAACCTCAAGATCACAGAACATCCAATTTCTGTTTAGTTAGCTTCTAGAGATAAAATCCAGCTGTCATGTATTTCTGTGATTAAACAGGTTTTTCACTTGAAGTGTGAAAAAAAATGATCCTTATTTTCTTATAGGCTTGCTTGAAAACGGAATTTAACTTGTGTAGTCCCAGGTGACATAAGTCACGTCTCTACCTTGGACTCCTTACCAGTTCTGCTTGAGCTAGCTAAAAGAAAGTACAGGAGATGTTGTGTTGCAGTATGTTCTAGGTCATGGTCTAGTTCTTGTCTTCTGTTTCCCATCAATAAATAGGGTCATTGGTCTACCGTGTGGGAGCCTACAGGGATAAGAGCAAGATGATGAAGCACTCAGACACTGTAGCTTGCAAGACAGTGTCTGGGTAAAGAAGTTCAGGATTCAGTCTTGAATAAGACTTTTGATAGTACTGCATGAATTTGTAGCTGCAGCGGTCAGCATTAAGTAAATGTGAAGTTAGATAGATCAGCCCCTGCTGTGTACTGCCAATAAATAGCAGGATCTCCTCTGGTAACATTTCCTGTCCTAGCACTATTGCTCAGTACCTGGCAGGATATGCAGTAAGATTGTTTTTTTGAGGCTGGATGGTCTGGAAGCAGAGCGAAGTTACAGTAATGAGAGTGGGTGAGGTCTGGACAATGAAAAGAAAAAGAATGACCAATCCAGGTAGACAAGACTTGATTTTATTAATAAA
This sequence comes from Aythya marila, assembly GCF_965140915.1. Classification (NCBI taxonomy): domain Eukaryota; kingdom Metazoa; phylum Chordata; class Aves; order Anseriformes; family Anatidae; genus Aythya; species Aythya marila. The sequence continues at coordinate 4,575,974 of NC_139049.1, forward strand.
ATTTGTATTTTCCTCTTTGAGGTGACAGTTACAAACTTTGGTTCAAAAATAAAAGAAAATATGAACAGCAAGAAGTTGACCTTTGAAATCTCACTTTTACATGTATAAACGTGCATGAGAAAGAACCAGTTGGAAATGAGCCAGCAGAAGCTAGTACTATTTAATTTAACAATTTATAAGAAATAGAAACAAACATTTATTTTCAAGTCTTACATATATTATGAAAAATAATTACAAAAGGATTTGTGTTGCAAAGTTAAAATGTAATTTCTACTTACAGCTACCTGAATAAAATATTCAGAGGGAAGGCCAAACCAACTTTTTGGGTGAGATTTAAGAGCTAATGGTAGCAGTTTGGGTCAAAGACAGCTTTGTAGGAAGCAGTCCCCTACGTGTTGCTTAGCAACTATGTAGAATCACATGACCTAGACATATTGCATCCCTGGTCCTCAGTTGAAATAACAGGAAAAAATAATTCATATTAATGGGACAGGCAAATATTGTATAGGACCATTCTGTGGAACTTCTAGTATCCAGTTCAAGAAGCAAACATCCATTATTGCTTACATAAAAATCTAAGTAAACACTGCAAGAAATCCATAAATAACTGTTTTGAATCCAGTTTTAATACTTATGCAGACCAAATAAGCACAATGGAAACAAAATCAGATGAGAAACGTTAAGAAAAAAAAAAAAAGAAAGCTATATGAATGATTTAATTCATACAGATTTTAACAGAAGTTTTTTTTTTTTTTTTCCTTACTTGTTTCCCCTACCCAAAAATATAAACTTGTTTATTTTAGGTATATACAGGATTCTTATGAAATTCTGGAATTAGAAAAGAAAAAAACGTCTGAGGTATAGCACCATGGAACACAGCACCTTTGAGAGTGCTTTCATTATTGAAATTCATCATCATGGAATAATATCAGCAGAAAAGGGATTTGAGTGTGCTGCTCAAGATCTTCCAGTTTTGCCACCTTAAGTTTTTTTGGCGACTTCAAATAACAAAGCTCTTCAACAAAAATATATACAAAGGGATTTTATTATTAATCAAAAATGGAATTGGCTTCACTGGCAATTACATCTTTATTTTTTCAGAATACATACACGGTATTGACAATGTAGTTTTGTAATTGTAAAATAAGAGCCAGATGCAATTCAGAGACACATGCAAGTTTTGGAAATGGACAGAGAAATAACAGTATAGTACTGTACATAGAATAATTACAATTTATTAAACACTTTCATAACACCTCTGTTGTAGTCGAAGGAGCACCATGTCTTTTTTTTTTTTTTTTTTTTTTTTTTACAGCACCAAAAGAATTCAAAGGGTGGTGTTGATAAAGTGAGCCCTATGTTGTCTGTCTGTGCCACAGCATTCTTGCAAAGGTAGTTTAAGTCATGTGATTCTGGCCCTACGAGGGCAACAATAACTTTCTAGATGAGACACACATACACAGCAAGACATTTTCTATGCCATCCTTATTCAAAACTTGCATGTGGCAGGAAGTGGGTTGGTAGCACCAAAGTGCAACATTTTTGTTGATTTGATCTTTGTCTTAAGTTTAACCAAGGAAGCAGACAGGACCAACCTCAAATCCAAACTTTTGGTTCTGATCACCAAAGTCATTGATCATCACATCAACTATAGGCACTTGGTCTATTTTGGGTGTGTTGATTTCAATCACGGTCTTTCCATAGCCCTTTCTTGACTGTTAAAAAAAATAAAATAAAAAAAAAAGCAAATGGTTATATATCAGAGGAGTAAACATGCTGTAGCTCTCCACACTCTACCTCTGTAATGTGGAATTAATAAATGCATCAGATGTTACAAACTGTAAAGTTTATATTTTCATAGGATTTTATTTATAACGTAAATATATTTTCCTCATGGACTGCCTCCTCTTGTTATGCTAGTTTGCTTTTAATATTGTGGTCATACTAGCAAATAGTCTAGTTTCAGCACATTGGTGCTGACAGCCTGTATTCGTGCCAGGTTTGTTCCATTTCTGTTGCTTGGCTTATAAAAATAATAATGATTTTTGTTCATATATAAAAATTGAATAAGGGACTAGTGAACTGCAATTGAAAACTACTAAAAGGTAGTCTATTAAAAAAAAAAGCCTTTAGAAAGCTTTTTGTCAGGGGAAAGCTGTAAAATAAATGAATGTTTGATTTCTATTTTAATCGAAAGGTTGGTTTTGTAAAGAATATTCTGAACGTCTACTTACTGCACAGCCATCATGAAGCGCTTTGATGTACGGATTGTTGTCGTAAGACATTTCTTCATCATTTGATCCTAAGAACCTTAGTGCTTTGTCATAGCTGTCAGAAGATGCATCATGCCAAGCTACAGACTGATGACAATTGTAAGTGAAATTTTGTCTGGCAGAGGCACTCAGTAGTTTAAGGAATGTCATTTGGACCATATTAATGGAATTGCCTTCAACATCCAAATAGGAAAGCTGGAAAATAGAAGAATTCACATGAACATTTATTTGTTCCCTTTGTTAAAATGCAAAACAAAATTATTTTTGACAGAAGAACCACATAACTGTCTTTAATAAAAAATAGACCTACACATATCATTTTATGTGATTTTTAAGTTCAATGAAGCTATGACTCTGTAGTTTTTCATGTCATAGCAATATATTTAGGATGAAGAACTATATATTTTAGCTTTGTTCTAATGGGCAAGACAGAGAATTACCCCTATATAGTGATAAACAGCAGAATCTCTTTTGGAATCTGTTTTTAGTTAATTATAAAGTTATGTCAGCCTGCAGGCTCATTTTTGCATATTCAGTATATTTCCAGTTATTTAGACTGAAGCACGGGATTTGTGCTGCAGCTGCTTTACTTAGGTTCAGTGGTAACGTGTGGTCTGCTGGAAGCCAGATCGCACTGTCAGCTGGGTGGGTGAGTACCAGGATTGTTGTGCGTTTGCTGCACAGTGGGACAAGACATGGCAGGTGCCTGCTGTCTAGTGGCAAGAGGCCATGTAACTGCTACATTTAGGGCAAAAGAGCTGGAGCTGAGAAGTATTAAGTTTCTTATTGTTTATATTTGATCTTTCCTTTGATTTTGAAGGATTTTTGATACTTGATTTGTGAAAAACTGGATGCTGTAATGGCCACTTACAAGTTTGCCCCGCTTAAATTCACTAAACCAAGATCCTGGATTCTCCTTTGGCCATGATGAAATTCTAACCTGTGTGGTAAAACAGTAGAAATATAGATATTTAGAACATATGTTAACAGATAACTTTTTAAATTACCTGGGACAAATTTCACATAAGATAGTAAAGAATGGTTCTTTCTGAGTTCTCAGCCTCTGTAAAAACACTAAAATAGGATGTTTTTCTGGTATAGAATGCCTTCAGATTAGTGACTTTAAATGGAATCCAAGGTGATAGCTTATAAAGAGGGAGAATTCTATTTAAAGGAGACACTGTTGTCATCTGATAAGATTCAGGTAAATTGTTAGTGTAAATTGTTCCTGTGAAGAGTGTCTAAATTAGAGTTTTCACTGGTGTTGATGCTGATAGATCTATCTCATTTGGATAAGCTTTTAGAAAGCCTTCCTCTATACCATATACCACTCAGGGGTAATTTATACCAATGACAGAGGACACTGTTTATATACAGCGTTCTACATATACTTATAAATGAATAGATATAAATGAACTCACAAAAGAAACATAGTAAGAGTTTAACTTTCATGTGACAAACTCTAGATTATGCATTTCAACCTGTCACCCAGCTAGCCTACATTATGTAATGCAGTGGAAGGTTAGCAAGCAGGTGCACAAAAGCTCTATTTAAGCAAAAGAGTAGAAATGCTGTTTGTCAACTCAGTGTACCATTTTACTGCTTCATTCCAATTTATGCAAATTTAAATGTAATCAGAAAGACAGATACATGAAAGTGTGACAATGTAATTATCCTGTTTAGTTCAACATTGCAATAGTATAGTAGGATATGTCAACAGCCAACTGAAAACACAGATTGGTACTTACTCCTTCAGATTTCTTATCTGGGTAGATGCAAGTTTCCCCACCTGCTGTGAAATTGCAGTACACTTTGAAGGAGTCTCCAGAACAGCCCTGGTTAGGATCAATCCAGTATTCCCCTAAAACATAAAGAAAAGATTTACCTTTGATCATAAAAATGGTATGTGGAAGATTGTACTCAGGTTTTACTACCTAATAGCCCTCCAGAGACTGTGGTGAAGTTATCTGAATGATGTGAAAGCAACCTGTTCTTTTCAAAGAATGACAGAATGGTTGAAGTTTGAAGGGACCTTTGGAGGTCATCTGATCCAACCCCCTGTTCAAGCAGGTTGCCCAGGAACACATCCAGGTGGCTTTTTAATATCTCTAAGGAGGGACACTCCACAATCTCCCTGAGCAAGTCACCTTCAGTACTGGTCAGTCATCATCACAGGAAAGAAGTGCTTCGTGATTCTTTGATGGAACCTCCTACATTTGTGGTTTGTTGCTGCTGCTGTTTATGGAATATAACACCAGGATCAAAGTCTATTTTTATCTAAATCCTTTTGTTTCCTTCCTTCCCTTTCAATCCTTCTGTTCCCTTCCTTCTTTTCCCTTTCCTTCTCTCTCTCTGCTTCTCTCTTATTAACTGTTTTTGTCTCAAGCTACACGTTTTCTAATTTTTGCCCTTTCAATTCTTATCTAGCCAGGTGGAAGGGAGCAGTGAGCAATCTGCTGCGTGGTGCATAGCTGCTTACAAGGGTTAAACCACAACAGATTGGCATGATTGAGGATTCCAGCCCTAGAATGCTAGGGCGAGTAAAGGCTGAGGATGAAACAGAGGTGCAGTCAATCTGAGGTCCATTTAAAATCAGCACATTTTAAAATCCACTATTCTAATTATAACAATGATTTCTGTGATGTGGATCCTTATCTCCAGATAGTTTCACAGCAGGAAAGCAAAGATTTTCTGACACTAACGTTCTAATTGACTTTCAGGCAAATAGTAGAGGTTTTGTAGAGGCATGACAAATCCTTTTACTGGTTCTGTATTCTGAATACAGAGCATAGAAAAATCATTTATCATATTTTTTAAATTCTATTTATTCAGGCTGTATTTATTGAAAACAGTCTTTCCTACATGCAAGTCTTGCCCATGCAGAATTTTGTATTTTAATGACTGCATTTACTTTTATTTTAACCAGAATAAGATTCCTTTGATTTGAAGAAGGCTCCAAACAATAAGCAAATACTGTTAAATGAAGAAGACAAACATGTTTTATAAAAACCATTCATTATTACAGAGGTACTGAATTGTAAAATATGTACTTTTTATATAGCGCACACACTGCTTAACTACTCCTCAAGGCAACCATCTGTTTTTATCTATCTAGAGTGAAAACAACAGAGTATTATTAAGCTGTCAAAATCTATTTTTTCTCCCATTTAAAAACAGAAAAATATTGCTCTGAACTGGGAAAAAATACCCATTGCAATAGAAAAAAAAGTATGAAAGCTTGAAAATTGTGTGAAGGTTGGCTTTCATTGAAAACCTTTCCAAAGGGGGTAAATTCAGTTACGAAAAAAAGAAAACAGAATATAATTAAATGAAAATACTCTTTCAGAGCACAGTGAATTCACACTATTCTGCATTTTATTATGCTAGTGCTTAGTAGCATTAAACAGTACTAGAGAAACTTGAATGTCCATTTGCTGAATGACATGGAACAAACAGAGGCCATTCTGGACTGAATTATTGTTTCTAAGGATAAAAGAATAGTAACTTTTTGAGAGTCATATTCAATAATAAATCACGTATAATACCTGTGCTGCTTCCTATATTATACTAAGCAGTTGCTAAAATAATTGTCATTTCTTTTAAAAACTAGAAGCTATGCAGTATGTCAGTATGCTGACATTTGTGATTTTACTTTCATTGATCTAAATGGCATCAATCTTTTATTCCTCTCCCGTTTGGATAATTCTGGAAATGCAAGGCCTACCTTCCTGAACAATTTTTTTTTTTTTTCTTAGCAACTTGAAAGTTTTAACCCCAAAACCAGATCTGGTTTTGTATTTAAAGAATAACGGCTGTTACCAACAGAACATATCTATACTCACATTTCATAAACAGAACCCTTTTATACCTGCAAAAATGGATTTAGTGACACTGTATTTATTGAGCAACTATATTAACCATCTATCAATAATTAATAATTCTGCCAAAGTATCGTAGCAGATCATAACTTCAGCCTTGTTTGCCTTCATCATGCAATATTAACATACCGTCTGGGAAGTCTGGGTGGCAGAGTTGCAAGTCTTTGCAAGTTCGGGCTGGGTTGTTCTGAGTGCCCATTGGATACTTCATATGTTCAATGTCTTGTTTCAGTGAATTCAATGAACCAAATATCTCTTCCATGCCATCGGAATAATCCAGAATGTTATCACCAGCATCAGACACCATATAATCAGGAGATCGTCTAGTCTTTTTGGGTGACTGGATTGGCAGCGGCTGGATTACCTCACCTGGAGGACCCTGAATGGAAAACATACGTTTACCATTTCTGTTGGTTTTCCAGATGTGTAAATACACAGAGGAAGACGAAAGAACATGACATGAAGATGCTTTGAATAGAGCTTCTACAATTTATTTATTTTACTTATTTCATTCATATTTATGCCAAAACAGATTGTGGCAGACCAAAACATTGTTTTGCTCTAAACTCATCCCACTCCATTGCTGTTTGGGGAAGAGTATGTTGACCTCATGCAAGTGAAGAACTCATTTGTGATTGCCTTTTCATCCCCAGCAATTACCTGAAGCAGAGGCATAGCCTATAGCAAACAAAACTGTGGGTGTTCCCTATGATAAAATTTTAAAATTCCACTTGGGGTCTATAAAGCAGTACTTCATTTCAGAAAATTGAAACAGTTCATTCAGATTTTGACTGTTTTCATTTTAGATTTTTATGCTATGGAGAAGAAGTAGTAGAAACAGGAGAGTATTAACAACAGGAAACTGTTTTCTGTGCTTCCATATGACACATTAAATCATCATTGCATTTTTTATTATTTCTAATGGATTTTTTTCAGAGCAGACAATGTATTTATATGTGTGGTGGATTTGTGTTTCCTGACAAATTTATTTTCAAACAATCATTAATATTTTCCTCATCTGCAAGTTCACAAGTGTTGTTTTCAAACCCTGTCAAAACAGGTCATATCAGTACAATGTGCTTTTATGTCAAGTAAGAGTTCTTACTGGAGGACCAGGTGGACCAGGTAAACCACTGTCACCCTTTTGACCAGCAGGGCCCTGTAAAGGAATGAAAGAAATGTAATATTAACCATGTTACATAATGTTAAAAAATAACACACGGAAATTAAGTACAAAGACAGAAAATATGGAGGAGAATTACTCACACTGGATCCTTTGGAACCTTTTGGACCTTGAGGACCCTATAGGGAAGAACATAGGCACATAGTTGGAGTATCTTCCACACAACATGCGAGTGTTTTGAACAGGAGGACTGGATGAAGTAACTTACAGGTAAACCAGGAGGACCAGGGGGTCCAAGTGGACCAGCAGGACCAGAAATTCCCTAAGAAAGAATAAGAGAATAAGTCCAGAAATACATTTTACATAGTAGACTGGATTCAGAAATGCATATGTATCAAAAAGGTAGTCCTTCTAAGTGTCCAGCCCCGGTGAGTTTTAATTTAGGCTATTCACTAGTGTCCAAAATAGTCTTTGAAATATGATCTGACAGTTTGAGTTGCATATATTTGTTCTCATGCTCCAACATTTATAGTCACAACTCTGTTCACGTTCAGATCGGCTTTGAAGCCTCAATTTTTACATAGAGGCTTAAAACATGACCTTATAACTAGAGGAGAAGCTATTCTGGGTAGTACATAACAAGATTGGTGCTGTTAGTGTTATCTCATCCCTAACTTAGGTGTATGTTTCCTCCTCCTGAAATGCTCTATGACCTGGTTTTAAGTTGTATAGCTTCACTGTGTTTGTCCATCGTCTAGGAAAGCTTTAACCTCTAGGAGGAAGCTCTGGTGTTAAGAGTTTATAGTAACTTTATATGTCTCTTTCAAAAAAGACATGCATATAACTTGAATGAAAGCATATGTTTTACTTACTGCGTCACCCTTGGCTCCAGGAGACCCCTGTGGGCCAGGAAGACCCCTATCACCCTTTTCACCCTGTTCTCCTGGAGGTCCAATCAGGCCAATCAAACCAGGATGTCCCTAAACAAGATAGAAGAAAGAGTGAGAACTCATTATATATGAAGTAGATGTGCTTTGCAAACAAACAAATTAAAGCTTTCAAATGACATCACAGTTGCTAGTTATCAATTAACTTGAAAAAAATACACTGTGAGCATATTAAATGTTAGTTGGCTTTTTCAGATTATTTGCAAGCTGTGAATGCTTATTCAGTGAAAGACATCAAAGTGCACCATAGTCCTTTCTGAAACTGATGCAGAAATAATAATACCTATAGATTACATACCACCTTTTATATTTTGATACTTATAAGCATATTACAGAGCTGCACATAGGATTCCACAGGTAATAGAGCTGTATAAACAGCTGACCTAACCATATAAACAAAAATCGTAATTCACAAGATATTTTCATATCCTTTTCTCTATACGGTTCTTCCCTGATGAACAAGCAATCAATAAATTGTTGGGACTCTATTAGAAAATGGTATTCCAGATCTCTCAATCCGTTATTTCAAAAAGAAAATATAGCTGAAAAATATTTGCATTTTGTTGTTATAAAATTAAAATCTCTAATAATTTTAATTTCCATTTATTTATTTATTTATTGTGAAACCAAAGGTTCTCTTTACATCAGTTTTTGGAGTTTTCATTGAAAGGAAAAAAATTTGCATGGTCATTAGATTACCATACAGACAGTAATTGTTTTTCTTTCTACATATCTCCAGGATATCAGATGTTACTGAAAACTTCACAATTACCACTAAAGCTATGGAAAGCTGATTGATAGATAGCTCAGGTTGTCTTGCTTTCTGATACAAAACAACAACAAGAAAAACAGCAAACAAACAAACAAAACACCACAGCATTTCTTTCTGCTAATTTTATACAGTCCTTTAGACTGGGCCAAAATAACAAAGGTACAAACAATGAATAAAAATATAGACATTCTTATATACCTTCTCTCCTTTGGAACCTGGATCTCCTTTCAGGCCAGGTAAGCCAGGTGGACCCTAAATAAAACAAGGGAAGAAATATAAAAGTAAGTTTTTACATACTGCACAAATCATGTTTTCTTGAAATATTTTAAAGGCAGAGTAACTGAAACTGTGGAGGCATTCAGTGGTTGATGGTTGTGATTTAGGGCTCAAGATAATATTGATGTGTATGTTTAAAAAGGCATACAGATGATGCTATAGCATTTAAATTTCTCTATAATTAGAAATCTATAAAGAAGGAAAAGGTCAATTAAATTCTTAAACTGCACTGAAAGCATTCAGTAAGCTATATGATATTCAAACATTTCAACTGAATTTTTGTTGATTAGCTTAATTTTGCTTGTGTTTACATGATATGCTTTATTTTTACTTCCACCTTAGTTGACGTACCTATCCAGAAAGTAATATGTATCTTCTCCAGTTTCTTATTTTAGCCCTTTATATCATAAGACAGTATAAAATATCCCTTGTTTTCTACCAGTTCAAAAAGATTTTCTACATTTTTTCTACAGCTCAAAAAGATTATTGCAGAATATAAATCAGGTTGTTTATAGTAACTGCTCCTCAATATTTTTTTTTTTGTTGGAGAACTACTTCATAGTTTGATTCCATACTTAAGGTATGGAATCATACCTTAAGAGGCTGAGAGGCTGATTAACAGGAAAAAAAAAAAAGATTAAAAGTGAGAGTAATCTTAAGTTGACATTAGTGGTTTTATTTCTTTCAGATTTACAAGGCTTTTGACTTCAACTAGTCCTGAGAAGATAGACATGCTGTGGAACTATCAACATACTTAAATTAATCAATGATAATGGATCTGTAGACTACAAACTCTTCTAAAACACATGCTTAAGTAGAGTTCATCTATTTCCCCAATCATATGAGAATATTCAGCTACATAGTATGTACTTGTAGGGTATCCTGTAAGGATAGAAATGAATAAAATATTCACAGAGCAGTATTTCAGTAGGTTTTCAGAAGTTCAGAATTTCTACCAGTCATTAGTTTGAATTAATGTTTTGAATATGATGTTCAGAATTGCAATCAGTATTTCTGAAGTTTTAGCCTCAGCTAACTTAAGGGGCCTTAATATTTTCCTGTCTCTAATAGCAATCCAACCGATGACCATATTTGATTTTTAATTCCTTGGCACTGTTTAGGAATTTTAATTCAATATTCTAAAAACTTTTTATATGGTGGAATATAAGAGAAACATTATGCCCTATTTTGCTACAACAATTTTCTAATTTTTAAAAAGTTAGACCCCTTGGAATTTAGAAGTTACCTAGAAGAAAATTACTTAAGTAATAGCCTGTAACACTGATGACATAAAATTATAAGAGAATTTGATAGTGTGTCATAAGCATGTACTTATATAAATATATATATATATAATTATAGATCTTATATATGATACAATAATATTGAATATTTTTGAATTACTGCTATACAGACACCATTCCAAGATATTTTCTGAGGTTCATATGAATAGCAATGATAGCTTTCTATAATTTGAACAGAATGAGGTGAAAAATTCAGGCTATGCCACGTATATGCAAGTACCAAAAAGGTATTCATTTCTCAGAGGCTATTAATCTCACACTGAACATGTACGCATTAGGAGCTGAGCTGCTAAACTAAGTCACTATCTCATCACTATTAGTCTCCAGCTGGCGGTGGACATCTGTGAAGTTATGATACGGATAGCAGTAATAAGTGACCTTTTCAACCTGGCACAAACTCAAAAGTGCCATAACACTTCATGTACAAAATATTATTCAGTGTGTATCCTTTCCATCTCTACTTCAGAATATCATTAGATGCAAAAGCCCAGACAAATACATAGTTCATGAATAAAAGGTGAAATTTTAAAGCCTCTGGAATACAGAATCAGGCATTCTCACCTGCAGTGTATTGTGCTCTACTGTAAATCTACTCTCATGGTCTTCTCCTGATAGCAAACTGCTGGGGAGGAAGGGAATGGAAGGAAGGAGACCTCATCTCAACAACATTTATGTTATAAATTTTACTTACTTAAAAAAAAATAAAGTTTAAGTTGCAGCAGTACATCTAAAAAAGTTCTTGCTGAGCTGACAAGAAGCCAGTGCATTTGGGATAGATAATACACTCAGCTTTATATTTGAATTGAATGTTAAAATGGAGATTTTGATTTTGATGATGTATTTGGAGGCTTCTGGTGACTGACGTGAGAAATGGATGTTTCTTACTGCCGAATAATTTTTCATTGGACTCTAGCTTCTTACTGGGGAATGTTCTCTGGAAAGATTTTCAGTTTGTGTATATGGCATAAGAGCAAAAACTTTCAGTGTTACGGCTACCCAAAGACCTGTATCCTCTTCAGGCCATACAGGAAAGGAAACATGGGATTTCCTTCACATTTCATACACACAACCTTTCCTTTTGCCTTTAAGAATCATATCATATCTGAAATAGAGGATAGGCCCTTAACACCTAGTATCCTAAGGTAATCTTATTATCCATGTTAGCATAGTTAATCTTCAAAATAACAAAGAGTATATTTTACTAAAATTTAGTAAAATTTAATGTGATAGCACTGCTTGCAGACTGTAAGATGTCTTCAGAGCATAACTTTTTTTTTTTTTTTTTCACCTAACTTTAACAGTTTATGTTTTGTTTTGAAGTTTCTTATTCCCTGCGTGTCATTCAACTGTGATAATATAGGTAAATTCTACTTCAGTGAATTTGGAGAGAAAAGAGAGATAAGAACTTTTTACTAAATTGGGTCACCTTTGTTTGACCTGTGAAGAAATAAAATGCTGGCCATATAGGTTGGATCTGAATTTCTACACATAATGATATCAATATTTTGTAATTCAAAATATTTTTTGAATATCATCAATATTTTGTAATTTGTGTTCACAGTGGTTTTTTTTTTTTTTTTTTTTTTTTTAGTTTTGTAGAAAAATGTACTAAAATAGCAAGTGTAAATAGAAATAATGATATAATTTTATAGTATGTTATGTCATCTAAAAGCTTCCCTTGCTTTAATCATATTAATAACACATAGCAAAATATACTTGGCTAGTTTGCCATACAATGTTCAAGGCAACCTAACAAGAAGGTATTTTGTCCAAGTTTTACAGCAATTAGGTCAGTGTGTAGAAGTAATTTACAAAGCTACCAGTAACTTGCCTTACAGTATAAACAGATCTCTAAAAACATCTCAATATGCTTTTTAGGACTAACAGGTTGCTGTCAAATTTATTAACCAGAAATCATATAAACTCAATTCTAGCTGAAATAACAGAAAAATTCCTCATGAAAGGTGACTTTGATTTTATCTAACAGCATGGTTAAAATTGGAGTTGCATTATTTTGTTCATAGGAACAGCCAATGCAGGTAACTATTTTGTCTGATATCTTCCTATTTGATCTATACTGCTTATGTATCAGCAATGATATTTTATGAGTCTCACAGGTGCACCACTCAGTACCTTCTGCTACATTATAAAACAATGTTTTCTGTGATTCTGTGATTCTGTAATGTAAAGAGCATTAATATAAATGCTTGAGAGCATAAAGAAAAGGAGAATGGCCAACAAAGTGTATGTCATTCTACTGGCATTGCTGTAAGCAAAGGGGGTTGAATCCAAGAGAAATGGGGTATCCAGCTCTAGCCAATGCTCTAGAAACCGGGAGCTTGGTTCATTCAGACTCTTTTAAATGCTTTGCTCATGAATTTTATTTCCTGGGTCTGCCACAATGAAAAACAGACTGGATGCTGCTGTTCATTTTTATAAAACTAGCATGTTTTCTTCTTAGGTAGAAGTATCTTTTTGGCCTTACTTCAGAATTAATCTTTTTCTTTCTCTAAAGAATAGATATGATCTAATCTTTTTCCTAGGAATAATGCTTTCATACACTGGCAGTCGTTAAAATCAATGGATGTATAGAATTTATCACTGTTAAGGAAACAAAATGATTTAATATATTAAGCTTTGCTGATGTGGAGACTAAAGTAGATTTTTTGATAGTAAGCTTCACTGGTTTTATTCTGAATTCTACTGCGGGGATTTCAGGAATTTGGTTTTAGACTGCCTTATTTCACTCTTTAGCTGGTATAAATCAATATAGCTACCTACTGAAGTAGAGCACTAGAATGAAGGAAGTCATATGCATCAGTTTCTAACATGACAGAAGAACAGCAACTTTGTGCTAAGAACTGACTTATAAATTATTTTTTCTATAATATGCACAGACATCTTAATGATGTCCTTTAAAGGTTGCCTTTTCTATTCTGGCACTGAATGGAACGGTACTCACCAGAGGCCCAGGAGGGCCATCCTGACCTGGTGCTCCAGGTAGACCTTGCTCTCCCTAGAGAGAACATAATATTTGTGTTACTGGAGAATATACGAGAAATACAACATTTAAAATATTATTATATGTTCAGTTTACTCACCACAGGGCCAGGAATACCTCGAAGACCTTCCGGGCCAGGTTTTCCTGCAGGTCCCTGAGGACCAACTGGACCCGTTTTTCCAGGAGCCCCTTCTGCACCAGGTTCACCCTAGAAAGAACATAAGCAAGAGGTCAGAAAGGAAAATTGGACTAAGATTGGCACAGTAGCTGCAAAGTGAGAACAAAGTTTCCTCAATCCATTTTTCAAAAGATATTCCAAAACAGTGTTCCAGAACATTTTTCTGAATGAAATTATGATAGCTTCATATAAGCAAGGGGGTGTCAGCAAAGCATGCTTATCCTTCTTTTCCACAGGGGTGAGCTAAGTTGGGCCTGTAATGGTCAGAGTCCACCATGGGCTCTGTTATGTACTGCTACTAATTCTGGATCCTAATTTGGATTTTACAGTTTACGAATTATTACTTTAATAAGTTTCACACTCAGTGAATGATAAGCAACTTACTTTTCATTTATATATAATTTACATTTTCATGCTCCTACAAAAAAAATAAAATGTATGTGTTACCTTTGCACCTTTTTCACCTTGTCTGCCTTCAGCGCCAGTTGCTCCAGGAGGTCCCTGTGAAAGATAGAGACTGAGCTCATAATCTCAGTTTTCTAAGATATTTCTACAATGAAAAAAGGGCCATTTCCACTGTATTAATGAGTAATAAATGCTAAAAAATACCCACAACATTATATTTCTTTCTAAAAGAATATGTATCACCTAATATCTCTGACAGGATAAGTTTAAAAACAAAGAAATATCTTGGAAAAAAATCAAAACAGGTTATAAAAGTAAAAGTATAAGAACAATGCTTCTTATACATATACAATGACAGTTTCAAATTTGCTTTGCATTGTATTATATCTATTCACTGTAATCTATCTAAGATTTCAAAAAAGAAATCTATCTAAGATTTCAAAAATCTTGCATTATACAATGCCCAGAATGGCACATACTTCTTTATTCTCAAAGTCAGTTATACGCCTTTTAAATGTGTTTGGAGCCAAAAGTTGATACATGCCTCAATATTATTCAGTAAATGTGAAAGAGAAAAAAATAAATCGCATTACTAGTGGTTGTAAGGAATGAATAAAATACACAGCAAACAAGCAGTTCCTGGTAGTAGGTTTTGTGCTATTGCTCTACAAAAGCTCTATTTTACTAAGAAAGTAAAACCTGGTACTGAAGGAGGATGTAATAATGGGTTACATGTAAGTTTCAGGTGAAGGCCATAAGACAGGAGTTGCTGGACAGTAGTCCAGCAGCACTGTGTTTACCTATTGCTGATGTCACCCATTTTTAATTCTCTTAAGGTTTCAATGAAAAATAAAAAAGCATTTTTTTTTTTTCTGCCAGAACATCACAGTTTAATTTTCAGGTTGGGGAATTAATACTCATAGCCTCAATTACGAAAAGAGGCAGTATCTAGAATCTAATGTACTGTTCTAAAAATGGCTCTCTTACATATACTTAGTTTAGAAAGATGCACTCAAGATTATGGACCAACTATTTTCCTACAAGGTTAATTTTTAGCCTGGGAAATGTCTTTACTACAAATAGTTATTTCTTGCCATCCAATGAACAGCTTAAAGCAAAGGGATGGAAAAGGGACCATAATCAAACACAAGGTGATTTTCTGAATTTATAAACTAACCCTCTAAGAATAATCTATTCATTAATGCAACAGTTTGTAATGTAGAAATATTTAAAAAAATGTTCTAAGCTAAGCAACAGAAAAAAAAGGAAAGCCAGCTATTTCCATTTACTTAGTCCTTTTAAATTCATAATAGACAAAAAAAAAAAAAAGTTTTGTGAACTCAAGGCCTTAGATCTCAGTTTGATCTAATAGCATTTTTCTTTCTACACATATTTCTTCTTTTTACATACATTATTCCAGAAGAAAAATTTGCATCAATATTGTTACAATAATAAGTCTCTGATGTGTAGGTTGTGATAGGTTGGGTGGATCACAATTTGGCATGATAATTTGAAAAATGATTATCAGGTTATAAAAAAAACACACAGGAATATTTTAGAAGTAGGGTGTATCTTTCTTACATGAATTAATTTACATGTCCGTTGTCTTTACTTCTAGGAAATTCCTTTAACTCAAGTTCACGTATCAGTTATAATCTATCTTGCCTAAGAAACTAAAAAAAAAGTGTGATAGTTTGTACTTAAGAAATGTCTCCACAGAATCTAGAAATGCAGCTGCAACTTGAATTAACAGAGCTCAAAACACTGTGATCACTAAATTGCGAATACAATGAATCATGATTGCTAAACAAAGAGGGTACATTCATTATCAAACAGTGCCAGTGCTGCACCAAGCACAAAGCAGCTAAATGAACTGCACTTGCTAACAGGCTGTGATTGCTGGCATGGCACAGATGGTGTTTCTACATTGAAACACTGCTAATTGTTATTTAATTTACCTTCCTACACTTGAGTTGTTGGAGTGTCTGATAAATTTAAAGTGACAAAAGATCTCGATAGCAATAATTTACATTAATGCATGGCTCCCCAACCTCACCACCCAGCTACCATGATGATTGTTACACTTTAGTTTGGATGTATTGCCTTATACAGAACTGAGAAGACAAAAGAATTTATATAGAAACAAACCTGTTCACAATTTTTGTTACGCGAACCTACTGGACATTCCTGTCTGTTCTTCCATATCTATGATTTTCATTAAAATAATTTCAACTGTTTTTTTTTTTGTTTTGTTTTTTTTTTTTTTAATAGCTATCTGTCCTCTAACCAAAACCATGATTTCCAACACAGAAAAACATGATCACATTTCATCAGTCTGTTAAGATAGCAACCTAGTCTGCCATATTTCTAGGTATTTCATGTATTTTCAATCACAAAATGGCTTAATTTTTAAGTGGTGTGTGCATTCTGCTGATATCCTGTATGATATTATAGAAAAAATAGATGCAGAACTTCATAGAAATGCTTATTTTTTTTCTAAATTCTTCAACATAGTACATAAAGGGAACTAACAAAATACGTTTCTAGTTCTCCAATTTTAGAAGTTGGTTATGGTGCAGAATTGACATCTGTTTCTTTATTGAAAGCAGGCAATATACACTCCACATTAGAATAACGATGTATCTAAGTCTTGAAATTCTTTAAATTCTAACTTCTTAGAGTAATATATGAACCTTAGGTGTATGTGATCTAGACATATAATTGAGTCTAATAAAATGGCCAAGCAGCTAATTACACAGCTGAATGGCCTAGCACACCGAAAGGCTGAGAGAAACGTAAGCGAAGCCTTCCTGTGTTGACTTTTATCAACTGGGTATGTTATTTGTTGTAAGAATGGATAAGAAAATGAATATTGTTTTATGGTGCCTTTTCCTCATGCTGTTTTTGTCATTTGTCAGATAGAAATCAAAGCATTCAAACTATGCTACCCATACTATGTTACCCAGTACTCTACAGCAAAACAAAAAAATTGCAAAGAGTAGGTGCAAAGAATTAAGTTGCAGAAAAAAAATAACAGCATCATGTTAACTGTAGAGTGATTTAGGTTTTGTGTCTACATTTCTAGACAAGCAGACATTGGATCAGGAAATATTGACCTACGGAAGCCTTTTCAGATGTTCCACTTTTCAGAGATGACAACTCACTTATCTCCCACATTGAAAGCAGAAACTGAAAAACATTCTACCTCTCCAGAAATGCAATCTTCATACATTGTGCTGTTGGCCAATGCTGGTGCTGTTATCAGCAACAAGAATACAGCAGAGAACTCTTACTGCAATTTGTGAATTCCTTGGCTGACTCAGATTGCTCCAGGAACACAGTTAACTTTAATGCAGTTTTTGTCTTCAGAGCACTTAACAACACTTTCAGAATCACCCCATCCTTCTGTGGGGCAAGTTTCAGTCTTCTTTTTTGGCAGACAGAGAAATTCAGACAGCAATACTACAAATGTTTAACACACATAATGGGAAAACAGTTGGAAAAGGGGTTCCTAGTACCAAAGCTGTAATAGACTACTTGTCTGTTCAGCTTGGAAGGTAATATGCATACATGCAAATGCCTCAAGTTTTCTAGAGAATCTAGGCTGACTTCCATCAGTGGAGAACTTAAGAGATTCGATGGTGTGTCTGACTTCAATAATAATTATGGCATGCTTTTACTTCAACACTACTTTCATTCACATTCTGCAATCAGTATTCCAGTAGCTGACTATTTTTAACTAAGAAAGATCAGTAAATGTTTCTGAGTACATCCCTTTTATTTTAGAACTATATCCTTCTTTGAGGCTATTTAATACAAGACAACATTTTTAAACCAAAGAATATACATTTTCTCCAAATACTTCCAACATTTACTCCTGAACTTTCATTGTTAGAACTATCTCTTCTTAGAAGTTATAAACCAAGATAGAACCTACATAGAAGAAAACCTCTCTTGACTATCCAGCTAAAGTGACGTGTGTATCTATGTAGCTATATTTTTTTCTTGTGCATTCAAAATATTGAGTAAAGCCTTTTGTTTCATTGACAAGATGCTCCTTAAAAGAATTATTATTTTGGAATTCTCCTATCATTACAGTTAATGGGAGTTTTATCGCTGAATTCAAAACCAGAGTTTAGTCAATACTAAAGTAGTTCCTAAAAGTCTGATCAAATTAAAATGTATTTTAAAATCTGTCACTATTTTGTTGCATTGATCCTCTCTTCTGTTGAACTGGAGAATATGGCATTTTGGTTGTTAATGATAAAATCGATTTGGCTGAGTGTTTCCCTTGATGGATTTATGGTCTAATTTTCTAAACAGTATGTGCACAAATCCATGGTAGATTTGCATGCACAATTACTATGGTTACTTGCACTATAACTAGTTAGATGTATAAAGCCTTCTGAACATGTATTTATCTGATTTGGTCATAGCACCTTCATTGAAATTGTGTGTCCTTCAAATCTGTATGAAAGGACACTGCCTGAGGTTTTTTGTTGAAACTGATTCTACCATGCTGTTGTGAAATGTGTTCATCTGATTCGTGTCAATATGGAACAATGCTAGGGCCACATGGTATGCTGGATGTGACCTGTCTTACATACTCTTGTATAACCACAAGTCTAAGCAAAAGAGTGGTTAATGTATACAGTTCTTGTATCTTGCAAAGGAATAGTCCAGCAATTTGTGTCAATAAGAGAACAAAGGGGTTTCAGAATAACTGCTAACTATTATGACTATTGCATGGAACATGATATCTAGCCAAGAGATTAAGGTGAAGGGGAAAGCTGAAGGATGACTAAAAGACAAAGCTTGCAGGGGACGCTGCACAAGTTTCTGACATCTGGCCAAGATGGACAAAGGAGGAGGACAAGAAAAAAAGCCTGGGAGGAAGACTACGAGACTTCAGCACGAGAGACCCCAAGAGGGACCATCAGAGACTGATACGCATGCACCAGTAGGAGGGTTCGGATTCTGGGAACTAATTATAATAACGCTGCCTTTCCTAGAAGTCATAATGAATATGTAGTAGCCTAGGAGCATAAAAACCAGCTGCCTGATGTAACCTGTGTGTGTCTTGGTGGAGCAGAGATTCCCGGTGCACCCAGCGCTTTTTGCTTACCTCTATTCATTTAATAAATTGTAAACTTCGATTGCAATCCTATTTGGGACTTAGCCATTTATTACACTACTGATGAAAAATAATGAAGAACATTTTTTACTGTTCATTCTGCTAGCAAAGTATGAAGCCTTCAGTTATTCACTATTTATCTCTAAAATGACATCAATATCATACAGACTCTCTACAAGCTTGAAACGTTCAGGTAGTCAAGTAATGTAGAATCTGATTCTAAAAACTTCAGAATTTTCTTCAGAATACAGGAGTGAGATTACTTGGCAATATTTAGATGGAATCATAGAACAGTTTGGGATGGAAGAGACCTCAAAGATCATATAATTCCAACCCCCCTGCCATGGGCAGGAACACCTACAAATATAGCAGGTATCTTACCATACATTTTTCCTTTTTTTCTTCACAGTATTCATAAATTGGAAGTGTGTCAAAGCCCAGGTGACAGATGCATTTGCATTTCTGAAGTGTTTTTTACCTAGCTAGAAATAGCAATATATCCTATCTACTAGGAATGAACTACTGCCTTCCATATAATAAAGTAGGAAGTTCTAATCTGATGTAGAACAAACATACTAATTGAATTATGGCTCAACTGAATATTAGCAGTTCTAGTGATAAGGTTGTTAATGCTACCAAAATCATTTATAATATTTTAAATGTTTTGCAAGCTTGTGGAGCAAATAGATTATTGTGTAAAATAGATAAAACTAATTAGGCATGTCAGTTCACTCAAGCCCATTAAATAGAGCAATTTAACACATTTTGTTAAATAGCTCTCAGCTTACATTTAATGATGCTCCCCCTATCTTTTTTTAAAGTGTAAAAACTGCATCTAATTGCTGTCTGAGAGAAATCTGAAGGTTGATACATCTACTACAGTTCTGTAAGTATAACATTACTTACTGTTTTTGATTAACTGTATTTGTAAAGCCTGTGAAGCTTCAAAGATTTTAGAAATAATGAAATGGCTTCATAAGCTATAGAAATGTCTGCTTGTTAATTTTGTATGTGGAGGGGATGACATAGATTTGCGCAGAAGTTGTGTTCAAATTATTTTATTTCATAAGTGAAAGACACCAAAACAGGCACTTTCTTTCTGTTCTCTGCCAGCAGTCATATGCCTAAAGATGATGTCTAATATTACTCTCATTGTCACACTCCTATTAGCAAAACAGGAAAAATGCTAGTTTCTTAACCTTGCAGACACTGAACTCACTTGGGTGAGAAGAAAAAACATGTTATTATAGACAAGTATAGACACTTCCCCATGTGTTTTTGTTCTGCTTGATGTTGGCAAATAAGGGCATTTGTGCTGATGGATATATACCTCTCGTGATTTGTCATGATCTAAATGCAGCTCTAAATGTAACAAAATTTTCTTCTGACAATGCTTCTAGACCACCTTAAATTTACTTAATATTACAAGTAAACAAGTAGCTGAAGTGCTCTAGAACATGTCTCAGAACGGGAAACGTACAAGAGACAATGAGAAATGACTCACCCTCTTTCCAGGTGGACCAGGTGGGCCGGCTTCACCTGAAGGACCTGGTGGACCCTGCAGTGGAAAGTGGTAGGCTTAGTGGTAACGAAAGATAAAAGTTATAGTCCTTCTTAAATTCAACAAATGTCTGCAATGTGTTGATCCCCTTCAATAGACAGAAAGTCTGTTGAAGTCTATGTAGTACATAAATATACATACAGAAATGATACTTGCTTAATCAGCAAATACTTTCTTAGGGTAGTCTTTTGCAGATTTTAAAAGGTTTTGGTAGTGTACAAAATGCAACCACTCTTTTCTTTTCCTGCTTAAAACAAATCATTTCAGCCCAGAAAGTGGCTGCACAGAAGTAGCATATGATCTTAGACTACTGCCTACCTCTATTAAGAAGTGTTTCTTGTGTTTTCAGGTGCTCAAGTTGCTACTTTTGCTATAGTTTTCACTAACATCTATAAAATAAATGCCCCTACGTGGTCTTCTATGGAAAATCTTTTGTGCACTGATAAGCCATTTGCCTACTTCATTTAGGTTAACCTGTAATAATCTTTTAAATATTTTGGGGTTGCTGAACAGTTTTTTTTTCTTCATGAACACAACACTCTAAAAGTACTTATTCTTGAGTAAGACATACAGATGCTCATCCTGAAGTTTGCAGGTTAAACCCCAGTTTATAACTAAGTTGCAACCATATGTCCAATGTACTAACATTTTTCTTTCAAGTTGTACTGTATTGTACTGTATTTCCCTGATAACTAGAAATTCCAGAGCTGTTAAGAGACTTTCCAAAATGGAAGCCCTAGCTTTTTGCAACAGAAAATGAAATTCATAATGCTTTAACATAGGAATCTCCAGAAAGGTAAGAGCTTTTATGATTAATATGGGTATTACTCAGATAGATTTAACATGAAATACAGCAGAAATTCCTAGATTTTGCTTCATTTCAACAAGTGAGCTAATGAAGACTATTTTGCTGCTGCATTACTTTCTTATGCTCAGAGTTGCTCTATTTTTAGTGCTTCTCAGCAGCTCCAGCACAAATTCTTAACACATCGTTTGTTTCTACTTCTAAAAGAAATTGACCTCTTGCTTTTGATTGTGTGTATTATATAGATACTTCTATCTCTACAAGGAAATAATGAGATATTTTTTCAGTACAATACAAAAAAAGAATCCATTTAGAAAATATTTTTTAAGAGCATGAATTTACAGAAACCACTGATTCAGCAAAAAGTACTTTCTTAGCGTAGGAGAGAACATGCAGCCAAAACAAAATGAATGAAACAACTCACAGGTTGACCAGGATCACCATCTTCACCCTTCTCTCCACCAACACCATCTTGACCCTACAGAAATCATGTGAAAATAAACAAAAGACAAAATTTAGACAAAATAAGTAATTTACTTTCATATATCAAGATAAGAATACAGTTTTTCTACAAGGATTTCTTCTAAGGACAGTCATTTTCAAAACTTTTTAAAGATTTCCAAACCTTTTGTTAGATTTAAGAAATATATGAACAGCCAGAACAACAGCTCTGACAAGAAAGACCTCATTCTCAAACAGAGAAGAGGTGAGAGTAACTAGAATTCAGTGAAAACTAAGACCAGGACCTAAATCTGTTCTTAAAATATACTTACAGCTGGACCAGGTTCCCCAGGGGGACCAGGATCTCCAGGAAAACCAACCGGACCCTAAATAAGTCAGGAAAAAAAAAAACACACAGGAATATGTCATCCATTGAGAAGCAGACAGCAGTCAATAGAAATGTTTTGTGAAGAATATAATGAAGTTAATTCAAATGTAGAATTTAATTTGTAGCTCTGTATTTAGCAGAACTTCAGCAGTGCTTCACAATGCTTTCTGTTAAAATTATTAAGCTTACTTACTGGGTTACCCTTAGGGCCATCATCACCTGGAGGTCCTTTAGCACCTGGTGGTCCGGCTGCTCCGGGTGGACCAGCCTCACCTTTTTCTCCCCTTTCACCTTTTGGACCCTGTGGAAATCATGTGAACACAAAAAATATTGTCTAGGAATCAAATGCCTAAAAACACATTAGTGGCAAAACTGTTTTTCAGATCTGGACAATGTTATTCAATAAATGGTTTGCATGTGAATGGGAAATCAGGCCCTCAGACTCAGATTGGAAAACCTGTGTATCTCAGGTCCGACTGCCAGCATCTGCACCCAGATGCGAGTCTGAACCTATTCTGCATCAGTGAACCGTTTCCAGAGAGATAAATACGCATATAAAAGTTAATACTTTGGGAAGAACAAATAGGTACTCTTTTACGAAATCTTCACAGCTTTATTTTCTAATCATTAGTACAAGATGTGGCTATAATTATAAGGATACAAATTGCATTTCAAGTTCTTCACTGAAAATTTAAAGACAACATACACAATTAATCTGATTAAATGCGTTCTAAAGCAAGCACTACCAGATACCTTTGTTAACCATACAGGTTAGTAAGACAAAATCAAAGTACTCACGGATGTTCCAGATTCTCCAGGAGGTCCAGGGTTACCAGCTTCTCCAGGTTCACCCTGTACATGTGTAAGGATAAATTAATGAGTCATCAGGTAGAATATTTCTGTGAATTTATTCTTTTACTACATACCGTTGCATGCTTATTCATGTTAACAGCTTATAGGAACTGTCTTTTATTGAGACTACCTAAAGGCAGTTGTTACATGTGTTTTTGCAGAACTGGAATCTGAAATTTTTGAAAGAATCTGTCAAACTAAGCTTTTAGTGAGACAGGAAGACAAACTTTCCCTGTGGGCTTTGGAAGTTCTTCCCTTTTATTATCCCATACATCCATACATTACAAATTTCCTGTTTGTCTTCTTTTCTAGTCACAGAAAAGTCAAAGAAGTATATTGACTATGTATATATGTATATTTTCCCTTTAAGATATATTTTTGCCTGGAAGTAAGTCCCTACAAATAAGAAAATACTATTTGGAGATTAATTTCAATTGAGTAGAGACATTATTGCTGAAGCTACTGTTAAAATAAATAATTACATAAAGAAAATCTATTAGGATAAAGTAATAGCATAATCGTTAGTAAAACTTTTACCACAGGCCATAAAAGCATATGCTATGTAATTGCTAGTGATGGAAATTGTTTAGTAAACCAGATGGCTTTGAAAACACCATATGAGAACACCAATCCATACAAGTCAAAGATTATACACTATTAATTGAACATTAAAGTTAATTCCTTCTTCTTTTTTTTTTTTTTTTTTTTGAGCCAATACATAGTATTATACATGTAAAAGATTCTTTGTCATTGTTCATTTTCAAATTTAGTTATGACTGATTATTTTCTAGCTCAGTGGACTGATTAATAAACCTTTATATAAACTACTCTGTTAGTAGAATATTTAGCTAGTAGTGTCACAGATACACAAATCTGTGAAAGGATAACAGAACTTGCTTTCCAATTGTCATGGAGTGCTGTGGTAACAATATATTTTTATTCCAGAGGATTTTTTTCAATTTGTGGCTGTTAATAGGGGATTTTCCCCCCCATTTTCCCATTAAACTTGTGTGTCATTCATATCCTGTATGACCTGCATGCCCCTGTGACAGTTCAATTAATGCAATGTGCATCTATCTCATTTCCATGCAATGGAAAAGTATAAATCATAAAACATGAAATTTAAACAAACCTCATACTGTAGATACCTTTTTTTTTTTTTTTCTTATAGAAGCTAACGTCAGCGTGATGACCTCACTAGGACCAAAACTTGGCCAAATGTAAATATTAAATTATATAAATGGAATAGGATATGACTACCCAGGTGAATTCCAGAATCAGGTAATTAACAGATTATCAGAATTTTAGGGGCAATATTAACATACCTTTTAGAAAGGACACTTCTAAAGGGTAAAGTTGCCTTTAGAAACTGTGGTATGTTTAATTAGACACACTTAATTTTACAGTGATCTTAATGAATAATCCCTCTTAGTACTTAAAATTGTTTATGTGATAAAGCATATTTTAAAATATGTCTGGTGGATGGATACTTCAGGTCAATAAGTATTGAGTATCCTTTGTAAGAAAATTCATAATCTTCATTTCCTTATTATTTTCTGAACAGTAGTTTTGCTTTCAACTGATGTAAACATCCAAGGCCCAGCTTTGCAAAGTTTTGAGCAATTTTGAGCAAATATTTAGAATATCTTTATGTTAGGCCTTTGATATCAAATTAGAGATCAGCGTGTGCTGGTACATTCTGTTTTTCCCCTTTTTCTTAATTATAAGCAGAACAAAGAGAATAATTGCTGGGCGGAAGCTGGTTTTAGGTGGTTCTGGTTGAGTGTAAGTCTCTAAACTTCTAGACTGCTCCATGGAGGATACAGGCATTAATAATGCAAGGCTACATGCACGTTTGTACTTCAGATTTCTTTGAACATTTAAACCTTCGTGTGTACAGCAGAGGAACAAACAAGATAGCTAAAAATACATGGCACTAAATGTGTCAAAAAGTGTTTATAATTTGACAGAAGGGGTCTTTGTATTAATGATAAAAGATCTTCTGCTACTCCTCAACAATGACAGGAAGGATGCCAAAATATTTTTCCAATCAACACTGCATTATATTATCTACAGTATGATATAACTCTTGAGGGGGAGCATAGGCCAAAGTATGCCGACATAATAAATAATAACAACAACAGTAATAATAATACATTGGGGGGAAAAAAGTATGTGGGAAGAGGAGGAAAAGGGAAAAGGCTTTAGTTTTGTTTAAAAGCGTGAACAGTCCTCCTATTGCAGTAACACAATGTGATAAAAACAAAACTCCTCCTGACAAAAACAACTCTCCATTATTTCTCAGCTTGCAGAACTCATTAAATGGAACTGAAATTAAGAGGAAAGGAGTCTTAACTAGGAAAACAAACAGTCATATGCTACAACTTGAGAAGGAGGAAGGAAGTAATTAGAAGAAATAAAACCTCCAAAATAATATACGTGGAAGCTTCTCTGTATGAATGCAGATAACACAGGAAATAAGCAAGAGGAAATAAAAGTGACAACTAGGGATACACAAATCTGAATGTCATGTTGAATTAAATTTAGTGTGATGATTGTTGGGATTCTAAATCTGTTTCCAGATTTTCAACTAGCTTAAATCATCTTCAAACCTTTAACTTTATTGGAACTATATCTATTTCTACGGGGAACAAACACATATTGATGTGACTTTTGCTTCATCTCACAGATATGTTTACCACAGATATATTAGACAGTATCTTATATTCTTAACCTTCCAGGTAGAAGGCTACACGATATTCTAAGCCACAGCAGTATAAAATAAAAATAATACTGTTGAAGCCAATTATGTTACTTTAAACTGTGTAACCAAGGAAATCACCATAGCCTTATACTTACTAATCATTCCAAAAACTACATCTTCTCCCCCAAATCTCTTGCCTAATACTTAAATAATTTTGTGATGTAAAATGTGAAAGAAAACAAACAACCAAATAAACAACAATGGTAAATCAGCCATTAGAAGTATAGGTTGATTACTATTAATAATTATTAACGAAAGATATTTGGGAACTGTAACATATCTGTATAGCACCAAAGAAGAATCAAAATATATATTCCTATTCCAACGTTTTCTCCTTCTAGGTATGACATAATCAACATTCTCACCTTTTCACCAACACCTCCAACAGAGCCAATTGAGCCTGGTGGGCCTTGGGGACCCTGCAATGATACAAGATGTTATTTCAAGTACAGTTACCCCAAATATATTGCTTATTACTGAATTTCAAAAGGAATTTAAAGAGAAAAATAGATTAATTCTTACATCAGCTCCATTTGGACCTTGGGGACCTCTTGGACCTGGAGGACCAGGTGGACCCTGTATCAAAGAGACAATTTGGTATATTTAAAAACATAGAATAAAAGTCCAGTGGGGCTTCTTTGGCCAACTATAAATCATATCTTCAATCTGTAAGAGACTTTCAATCTTCACAGTGCTACAACAACAGCAGGGCTAGATTGCAGCCCACTGCATGAGTTCACAAAAATATCCAAGATACATAGTACATGAGCTGAAAATGATCTAATGATTGCAAATCATGAGGACTTGTTTCCCTGTGCGTTACCTACATATCCCTTCCAATGCACAAAGACCTCAGAGTAGCTTATCTGTCTGGTAGCACACATATGGCCATACAGTACCATGGTGACTACCGATGGGCAGTAAAAAAGCAGGCAGCCTTGTGTTGGAGGCACACACAAAATGTAGATAGCTTGCAATTCTGTCAAGACCAGCACAGAAGGCATTGTGACAACAGCATAAACAGTTGAAGAATGTAGTCTCAAGATGACCCAGAGAAACATAACCAAATAATGTTTACCATCTTTTGGCATACAATTACAGTCCAATGGAAAATGTGCCATTGATCCCTGATGCTATGGTGCAATGCCCTGAAGTTCCTATTTCAGAAAAGCAGTTCCAAATTCTTCAGTGCAGTGGTGTCTTTTCTCTTTCTTTCCTGACCCTGCTTGCCACTATCCTGTCAGGCAAACTTGGGTGCTTTGCTACCTACTTTTCAGAGTATTTTCTGAAGTTATATAAATCTTTATCTTAGAGTTAAGATGGATGCAGGAAAGCAAAATAAATCCCAGAGACAGTTCAAAATGCACAAATGTTTCATGCTCAGGCTACAAATTCAGGAGTAAATTATCAAATTGTGAGCTACAGAGAAAATACAATAATATAAGGATGATACTCATTGCCCCCAGAGTGACCGATGGGGACAAAGTCTTACCATTGGGCCCACATCACCGTTTTCACCTTTTTCACCTGGTGGGCCAGGCAGACCCTAAAACACAGGGAAGAAATATGAAAACTATTAGTAGGGTATCTGGAATGATGAGATATAAATCAATATAAAACAATATATATACATGTGAAACTTGGGCGGGGAAGGGGGGAACAAAAGAAAACCAAACCAAAACAAACCTATTTGTAATAAATAAATAAAATGAATTTTTCATATTACAGCAAATGTATATGTAGTCCTGGGATGTTTAAACAAGGTGAATCAGAAAATTAAAAAAAAAAATAATGGACACACATAAATGCTAGGGTGGCTGACTTGAAAAACAGTGTCATCATTATCCAAAACCCAAGTGGGCGTTTGGATAATTTGATTTATGCTATGATACATATATATGTCAACAAAACATGATCAATGCAGCACAGTGAAGTGGCATGCAAAGATGTCTAAGCTACCTCAGTATTGGAAGCCGTAAAACTGCTTTAGCAAGGTGTCCACTGGAGGTAATGAATCCTGCTGAGAGGCATTGCATTGCGTTATGCAAACATTCTTACAAGCAAACTGTCCAAGTTTGTCTAGTAACAAACATCAAGAGAAGGAAACTGTAGATGATGCTAATACTGATACCTAGCATAATGTTCCCCCAGCTAGAAACACTATCACCACTAAGTTGGGCAATCCTAAATGTAGGGTACTTGGCTTCTGCATCAAGCCAAGGAGTCCAATAGCATTGTAGTGATTTACGTTATATTAAGGTCTGGTTTTAAGTTTCATCTCCAGTGTTCTGCTACTTCCAAAGTATGTATCAAAATATTACCAACCAGATTGGAAAGGGCAACTTGTCATCTTAGCTACAATGCTGTATAAAAATTAGGAAGTACAAACATAGCCAACACCATATCTATTTCTCAGCTGCCCTCCTACTTTGACACAATCTGAACAACAGAAAGACTTGTTAAAATTCAAAGGTATACCTTTTCTAAAAATGATGTATGTCTCTGTTGTCTATTACAGTGAAAACTTGGCTGACCTGTCAGTGCCTTGTAGTTGTTGTGAAAGCTTATTTACTATTAAACATTCAACATGAAAAAGCCAACGTTAACTCATCAGATACTGCTGGTTTTTTGTTTGTTTGTTGTTTGTTTATCTATCTATCTATATGTATGTATGTATATCCATTGCTTGTTTTAAAAGTTGCAATCTCAGGTCCTGATTCTTCTAATTGTTTCTGTAAATATTAAATTTAAAGCACATTTTGCACTGCTTGCAGAGGCCATATTTATGAAACCTCAAAGGCAATTAAACATTTAATTGATATTTATGTCTTTGAAAATATTATCAAAAGCCATTCAATGAACACCTAATTGTAACACTGAAAATTTCCTACTGATTTCACTGAATTGCTATTTCATTCATTATTGGACATGGTATTTTGGGAGTCTTTTCAGTTCCTTTTGGCAAGATGTTGTTGAGGTGCTTGATATTTTTATATTTCAATATTTAAGTAAAATTGCCGTAAACTGTGAGGTAACTTAGATATGTTAGTAGAGTTTTTCAGATTTTCTTGATTTTCTACTCCTTTTGTTAGAAATGCCCTTCTTTAAAAATACTATAAAATATATTTTGAACAGCAAAGAAATTCATAATTAAGGTAATAAATATTCAAAATAACACATTTTCACTTTTATGAACAAAAATACTTTTCCTTAATGACCAATTTAAGTATTATCACTAGAATTTAATGGAAATAAGTGTAATAGAATTACCATGGAATATTATATATAAGAAAGAAAAAATTACTCCTCAGTAGTTCATTAGTACCATGAGAACTGCATTACTTGATAAAAGAAATTCCTAATTTCTCAATGATACTTCATACAATTAACATTTTGGTCCACATACATAAAAGACAATCAGAATCAGAAAAATAATTCCTCTCTTTAGCTAATTTATTTTTATATTTATGTAGCTTCGTGCTGATTAAACATAAAATGGGAAGGTAAAATATACTAGTCTTTCCAAAAACATCACCTGAAACAGTATCCTAAATCTGAGAAAAATAAAAAGGACAATTTCACTCTGTTTAAAATGGTAAAAAACAACAATTCATAAGAAAATTTAGGATTTTTTTTTTCCTGATTGATTATTTCTGAAAATAAAGAAGTTTTCACTTTCAATGGCAACATGAATCTACACAAGACATACATGTCAGTGCAGTAATAAACTATTTACCTTCCATGGAGGTTTGCAATATTTTATAAACTTCACTAAGTTTTGTGAACCATGTTGTGTAATAGAATTTAATATAATAATAGGTACAGATTAAGGTTTGGTTTACTGAATGAGGTGAGTCAATTCACACATAGTAGATTGAGAGGAGACATATTCTTTAATATATTAATCACTATTGCTATCATTTTCCAATTTTCAAAGGAGAGTCCTGTATTATTTATACTACAACTTAAAGCATGAATTAGAAATAGTTTCAAAGTGCTTTCTTCTCCATTGTTTTTGAGAGAAAGAAACGTGAAACTATAGGTATACTGCTAATGATGGCAGCAGTGTATAAACTTCACTGAGTTCTGCTAATGTTTCAGAACACACATGATGGCTGTAATGATATATCATTGAGAAACACATTACATTGCCAAAACCTATTTTGAAAATGCGGCAAATGATTAGGACACATTAAATACTCGTCCAGGTTGAATATTTTCTTTAAAATGTGTATCTCCAGTAAAAAAAACCCTCCTCTTGATAAAACAGAAATTGTTTGACTCAATGAACAAATGAATTACTGAATGACATTCTAAAGTCTACAGCTGCCAGGAATTCAGTTTCAGAGCATCCTGCCAATCTTCTTCAGCATTAAATCTGTTATTTGTACATGAACTGTATGAATATGGGCTCTTTCAGCTCTTACTAACTGATACTAACTGATGCATTTAATAGAAGACAATACTCATTCAGTTTCTAACACAGAAATAAGGCTTCTTACAGGTGGAGGGTAAAACATTAAATAAATGTACCTGCAATCCAATGGGGCCTGGGGGGCCAGGGAAGCCTCGAGGTCCTTCGTCACCTTTTTGCCCAAACATCCCTTGCTGACCTCTTGGGCCCGGCTCCCCATCACCTCCCTGTTTGGAAAGAGCAAAAAGCAAAAATATCGCAGGTCAGATAAAAGAAGAAGCTCTTGTGCTACCACTGGCAAAACAACTAAAAGAGGGCTCAGAATCAGCCCTGGTATCTTTACAAATATCATACATATATTTACAAATATCAATATCAATTGAGTACACCAACTTGATTGAATTAAATCTGTTGTATAAACAGAATAGCAGCATATGTTTTGGTTTAATGTAGGTCAAACAATACTACAAGTCTCACAAGAATTTTCCCTGAATACCTCTTCACTTTCACATCTGCATAAACTTTCTTGGTATTGAACACCTACATATTAGTAAAATATGGATAGCACATAGCTCTACCAATTTTTATGGCCAGAGAATTCAAAACTTAAAAAAAAATAAATCATTTTGGTGCTAGGTGTATTTTAAAAAGAGATGCTCTCTTTTAAACGCATTTAGTATCAAACTGATTTTACTATGGACTGTTATAAAAAAATCAAACAAATTAGCTGAAAGGATGGGCCCCATTCATTACTTACACAATTTCATTTTTAATAATTCCTTCAAATTATGTCCTGCTGCAAATCAAGTAATAGATGCGCAAGCTTGTTTATAATAAACAACTGAATGTAAGGACACAGCAGTTAACAGTGATTTGAAGTCTCTTCCTGAGCAAGGAGCACAAATTACCATGTGCTTCTCAGAACTTCTAAGGAGAGTTATAGGAATATTGTGGTTTGCTCTGAACAAGCTACTTACAGCTATACCAGGAGCGCCTACAGGACCCTGAAGTCCTGGTGGTCCTGGAGGGCCCTGCAACAACAAAAGGAAAAGTTAGCAATTATGGCGTCTGGAATGAGATTAATAGCAAATCTATTTGCATGATCAAACACTATTAAATGGTTCTACATTTCTCCATAGAGATGGAGATTTCACATTTAATTATTTTTTTTTAATATTTTTTTTGAATAATAATTAAAAATTGTGAATAATTTTTCACATAATTGTGAAAAATTCACAATTTTTTTTTCCCTTCAGTACAAACAAGCATTGTTTATTTAGCTCTCAAAGGCTCAGATTTTTGTGTCTATAATAAACTTTAAACTGACATTTATTGTAAGCACTTACAATGTTTCAGAATATTTAAAATAGAATCTACGCAAAATTGAATGAAGATGAAAACTATTTTTTCAAAATTAGAAATATCAGACCTTTCAATGAGATTTCTGGAGAAAACACCAACATTCAAAGTATTACCTAACGATTCTCCTTTAAATAAAATACTTATTGTCTGGATTAGATTTATGAAATCATAATTTATTTATTTATTTATTTTGTGACAGCACAAAGTTTATTTTGACACCTATGAGGCATGAGAAAAATCTAACACGTGAATGCTAAGTTCTTCTTGAGCACTGGGATCCACATTCCCTTTTATATTAAATCCTTTTTTCATGAGAAGAAAAAATATCTCTGAGAAGAACGTAATCTTTTTCAGTCAGGGAGATTAGGAAAAGGGACTTCAAAGTCCATTTCTTTTTTGGGGTTCTATGCATATTTTAGAACATCTTATTTTCTAGGGAGTTGGAAATTTCAAGATATGTATTCCTTCTCTTTTATTCTGAGCTCCTTTTTTTCCTTTCATTTCATTTTTCCTTAACATATATATTACATACGTCATGGCAAAAGGAGAAACAAAGCTTTTTAGCCTGTATTGTTACATATCTAAATTAAAGAACTCCTAGGAATGCTCCTATAGACTGGGAGGGTTACCATGAGGAAGGGAATTAACATGCACAAATTTTAAAATATTGGAATGCCCTTATTCTACACGCTGCTTCTACCTCTTCCTTAATTTTATAGGGCCCAGAACAAGACATACAAAATGTTAACCTCATTTGATACTCATTTTGATGCAAAATATTGTTTTAAGGTACTTTAATACTGACTAATGAAAAGTTATTTGGACACATGCTCAGACTCTCTTTTCCACTGCTCTGGCGGGCAAAAGGAGAGAGACTGATCAGAACTGCAAGAGATTATGCAAGACTAATTTCAATATGAAGCAGGATTTGTTCAACAATTTGGTTACATGTATGTTTCTTGGAGAAATGGGTTTTATAATAGAACTGCTCTCTCATCCATATGTATATTACAGGGTCTTGCAAATAGTTTATTATTAACACTTGTGTTTTAATCACAATAGGATTGTGAATAGTATGTATTTTCAGCCTTGAAAACTGCAGAAGCAAGTCTTTCTCACATAAATAGTTGAAAAAGACAAGCCTATCTTTAAAAACAAACAAAAAAATCTTGTAATTTTCCAGCACATTTTGTCTCCACATTTTTTTCTACAAAATTATCATAAAACCATGAAATGCTTAAATGTGTATGCACAGTCCCACAAAACATCATCTAATTCTGTGGAAGCCATAAATTTTCTGCAAATTTTAGAAGCAATCTACTTTTATGATGCTCTATATGTAGTTAGTCATAATAAGCTCAGTGCTTTCAAGATAGTAAATATGCTTAGCTACGAATACCCCTGTGTTGACTTCTGAGTTTTGATAACCGTGAATGTTGGTGAAAAATAATATAAAACAGAATTTTGGGATAAGAAACAAAACAAAACAAAATCTAATTTGATTCTTTCTTGCTTCATATTTTAAAGTAGGAAAAAGCTTGGAAGAGGAAGTGCTGTAGAAATAATTTTGAAGTTCAAAAACAGCTCACATGAACTCAGAAGCCTAATTAGTCCCAGGTTTACTGATGGGCCTAGTGATAGTGTTAGAAAACTTGTATAAGCCATTTCTTGTGAGGTCTTAGCTGTTCTGAAATGTTGAAACCAGTTAAGTTCACTCTCCAACAATTAGGTATTTTTAAAATAATTTTAAGCTGTATTAATAGATTTCTCTACTAAGTCTTCATCATTATGGCTAAGAAGCTAAAGTTGGTTGTGTCACATAATCCAGAGAGTCAGCTTAAACACAGTAAGACAATGTATACTCTTGGCCTCTCCAAGTTCAAATGCAAAATGGATAAATTAAAATGATATAGGAAGGGTGCTTCGGAATGTAGTTTAACCCATTTACTTTTTAATGATTCTGTAGGCTCAAGGAACATGATAAATACTAAACATTTGCAGTTCTATTTAGTATTTCTAATACTCTATTAAAACTCAACATTATTTTGAAGAAGCATTTTAAAATGTGTCTTTGTTCCTATTTATTGACGTAGCAAAACTATATGAATACCTTTTATTTATGAAAAACAGAATGGACAAAGGATTTTGCTACTCACGTTTTCTCCCTTGTCACCTTTACTACCTTTTTGACCCGGTTCACCAATTTCACCCTGTAATTGAAAGTTAAAGGTTAGTTTTTGTTTAGAATGGCCTCCTTCACATTTAGCTGACACCAAAATCACAGTATCTTTAAATGTTCCATTTGATATGATTACTCTGTGTTGCATGCTTCAGTTTCAAGTGTCAAGGCCTAAAGGGGACAATTCTGCACCATTCAACAGTATATCATATTAATCCAGATATTAACTGTTATACTGCAAAGGCCCACAAGATGTAGCTTTGAAGTATAGTGATACTAAGTTCTAAATAACGGAAATTGTGTTCCTCACCTTTAATATGAACTTTTAACAACAGTACAGTGATTTACAGGCTTATCTAACTGCATGTGACTGAATAATTGTTTCTTACTGCCATGTACAATATTTCAAAACTCTAATATGATTCATATTGCTAGGAAACCATGTCAGGAAGAAAAATTTCTTTATACAAATAAAAAAAAATCACAGAAAATTCTGTGGAACAAATAACACTATAGCATTATAAAAACAAACCTCGAAGTCCTTACCTATACACTATGTTAACAGAACAGTGCTGGATCAAACAAACATGCAAGATAATCCTGAAAGGTGCTGTGTCCTGAATTCTGCCAGAAGTTAACAGAATATCTCTGCTGCAAGTACATTTTTCTAACAGTCTCAACCTATTACAAATGGTTCTAAATCACCATCCATTATTGAGAATATTTAATCTTATTCATTCCATAGACAAAATTTCTAAAATAGGCAAAAATGAATTTTGATATCATGTGACTTGAATTATTTTGCCACACTTTAATCCTTGTTCCTTTGCCAGGATAAATGTTATTTTTCTATCTCTTGAACACAAATCCCGGTCTGCTGTGGCATCTGTCACTCAGACATCTGACAACAGAAGGCTGTGGTTTGTTTGTTTGTTTTTTAATTTTCAGTGTATTGGGGGAGTCTTAGGGGCAGGAATGAGTCATTTAGTTGCTGTATTTATTGTGAAGAGACCTGAAACCAGAAAACTGTACTTACAAACATTCTCACAGGTATATTAATGGTAGTTATAATGATTCACCTTGTCACCATCTTCACCGGGAGAACCACTTGGACCAGCAGGACCAGGAAGCCCTACAGGACCTTGTACTCCATCACGTCCAGCTGGACCTTGAGGACCTTTTTCACCCTGGTTTTGAAGAAAAGGAACTGATCCACATTATCACAGGAGACGAACAAAGCTTGCACTGCAGTGAGTCACGTTAGCAATATGTAAATACAGTCCAACCCCACCCAAAAGATGTTCCAAGATAACACCATGTCCTCTATTCAAGTAGAAGCAGCCTTCAATGCTTATGCTCTCCTGTCTCTCACAGCTTCTAGAAAATGAGTTTACTAATATTCACAGTCATCAGAAAACACAACAAATGCAGAGGTCATCTCTGTAATACAAGTCTTTAAAATGAACATATAAGCTTAGAAATGCTGCTGTAACAACGAGATTACTAAATGGGTAAATTATTTCCAAATTAAAATTTAAAGACGTCGTAACTCTGACATGCGAGTGAATGCAGGTTCACAGCTGTGATACAGATACATATTTTCTTAAACCTGATTTCCTCAAAAATATGTTTTGTGAGGAATTTCAAGTAACAAAAGCCTCTGCTCTCAACAATTGCTGGCATTATGTCCTTTTATTTTATTTTTTTTTAAATTTTTTTTTTTTTTACTGCTGATTATTTTGCCTTTTCTTTGCTGTGTAAAATGCAGAGTCCAAAAACATGATTTCAGTTTAGGAAAGCATGTTTTGATGTTTCAATAACTGAACTTAGAAATACTAAGGAAAATGATATTACCTAAACATCCATAAAACTGACTTTGTAAATATTTCAAATTATCTGAATATTTCTCTAAGCTATATAAAACTCATTTGCATATAAGTATAGAACTGAACATGCACATCGTAAAGTTATTATCAGTTGTTTCACATTATCTGAAATGCTCTCAATGTATTCAATGAGAGAAAGGAGGAAGTTCAAAATATTTATAGGGATATTACAAAAGAAACACACAGAAATGAAAATGGCAGGATGAAATGACTGTAGTGTTTCAATAATGAGTACAACAAAACATTTTAAAAATAAACAGGTAGGAAACTGTAAATGATAGAGAATGTATCAGAAAATTATGCTAAACAATAATGGTAGCTGAGGACAAATATACTTGTGCTCTACTGCAGAGTGGCTGGATACAAAATCTAAATGTAAGACTGATTTGAGAACATTTTTTATTATAATCACTTGCTGCTGTGATATTAACAAGTTTAATCCTTCTTGAGTGTTAGAGAGCATCACAATATATGTTTTAGTATTTAATTAATTTGATACATTTAATAGGCAAATACCATAGTGGGAAAAAATAATGTAAAATTTAAAAAGTAAAATTGAAAAGTAAAATTTCTGGAATGAAAAGTCTGTGCTATGCCAGTTAAATATGACTCTGTGATTACTTACAGGAGCACCCTTCTCTCCTGCAGGGCCTGGAGGACCCTGAGGTCCAGGACGACCTGGTAGACCAATTGGACCAGCAGTGCCTGCTGCTCCACGTTCCCCTGGTGAACCCTGGAAAGGAATAATACAAAAAAATAAATAAATAAAAAAGTAAGAGAATTTTGATGTAGCCCTGATAGCTGTTGGTGGTATTCATAACTCAGGTCAACAATTCACATTTGCCAACAGTGAAGGATACCTGTGTTACTCAGTGAGATTTAACAGTTGGTAAAAGGCATGTGTACAGTTAAAGGCAAAAGCTGAAAGAACTAACCTGAAGTTTGCAGTTGATAGTTCTTCTTCAACACATTTTTTTTTTTTTTTTTTTTACCTCTTCCTGTATTTGTTCATCGTAATAGGAATGTGCTTCAGCCTGTTTTCAAGATCTTTTCTCTCTATGAGTTTCCAAAATACATTAACATACTATCTTGATGAAAGAATACCCACCATATGAAAACACAGAACTAACTAACCTACAACACAACTCTAAATTTTCATCAGGTATTGTACTGTACATAGCTGCATTGATCAATATGTTTCTGCCTTTCAATTCACTTGTGTAAATCTCGAGTATAATGACTAATTTGATGTGTCATACAAAGGAGGCTTGGATGCACTGGTATTTTCAGATAAGCATATATAAATTTTAAAACACAATACTGCAAATGAAAGGAGAAAATAGAAGTGAAAAAAGAAAAGAAAAAACACTGGAACTCTGTATTCCAAAATTGTGTATTCCACAAAAAACAGCACGTACAGAGAGGTAGGAACATGATGGTCTCCTGCATACGGACAGCGTATGGAGAACAACAGAGTTTCTTTGTGCTTTTTTAGAACTGGCTAAGAACTCTAACAGGAAATCCAGTTTTGCAAGTCTTGACACTCAAGATGTTGTACATCCTCCTGCTACTGCAATTTCAGTAGCTGTGGCAGCAGGAAAAGAAAGACAGCTGAGTATTCTGTTCCATTATATTTGAGCTATGGGCTAGTCTTGTGGCTACAAGTCTAAACTATGTCACTAGCAGTAACACAGTTAACCTTGAAATTTGTGGACCTACTGGAAACTGAGAAACAAAGAGAACGGTCCTATACACTTCTACATTTTGTTCTTCTCCATGGCATATTGCTCCTGGACTTATTCCATTATTATAACTTGTACTGGTTACATAGTAAGGTGCTTTTCCCTCTAGGTTACTGTGGCAGAATAGAGTGCTGAATGACTGCTCCAAAGAACAGAATGCTGAACAGTTATGCTGAATGCTTTTTTTTTCTTTTCTTTTTTTCCTTCCAAATTATCTGATTTATCAAATTAGATCTAATTTTGCATTAGTGTTCAAGCAGTATTTATACAAGACTTGGATGACTTTATCCTTCCATGTGTTTTTTTTGAAAGTCTGGGTGGATGCCTAAGTTTGAATCCTATTTCTGTTATTTCACTTCCTACGACTTCAGTGAATTAAACAAGAACAATTCACAACCCTGCAGCCATACTGCCATGGTCTCTGGTCCTGTCAGATCTCATAAGCTAAACAATTCTACGTCAGCTCATCAGTAAAATGCAAGAATAGAGGGGAAAAAATAGAAGGGAAAGTAACTCATGGACCTTTTTTACATTAGACAGCAGACACCACCAGTGGTCACAGTTTCTAGTAGCTCTTTCTACTAGGCCAACTTTTCACTTGCATTTTTGCATCACTTTTATTTGCCATACTTAAATTCCACTTGAGGCATGAACAGAAAGTTCGCATTCTGTTTTCAAGAATCCTCTTATTTCTTTGTGAGAATAGCTGCATAGCCTGTGATCAAAGTAAAACATATTAAATTATAGCCACAACTCAGAAAAGCATTTTAGGTTTAGGTCACTTCCACTATGAAATAATCGTATTATCAAACTCCCTATTAATCTGTGATCTTTCAGTGCTACTCACATCTTTGTATCTTCTTTTATCATTTTTTTTATCAATTTGTGGCTTTTTTTCTTTTTCTTTTTTTTTTTTTTTTAAATAAAAAAGAAAAAAGAATGGAAGTGAATGAAATGCTTATTCAAGTATTTCTCTTATACAGACGATAAGCTCATTAGTGACTGTGTATATCTCACCTTCTGTGGAGAGATGTAATTATAGACTTGCATACAGTATGTGGACATAATAGTACTATTTACTGATTGTTAACAAAATGCTCAACAAGTGAACATTCCCATGACTGAAAAATTTCATGAGATAGAGGAAGATAGCTCTATGCAGTTCAATGCTGATAACTGGGTAGCCTTTAGGTGGCAAATTCCGAGTCCAATTTGGGTATCCTATCCCTAAGTTGGCTAATGAAAAATGACTGCTTGACATTCCAAAGATCTTTCTCTCAAAAGAATTCATCATTCCATACAATAGTGTGAGAAGGGAATAAAAAAAACAGAGGACAAAGATAGCAGATAAGAGAGAACTGTTAAAAAAGAAACCAAAAACAAAACAAAAACAAAAACAAAAAAAAGAAAAAAATGGTCTGGAGTGCATTCACGCATCTCTCTCTTTTGTCTAAATCCCTCTAAACACAGTAATTGGCATGCATAGTATTTGGAGCAGCCATTTGTTTGGTATGCTTGCAGATGTACGTGCTAGCCAAATAAATCGTATAATTGACCACATATGTACTAGTTAGAAGCAATTGGTATTGGCAAGAAATTGGAGGAAAATCACTCAGTGGCATGAATTCTCTTCCTCTTATAAATGGCAAATGAAGACTCCGTTATAATTACACTTCTACGTGTACCCTCTGTTGGCTAAAAATAGATGGGAAAATATTTTAGGACTACTTAATGTTCACAGTCTGCTATGAAATGTTGGGAGAAAAAAAAAAAAAAGCTGTTGTGGTTTAATTATGGTGCTTGCAGATGTACAGAAAACTGGTATTAAGGGCATCTATACATCTTATTCACTGAAAAACAATTTGAAAATAAGAAGTTAGTAATTAAATGAAATAGAAAAAAAACACCACTGGACTTCTGGAGTATTTTCAGGTCAACTTGGTGCTGTTTCTGCCTCAAGAGGCCTGTTTTGCACAACAGTAAACTCAAAGTAAATTTGTCAGAAAAAAATATTTTTCCTTCAAGCTCTTTCCACTTCGCCCAATATTTCTGCTACAACTATATATAGTTGTTTTTTTCCCTCAAAAACAAAACAAAACAAACCAACCAAACAAACAAACAAAAAAAACCTTGCAAATAATTTTGAGCTTCCTATGTGATTCTTTTATGACTATAACTTAGCAGGAAGTGTGGCCCCAAAGGCATGAATTTGTAAAATGAATCAGTTGGTACTGTGCTCCTGATACCCATGCTCTGTGTATTTCTGGAGTAAACTTAGAATCATAGAATCATAGAATATCCTGAGTTGGAAGGGACCCTTAAGGATCATCAAGTCCAACTCTTGACACCGCACAGGTCTACCCAAAAGTTCAGACCATGTGCCTAAGTTCACAGTCCAATCTCTTCTTAAATTCAGACAGGCTCGGTGCAGTGACCACTTCCCTGGGGAGCCTGTTCCAGTGTGCAACCACCCTCTCTGTGAAGAACCCCCTCCTGACGTCCAGCCTAAATTTCCCTTGCCTCAGCTTAACCCCGTTCCCGCGGGTCCTGTCACTAGTGTTAATGGAGAAAAGGTCTCCTGCCTCTCGACACCCCCTTACGAGGAAGTTGTAGACTGTGATGAGGTCTCCCCTCAGCCTCCTCTTCTCCAGGCTGAACAGGCCCAGTGACCTCAGCCGTTCCTCGTACGTCTTCCCCTCCAGGCCTTTCACCATCTTCGTAGCCCTCCTCTGGACACTTTCCAACAGTTTCATGTCCTTTTTATACTGTGGTGCCCAGAACTGCACACAGTACTCGAGGTGAGGCCGCACCAGCGCAGAGTAGAGCGGGACAATCACCTCCCTTGACCTACTAGCGATGCCGTGCTTGATGCACCCCAGGACACGATTGGCCCTCCTGGCTGCCAGGGCACACTGCTGGCTCATATTCAACTTGCTGTCTACCACGACCCCCAGATCCCTCTCTTCTAGGCTGCTCTCCAGCGTCTCATCGCCCAGTCTGTACATGCAGCCAGGGTTTCCCCGTTCCAGGTGCAGGACCCGGCACTTGCTCTTATTGAACTTCATGCGGTTGGTGATCGCCCAGCTCTCCAACCTGTCCAGATCCCTCTGTAAGGCCTTTACGCCCTCATTTGAGTCCACAACTCCTCCAAGTTTGGTGTCATCAGCAAACTTGCTCAAAATACCCTCTATTCCTACATCCAGAACTTCACACTGACTCTACTCTGACAGTGAACTCCTATTAGCTGGTGTGTATTACAAGGGCTCCTGGAATTTCTCTTTCAAATTAGTTTCACATTAAAGAAATACAGTTCATGAGCTCCAAGAGAGCTCCATGATATGAATCAAAACATGGTTAAGTAGGAACGATAAAGACATTCACCTCAAAAAGACCTGATGTTCTAAACTAAAACATACTCTATAGGAAGTAGAAAAACAGGGAACATTTGAATTTATATTCAAACACAGGTATATCAGAATATGGACAGCCATCATGAAACAGAGTATGTTTTTTTCCTCACAGCCTTTCATGACACATATATATGAGAAACTATGATATTTCTGACACAGTTACTGTGTGCACATCCTGTCTAGGAAAGTGAAGTGTGCTGAAATGTCAGGTATGCTTGAGCTGTCTGGTTACTGCATGCTCTTAAGAGTTCTAGTTCATTGCACCTGAGCTGACCATCCGCTTGAGAGGTTAGTCCACCCTTAGGGCATCCCTTAACAAAAAATGATAACATGACCTTTAGTTTGAAGACACTATTTTGGTCTATGCTTTCTTGATTTTGTTTCATCTTTTCTTCTAACAGTTTGGGTTCTTATACAGTGGACCAATCATCCCTTTCGACTCTCCCTTTTAGCTTCCATTGCATTCATAGTTATCTTCTTCTGATGCCTTTTGAGAATGTACATGTACTGCATTGTGTTAAGATCACAAACATATATTGATTTAAATAATAGAAGCTTAAAGGCATAAATAATTCAATAATTCATTTTAAGAATTAAAATTTTAGGAGTTAAAATTAAGAATTAAAGCTTAAATGTATGCTACAGTAGAACTTTTCCAATAAAGAAATCTAGTGTAACACATCGAGATTCCAATAATATAGAAATAATCCAAAAGCAAGAATTCTTATACTGTTTTTTTTTTTTTTTTTTTTTTTTTTTTTCTCCCTGTTTAATGCATTCTAATCCCAGTATGAATTGTAAGGGTATCTGAGAGCTTTGTTACTGAAATACATAGAATTTCAGCTCCTCCATTATTTTTTTGCCTAATGAATAGCTTTTTTTTTTTTTTTTTTTTTTTTTTTTTTACCTCCCCACTTCAGTTGCACTGAATGGAAGAGAGAAATGAGTTGACAAGATGGTTGTCAAAATCTACAGTTTGTGTTTGGGGATGAGTGTACCATTTACATCTAGTGCATCCCTGTAGAACTTCCTTGTATGAAAATAACAGAACAGGCAACTTTAAGCAAGTATCCTATTTCAAGTACTTTCAGTGAATGCCTACTACAAACTGTAATGAAAGAGGCAGCATGTATATATATATAGTAGTAGTACAAACATGAAAAAAAATCTAAATATAAACAACTATTGAACACAGGACCATCTAGAAAAACAAAACTACTCATACTACCTAAGAATTATTTACAATTTTTGAGAAGTAAGTACATATTTTCTATCATAATCATAAAATGAATACCAATTATAACACAAAAAGTTGGAAAATAGACTTTTATACCTATGTTAACCTTAGGGTGTACAGAACAAATATAACTACATGACAAGTAGTTAAATTCAAAAGATTTTACATAGCATCATTAGCCAAACAAATATAATTTGTAAAAGTTTCACTGAGCCTGTCTCTAGACATGGTCCACACAAGAACATATAGTGAAGACAAAGTCATCAAAGCAATGGATGGTTTTTGGTCATCTTATCTACAATTATTAATGATTGTATAATGCATCATTAAAAAATATTTATAATACAGCATTTTTAGTAGGCCATTCTTACATTTTTGCACGATCTATTTTCCCATGGTTTTGAATGGGAGATTTACAATTACATATTACTTTTTTCCAAAATAAGATCATTTTTGCCATGTTTATTATACCTTCTCAAAGTTCTTAAGCTTACTCTACAACTTCTGTTTTCTACAGAATATAAACTTTAATCTGAAAAATATTTTTTCAATGAAGATGTTGTGGCACAAATAATGGTTTGCAACAATAATATCTTCAGACTTGTTTTTTTTTTTTGTTTTGTTTTGGTTTGGTTTGGTTTGGTTTGGTTTTTAGATAATAAATAAACTAAAAAAATGTAGAATAGTTGTGGAAAGAGATAAATTATGTGATGTTTCCTAACTACAAAGAAATTACTGGAGATGAGTATCAATAAAACATTCCGGTATCCTTGGTATCCTAGTCTAAATAAGAAAAAAAAATCACGAGTTAAAATGAATCTTACACTCTGTCTGGTGTTTGGCTTAAAAGATTAGATGTAATAATAAGGGCACACAAATGGTGATGTAATATTTTTAAAAGCTAGCTTAGGCGATGCGGAACACCAGCAGTATGTTTAACTTTATTTGGGTCAACTGTATGAGTAAACTTCATTTATACCAAGGGAGTATAGCATGAGTCTAGTATCTGTATCCAGTATCTTTCCACTACAGAAAATCTCTTACATCTCAACAACTTGTGTTGAGTATG
Source organism: Aythya marila (assembly GCF_965140915.1). Lineage (NCBI taxonomy): Eukaryota > Metazoa > Chordata > Aves > Anseriformes > Anatidae > Aythya > Aythya marila. The sequence goes on from NC_139049.1 coordinate 4,619,375, forward strand.
TAAGAGATTGATGTAAGAGAGTGTGTGTGGAGAGTATTGACCAACAAAAGCATTTCATATCTACTGTTAGCAGAGGACTTCAGATATTCACAATCTTCACATTCCTCAAGGTATAGGTTTATTAGTATGTGCAATTAGCGGAAAACAGTTACTGATCACTTTGAATGACATACATCCGTCTGCTGTTTTACAGACTGTGTTGGTGTAGATGTAGAGTTTGGTGACAGTTTAATGGTGGATTTGACAGTGCTAGGTTAAATGTTGGACTAGATGATCTCAGAGACCTTTTCCAACATAAATGATTCTATGATTGTACGAATCCATAATGAAAACATCACAACATGTGTAGAAGAAAAAAGGTTACTTTGTGTAATATTGTTTACATTATCATGCAATTGTTATGTTTACTTACAACTGGGCCAGGTGGGCCTTGTGGACCTTCCCCTCCTTTTAGACCAGCTGGACCCTAAACATTAGAAAAATGCTTATTACTCACACTGGAAAATTCAAGAGTTAATTTTGCAACACATGGAGTAAGAAAAATGTAAAAATCCAGAGACAAACAGCTGAATAATAACCTTTCTGAATAACCTTTCTGGTTATAAAGCCAATGATATTTAACAAAGTTGGATTCTTGATGTCTTTTTGACTACTGCATTAATTTTTAAACACAGTATAAAGTTCCATGAAATAAGAGGGTTAACACAGTGTTCTCATTTATTTTCAAACTATTTTTCATAGTGCTTATATTATACCTGAGCTCCTGGGAGGCCTCTCTCTCCAGGGAAACCACGAAGACCTGCTGGTCCATCTTTCCCAGGAATACCTTGAGGGCCTGGATCACCCTTGAAAACATTACATTTTGATTAAACAAAAAATGTTTAAAATGTTAATGTTCGTCATTTCCACAGTAAATGTGTGGTATGAATTTGCTTATTTTTTGTTACAATAATGCTAATTATTGGCTCAAAATATTTTTAATTATTTCAGTGGAAGCAGAAACAACTCTAAAATTGGAATCTTTCAGCCTTCATCCTGGTTTTATTCTGTGTGTTATACATGACAATTTAACATGAGTCTGTTGGCAATTTATCTGCCCCTTCCGATTTGTTTCCCAAAGCCACATCATACCTTAGCACCTTCTTTTCCTGCAGCACCTGGGAGACCTTGTTCACCTGGTGGGCCAGGAGGACCCGGATGACCTCTTTCACCGATTGGGCCAGTCTCACCAGTAGGACCCTAAGCACAAAGGTAAAACCCCAGTCATCTCAAGATACTTAATGTCTTTAGGGGGTACAGATTCTTATTATCCAGCTGCTCTGAGTGTATGGTACAAAATATCACCATTGGTTAGCACACATTCCTCACCTTCCTCTCCAGGCAAAGCTGACTTACAAAATATCTTTGTCCTATAAAATAAATCTTGCATTGCATTTTGCCTGCAGACACGTCTGTACAGCTTCCACAGATTGAAAACCTGACCTTGCTCCTTAGGCAATGAAGCTTAAAACACAGTGCATTTCTACATATGGGAGGAGGTTACAAAAAGGACATGTAAGGGAAATCCATCTACTACGTTTGTCTTAAAACACTGTCTGTACTGTTGCTTTTCTGAATAATATAAATTGAAAAGTAAGAGAGTTAAAAGATATCTCTTTGGGTTCACTAGCAGAAAATTTTCTCTGAGGGAATTACCTAAAAAAAAAGCCCATGCAATACAAATGTCTGATTTTACTGCAAATAAATAAGATTAGATAAATTAAATTTTAATAGAGAAACTCTCAACAGTCTAAAAATAACTGAAACTTGGCCTCTGACAATACTGCCACATGATGTCTTGTTCTTTCTAAACTATTTCACATAGTTTACTATCTCACTCAGCATTCTTGACTTCTGCAAACCTTCAAATTCATGATTACATGAAGAATGCTCAAAAAAATAATCCAACATTTGAATATTTTGTGGAATCGCTGATGATCACTATGAATAATACTAAGTAATTAGACGTTTCTAAAATTGTTATGCATATTTTGTTACCAAAGTTAAGATAACCATTGTTACATTAAAATATCTTTTAATACAACAAAAATAACTGCCTTATGTGCTAGCTATAATATAACCATTCAAAAATGACTTTTTGAAGTTAAGTATGAAATTAAATGACATACCTGAGGGCCAACAACCCCACCAGGGCCAGGAGGACCAGTTTTTCCTTGAAAACCCTGTAAAATAATCATAAATGCTATGTTACCTAGAACAAGATATAGAAGAGCAAAATTCAGATCTGAGCTGAAGAGGAAAAACAGAGATTCCATGTCAGAGGGTCTTCTCTTCAAGAAATAAAAATTAGATACTTTTTTTTTTTCTTTTTCTTTTTTTTTTCCCTGTGTATACTTAGAAGTGAAGTACTGATTAATCTTTCCTAGCTCTATCAGTTCCAATCTCTATGAGGAGATTATCACCTGTGTAAAAACAAAGGTGTCATTTGGCTTGTGTTTTTTAGAAATGTTGGGGCCTGCTCAGCATTCCTCAGGGTAGTCTCACTGACAGGTGCCCAACTCCATCAGATCCAGTTTAGCCTTTTTTTTTAGTCTTCATCGAACTGATTCTCCTCTTGCTGCAAGCCAGTTGTTATCATGGTTCAGTTTGGCCTGTAACTGGTTAGGCATTTTTTTTAGGCATTTTCTCTCAGACCTTTGAAATGATCCAGATTAAAAACAAATACAAAATTCCTTTGCTCTAATTACTGAAAATTAAAACTGCTACAGGTTGAATCATTCATGTGTCTGTCATTCCTTTACTTTGTCAAAACTTTGTCTGAAGCCTATTGTAAAGAAAGATCATGTTCGTCAAGAAAGGCAGGTCCTGCTTGACGAACCTGATCTCCTTCTGTGACAAAGTGACACACTTAGTGGATGAGGGAAAGGCTGTGGATGTGGTCTACCTTGACTTCAGTAAGGCTTTTGACACCATTTCCCACCACATTCTCCTCAAGAACCTGGCTGCTCATGGCTTGGACTGGCATATGCTTCGTTGGGTTAAAAACTGGCTAGATAGCCGGGCCCAAAGAGTTGTGGTGTATGGAGTCAAATCCAGTTGGAAGCCAGTCACTAGCGGCATCCCCCATGGCTCAGTACTGGGGCCAGTCCTCTTTAATATCTTTATCGATGATCTGGATGAGGGCATCGAGTGCACCCTCAGTAAGTTTGCAGATGATACCAAGTTAGGTGCATGTGTCGATCTGCTCAAGGGTATGAAGGCTCTGCAGGAGGATCTGGGTAGGCTGGACAGATGGGCTGAGGCCAACTGTATGAAGTTCAACACGGCCAAGTGCTGGGTCCTGCACTTGGGGTGCAACAACCACAAGCAGCACTACAGGCTGGGAGATGAGTGGTTAGAAAGCTGCCAGGCAGAGAAGGACCTGGGAGGTTTTGCTTGATAGTTGGCTGAGTATGAGCCAGCAGTGTGCTCAGGTGGCCAAGAAGGCCAACAGCATCCTGGCTCGTATAAGAAGCAGTGTGGCCAGCAGGGCTAGGGAAGTGATTGTCCCCCTGTACTCGGCTCTGGTGAGGCCACACCTTGAGTACTGTGTTCAGTTTTGGGCCCCTTGCTACAAGAAGGACATGGAGGTGCTCGAGCGAGTCCAGAGAAGGCTGACCAAGCTGGTGAGGGGTCTGGAGAATAAGTCTTACGAGGAGCGGCTGAGGGAGCTGGGCTTGTTCAGCCTGGAGAAGAGGAGGCTCAGGGGCAACCTTATCGCTCTCTACAGGTACCTTAAAGGAGGCTGTAGAGAGATGGGGGTTGGTCTATTCTCCCACATGTCTGGCGACAGGATGACCAGGAATGGGCTAAAGTTGTGCCAGGGGAGTTTTAGGTTGGATGTTAGGAGAAACTTCTTTACTGAAGGGGATGTTAGGCATTGGAACAGGCTGCCCAGGGAAGTGGTTGAGTCACCATCCCTGGAAGTCTTTAAAAGACATTTAGATGTAGAGCTTAGGGATATGGTTTAGTGAAGGACTTGTTAGTGTTAGGTCAGAGGTTGGACTAGGTGATCTTGAAGGTCTCTTCCAACTTAGATGATTCTGTGCTTCTGTGATAAGGGATCACTGAATGTTGCCTATTTCTTGAAAACAATTTGAGAAGACTTGCTATTTCCCAGGTTTGCAGAACACATTGATATTTTGCAGTATACTCAAAGATTCCTGATGCTAATGATAGTCTTACTGCTATGCTTTTTCTTTTATGTCAAAAATGTATCAATTCCTGATAGATTTACTTCAAAACAAGTAATAAGCAAAAGAGATTTCAGCAGCAAATATTCAAGACGACTTGAACACCCCGTAGGTTCATCTAAAATATGTAGTAAAAAATTTACACCAGTGTCTCATGCATGTGATTGTACCTAATTACCCTCTTTTTTTTTTTTTTTTTAATTTTATGTGAAAGACAATATAACAAAACTGAGTTTTTTTGTAGTGAGAAGGTCCTTGATTAATTCTAATTGATGAAACAGCTAGTGCATTTCTATTTTGTCCTTTCACAGACACAAAACACTAAATTCTATTGTAACACCTGGCAATCTAGAGAGCTCTGCAGCTGATGCCTCCCACCAATCTGTGATCAATATCTGAAATGAATAATAATTTCTAAAGAGGAACTAGTTTTATATTGGTTTCCAGTATCTAGGTTATTCCTACATTCCAAATTAATTATAACATTAATATTCCCGTCTCAGCAAACAATGGCAGTTCTTCAGAGAAGCATATGGCTTAATGGGGGAAGAAGCAGTATCCTTATTTTCACTGATATTTACCTCAGTTGCTGCCAACATACAGCTCTTAGTCCACAAACAAACTGCAATCCAGGAATTTTGCTCCCTAATTTTTTAAGGCTGAGCATGTTTCTTAGCCTGATTGCTATAATGCCTACATGCACCATTGAACTTTAATGAGACACAAATGAGAAACAGAATTCTAAGACCATGATTTAACCAGTGAGATCAATGAATGTTTTCTGATTTATACATTTTTAAAAAATCAGAAATGGAAATCTTCTTGGAAAAAAAAAAAAAAAGAAAGTCAACGAAACTACTTTCTATTTATTTATTAATCTGTTTTTATACAAAAAATATCTATGAGAATCCATGGGGAAAATACTTTTAAACTACTTCCTACTAATAAGCTGTGTTTGTGCCTGAATTACTCAAATGTTATATCATTTTAATCCTACTAAACCCAAAAGATATAAAATTAGAGTACCATCGTACAATGACATAGTCCATAGTTTTATTGTATTTTGCATCTTCCATTTCTAGTAATGAGTGAAATGAAAAACCATGGAATCACAGAATGGTTGAGGCCCATGGAGCCTCTGAATATCATTGGTCCAAGTCCCCTGCTCAAACAGGGTCACCTAGAGACCATTGCCCAGGACCATGTCCAGATGGCTTTTGAAGATCTCCAGGAAGGGAGACCCTACAACCTCTCTGGGCAACCTTTGCCAGTGCTTGGTCATCCTCATAGTGAAAAAGTGCTTCCTGATGTACAGATATAACTTCTTGTGTTTAATTTGTGCCCATTGCTTCTTCTCCTGTCACTGGACAAAACTGAAAAGAACCTGGCCCCATTTTCTTTACACCCTCCCTTCAGGTACACATTGGTAAGATCTGCCCTAAACCTTCTCTTCTCTAGGCTAAACAGTACCAGCTGTAGAATATATACGTAAATAAATATATTTGTTACTTTACTATTTTCAAATAAAATATTCAATACAAAACCAAAGTTTTCTCAACAAATCTGCATCCATTTAAATTCATTTTGACAAGCGAAACACAACTTGGACAATTGTATGCAATTCGAAATGCAAACTAATGTTAATTTTGACCCCACCAAATAACCTTCCTACAAGAATACATGTGTCAAATTGTGAGTTTGAAGTCACTGAAAAAGAACAAATAAGCAGTAAATAGTGTTTCTCTCCCATGAAACAAACAAACAAAATACCACCACCATCATTGCAAAGCAATGGCATTAAAATGTCAGAGGAAAATACAGTTTTTCAGAATGATGTGTCACTCCAAGGTCTATGCTCCCACTTCCAGCAGTGGAAGTGACTCAGCACTCACTTCCAGATTTCCAGTTAAAATGGAATTCCAAACATATTCATCATGATGAGAACATTTCTCTCTAATCTCATTTAATTATTTCCCTAGCTCTGGAAAACCCAAGTAATAATTTTATTTTATTTCAGTGGGAGATAAGTCAGGTTTTGGCACTACAGAAATATATATTTTTTAATAATTCTATTAAAAATGTTGTGTGTTACTTTTAAAATTTTGCTTCCAAGATGTACTTATGAGGATTTTTAGGGGAATTGCATAGAATACAGTTTCAAAATTGGGCTCTTTTTTTCACAGGTTGAATCATTCCTGATAGCACTTTCCAAAGCTGCTGACTTTTGAGTTTCCTATCTGTTTAGCGTTAATTAGTAATTCTTTATTATGCCATGTTACATGACATTCAATCAGAAAAGATGATATAGTGATCAAAGATGATATAGTGGTTGCCTGACAAATCTTTACTAAATTTGAGATCTGAGTATTAATCTTTCTACTTCTATTGACTAGTTAAGCACATTGTGATGTTACTAACTGAGCAGAGCAAAGAATAATATCACTTTTGTAGTATGGAAACAAAATAAAGCTTTCTTATGCCTAAACTACTAAACCTACAAAGAAAACCACAGTTATCTCTGGTTCTTTAGTTTTGGTCACATTATAATGTCCTTAAGAGGTTTGCAACACTAGCACAGCAGAGTTTATTTACTTACAGTTTCACCCCGCTGTCCTGGATGCCCTGGCAAGCCATCTTTTCCAGGTGGCCCCTGAAATTGTAAAATACATAAATAATTTCTTATACATCCTTAATACTGAAAAAAAGCATATGATTAGCTGTATGAATCTCTGTTGTCTCTCACTCTCTCTCCTTTTTTTTTTTTTTTTTTTTAGACTAGTCTTCAGTACAGTTTAACTGCTCTGATATCAGCTATGATTTTAATAATACATTTTCCCTGTTTCCTCCCTTGATGCATGTTAACAATTGTTTGGAGAGTGACTGTTGGTTTGTCTAGTACATGAATGTTAAAAATGGATTTCAGTAAATTCAGAAGTCATAGAAAGTCCCTATACTTCCTTTCCATTTTTCTTTGCTTAGTGACTTAGTTAACACAAAACTAAGCATTATGGGAATATTTGATGAAATTTCAGTTTCTGGCATTGGAAATAAAAATAACAATCATATGGATAAAAAAATCATAGGTGGTCTGATGCTTTTGTACTTACTCCATGTGAGCAGAAGCACACTAGAAGAGCAATATGACTACTTCGGGCTGCAGCTCAAATGTGTAACATATATGTCTGCTACTAATGAATGTCTCCTTCCTCTTCATTTTTTCCTCAATTGATCAACTGTTAAAAGGAAATATACACTAGCAGAGCAGTATTTTGCTTAAACTCAGCTTGTCACCTGGACTTTGACATCAACATACTAGAGAATTTCTATTTTAATATATTATGCTGAATCGACATGAGCTGCCATGATGATGACTCATCTACCATTTTGAATGTGAATGAGTTCTTGTCTTAGCTTTAAAGCTCCATAAGCATGGGGAAAATTTTCCTATTGGTAGGAAAACATCTCTTAAATAAACCTTCAAACATTACCTGCAAAATCATTATTTGAAAAATAACAGTCTCCATATTGTACCTACTTATTTTAGAAGATACTTACTGGAGGTCCTTTTGGTCCAGGAAATCCAACAGGTCCCTGAGGCCCTTGTGGTCCCTAGTATAAGGGCAACCAAACAGGCAAAGTTTTACTTCAACTGTCATGACACTTAAAAGTTTGCTTCAATTATAAAATATATGAACTTTGTAGATAATACATGTATATGGTTGTAAGTCTAATCTCCATTGCCATAAATATTGGTAGCAACAGTTCACTTGCATAGGCTGAAAGCAAGACTAGCTCTGTAGGAATGCAGTAAGAAAAAAGAAAAATTACTTATATGAAGTATGTCTGTGTTTAACCCCTGAAATTGTGCTTAACAGAGTAGGAGTTAGCTGTGAGTAAGAAATATTGTTTTCTATGTTGCATAAAGCATAGGAATTCATTCATGGTCTATTAACTGAATGCAACATTCATCCTTGGCAGTTCTTTCACTCCGAAAATATTTCAAGCTATTTTGATAACAGTTCAAATTTCCAAATAGAATAAGCTTTCCCAAGTTACCAGAGACCAAGGACAATATTCATGTTTTCATGAATAGTAGTTGAAATAGATGAAAAAAATAGGATGTATGAAAATTTTATTTATGTAGTGTTGTATATTTGTATATATATGGAGATAAAACTTTCATGCCACATGGCTTTACAAATATAGTGAAAGATGATTATATGAGTTAGTACATTGTATATGTGTATTTACAAGCATATATGCGTAATATGTACACAGGTCTACAGGTCCACGTAAATCTGTGGTCATATATATTTACACAAATTGCTGTCACCAAACAAGACAGAGGCAAGCTTTTAAAATTCACTGCTGACATGCTGAAAGTGACTGTCAGCTTATTAAAAGATTTTGTTCTTTTTATTTTTTAGTGTACAAAATCAGAGTAGCAACCTGAAAAGCCCTATTTATTCTACATGGTCCCAAAGCGGAGAGCCATGTACCCTAGTCATACAGTGCAAGACTTATCCTGCCCTACTTGGTATACGATGTGTGGTTTTGCTACAGCACCAGCTGTCAAAATATGTTAGAAATTTTGGTTTTAAGTTTGATGCAAAAGACCTGAAGCAGAAGGAGGTCACGTCTCCCAAATTATGCTACTCTTTAGCTCCTCTGATAAAGTGCTGGCTGTTTCCAAGTTCCATAAGCCTCATTCATTAGAGCCCAGGCTCACAGCCAGAGCATGGCAGCCTCCTGCAGTAGATGAAGCATTATGCGAATGTAACTGAGGGAGAGGTCCCTTCTGCCCAACCTGGAGATTTTGTCCTTAAGTGAATCTTATTCTAGTTTACACCTTGATTAGACTCTAATAATAAATCTGAGTCAACTGAGAAGTGCTAAGCAAAGCAGGAAATCCTTGTGACCTTACTGCACTATCTTTCTCATAAATTCTCACTGTATTTTGACTCTCAGATCTTGAGGCTCTTGAGGCTTTTTAACAAAAGATTTGTATATTTTTTATTGACAGTATGGCTTGTAGATTTCAAAGTACTACACTGATGGATTATGTGAGAAAAAGTACTAGAATACTAACAGCATCATGTTATTATACTTTTTTTTTTTTTTTTTTTTTTTTTTTTTTTTTGTCATGGAGTTTCATTTTAGCAGTAGCCACACAGAATGGATTATTTAATATTTACATGTCTGGTACATTGAATAGTCTCATCTGAGTAGAAATGCCAGTTTTATTTCTTGGCTGACATTCACCCCTTTTGGGAAGCAAACAGATACCTCACATGTATCACACAAGTGACATAATATATGGTGTTCTGTGATACCTCATCTCTTTGCTCTAATCAATTTCTCTCCGGGATGCTTTCATCTTGGATTGATGTCATTGTTTCAAGACCTGTTGGAGTTGTTAGCAAACCCCTGCTTCAGCTCTGCTCTTCAGCTCCTGGTAGCCTGCCTCAGATGTTCCTCCTCCGTGTAAAATAACATACAATTCCTTTTATGGACTATGCCTTGTTCTTATATCCAGCTCGCTACTTAACTTATTGCTCTTTTGAATCCCAGTTTCCTGCCCTGGCATCTCTCTTCCTTGCCACATCATTCCTGTTTCACCCAAACTTTGCTACCCACAATCCACTTGAAACACTGTCATTTTCTTGATATACAGGTACAAACCTGATCTATTAATATCAATATTCTATTTGCTGCTGTGTAATGGTCTGACTGCATATTGGATTTGCGTATTGATGAATAATAGAATAGCAAGCAGAAAACTATCTTAACAAGCACAATAGGCTTTCTCAAGCATGCAGAAAGTAGTTTGAAGGGAATTCTTAGAACAACGACAAAAAAAAAAAAAAGCAGCTGTTTCAGCAAAGAATCTTCTCAAGATGGCTTGAATGATTTGTAAAAACAAGTATCATGCTATGGTAAATAAACTATTCTTAAGGGCATAGACTCATAGTCCAACAGTAATTTGCGTGGATATAATGCAAAGTGTGTATGAATTCTCTGTGCCCTATTTATACAAAACTGAGCTACAGATAGAAGAAGCTTTCAGCAAACTTGAGCTTCCCCATTCCTAACTTTGTGAAAAGCAGTATCTTTACAATTAATATTTTGCTAGTTCTGGTTACTGTGGTCCAAGAGGGGTAAATACATAAGAAGGAATACTAAAAATAAACCAACTCTCCCACACCCAAACCACACTCTATACAGTGGGGAAAGACATGCATATAAATAGCTTTCACATACCCTTTCACCTGGTGGGCCAGGAGGACCGTCATTGCCTGCAGTACCCTAGAAAGAAAAAAACAGTATGTTCAAAGGTTAAACCTCTATTTTCTTTAAAAGAAACTTTTAAAGAAAAGCCGACTTTCATTGTGTGTCTGACAATTACCTTTGGACCTGGTTTGCCAGTTGGACCTCTTGGACCTCTTGAGCCTCTTGGACCCTGTCAAAAAAAATAAAAAAAAGATACACTTAGTCATAATTGTTGAATTCAGTAATGACTTCAAATCAAAATAATTCTTCATAGTATAGTAGAAGCAAATAATATAGAAAAGCCTCTAAGTTGCAAAACAAATGTATATACCGTTGGTCCTCGTTGTCCTCTTGGGCCTGGTTTGCCATGTAATCCCTGTGAAGAAAAGTTCACAGAAGTCATCTTAACAAACACCATATTTGAGAGATAATGTTTTATACTGAAGTGGGGGTAAAGTGCAACTCTCTTATGTTTAAACATTATTTTAAGTATCTACTTCTCATTTTAATTTACAGAATAATGGCCCTTTATAAAACTGTCTTTCTGAGTTCATTGAGACTTGTAGTCAAACACACTAAATTTGCCTCAGAGACAGATTCTGTCATAGGCATTAGAACGTCTTAAACTATTTTAAGATAGTAGTGAAGATGCCACACAACAGAGTCCCTCTGCAATAGTCTAAAGGACTTGGCATCATTTCCAATGCAATAATAGCCTTGAAGACAGAATTACCATTTTCCCCATGCACAGTTCCACAGGCTAATGTTGAAAACAAAGGGTAATCCTCTCTCTTTATAAGTATATATATATGTATATATGTGTGTATATATATACACACATATATACATATATATATATATAAAACGGAAGTAGGGACTGTAGTACCTACCAGGATTCTGCACACTTGCACAGAAGTAATACAGAAGTTGTCAGAATATTAGCCATTCATTTTTTTGCTACACGATACCTCCTAATCTTACTGAACAGATTCCTTTCTTTAGGCTCGGTGTTAGGTTAATGTTGCTGTGCATTCTAATGAAAGGAAGCTTTACATTCAACAGTATTCTTCAGGTAGAAAAAAAACTTGATGACTGCCACTTTCTATTCTCTGTGGTAAACACAACAGCAACAGTAAAGCAGCAGTGACGTTCTAGCATAAAGCTTGTTCTTATTGAAAATGAATTAAATGCACACAGCTATTTTCTCGAGGTGTTGTTTTTGTGTTCTTTCTTTCTTTCTTTCTTTCTTTCTTTCTTTCTCATTGATCTTATTTACTTATTAAAATAAAAATTATGTTTTGTTCTTATAATGCTACATAGCTAGTGAACTTCTCAGGGACAATTACTGTCTTATTACCAGTGCGTGTGGTAGAATATCACAGAATGATATGCCGTTAAGTAAGACTCATAATAATACCTACTTCACATTACAAAAACAAACAAACAAACAAACGAACAAAAAACCAACATACATTGTTGTTTTATTGAAGGTCAGCATAATAACAAAGTATATAGGCAGTTCAGTATTAATTAGGTCATTAGAACACTAGCTGAATTAAAAACTTTATGAACGCCTGAGAACGGATCAATATAATTATATTTTCATAATTTTAAGTTTGTTCTTTGATGAGTTTTCATTTTTCTTTTTTTTGTTTGTTTGTTTGTTTTTAATTAAATCTGATACCCTGATTACCAGTAATGTCCTATTTTGCCCAACAAGAATGACCTGAACATTCTTATACTGCTTTTCTGTCCATAACAATATATCCTAGCTAAAATAACACAAGAAAAATCTAAAGTATGTATAAATAATGTAAGTGCAATTGGATTTCACGTATTTCATCTAAAAATCATGAATTCCTACTTGTTTTCATGTGCAAATTAAAATGGATTCTTAAGAACAATAATGACATACATAACTTTTTTTTTTTTTTTTAATTAAGTTTGACTTAAAGCCATGGTAAGCGGATCATTTCTATGAATTCTGACCCATCCTCTCACTTCTGTTAATTTTATCAGCTTTCTAACAACACGTTCTGCTATATTCAATTAAGCTTTAGAGACAACACTACAGTTTTCTTTCAAATCTGTATTTCATTTTTGGTTTGAAGAATACACCTAACAGATTTTCCCCTCACCAGCTTCCAATAAACAAAGCAACAAAATCTGTCATTTTGCATCTATTTATTAATAGCATATGTTTTTAATGTTGTCTAGTATACTTTTTTTTTTTTCTTTAAAGCTCAGCCTATAAAAAAAATTGTGGTAAATCTGAATACTTATGAAGTACATGTTGAATTTCCTCGAGGGTAAATTGCATGGTAGTATGTTAACTCATGGGAAAACAGTCCTTGCATGATCACTCATCTATACTGTTAAATCAGATGTTCAAAGGTGATTTGTTTTCACTTTCCAATGTATAATTATGGTAGCATGCCCAATGAGAAAGTGTCTCAGTTCCTGTATGCTTAGATTAATACCTTAAGGAATGAGAACTATTGTCTCAGTATGTCCTGTTTTACGTAACTGTAGAGATTTATCCTAAGAGTGAAAAGTCTGTTTTTATAGTTCCTTAGCTAATAGCTTATACCTCTATTTTTCAGTGACTTCCCATATCACCGAGTACAAAAAGATAATTGTCATGAAAGCAAGAATGATCATACCCTTGCACCTTTCTCTCCATTGGCACCCGGAAATCCTGGGAAACCAGTTGAGCCCTAAATAAGAAATCAATGCAAATATCAGAAAATATCAAAAACAAAACTCTAGTGTAGCCATCATTTAATTTATATGTAAAGCACACCTCCAAAACGAAGAACATTTTACGTCATGCCAAATTTGCAAGTGTGGCAACTCTGATAAATAGCTGCAAATTAACTTACCATAATGCCTCAAGTTCAGAATGCATTAAGAAACATCAATGGACATTATTTGTCATATTAGACAATCTTCATTAAATCTTCACCAGTTTTTAACAGTAGGAAAGAAAAGATCATTAACAGCCCACTAGAAATAACTCTATCATAACAAAGAGAAATAAACAAGGCCTTGCTACCTCACAGTACAATAATTCTCGGACAAAATAACTACATTCAAAGCAATTGCAAAGTGTTGCCCCATCTCAACAGTGGTTCTTTATTCAATTTACTGAGCTGTAAATGACCTTGGGTGGTTTATTCACTGTAAACTGACCAGTTTCATCCAACTCATGCAATTTGTAGATGTGTTTATATGTGCTTCTAGTAAGCAGAATTTATTGGGAGATCATCTGGCTTGATTCTATGTATAGAAGCTGCTCGCAGAAGTTACTCCTGCTTCTCCTTTTTCTTCCCTTTCCTCCTGCTTACTGCCCGTTTAACCTGAACAGTACCATTTTCTTCTTGATTTATAGTATACGGGTCCAAAGGAAGAGCAGACGGGTTACCTGCCAATGTGTTAATTTGTCATAAGGGAGTTGGGGTCAAAGAGGTGATTAACTTAATAAAAAAAAAAAAATAAAAATACTTCCAAGCTACGGAAGATGAAAAATCAAAGCAGTGTTTGGTTTGGTCAGACACTAAAACTACTGGACAGACTCCCTGCTGTGATATTGCATTTATATCAATAGAGCTTGTTATTAAAATTATGATGGCAAGTAAAATGTATATGACAAAAATTTCAATCTTATGTCACATGAATCATTCCAATTATCCAATAATGAACTTGGGGGCAGTACAACTTCATTGACAGTGACTCTAATGAAAACCTGACTGATATTCATTGCTGTTGTTTTTATTTATAATAATAATAATTATTATTTTTTTAATTCTTCACAATTTACAACTTCAAAAGTGAATGAAATTGTGAAAATCCTACTCCATAAAGCCCAAGTACATTTATGATTAAAAGGCTGGTGGAAGAAACAACTCAAATGATATAGGCATGATTAGGATGTAAATATCTTACATACAAAGTACTTTCTGCAATTGTGCTAAACAAAAGGGACTGTCAGGATTAAAAAATGTTGTGAAAATTATCAGATAATGGCAGTACACTATGAACAAGAAGAAAGAAGAAAAATAATGAAAAACAAGTAAATAAAAAAAATAGTGTGAACCTTCTCAACAATATTGGGACAGAATTTCTTATTTTCTTTACCTGGCTTTACCTAGCTAATAAGCTTTTCTGCTGTTTCTTTTTTTCCCTTCTTCCTTATATTAGTTTAACAGGACTGTGAATAAGTGTCAAAACAATTCTCCAGCATGTTGATGCATTGTAGCTACTATTACTTTTTCCTGAAAGTTTAAGTGTCAAGTTAGATGAGCAAACAGTGAATGCAGTTTGAGAACCATATTCAATTTTAATCCAATGAAAATATAATATAACATAAATATTCTTTGCTGAAAAAAGAATCAGTCAAATTTTATTTGAAGTGTTACCTCAGTTTTGTTCTTAGAATTGAATAATGTAAAACTTCTTTGATCTTAGACTTTTCAAAAGACAAATCTCTAAAGGAGAGCAAAAAGAGACTGAAATCTGAGACATTTCAATTAAGAAGTAGGAGGGAAAAAACCCATGCTTGTCAAAGTGAATAGTCTCCATACATACTTGGTTTTGATATTTTTCATTAACACAAATGTGTTCAGTGAATAAACATTCTTCAGATAGTTAATTTACTTGACAGAAAAAATATTCAAGAGTCTACCCTTTGCTTAGCCAGACAGGAAGTTGTAGTTCTGCCAAAAAAGTCGTATTTTCAAATTGGAAGATAAAAATACATCCCAAACTAGAACAAAATTGAGGATTTTATTGCAGGTGATTATTTGGTTGTGTAGAAGGGGTACGAAATTCTTCTACTTGCTCTACATGAATTGTCCTTCAGACAGTCTGGAGATGCAATGTCTCATGGCCTTATGTCAGGAATTGTCTGTAAAATTATGTTTTTATTCCATTTTTTCTTTCTCATTAATCTCAGAAAGAGACTTTGCAATTACTTTAGAATGCTCATTTCCTAAAGCTGTGTTAGGACAACCTTAGGACAACCTTTTCAAAAAAATGTTTCAAAAATGTAAACCTTCAATTCAGAAGCCATCTATTTTAACTTTTTTTTTTTTTTTTCTTTTGCTGCAATCAAACACAGAAGATAACTGAAGGATAGATATAGGCACATGAATAAAATAAGGGTTGGGTTTTGTCATGTTTGTCTTAACAAAAGCAAAAGGAAAATATGATGAAAATTGTAAATTTTATGTTCCAAAGAAATATGGCTTACTCTGTGGAAGAAGCAGTAATGACACAAATGGAATCCTTGTACCACATGAAAAATTGACATCACCATCAGCATCCATTTCATGGTTAATACAATGCTTATTCTCTTTCAAATATAAAGGCAGTTTCTTCTTTCTCAACATCATTTAATATATGCCAGCCTGATGCTGACACAAAATACAACTCATGAAAGGATGACAAAAGTTTGAAGGTAGCATATTTAATAGGAAAGTTAGTGTTCCTTGAAGATCTTCAGGGACCCAACATTTTAAAAGATTTAACTTCAGATCATGATTGTCAAGAAAGGAAATGTGAAAAATAGCATAAGATTTACAGTTCATTTAAAGCGCACCTTTGGACCTTGCCTGCCTGGATATCCTGGCAATCCGGGCACACCAAGCTTACCCTGCAATAAAAATACAGTGTTAAATTTTAATTTATCATCCTCCTTAGTGGTTCAGCAAACCTTTATGGAAAGCATTTTTTTCCACAACCTACAGTGATAGCACTTTATAAAATATAATATTCAATGAAATCAATTACTCATTTTAACTATTAATCACCAGTGGGCTTAATTCCTCAAATCTAAATAAAAATCCCACTCCTGTTAATGAGATCAGTAAAGTCAGTACCTCTAAGATGTGGGACTAAGGTCATTACACTATTAATATTCTGTAAGTGAGAAGTTCTTTTTACTTTATAGGGTGTGATGTCTGCTTTTTCATAGTTTGTTTTTTTTTTTTTTTTTTTCCAAATAGACATTTGAAGAATCAACCATTTTTGTTGAAAAATTCTAAGTTGTTTGTGACTATGATAAATCACACTCCACTAACTATTTGCTAATGATAGATTTCTCAACAAACATGACTGCTTTCCTATGTTCAAACAGGACAACAGGACAAGCAGTCTGATCAACACTGACATTACTGATTCCTAGAAATGAAATACAGTACCCCATGGAGTTGATCTCTTCAGATGTCTAAGGGATGATTGATGGTTTGCCACTTTCAAAGGTAGGGGGAAAGCAGTTTCAATCTTTGAGAGACGGGAACTCTAGGGATGAATTTGAGTTTTCTAAACACAGACCATGTTCCAGGCTGTCACATTTTGGAGAAGATTTCAATGTAAAATATATGATTATACTATATAATATGGTACTCAGCAGTAACCTTAGATAATGGAAAAGAGGAAGCAGGTACCTTTATGTGGAAAGGAATTTGTGAAAATAAACATGCTTATTCTTAAAAAAAATAGAGCATGTGAATAAAAATGTCCATTTTCATATTAATGTAAGCCCACAGGTCTGGCTAGTACATTATTAAAGAAGAATTATTTCCTCAATTTATAAAAATAATTATAATGCTGCCACACTGTGCACTGTGCTACACTGAAACAAGTTGCATGCCATACAATGATTAAAATCTTTTGCAGCATGACACTGCAAAAAGTCTTGCTAAATTCAGTGAAAATTTTGTGCCTCATTTATGATTGAGCAAGGCTCAACTGCCTAGGTTTTAAGTGTGGATATGGATGTTTTTTTAAGCTCCTTCCTGACATGTCGTTCATACTTTTGACACGGTCCTTTCCTAGGACAATGCTGCCCTAACCTGCTTGGAAAAGCTTTCTTATCACGAACATAGAGAGTAAAAGACCACTGTAGTACTTTAATTACCAGGGAAGAGTAGTACCTTTGTATGAAACAAGTCATAGGAAATGAGAAGGGAATAAATAGGACACTGATAGTTGCTCTTACGGGCACTTCCCTAATACTATGAGGAAATCTAAGAATTCACAAATCTCTCTCACACTTTTTTTAAGGACAATATACATATGTTTGAAATTTCTTTTTTGTTTTATTTTAATCATTCTTTCCCAGGTTTCCAAAATGACACTTTCTTTTCAGACGCTCTCACCCAGTGAGATATATATGAATTCGTCATCTTCCTTTCCTATTCTCTATCCATCCCTAGTGTTTTTTGTTGAGGTTAGGATTCTACAGGGATTTGTACTTACCTGTGTGTTTGTTGCCTCATGTATTTTATTTTCCTGTCCTTTATTCAGTCTTCTCTTTAAATAGTACCTTTCACTTTTGCCAAGCTTGTTCGGGATTTCTAATGAGGATATGTTTTCTGTTTAAACCAATCTTAATGACACAATTTGCTATCATATGACTGAATATTAATTCACTCTCCTGCAGCACCTTTATTCCTCCTTTGTACCTAACTATTTCCTCTGAATCATATTTTTTGTAGTTGGTGTGCACTGTATGTAATTTCGGACAAGAAATTTCCTGCCTTATGTGCCAATGAGATGTTACAGTGTTGTTTTTTATACTTGCAAAAAATGATTCCAAATACCTGTTCAAATGTGAACTCTGGTGACCTGATGTAGTAGTGTTTCATAAAAGCTACTGTTAGATAGCCTAAGATCTTGCAGATCTGGATGTTTGTCTTTTTAGTGATGACAATAATGGGCTACATCTATGTTATGAGGCAATTACATGTTTATGTTGATAAATGGCTACTGACCTTTTCCCCAGCGGGACCAGCAGCACCAGGGTCCCCAGATGGACCTGCTCGACCTTTTGGACCTTCTGGCCCATCTTCTCCTCGTGGACCAGGCTGACCAACTTCTCCCTAAAATACAACACTATATAAATATGGAGCAATTGACTGTGTGCATATAGAAGCAAGACTACCTACAATTACTTGAAAACAAATTTTTATTAAACATAAATGGAGATTAGAAAAATGCCACTACTTATGTTCATTATATAATGCAAATGCACAAACTCAAAAAAGCACCAAATATTACTTGCACAACTGTTAGAGGCCAGTGCCCTTGTCTGAAGAGAGCTCATTCTGGAAATTGCATTCTTATTATTTCTTCACTAAATTCTTTTGAAGGCATTCTGACAATCCATATATGAAAAATTTTTGGATCTAAGAATTTTTATTGTTACCATCATCACAGTTATTTATGTATACAGATTAACAGATACAAGCCACTAGCCTCTTGTGATTTTTTTTTTATTTTTTAAAAAACTTCTGAAACACTTTCTATCAAAAATGTGTCCATTGTATAAAATAAAATAGGCACATTTGTATTATACGTTATAATGTATTTGTATACATTGTATAAAATGAAGTACATTTTGACAGAGATTTACTAGATACAAGGTTGGAATGGAAACATCTTATTCTGCATAGATTAATCTTCCTCAGGCAAATTGTGGAGGATCTTGGAATCTGGAAAAAGAGACTCACTAGGAAGAGGTGCAAATGATATCCAAAATTGACATTCTTCCTCTTTATAACTGTGCCATTGTTAATTCAGAAGAACTAGATCTGTGGCTTATATCTGTGCATGCACAAGGAATAGAAACAACATAAACTAAAAGCTTTTACTTTATCTTCGATGTAAATTTACTTGTACCCTTCAGTGATCATTTCAAAATAATATTTACACATTTTAAGATCCTAAGAGACATGAATAAATGCTTACCCGATCACCTTTAAGACCCATGTCACCTTTAAATCCCGGGAAACCATCTTCACCCTAAAGAAGGCAGAAATAAATGTAATAAGACTTTTAGTAATAAAGAGCTGTTTTTGTTGTTGTTGTTTGTTTTCTGCAGACAAAATAAGAGAATACATTTACTACAGATTCAAATAATTTGCTTAGATAGAGAATATAAAAAAAAATCGAATATGGCTATTCCTATGTTAGAGAAAGTGCATAAGTACACTATACAAAATGACTTTTTAGTTTGAAAGTTCCAAACAAGCAACTGTTTAAAACTGTTTAAAAGGTTTTTTAAAGACATAAACAAAATAATTCTTAAGTTTTATCATTAACTATCATATAAAATCATTTCTTAACTCCTAAACATTTTTGGATTATCACCCTTTTTAATAAGACCATCAATTTAATTAAATAAAAAAAAAAGGTGACAAATTATTCAGTGTTTTTCTTTTCAATAGCAGAACCTCCCTTTTAACTAACTTTTCTTTTAAACTAGTGTCTTAACAGTGTCATGAAAGGAATCAAAGAATTGGCTGTTAATGCTCATATTAATGGTCATAACCACTAAAGGAAGAAGTGGTCTCTATACAATTGTTGGTTGTCTGGCAACACAGCCTTGCCTACTCTCGTTGGCTGATGTAATGGAAATAAAGTGGATAAAACAATGGACATTAAGACTGAATTTTTATACAGTGGCAAAAACAGGTGAACATTATTTTTTATTCTTAGTGTGAATTACTTATTTACTGCCTAATAAGTTCTGGCAGAGAATTTACTCCAGATATTTTAATAGGTCCCCATAATGAAGTATAAGCAGACAGTACTTGTACAAGTTTCATTTATACCCGTATGAGTTATTTCAGATACAAACAGAAATCTCCAGAGTTGTTCAGTTTAGTTGTGCACAATTTAGTCTAGCATATTTGATCAACTTTTAGTTCAGTCTTCCTTAATTTAACTCATCATACTCATCATTGCTCCAGTATCACGGGATCATAGAACGGTTTGGGTTGGAAGGGACATTAAAGACCATCTAGTTCCACCCCCAACCCTGCCACGGGCAGGGACACCTCCCACTGGACCAGACTGGGTTGACCAAAGCTCCATCCAACCAGACCTTGAACACTTCCAGGGATGGGGCATCCACAACCTCCGTGGGCAACCTGTTCCAGTGCCTCACCACCTCCATAGTGAAGAATTTCTTCCTTACATCTAATCTAAACCTACCTTTTAGCCAGACAACAAAAGATTACTGACAGTGCCTTTTTATCTGATGTTTAGTTGTTATCCTGGGAGCAAAGTTCTTTGTGATGAATGAGCATTTATTAAATGCGTTTTACTGTGATGCTATTAATTTTTTTTATACAATGAAGTAATATTGCTGACTTTGAATTTGAGTAACGTTTGGACTGTCAATAAAGCCAGGAAAGAGCAATATCACGATCCAAATGTTACTGAAATAAACAAAGAACAAAGGCTTTGTATTTCATCCTCATTTCAAAAAAGCGTAATGCATTTTGCACTCCTGGGCCCAGAATATTTTTGTCTTCTCCTTGATCAGGGAGACAACTGTGAAAGCTTGCAAGGCTAAAGCCATTTTGACTCTGTTCAATATTCAGAAGTAGCCATGCAGAATGCAATAAATAACCCTAGAAAGAATTATTCAGATTTAAAATAGATTTGCTGTGGTGCTAAAGAGCTCCAAATAGTTGATGAGATATTAATATTATAAATAAACAAAAAACATACACTAGCAAATCTACTTTCTCAAAAGTATGCGTTCATGGAAAAAAAAAAAAAAAGAGGTACCCCATCATGAGTCATTAAAAAAAAAAAAAAAGAGACTGAAAACATTCTACAAGCAGGTTTCATGTGCTTTGCAGATGGTGAAAATAAGCTTTACAATGTCATCTTAAAGTGCATACATTAAAACTCCAGGGTGGTCCTTCTCAAAATTTACTGAAATTTTTACTGAAAAAGGTAGAGTGTAGAATGTGGAAAAAAATCTTCAGTTGTAAAAGCTGCTCCCAGTTATGACCATGGTCAGTACTAATTATATGAGAACACTTTGCATCATATCAGTGAGAAATGACCATTTGCCAACCACTGACCAAATGGCTGCCAAATGAACTGAAACTCTTCATCTTTCACAGTGAGGTTCCAGCTGTTGAGATCTACATAGGTTGATTTTACTCCATGTAGGGGGAGAGAACTGAATGCTGTTTCTTCATTATTGTTAACATACATACACAAATACTAAAGAGTTCTAGTCACATCTACTGATCATAAAGAGATAGACCTCCTCTGATATCCCTGGGGTCATTTAAGACCTACAGGAGCTTTTCTGACTGATCAGTTTATTTATTTCTGTCTCTTACTATACTTTCTGATGAGTAATAATATCTAAGTAATTTCAGTAAAAAAGGCCTCTGTGTAACTGCCATTTACAGCATGGTGAGAACCATCTATGAAATAATTTGTGTGACCTTTTGAGGTGTTCAGGGGAGTTCAATGTCTAACTGCAATTGTGAAATCAATTTTTAGGAACACAGGAATGTAGTGGAGATTATTCTAATCAGCACTCATTGATACATATACATACACACATCTATTTAGCTTACTTGTATGTGAGTCCTGTATTTTGTCCTAGATGTTTTTTAATCAATCAGTAAGGCACAAGTTGCTTTTTTCAAGTGTCCAGTCTTCATAGTTATTAAACATGCTCCTCTTTTTTAGATTAGATTTAATAAGCAACTCTAAAATGAGCATGCAGGCTGGACAAACTGTGGTGCAGGAAAGCCTGAAAATGTACAGCATCTCTTGGCATCTGAGCCTGAAAGACTGATCTCTAGTGTTCAGATCAAGGGTTTTTGGCAAGAGTTGGTTTTCTGATTTAGAAATACAGTTATAAATGTATACACAATAGCCACAAGGTAAATTTGCCTGTGGGGACAGGACTGATGGTGTCTGTTATCTGTCGCTGATTCTGAGGGCCAAGGAAATTGGCAATTTAAACTCTATACTGTCTGTAGTTTCAGCCACTTCAGGCCATCAGAAGACAGTAGAGATGGCAGCACTGGGTGTTTGCTATAGTAAGTGCATTTGCACTGTGTAAAGAAGTAATGTTATCAGTAAAAGCTTTCTTCACACTTATATATCTGCATCTGACTGGGGCAGTCCATCACTAAGGAAAAGACCTGGGTCAAAAATACCTGGAACCTAGAAAGCTTTTGGAAAAATTGGGTACAAAATATTTAAAATCTAGCATACAGCCTTATCAAGACAGTTAGAATGACACTGTCGTTACCACAAATCTCTCTAACAAGCTTCTCAGCATCCACATCTATATAAATAACATCTATCTATAAGGCAGAGAATCTCTAATTTTGTACTTAAAAGCAGCTTAGAGAGAATTCACTTTAACTGGTGCCAAGAGAATCCAAACCCATTTTAACAACTGAATATTTTATATTTATATTGTACCAGCATAAATACTCATAGAGGTCACCGATTTATGAACTGGGCTTGGTATGTCCTTAGGCTGAGGCAAAAATAAACCCACTGCTGCAAGAGAAAACACACGGCAGTGAAGGAGACAGAAGACACTGCAGTGAAATAAAGAACAGAGAAAGAGAAAGGAATTACAAGTTGTCATAGATTTACCTTTTCACCTTTGGATCCCTTGAGTCCACGGACACCATCAGCTCCCTAAAGATAGAATATAAAGAATTACCCACATGTATATAATCAAAAAGTGTTGGGGGAGGGATCCAGCAATTAAATCTTACCTTTACACCCCTAGGACCTGGATAGCCAATTGGACCCTGAGGACCTGGAGGCCCCTAAAATAGATTGGAGCAAAGAATCTTTGTTTGTACAGTAGTTGGTTAACAAGTACTTCTTAGCCTAATCCTTGTTCTTTTACTATACTGCAGCAGTTGTGTGTGAGACATCAAAATAACAGTGAGTTGATAGACTTTTCAGGCTGCCTGACATAAACAAAAGTTATGTCGTCACAAAGTAGTCTTCAATATCAATATAAAACTATTAATGTATTTATGAACTTGGGAAACTTCTATCCACAACACAAATAATCTGAAACAATGGTAATTTGAGAATGTGCAAAAAAAAACCAAACACAAACGAACCAACCACCACCACTACCACAAAAAAGATGCCAATTACACAACTAACGGTGTCTTACTGTACAAAATCTATATGTTAATTATGATGATGGCAAGTCAAAAGTACAATCCAAAATAATAATAATAATAAAAATCATGGTGTCTGGGAAAAAAGATTACAAACCTGACAATTAGAAGGCTCACAGTACTTAATAATATTGACTGGTATTTGGATTTTGTTAATTACTGTTTGTTGAGCATTTAAAAGATGCTTAACTTGGATACTATGTAGTTGCTGTTGGTGTCTAAAGGAACTGAGTTCTTTAACCTATGAAAGCAAGGAAGCCTGGAAATGTTCAGATCTGTGCCTGAAGCTGAGCTGCTTTGTTGGTTCTTTGATGCTGGAGATAGACACACAGCACTGTCTTCCCCTAATAATAAGGTGTTCTGCTTTCCAACACTGTCTTTTCACAAAAAAAATAGGCCTTTAACATCTCTGAGAAATAACAGTTCATTTCAAATTTGGTTGAAATTTATCAGCAAATTCAAAAGGTATAAGGAAGAACTGACATGGTCATGTATATATATATACATATACACATATATATATGTATATATATAATTTCAAAACATAAATCATTTGTGTAAGCTTTAATAAGAAATGGAGATAAAATCTAGAGGGCTGTAGCAAACAGCATGCAGGACAAAAATTAATATGCTAGTGTCAGTGGAACTGTACTTTTTGAAATGTCCTATTCATTAATTCATTCATCCTGCCTATCTAGAATAGGTATCCTGTTATTACTGTCATTGAAAACAGTACTGCAACTAAAATCAGCTTTACAGAGCCCCAAGACTCTTTGATGCTTCATTATATTAAAGGTATTACTTCTCACTGCAACTGACTTTAAGGTAGCCTAAAAAAAATACAGTTTATATGCATGCATTTGTAAGTTTCCAAAAAACAAGGTTCTGAAGAGTCCTAGCAGCTACTATATACTGCAGAATTGTAAAGTCAAACTATTTACAAGCTATCCATTTGACATGTAAGCAACTTCTACTGATTACCATTCTGTCAACTCCATAATCAGTTTTACTTTAAAAGAGTAATCTCTGTGCTCATATTAGTAATCTCCTTTAGAATATAGTTATTATGTTTGCACACAGATATTCTGCACGTATCATGGGTTTTCTGTTATCTTCATGAATAGTTCTTTGAGTAGCAGGTGTACCATAAAACAGAAAAAATGCTATGTAAGTAAATAGAAAAGTTTTGAAACTCACCAATGCACCTTTCTCTCCAGACTGACCCTCTTTTCCAGGATGCCCCTAGTTTAAAAGAAATGTATCTGGTTTGGAAAATAATCATTTTGGCAAATGACATTTCATTATAAAAACACAGTTATTTAAACACTTTTAAGTCACTAAACACACTTTCAATATTTCTTATCTGGAAAAGCTGGAGAATAGTTAACATGACTTTTTAGGAATATTGTGATCACTCCTTTTGTCTAGTTAATGTTTCAAGAGGCTTTTAATACAAGACATTCAAATTTGATTCTGAAACAAGTAGGGTGATTAATACTAAAGCACAAACAAATTCCTAAAACACTTAAAAAAATAATTATGGGAATTATTGCAGAAGCCAATAGAAGGTTGATCTACTTTTAACTACTTTTTATGCTACTTTCAATATCTTTGCTTTAAATTGTGACTTGTTTTTAACATAAAATGTTTGTTTATTGGGAATCCTTTTTCTATCTATGTTGATTGGTCTTATTAGAAGAGAATAGTAAAACTCTTGTTTTGCCAGATGTGCTTCCAAATAATATGTAGCTATTTACTAAAACCATTGATGTTTTAGTCTTGTTTACATCCCATAATGTTTTTGGTGTGTTAAATATGATATGATTTTGTTGTGGCTGCTAATCTTATATAACAAATCCCTATTGCTTATATTAAATTTATTGGTTTGGAAAACAGTTTAAAGTATGTAGTTTATTAAAAGAATCATAAAATAAAAATTATTTGATTTTAGCATTAGTATTGATTTTTAATTTTCCATTAAAAAGTTTGTCTTTCTAACATTTAATATTTATTATTTTTTTAAAGCATACATGTGTCGATGGTTTAATCCACATCTCCTAGAAGATAATTTTTTGTGCACAAAATTTCATATCCCCATCCAGTAGCAGATGTATCAGTAACATTAAATAATTCAAGAACTGCTGCTGTTTCTGAGCACATTTGTATCCCTGTAGATTTCTAATAATTCCAGGAATAATATACCACTTCTAACAATGTCTGTCCTTCAAAATAGAATGACATCTCCTTACATAGAAGTGAAGTGAAAAGAAACAACATAGCAAGAATTTACCTATCTTCTGAAAAAATGCCTTTGAGCTTTCAACTGAATAACACAGATACAGGATCAGATACAAAGCTCACAGCCATCAGGAAGGTATTGCTCATTTCCTTCGATCACAAGTATAATTCTATGGTTGTAAAGAGGTGTGTCATTTAGAATGAACTTAGTTTAACCTACCTCCCTTGCATTTCCTTGGAACAAACCTACTTGTTCACGAATGAGATAATTTTGGGTAAGTATATCAAGTATTGCTGGGATGGAGTTAATTTTCTTCATAGCTGTCCATACGGTGTAGTGTTTTGGATTTGAGACTAAAACAGTGTTGAGAACACACCAGTCTTTTGACTATTGCTGAGCAATGTGTGCACAGCATGGCAGTTTTCACTTTTTACCACTCAACCCCCAGCAAGTAGGCTTGTGGTGGGCAAGAAGTTGGAGGGCGACACAGATGGCATAGCTGTTCTGAACTGGCCAAATTTCACCACCAGGGACCACACTTTAAAAGCCCACAGCCATTTTTAGCAGCAGCCACAAATAAATAAATAAATAAATAAATACTTCTAAAAGCTTTAGAAGCACAAACGATACAGTGTTTAGATGTATTTTATAATGCTGTTGCCAACTAGGATTACTGGTCCTTTTATTCTATATTGTCTTTTTGCAACACAGATATTGTTATACATTATTTGTTAGGACTATTTAGACATTCAAGGCATGAAATATTTGGTTACTTACAGGAGGCCCATCGGAACCAGGAAGGCCAGGCAGGCCAGGCTTGCCTTGAGGTCCCTAAATGCAGTAACAGAGACATATTTTAAGATTAATAGTGAGCATTATATCATTTACTAGGATGACAGAGGATCATTCTTGTTCAGGACTGAACTTAAGCAACCAGCAAACTAATGTAGGTCATTTTGGTATTTCAAATCTCTTTTAAAACAGCTGGCAAATCCACCCCAGATTTAGAGTAGCTACAGAATAGGTGGAGAGTAATTGAGATGTAGAGTAAAAGATGTAGAATAGCTAAGGAAAAGAAAAGCAGTTAAGGAAAAAAGGAAAAAAAAGTCCACATTTAATACATTCAATTATAAGAGCAAAGAATATAAAATGTAGGTACACCTAAAAACAAAGAAGAATCAAGTCAAAAGGGGAGAAAAGTGAACCCAGTTTAGAATTCAACAGTGACATTTTTGAAATTGACAGAAGACATTTTTCAAACCACAGGAACATGTACAAACAGATCAGGAAAAGAAATACATAAAGTGACACTACAGCTATGCCAATTACACCAAAGAGTTATGTCAAAATATAATCCTTGTAAAATGAGAGCACAATCAACCATTAGTAGATAAAAAAGTCTGTTATAAAAAAAAAAAAAAGGCAATAAAAATAACTTTCACAGTCTGCTGTGAAATTAATCAACACACAAGTATACAAAGTCTAATAATGTAGATAGGGTTCTGAATATAATAAAGGAAACAATAACCCAAAATAAAGGGAGGAAATTATGCTTCTGAAAAAGTATAAATGAGAGGAAAGCCAGGTCTCTACTGGTTATTTATTTACTTGATGATTTCAGGAAGATTTACTCATTTTGAGATCTTAGGTTACTACACTTTAAAACATAGCAAAGACCTTAAGCACTTAAGCAAGACTGTCACACAGAACTGACTGTGAAATACCAGAATAATGCTGTAACTTACTTTTTCTCCAGGAGGTCCAATAGGACCTTGCGGACCAGGAAGCCCCTATTAGAAAGAAACTAGTGTGAGAAACCAGGGAGAACAATATACATACATTCACCCTACTAAAGGTCCCTCATTAATCTGTTTAAACACACTGGCAAATATGTGACGTTTTTTTTTAGCCCTTACCAGTTAGATCAGGAGTTTTGTGTGAGCCTTTTGCACAAGCCACTATTCTGGCAGTAGGTCTGTAACAAGATCCTATTCAGAACCCTCCTCCAGGTGTGGCCATTCCTGCTGCATTCCAGGAACACTGAATGAATCATTTTTCTCCTGAACAAAAAATCCCTCTGAAAGCTTACTTGAAAACTCTGCTCTCACTGCCCTAGGCACACATGCATAATTATTTATAAAATCCTTCAAGCTTTATCAGTTTTGCACGTGAAAAGCTAGCTTTGCACTAATTTCATTTATTAAACATTTGCTGCAAGTCACATCGTACTTTTTGAGAGTTATTTTACACTTACTTGCGGGCCTGGGATTCCTTGCTGACCAGGAGGTCCTGGCTCCCCTTGAGGACCCTATCATGCAAAAAAAATATCAAGGCATTAGGTTTGCTTTTCTGCACTACAGATCCTCATTGTCAGGACTAAAAGGAATACAAACTCATCTTTGTTCCTCCCTCTTAAAACTCTACCACCAACTTTCTATCCAGTATGATCTTTTTTCGTGCTAATGAATATCATGGTCTTTACTTTAAAAGAGACTAAGAGTCCACACATGGGACCTAAGCACTGGAGTCCATGGTGCTAAAGGAGCTTTAGAGAATGCTTGGTTAGGTCTTTTGGCTGAAGACTAAGCAATAGAAGATTCTCTTTTCAGTGTAAGATCATGAAGCATCTGAATGGGATAACATAAAAGTTTAATAAAATGGAAGGGGTAGCACTGGCAGGGATGAGAGAATATAAAAAGGATTTTTAGAATTCGCTCCCTTTTTAATTCCCAATTTATTTACTCACCATGTTTCCTTTTGGGCCCGAAGGTCCATCAACACCCGCAATGCCCTACAACAAATGATAAAAACACAAGGAACTTTCAATGGACTTTCATTTTTCTTCCAGAAATTGCAAATATAAAACACATCCTACGTACAGGTTGTCCAGGGGGGCCAGGTGTACCTCTGGGGCCCAGTAATCCCCGTGGACCCTGTAAAGAGAAGAAATGCTTATTAACATCTGCATGAATATTTCTGAACAAGGAGAGCCCCAGGAGCAGGACTGGGTGAGTTCTACGACAAGGAGCAGGAATGATAATGGGATGTCAGCATAGGGGCTAGGGAAGAAAGGAAGAAAGGAAAAAAATCACTGATAACAAATTCTCCTACAGTCTGTCGTATGCCTGAACAGAACATCACTGGAAGGACAAGTTTCGACTCAGCCAGTTGTGTGGTCATTTCAGAGAAAGGTGGGAAATGATTGTTTCTACTTCCTGGTACAGAACATTGGTACAGTATCTTCCACTGAAGTTTCAGCTTTGTCTTGGCCCGAAGGTTTGACCTGAATTGTAGCATATGTGTTTGTACTCTCATCTTTAGAAAACACGGTCTATCATACTCTAATACTATTTACAATGAGAAACAGTGTTTTTATTTGTAGTAAAGATCCGTTAAATAATTAAAAACTACTAATTTTTTCTTATAAAAAATGCAAGGCATTCTGAAAGCCCAAATCTGGTTTGTTACTCGTACCCCTCAAAAAATCCAGAAAAGACCAAGGGCTATTCTCCTAAATAATGTGAGCAAGATTTGCTTTGTAGCTGAATCTTTTGACTTTACACTATGGAAATTAAAATTAGTTTTCATCATTTGTGTCATCATTCATATCACACGTGCTAACGTAGGCAGAAAAGTTTCCTCACGTATGATGCATAGTGATACATATATCACTAATACTCTGACTGTAGCATTTTCTTCCTACTTCGAAAGTAGGCTGCAGTATATCATACATTTAGGGTAAAAATCACCTTTCTGAACTTGATTTCTTGCCTGCAATGCAGAACTCTGCTCTGCAGTGACAGCACCTGCAGAATTATAACTGACAGCAGTAGAAATTCTGTATAGAAAAAAAATGTAAAAATACACGACAAAGCACAGTAGTGGGACAAAAAAAAAAAAAAAAAAAAAAAAAAAAAGGCCTTATTTTCTAATAAATAGATGTCTGGAAAGTACTTTCAAAGTAACAGGGGTTTGGTTATATTCTCATGTATCAAGGTCTGCAGTGATTGATTTTATACTAGGTCAATAGGATAGCCTTTGTGACTCTTGGGGTTGTGAATACTTGTCTGGATTTTTCCCTGGCTTTATTGCAATTTTGTGAGTAGTGTTTCACTCCTAACAAAACTGTTCATTTGCTTACTTTTCAGTTTTCTCTACATATACACACACACACACATTGATTATTATGCTGGGAATACAGAGCAATTCAATAGAAAGGAAAACAAATCTGAGAGTGACTTTTATTTGTAAAACAGACTATTGGCCAGAAACAAAAAAATAAAAAAGCATTGCTTACAGCTTCACCTGGGAGACCTCTTGGTCCAACTTCCCCATCTTCTCCCTGTTTTTGTACAAAGGGAATAGGAGTTTTAGGAAAAAAGACATGCATTATGACCATATTCCCATTACATGGTTCAAGTTTTATGGTGTATCTCAAGTAAATAGCAACTTACTCTTGATCCATCTTCACCAGGTAAGCCAGGAGGTCCCTGTGGGCCACGGTCTCCCTGTAGAATAAGAAAAGTAATTAATATGTGTGTGGCTGAAAACAATAAAGGATGGCAAGAGAAATAAAAACAAATGTGTTAGCTGCAGTCTGATGTGTCAAAACATGCGTTGACATAATGATACAAATCTGTTATAGTATTCAGTAAAGTCTTTTATTACATTACTATAAAAAAAGAGCTTTATTGAAACAATGAGCTATCTGTATTTGTAAAATTTTGCTCTGTAACTATGCTTTGCCCCAGAACATACACAAACTACCGCTACAAAAGGTAGTCTTAACGTGTACCCACATTTTTCTTAATGTGTACCCACATTTTTCTTTGTCTCATCAGCTCCCCTCCCTTCACATAATGTATTTCTGCTAGGAAAATAAGGAATGTGTACATGGGTCAGAAGTTAGACAGCCAGTTGCTGGGCCCTGGAATATACATAGTGAAGTGCACTGACCACCTTTCAGAACCACCTACCCTGGCACCAGTCGTTGAGAGCCTTGGGACTGATTTGTCTGAGGCTTTGGAAGGCAGCCAGATTTCACTTCCCCTCTGAGGCTGGGGCTTTTCAAGTCTATGCAAAGTCTCAGTACATTCTGGACCATACTTTTAAGATTTATTTTTCTTTCCCCATTAAAGAAAACTAGTGTGTTGCATAGCTCAAACACCACTGACTGACCTCTTTCTAGGCAGCAGGTTTTTAGACTGTGACTTCCTTCTGGCATTGGACAACAACCAAGTATTCATCCTGTTTTCCTTAATTTAGTGCCTCCAAGGAGCATGACCACTGCTGTGGATCATAGCAGAGATACATGTAGTCACTCTTTAGCAGCTCCATTCTTTACTCTTTCAAACTTGCCAAGGGGATTTTAGGTAACTTGGTCTCTTACTCCAGAGTGCCCTTGTATTAAGGATGTCAGGATTTTATTCCACTGTTTTTTTCTGTCCTCTAGAAATAGGAGTAATCATTGGAGAGAATGAAATTCTATGAACTGCATTTTCATAGCCAGAAAATGAGTTACAACAATAGTTTCTACATTTTGCTAAGCTTTGAAACTATTTGAAACTATGATCTGCTGGTGGTACAGCATTTGGTTTTCTACATGCCAAATGATGCTACTGAAGGATTACTCATGAGATGCGTGATCTGTGCTCTAGCTTCCAATTAATATCCAGGTGAAAACTGACTTAAGCCTTCAAACATTGAAAAGGTTCAGCCCCTTAAAGGCTGCCTTCCCTGTCTTGCAATACCATGGCACATAGAGTTAGATTAGGAGCTCTCATTCAGTGTCCTGGTATTGTCATAATGTCAGAACAAAACATCCTATCAGCATTCTCGGATCTTGCATTCTATAATTCTTTCCTTCCAATGTTCTGCCAAAGCCTCAATTTCTTTTTCCTTTGATCTTTTCTTCTAGTAGAAAGTGCCTTGCATATTAAATAGTTTAAAATGGGTACATTTCTATTACATCTAAATAAAACATATTCAAAGTCAAAAATATTAAGGCTAGAAGAAATATTACACTGGTCTGATATCCTCTACACTAGAGCTCAGAGGATCTCATCCATTAACTCCTGTCTGAAAACTTGTGTTTGACAAAAGCATAATCTCAGAGAGACATACAATTTGCAACTCAATTCAAATTTGAGTAATTCTAAAATAAGTCCTAAAACACCTACTTCTGAAGCTACAGGTTTTCAACATCAGTTCTTTTACACTGAAACATAACCACAATATAAAAAACAAAACAAAACAAACAAAAAAAAAACAACAAACAAACAAAAAAAAAACCCACAACAACCTTTCTCTTGTCTTTTTGTTCTCTTTATTGCAAGCCAAAGAGAACTGAATATTTTCATTATATGCTGTTGATACTTCTGAATCCATAGAGCTGCAGCTATCTTGTCTGGTTTTGAATTGAGCTGTTTCCTGAGAGAACATGGTTTGTAGTTCTAAAGAAGATTGTCTCAGACACACAGAACACAGTGATTTTTAAATTGTGGGATGAAAACAAATGATGAAAAGTCATTGTTTTCATATGATATAAATTTTAATGCAAACTTATTCTTCTATTTAATTTTTTTTAAGAAAATTTTTAAGAAATATGAATCAAATAAAATATTTTGAAGAAAAAGAAAATGGCTTTATGACATGGAAGGTCCCATGGACTGACAATTCTACTATTTGAGGTTGGAGAGCAGGCGCATAGCCTGGCTCTGAACCAATTTCTGCTTAGCCTTCAGAGAATCTTCAGAGCAAGAGCTTAATGTCTAGCCCCCTCTGCTGGTCACCTGCTGATGAAGCCAGATTTTAATTCTGTGAAGTGCTGATTGCTGTAGTTTTTATGAAAAAGGAATGACAGAAGAGGACCAAGATATTAATGCATGACACTAAAAGTTCTTCCCCCATAGCAAAAAGAACTCAAAAGAGAATCCTTAGATGCTATTGCAAAGCCTTATGGGCCAACAGTCAATTCTGGTGACTTTTCTGGGAAGGGCAGCAACTGTGCTAACCCATTGAAAAGGGAGAGCTATAATCATTCCTTGGTCATCAAGCATCAGTGCATATAGGAATGTTTTGTTTTGACATTTCCACCCACTGTTTCTTTTATGGTGCACTGCATTTACCAGAAGTTACATTCAGTAGCGTCTGCTGTTACAGCCATCTACCTTAGGGTTTTAATTTAGAGCAGAAAGCCTCTGCTGTGATTCTTTCTACACTTTGTAAGGAAAGATGCAACCTCATCTTACAGATTGGTAGGAAATACAGAGCAAGTACCCAAGTTGTTTAAATATTATTTCAAGTTATCTAACTTCCAATCTGACTTTGATCTGTCTTTAAGCTGAAACTGTTGTAATGGCACACACTAAACAATTTAGTTTATAATTCAAACACTCAAATATATTTTTTAAGCAAGCTTCTCAGTAGGTTAAAATTTATTATGCCTCTGATATAGAAACTTCATGCTAATTTACAATACTACTATGTGCTTTAACAATCAATTTAAATCCAGAAAACAAATTTCTAAACTAAAAAAAAACAACTAGCGCAAAACCTAGCTGAAGATGTGATCTGAATTATAAAAATACATTTAAATCAATAATGTGTGAATTGTCATCCGCTAATTGACATTACTAAAATGTTTTATAAGAAATACATTATGTGACAATATAGATGTTATTCTGTAGTATGGAATGCTGACATTCTATTTCAGCTGTTCTTAGTGAATAATATCTTATTTTGGTGACTGTATCAGTATGTTGTTATATACACATGCATGTTTTTCTTACCCTGTTACCTTTGTCACCAGGGAGGCCAGGAAGACCATCAAATCCTCTGTCACCCTTGGAAAGAAGAAATCACAGCTTCAGTAAATGACCATTACATTCTGTATTACTCTGAGTAAATTGTTCCTTCTCTCTCTGTTAATTTGGAGTTATGGTACACTTATTATTGAATGACATACATGGAGGGGAAGGAGCACATCAATCAAACTCACTAATTTTCCTTCTATGCATTAAAGCAAGGGAATATGCCACACCAGCTTCTTCACTGCACTGTTGTTATTTTATTTTCAAAAAGAAGTCTATGCTGAAATGAAAAGATTGATTCTGGCCACCCTTTGCAGTAGCAAGACTGACTTTACTCTTGCTGATACTCTGTAACTAAAAAGTGACTCAGAGGGATAGGAATCATGCCCAAAGAATCAAGTTACTTCAAGGTCAGACTACTAACCATTACCATTAATTAGCATATTTTAAATAGATGATTCATTCTCCACTCTTGCATCTGACCCAGCCATCTGAAACCTCAATATTTTCACTTGAGAGTAGAATCTTGGGTTGGCCTGCAGACTGTGGTACTTAAAATCCATCTAGCCCATTCCAAGGTCTTTTTATTTACCTTTGCACCAGGCTCTCCTGGCATTCCTCTGGCACCATCAGCTCCAGGACGACCCTGCAAAAATCCAAAGGGGCAAACATTTGAAAATGTGCTGGAATCTGTTAATTTTTAAACATATTTAAACAGCAACTATTTACCCAAAGCAGGATTGATCTACGTGCTACCTACCCTTTTGCCAGCTTTTCCACTTGGACCAGGGGCACCTTGAACACCACGAGGACCCTGAATTTAAAGAATACAATTCTTAGAATCACATTCATGTCAGCAAAAAGCTAGTTAATCATTTCATCTCAAGAAGAGGATAAACTTTAAAACATTGAACGTTTTTTTGCCTCCTCCCCCCCAACTCGGAGATCGATTCTGGTTTTCAAATTCCTATTAGTTTTAATATAACATGATCATCCAATCTAGCTTAACACTACCAATTTTAACACAAGTCTTTACAAGATGACAGTACACATGGTACAATTGGTCCCTTTAACATAAAAGCTTGTTACATTCTTTTGATTACTTTGGAAATCTCAACCCTGTGATTTGAAAATCCTTGTTCCTGTCATGCCAAAGTTATTTCAGCCACAAAATTATTTGATGAAAACTGAAGAGTGCTTATTTCAGAGTCCTAATTCATATGCAAACAAGAGTTGTGCTACTAAATAGCTCACATCCTGTCTTAGTTTTACATAGCACAGTTTTAACTAGAGGAACACCAAATAACCCCAGACTGAAAAACATAATTCCACTGTTAAGATATATGTAACTTTCACTGTAGACTAACTAGGTGGGTGTATGTTTCTGTGGAACTGTTTTTATCCCCCATCAAAATGTGTCTCCTTCAGGTTGAAATAGCAATGATATGTAAAAATATTGAGTAGGTAGAGAAACAATGCTAAAAATGTAAGTAAGCAAACTAGAAGGCTGACCAGCTGTTCAGTGCTTTTTTGTTCACTTCCTTTCTTCTTCTTCTTCTGCAGATATCCATGTGCAGTTTTAAAACAGGCATTTAATAATGTAGCTGATCCATGATACCACATGGCAAAATTATTGTCCCAGAGACTTCTGTCGCAATTTCTTTAAGAACTCCCTATTACTTTAAGGTTTAAGGTGTAAGATTTCAAAGTTTTTCAGTGCTCTTTTACTTTACTGCAGGATCTGATATAATAGTAAGCTGAGAAGAAAAGCATGTACCAATTTCTAAAGATCACTTCTTGTTATATCATCGAGTCCTTCTTTAAAATTTCCTGTTTATCTACTAACTAAATTCTACTACTCTCACCTTATGAGACCTGAAGGCTCGAGGTCATACACTTGCAGACTCACATATAATTATTGAAAAGAGATGAGATAAAAGCCCAAAGAGCCAATATTAAAACAAGTTTTCAAGTGAACACACTACACAAGTTACAATTGTTCTTTGTTATGTAAAGGTAGATTTACTTTCATATATCAAAATGAACAATCAAGCTATTGCATTTAATTAAAGCCATATTCTAAAAGCTAAGTTCCTTCAACTGCATGTCACTGCATGCAGTTGACTGATTTCATTGAAGTGATATGAATGCATTTTCTTAAATATAAAAAAGCTCAAACAGCCAATGTTATTGTACCTGGGGACCTGGTTCTCCGCTTTCTCCCTTGGCACCTGCTGCTCCAGGTCCTCCCTTGATTAAAAAAAAAAAAAAAAAAAAAAAAAAGAAGAAAAAAAGCAACATGTTATTTGAATGTACAACAAAACTTGAATAAGTTATTTTCTATTCCTATTTTCTATTTTCTCTCTCTCTCTCTCTCTCTCTATATATATATATATATATATATGTATAAAATATATATAAATGACATGGAGAAAAAAACAAACAGTTCCCTGTTTATTAGGTAATGTGAATTCACCATCTGGATCTGAAGGTGTACCCTGATGTACCCTTGTTTAGATACTGGGCCTAATGGCCAAAAATCTTTCTATTACCAAAGAAAAACTCCCACAGGTTTAAATGGAATCAACTATGACTTGAGAGCTAAATATGATCACAGTAAGAACATAAATCATGCAAGCAGAAATCCACCAGTTGCAGAGAAGTCAACAGAAATGAAACCCATCTTTCACCTTTATCCATTTCTGTGTTGTACAGAAAATAAGTTAGTCTCAGAGTGCAATCCAAAGACCACTACAGTAATGCAAAATCCCCTGTCTAATATTACATAAACTACAGTGATATTTTAATCAAGGTCTTTGTGCATCTGCTCTGAAAAAGCGGAAAATCTACTTAATTGCATTTCTTTACTCTGATTAAATAAAGATTTTCAGAGGTTTACATATAAACAGACTGAAAATAAATATTCATCCAGGGTAAGATACTGTACAAGAAATCTAGGGCAAAATTAATTAAAGGAAGTTTGTCTTTTCTTAATAGTGATCTTCCAAAAGCTCCTGACATGATCACATGAAATACAGCCCAGGGAAGTAACATACCAAGTTTACTGTTACGGGCAAAAGTCTTTTTGCATTTCTGACCCGTGAAACAGGTCATAACCAAATTAAGGTATTTAATATAAAAAGAATCTTGCAGACCTTGGAAGACTGATCCACCTTCTGTGTTCACCATAGTAACCATTCAAAGAAAGAAGTGGTCTTAAGGCTTCGCTTAATGCTAAGCCTAGCATCTTGGAGTGGAAAAATTCCCACTGACCTCGCAGGTACTAAATTGAGTTCTAATCAAATTGAAAATCAGATCTTAAACTGGTACTGGCAGTGGAGAGAATAGTGGCTTTCCTAAGTGGTGACTGTCTGTTAAGGTTTCCCTGGTGTAAGCTCAGACTCAGTTGAAGCTAGATTTCGGCTACAAGAATCCTGTGTTTAAACCATGTAATAATTGATATGCATGTTTGTATCTTATTGGCTAAAAATTAGATTAAAATAAAGGTCCTATTAAGATTAAAAACTCCAACGTTTTAATTGTTGAAATAAGCTGGGCACCACGAAGGTACCAAGAACCTGTAGCTGCTTCTAAAACTCTTGGCCAAAAATGTTGCCAAACCAAAGAGTTGGATTTTTAGAGCCTCCTGGTGGCTTAGTAGAAAAATATCTATTAATGTTACTCAGTTGAATTTTGCATACAGAGATACATGAAGACTTTGAAAATACGCCTGGTACAATGTACAACTAAGGGTATACAACTCACAGTCAATAATATACCTGTCTCTACAAATGAATTCCTTGCTTACAGAAGTTTTATATTTATTTTGTTTGTATAAACTGAATGTTATCCTGCAAGTCTCACTTTAAATACACTGCTGCAAGTAACGTATTAGTTTGTTAAATAAGCCCCATGTGTCTGACTTTTTGTATCACATACCTAATCATGATCGATTAGAAGTCTGTGGCCAAATTCTCTACTTGATAGCAACAATTCACTTTGGAAAAATTACTCTAGAAAGGGAATTGCTCTCGTGTAGGTCTGCTTAAAAACACAACTGAAGCCCCATTCAGTTTCTGGGGCCCGAGTGAGATTCTGGTGGGAAATTTAGCTAAAATTTACCTGAAAACAATAAATTTCACCTAGATTAACAGAGCTGGGTTCATGAGACTGGATAACTTGGAACACAGCATAAACAAAGAGGTTTTTGATGCCATAAGAAGATGAGATACAGCACTGTCAAGCCAACCCAAAGTACAACTTACAGCATTGGAGGGAACGGCAGGAAGAACCATTTGCAATGTGATGGATAATAACCTGACCAGTATTTTTTGTCAGTAATAGTAGGCTACTGTACTCATGTTCATCATTTTCCCTTTCTTTATTTTCAAACTTACAGTTAAATTCAGGCACTGTACATTAAGGAGGGTGGGTGTGAGAGGGGAAGAAGAGAAGGCTGGAAGGGAAGGTCTTGGTTATTACTGTTCGGCAATGAGGTGTTCCACTGAAGCATTAAAGGAGGAAAAAAGGACAAAAGAAGAGAAAAGAACTATATTTCTTATACTACAGTTCCATGACTTCAGAGGACCAAACCTCCACAACAGGTATGAATGGAAGGAAACTGCTTTGGAGGAGATTGTTACTGCATTTTGGAGAAAATCAGAAAAACTTCTGTTGCTGTTTTGTGCGTATGCTGCTATAGTTATGACTCACATAACACTGCAGTCAATTTTTCTTTGCACAATAGAGTAACTTGCTTTATCCTTTTTCTCTTGGTTACTCAGTGATCATTTGCTTTTATTTCTCAGTAGTACATTGTAGTAGTTAATATTGTAACATTGCTCTTTGTGTCCATTACCATAATAACAATATAGAGATAAAAATTACAGTAGGAATAGGTAAAATTGAAGAAGCCAAATATTTTGCTACCTAGCTGTCCCACCAAAGTATACAAAATAATACTTCCCAAATTAAGTGGATCTTTCAAATATAGATGCCATACTAACTTTAGAAGAGAATTTCACTCTACATCAGACGATAAATACAGTCCCCTGGGAGAAATTCAGAAAAGACTTACTTTCTACAATGCTTATGATTTTGACTGCAGCATTTATTTTATATCATGGTACAGATGCTCTGTAATAGCTTTTTGAAAGATGTTAAACACTATATTACACCATTTATTGGACTGCTGAGTCTGAAAAGCATCCATTTACTAAAAGAGGAAATTGGCATTGCAAGATCAATCTGATGATTTTGGCTTGTGAAGCTTCCTACCTATTTGTGTACTTTTCTGGTGGACATTGTCTTTTTAAAGTGTTTATAGGGACGCACTCTTAGTGATCAAAAAGTTGTTTTACATGTCCTTGGAAAAACTGTTTCTGTTCCATGTATATAAATATTTTAGAACTTCCCATAGGGCCATTTTCCAGATCATTTGATATTAGCCATAATACAGGCCAAATTCAGTTCTTCAGTAAAAAAAAAAAAAAAAAAAAAAAAAAAAAAAAGCATTTTTTGTTTAGAAATCTGCATGACTTTTGATTGCTTATATAAATGCTTCTTAAGAACTTTCCAGATTCACCTTAAATAGCAATGCTTTAATATCTCCTTCTGTACAGTTTCATAATTACCACCATAAACTTTGTAAATATTGTTAGA
This sequence comes from Aythya marila, assembly GCF_965140915.1. Taxonomy (NCBI): domain Eukaryota; kingdom Metazoa; phylum Chordata; class Aves; order Anseriformes; family Anatidae; genus Aythya; species Aythya marila. Next base: position 4,658,571 of record NC_139049.1, read on the forward strand.
AAGATTACTGACTATAGAAGCATATGTAGTTATTTATGTAAGGCTATTTTCTAGTTTTGTAAGACAATCAGTGTCCAAACACTGCAAAATCTACATTAAAAACTCATTTAGTATTCAGGGTGCATTGCAGATCTTAAATAACAATACAAACTATGACCTTAATTATATCAGTTTCTTTTCAGATAAGTACACATACAGAGGTGTAGGCAAGGCCAGCATGAGATCAATGTACTTGTGTTACTGTGTTCTTTAATCTGTGCCCGTTTTGTTTACATACCACAGGACCTGGTCTTCCAGTGAGTCCCATGGGACCGGGTGGACCTCTCATAGCAATCTGAGAAAACAAACAGAACAAAGCACCAGGTATCAAGAAAAAGCTGCCAGCCCAGCATACAGGTTCTATATTAATACTATTTCATAATGCATTAACAAATAGCCCCCATCATTCTCTCAGTTGTCAATAAGGATAACTACTGTCATGAAATGATGCTTACAGCACTTTACTGTAGCATTCACACCCTGAATGCTATAAAATGGAAATTTATTTGGAGTTGTGCCTTTGTGGCAGCTATATTTGCTGGTTCCTTGTGCTTACCCTAGCCTGCTGAAGAATAGCTTGTGCTTGAGCTTCCTGAGCTGAGATTGTTGGGCCCTTCTCACCGTCTCCACCAAAGCGAAACTGCAGGTATCAAAACAAGAAAAGGAATTGAGAATTTATTGAATGAAAACCATATTTAGTATACACTGCACCTGTGTAAACCTCTTTGAAGACACTCGGTCTCAGTGTTTAGTTCATTCTACTAACTTTAGAAGACTGCTGCATTAAGGATGGCCACTGGACCCAGCACATATATTAAGTAATCAATAGTTTAAAACTAAAGCACAAATCTAATCCCTTAAGAGCAAACAGTTTGTTGATTTCATAGGATTTTTGTTTCTTTTATTTTTTGTTCAGAAGGAGGCCAAAATATACTCTAATAATCTGCAAAACCTCATTAAAATTTGTATTAAATTTAGCTAATTCTCAGTACAGTTGTAGCTATCCACAGAAAAATTCAATTCAACCTAAGGCAGATTTCAATGTGAAAAACATTTAGTACGTAAAATGAACAGTTTTGTGTCATTTCTGACAATTTCAAAATAAATTAAAGAATAAAGTTCGTATGTTACTGGTCTACTACTGCTCGTGAAACTGCTTGTAGAAGCTTTGCAATGTTGCAATGACATTGAGCTTCACCCTTGCTTTCCAAAGATATGGCATAGGCATGCTGGATGTCATGGACAAGAATCTTTCACTGCCTACAACAGTTTATCTGGTTTACCTAAGTTGGTGCAACAACCAAAGTCTTTCTTTTGCAATCATATTAATATCAGAACGGATTTTTTTTTTTTTTTTTTTTTTTGTAAGCTGTTGGGAAATTGTTTTAAGTCCCCACAAATGAGCACCTGACTTTTTTTAATAAAGGAAGAGAAACTGAAATGAAAGGAAGAGAACTATCAAGCTTGCTACCACTTGAAAAGAGGCCATGTGGGTTTGTAGGCATCCACATAATGCAGAATCAACCATATTGTCAAAATGTTGTTCCAAGCAACTGTGCCTAAATTAGTTATCTTGCATTGATTAAAAAGATGAAAACATTTTCATGAATTCAGGCCTCACACATGATGATGAAGAGGCACACATCTCACAAAAGGCCTCTCCCACATGTTAGTTAGTACATTGAATGTATATCTGAGATGAGACAATCCAGTACGAGATTTTATTTCCTCTGTTTACTCATTTACACCAGAATGGCTCTCAAACTAGTGAGCAGGTCATCTGTAACAAAAGGACAGTTACTTTTAAGTGGGGCTTAAAAATAGCTTAGGGAGAAAAAGCAATTAGGAAGGAGGATGTGCCTATCACTGTGATGACAGCAGCACTGTCCAGAGCAATAAAACTTCCAAGAAATGCTCATTAATTTTGAAACCTGTTAATAATAAAAGTGACATTTTATATGCCAAAACATCTGTCCTCATTGGGTATTATGAAATATTTAAATAGTTTCTGATATTTAGGATAAATGAAATGACCACTTTTCAGCTGGAACTAAACCAAGGGGATACCAAATTTTCCATTGAGCATTTACTAAATGCTGCAGGAAAAGTAGGAAAAACAAAAGCAAAATTTCAAATTGTTAGCAAAGATCAACCTAAGCACTGACTCAGAAGCAATGTGATGTCCTGAAAATGTTTGATAATAAGATAGTAGATGTGGAAAAGAAGTCTGGACAATGGTTAAACTACTAGTCTGGAATATGGGAGACATGAAGCCAGATTTTTCCTTCCTGAGAAATTTCTGTTTTGATTTTGTAAACCACTTGTGGTCAGACTCATTTAAAAATAAAGCTTGTGGTATTTTCTAAACTGACTTATAGGCAAAGTATTATTTCATACTTACTACCTTTAATGGAGCAAACTGATAAAAGATAAATCGACCTCTGCTGGTATGGAAATTACAGTTGGAAGAATGATTTGGGAATAATTCCCCTGAGGAGTAGTGATATTTTTACATCAACTGATTATTGGTAAATACATATTTCTGTTACAGAGCCAGCCACGATAACAGCTTTTTACTGCAAGCAGGAGGTCAAAAACATTTATTTACTTTAATAATCTTTCATTGATTGTTTCTTATACAAAAAATAAACTTTACAAAATCATCCTTTCCTCATTGATGTTGTTGGAGTCCTGCCTCCTATAGCAGAACTGCAGGAACTACAGCTCCGAGTCTTTTTACAGAGTGTATCTTACCAAAAATACTGCCCCTTCATTTATTTGCAATTGGTTTGTCAATACTCTGGGATGGTAGTAGTCATCAAATCTTTCACACACAGACTTACACTTAGGAATGATGAATTCCATGCACATAGTACCTTTCATACTACAAAACTGCAAGGCACTTTTAACGGCTTTGAGCTTGTTCCTCCACCTGCTAAAACAGATGGTGTTTTGCTTTGATTCCAGTGGGAGCAAAGCTGGCTATGTGCATGTATTTCTATTCAAAGGATGCACTGATTCTTCAAAGAAGACACTGAAGTCCAGTACTAAGCATGGAATGCTTAAAATTCTCCATGTCAAGGAGACTTGAAAGTACACATGCCTGCCTTTATGAAACAGCAAACTCCTTGTTTAGGACATATGGTAGCAAATAATAGTTACTGTTGAAAAAATAAGGACAATTTTAGTATGTGTAATACAATCATGTAGGTTCCCATCTAGAAGGCATGCAGGAGTTAAAATCTATGCTTTGTCTGAGGAAAAAACACACCAAATGATCTTTAAATGATTAAACCATACAAAAAACTCTGTACTATCTCTTGTTCCAAAGACAAAATTAGATGAAAAAGAAAACACTTTAATCTTTTTGGAAACTCACTACCCTGAAATCATAATGCAACTTACCGGCAGCATTAACATGGTACCTGGGGGACCTGCTAAACCATCAGCACCAGGGAGACCAGGGCGACCAGGTGGACCCTATCAGAATAAAGGGATGAGTGAAATGGCTGAGAATGAAAAGACAGATATATAAGGTAAATCTTCTGAGTCACCTCACACATACTACTATTCACAATGACACACTTTACTTTCTTTACAAATGATTTGGGAGTGCTAGTCATCATTAGTAGAGTAGAGAAATCTACTTAAAGAAGTAGATTTGGTAAAAACATTCAGCAATGGGGAGGAAAATATTCTCTACAACTATTGTGTGAGTTGTATTAATAACAGAGTAAGGAGTACCTAACTGTGGAGGCTTTACTAAGATTAGTAAATTAGGTTAGGCTGAGCTGAGATTTGTGTTGTGTTCCTGTGGTTACTTTATCTGATACAGAGAAATAATACTGCTTATCTTCTTTAAACACTTTGAGTAAGCTTAATTTTCATAGGCTACTTAAGTCCTGTAGTTATGATTTTAAATCTATTTTTATGAAATCTGTCTTCTGTTCCAGTTTAAAAACAGCTATACTTTTTTGTTGTATATTCATGATTATTGATCCATCAGGCAATGCTACATGGATAAACACTGCTGCTATGACAACTCATTAACCTAATTGCACCTTTCCTCCCTGCAATTTGCATGCTAGCTGAGGCTATCAATGATCTGCAAGAGTGCTCATTTCCTGCTGCATGTTTGCCAAACAGAGTACCCATTCACCAGAATAACTGTGCAGGGTTGCAATGACAAACCAACAAATAATCTAACTTAACTGGCTCTTTTTGCTGCTCGGGTGTCAAACAAAACAATTGAAAAACTGATCCTAAAAAACATGGTGTTTTTCCAAATCTTAAGGTATTAAGACCAGTAGTCTGTTATTTTGAGCTCTTTTTTCAAAAAAGCCTGGAACACCAAAAAGCAAATCCCTACTAACAAACACTACAGATAAATAATAAATAGAGAATTATTACCAATTATAAATAAAATATTGAATAAAATTGTGTAATTATTGGAAAGAATTGTTATATATCTATGAATTTCAGAGTTAAGGTTAAAAAAATAACTAAATGCACTCACAAAGCACCCAGAGAAATGATTATGAGTCCTTGTGTTCCCAAGTGAAACCAAAGATTAGTTTTTCCCTTTTTTTTTTCTCCCATAGCACCATTTTATATGAGTGAAATTTATCTGTGCAGTGAGCATAAGTGAGACTTGTACATAAGTGATCCTCTCCAGAAGGATATGGTCATTCTTTCTCAATTGTCAATTGAGAAACCCAATTTTAGGATTAGAATGATAACATAAGTTAGTACAAACACTGAAGTACCATAGACAACTACAAAAAGTGGTGGATTTCTCAACAAATTGTTCTGTTGTTATCTGCTTACACAACTTTCTCAATTATATAGGCATTAAGGTGTTCTGTTTTGTTCCAATGCTCTTTTCTGGAGTGGTAATGTTACTTTTCTATGTTTTTTACCTAAGATGAAAACGAGTCAGAATAGCTATAGCAAGAGCTAAAGTCTTTATTCATGTATGCTAATTGTTTTTTAAGGAAAAAAAAACAAAACAAAACAAAACAAAAAAACACATACAAATGCATCCACATGAGGTGAAGTCAGACATGTTATTTCATTAGGATGGAATTTGAAAGCAGAATCTGGTTGCAGACATCTGTATTGTTCTCAGGAGTTTGGTAACTAATTTCTACAATTATTTCTTTGTGTAGTGTGCCTTTTTTAATATAAGAAATGAAGTCTATTCCATAGCAAGCAAAGTGTTTATTCAAGAATTTTGTTATAATGAATTTAGCAAGCAGTTAGATAAAAAAATAATTATTATCTAGAGTTATTCCATTATAATGTGTCAAAGTTCCCATTTTATCAGCTTAAATTCCAAAATACATTGTTTAATTAATCTGCACAAAAGAAATATGAAAGAAGTGTGTGCTGACTATCAAGGTGGAGTGCTGTTGGGATTTTAACATTATCTCACTAATATTACTGAGTGAAGTAAATGCATCTTTTCAGCTCTTCCATACACAAATACAGTATGAATATGCTAGACTCTTCAGTAAACTATCACTCATAAATGTCAGGAAAGTTTATTTTTTTGAAACAAATTTCTCGTCAACTAAGTATATTTAGGCTGTTTTAAAATTGTGTTATATGTGGCAGTAAGAAAAAGCTTGTGAGAACATGTAACACCAAGGTAACTGTTTAAATTTCTGTTATATTCATTATGTAATAGTTTAAATTTCTATTATATTCATGACCGGATATGGGTTCTCATGTAGTACACTATTTAATATGGCCAATAAATTCTGTCTAAAACATCTAGATCATCTAAATATTGTCCATTTCTTGGACAATTGTTCCATGTGTATTTTGATTCTGTACAGCAACATCATTGTTTTTCTCATATGCAGAGAAATATAGACAAATGGAAACTTTTTTCCCCCTTGTATTTACAGTAGATATTTCTACCATTAATTAAATATTTGCTCAGATTTTCACTTGATTTACTCAATTGAGTAAATAAGTGTCAGCTTCAATTAAATTTCTTAAACCATGTGTATGCATTTCAGATCAGGATCTAATTCACTTACTCTTGTACAATTAGTGAAAGACATACCATGAATACCCAGGAAAATCTGTATGTTGACTTACCCTTTCACCAGGGTCACCTGGTGGACCAACAGGGCCTTGTAAACCTGGGGGACCCGTAAGACCCTGTGGAAAATGAATGACAAATTATTATGCTGAATAATGTCATCCAGCATGTTTTTGAACTTTTTTTTTTTTTTTTCTGCAAAGTTTTATTGAATATAAATTTGGAAAAAAAATCCTATATAAGAGGTATAAGAGGGCTTTTTTTTTTTTTCTTTTTTCTTTTTTTTTTTTTTCTCTTACAAGGACTATAGGCAATATTCAAAAGTATTTGATTTTCACATGCACTCAGGTTGCAGCATGCTTTCTCTGAAAATTCAGATGAGCCTTTTTTACTCCCTTCTTAAAATTCTAAGACCAATATACCCCTTGGTAACTATGGTGAGACTAATTTTAATTGTGTTAACTCATGAATACCAAAGAACGGTGGATAATTCAAACGCAATAAAATGAAATTTTAATTAATCTACATACAGCAGGTCCTCTTGGTCCTGGTGGTCCTTCAATAAGCATACCCTAGAGGGGGGAGGAAAAAAAGATACTAAATTAGTCATGTCTTAGACAAAGATATAGAATAACTTCTTAGTTGAAGTATTAAACCTAATATTTCTGAGTTTTATGATAAACCTTTCTGAGGATTTCATGCCCACATAGTTTAACAGTATGGAATTTTGTTGAGTAACTTTGTGGAATACTTTACTTTCTGTCCTATGAGTTTTCAATTAAAAATCATTAACAAAATAAATACATATGATATTTTAAACCTGTTTTGGTTTCTTTTTTGAGTAATTATGTTGGGATCTTCATAGATCATTTACTGGAATTAGAATTTGAATTCTGTTGCTTTAAAAGTGAGAAAGAGTTCTAGGGTAGAGGAACAAAATAGTACTAGATTCTCAATAACAATTTATTTTTAATATACCGTTATAATAATTTTATGCAAATAACATTATATTTATGTTGTGTGTCTTACAGCACCTCCTAGTTCCTTTTTTTTTTTTTTTTTTTTTTTTTAAGTGCAGATGCTAGTCTGAATTCCAGGTCACAGTAATAAGACACAGGAATTTGATTCCCATTTGTACCTAGCTTTCCATAGGAAAGAAAACTGGACGAGCAAGCTGAAAGCTATCTGCAGTGAACTCCATTTGCTGGAGAGCGGATACCTCTTCAGTATTATGGATACCTCTTCAGTATTACGCATGTAAAGTAACTGTATCTTGCACCAGCATGGGTTAAACATGCAAACATTTATTTAGCTTCTCAGAGGGACTTCCCTGCCCATACCTGTAGTTACCTGTGCTGGAAGCTGGAAGCTACCTCTGTCCAAGCTGCAGTTACTATCTAGCCTGAAGACCACGTTCATGTATTGTCTTTTCCACAAGAAGATTCTCTTTGTTTTATGGGACCTGTGGTTAGTCCCTCATGCAACAGAAATGGAAGGATGAACAGGCTACTGTTTTTTGCACCTTTACACAGTCCACACTGCAGGTGATTGTTTCAGTTATCATGGATAAGAGTACTGTCATCGTGTCATTAATGACTTAGTTTGAAAATGATTTCTCAACAGTCTACACATGTGAGTGAGTTTTTCTTTAGTGCTGTATAGAATTTGTACTTACAGGTTCAATCACTGCTGGTTCTCCCTTTTGGCCCTTTTCTCCATAAGCTCCGTGTCCAGTCACCTGACCAGTAAAAACAGCCCCCAAAATGAAAATTAATAGAAGGCCTAATGACCTGGTACAATAAAAAATTGCAACAGCCTGTAACTGAAAGCTAAAGCTGGAATTGATCTATGCTGTGAAAAATACATCACAGGTACAAGCTATACCAATCAAAAAATGTAAAAAAGAACATTTTTTTTAAAAATGCCCTTTTCTTGAAAGTTCCAAGGTACTGAGTACTTTTCATCTTGCCTTTCGCATCAAAGTTAAAACTGAACTTGTTTAAAATGCATTTGCACTTTGTCCTGGTTTCAGTTAGAACAGAATTAATTTTCTTCCTAGTAGCTGGTGGAATGCTGTGTTTTGGCTTAGGATGAGAAGAGTGCTGATAATACCCCGATGTTTTAATTGTTGCAGAGCAGTGCTTATACCAAGCCAAGGACATCTCAGCCTTTTGCTCTGTCCTGCCAACGGGCAGGCTGGGGGTGCAGTAAGAGCTGGGAGGGGACAGACCCAGGACAGGTGACCCAAACTAGCCAAAGGGGTATTCCATACCATCTTACGTCATGCTAAACAATATATAGGGGTGGCTAGCCGGGGGGAGGGGGCCGGACTGCTCGGGGTTAGGCTGGGCATCGGTCAGCCGGTGGTGAGCAATTGCATTGTGCATCACTTGTTTGTACACATTATTAGTAGTAGTACTATTATCACCATTGTATTATTATTATTATTATTATTGTTATTGTTATTGTTATTATTATTTTCCTGTCTTATTAAACTGTCTTTATCTCAACTCACGGGCTTCACTTTCCATTTCTCTCCCCCGTCCCAGAGAGGGAGGGGGGAGGGTGAGTGAACGGCTGCGTGGTGTTTAGCTGCCGGCCGGGTTAAACCATGACACACGTAAAAGGAAAATGATATTATTTTTTGGTTCAGCAGATGAGGACTGTAATAAAGCTGGCACAGGTTAGAGCCTCGGTTCTAATTCTAGCTTCCTGGCTTCTTCAGTTTTGGAGCAAGGCATTTAGAGGTGAAATTTACACCGGGGATAGTGTCTACATAGCCATTTGCTTAATGCAGGCACAAATGGTGCCTTATGGGCTCTTTGCTAATGCAGATAATCTGACTTTTTCTGTGTCATTCTGACAGTGTCCCCAACTGTGCTAGATGGAGAAAAGCAAGCTTGTATCTCATTGCACAGATAAGGATCATTAAAAAATACAATGACCCCAACAGGGCTTATAAAGGAGTGATAAATGAAATACAGAAGTATGGGTTTCAAGGTTGGCAGAGAAAAGCAATCTCACAGCATTTGCTTTATTTGTTGGATCCTTTGTAAACTGAAATTTCAAGTTTGTGAGGAGAAAATAAAGATAAGACTGAGCAAATACTGAAAAGATAACTCCTTTCCTACTATACTCAGGGCCTTCTCAATTAAAAATCCAAATGGGAATTAATTCTGCTTCCAGTCTTAGTCACACTAGTTTTCTTTGCAGCTTCTACAGTCCGATAAACTGGTAAATGAAGATCTTGGCACAACTAAGGGAAAATTAAAGCCTTTCTGTGAAGCCTGTGATTAAGTCAGAGGGAAAGAGAGAGCTATAAAACACAGAAAAAACAGCATGATTCACAGGATCCACCATGTCATTCTACCTTCCTTTAAATATACTGAGCTGTTAAGTCGCTCCTGCAAAGTCATAAAACTGTCACCATTGACAAAGCTTATTTTCATGAACGAGTTCACACCTTCACCTTCCTAATCATCCTTGGAAGGCTGCAGAGGCAAAAACATTCTAGGCACTTAAACACATTTCAGCTTCTTAAGGTAATCATACAACAACATTGACATTTTTTTTACAGCTTTTGCTCCTGTTTTAGAAATTACACTCTTTCCAGCTTTAGCTCTAGTTTAGAAAGATTTAAAAACTCGTGTTCATTTTATTATTTACTCTTGGAATTACATCTCTTCTCTTGTCTTTCCCTCCTATCTTCAATCTTCCCTTACTCCCTTCACCAGAAGTTACAAAAAAAATGAATTTAATAAAAACAAAACGTACAGGATTACTAAAAGAATATAATGGACTTGATTCAAAGTCTATCAAAAATAGTGTGAATACACCTCATATGTGCAAAGAGCTTTGCATCAGGTTCTTTACAGTTCTGAGACTATATAACTATAAAAGAATTGCTAAATTAAATTCATCTGCATCATGCTTTCAATCAACTTACGCTTGTTTCTGTGATATCAGTCTCTGCAGGAACACCTGGACCAAACTCCTCATTAGTGGAATCAGTTGGTTTCTCTTCATATTCTTTATATTCATAAAAATCATATTCGCCTAAATCTCCATCTACCAGAAGATCAGATTCACTGAGGTCTACTCCTCTGCTTCCATATTCAGTTTCCTCAGCTTTTTTATCATAATCCTCTCCAGTTACGTATTCTTCAGCAAATACTTCTTCAACAGGATTTTGCTATTCATATCAGTAGCAAAGATTTGGGAATAGGAGGAATACGTGGGTTAATGTTAGTAAAGCAATATAAGCATATGCTGATCCACCATGATGACTTCAAAAAGAAGAAAGAACAGTAGAACTACAGCATATTGTCTTTTAATTAGAGTCTCAAAGAATGAAGTCCATCCTTTCAGAGTAATTAAAAGATCTTTGTACGTGTAGTACAAAGAAGTAATGCTTTCATACACTTCTTTTTTTTTTTTTTTTTTAAATCTCCAAAGACTTTTAATTCGATGTACCCAGTACACTATGTGTACTGCTTGCTTAATGTTACTTTAGTGTCAAATATAGCTGTTTCCCTGCTTGATCTCACACTTACAGGTATTCAGGAATGAACATATACACAGCAGTGAATCAATTCAGAGCTAACATATACGCCACAATAAGCAGTGAATCAATTCAGACCTGTTTACAATAATAATGTTCAGGAAGTGCAAGCATCACTTTTGTTAAGCTGAGCCACCTTCACTGTCTTGTGTCTACAAATCCTGATGCCAAGCTAAACGTTTCAACTCCTTTTCCACATGATTTTACAGTTTATTTGTCACTCAAAAAGTCTTGACTCATGTCTGTCACGGCAATTTATACGTATTTTTAGCTTAGTCAAATTCCAACTGCAAAACTCAGATTATCTCAACATTTTTGAAAGCCCAGTGTTGCTTGCAGCTTTCACCTTCAATTATGGAAAATGTTAAACCAAGCAATCAATTTACAAGCACCAAAGCTGTTTGAACGAATGCTATATCTGAGATGTACAAAACCATTTGGGGGGGGGGGGGAAGGAAAAAAAAAAAGAATTGTTTTATTCTGTTACAAAGATCTCTTGAAAGGATTGTTTTGAAATGAATCAAAGCTAAGATATTGCTTATATGAGATAGTTATTCTAGAGATGAATTAATGTCATCTTAAAAAATATATATTAAAAAGCTAATCAACATCCAGCATTGTTAAAAATATATTGATCAAATTATGATGTTGACATATATTTCAGTTAAAATAAAGGACAGATTCTGATTTAGCAGTTGCCTAATTCCATTAGTTCCAGGACTAGGACTTCTGTCTCACAGCTAGAGTAAATGCAGATCTGAGCCAATTTTCCAACAATTCTCAACCAGATTTTGCCTCTAAGGAAAAGTATAGAATTTAGTAATTTTACTCTCTCTCATTACAATTGTACTATTGTATAATTAGCCTGCCCAAGAAACAGAATGATTTAAAAATGCCTCTACACATCACCAATTTGTGAGAGGTAAACATGAGATTTAACACAAGAACTGTTTACACTAGAACAAGTAAAATATCATTTAATTTACCTTCACCTTCCAAGATGCATAGGAGGAAAGCAAAAAAACAAATCAGGATCCTTTTACTCTCTTTCATTATGCTCTTTAAATCAAATGATGTATTGAACAATTATTACTTTCAAATTCAAAACATAAAGCTAAAATGCTTTTGAATTTCAGGACTTTATGTTCAGGGGGTCAGTTTTGTACATCTTATAAGCAATGTAGCTTCATTTTGCAAAAAATATGCAAAAGGAAAATGAAAAAAAATCCTATAATCAGCCATCATTTTTCTAAAACTAGCATTTATTAATATGCAGACATATTAATCAACACTGGCTTTAGGTGTACTAATATTAACAAAATGATGTTGACATTTGTTATTGTGGCTTTCTAAAAATATGGTTTCTAAAAATATGGTTTCTGAAATAAAATAACCATTTTATCTTTTTGACATTTCAAAAGGCAACATTTATTTTGAATAATACCTCAATGAGGTATTATTCAAACAATTATTCAATTGTTTTCAATTCAAAAATTATTCAAACAATTTGGTTGTATTATATGGAGAACTGTTAAAAGAAAATATTGTCTTCCAACTCATTTTCAGTATACTGCTATGGTTGCGGTCATTTTTTGCTTTAGTTAGGCTTGTTTTATGCTGTGTCTTAAGAGTAGCATGAAAAATTAGAGACTTCACTTCATCTTAGAGCAGGAGGACTATGTTTAGTATTTAACCTAGTTTAAACTAGACATAGCCCCATTCACATTCACACTGAATGCAACAAACCTTGCATTCCCACAGCATGCATCACTGAATGATTCCCAGAATCATGAACTTGACAGTCTAAAGAATAAGCAGATTCTACAGAATCAAGGGGAGTTTTTCCCAGGAAAATACTAGGTTCCATATTGGCTGAGAAAGCATAATCGCTATTATAGGTGCATATATCTTCACAGACTAATATTTATCCTTTAACAATGTGTTTGTGCTGTATTAATCATTTACACCTGATAGGCAAGTATATTTGCCTATAATTTTCTCAAACATCTTTATTACCTCATTTGCTTCAGTAGTTTTGGAGGGAGCTTCTGTCTGAGACCCGTAGTCATTTTCGGTTATGGTATACTCTTGAAATTCATCAACAATGTTTGCCTAGTATTAAAGAAAAAGTACATTATTAAAAAAAAATGTAGGAAAAAAAATCAAGAAGTATCACTTTTATTGAGGTTATGTTATTAGCCAGACATTTTATCTGGCTAAGTGTATTTTTTCTCATTATCAGAGATCTTCCAGTCTTGGCCTGGGAAAGATCTTGATTATTTCTTTGCTACCTTTACCCCTAGTTTGTCTTTTGTTGCTGCTTGATAACTTTTCTTCTTCTTGGTTGCATAGTTTTCAGATTTTTTTGTTGTGGCCTTTTGGGGTTTGTCCTTTGAGCTAGCGGCCACTGTCCTCTTCTTCTTTTTGACCGTGGCTTTCTTTTTCTGCAAACGTTATGAAAGATGGAATGGCAAAACATAAATAAAATGAAAGGAAAATGGAGAAAGTATGAATGAAAGAAGGGTAAGTGAACATGAGATGAATGCTGTCGGCTGTGATGCCTTCCATCGCTAAGTGAAAGCAAGTGTTACTGCTACAGAGTAAAGAAATGAGTGAAAGGAAAACATTAAGCTTGTATACAGAAGACACAAATTGACAAACCACATGGTAGGGGACAGCTGGACACCACACAACAAACAGATCAGATTTTGTTACCTCTGTTTGTGCTACTGTCTCTTCAAAAAGTGGGGGTCCCTCTGTTACAGAGTCAGTTTCTTTATAATCTGCATCCCCATACTCATAGTCATATTCGATAAAATCTTCTGGCGTGTACTACATAGCAAATGGAAAAATATCAGGCATTCCCATGTTAGTGGTAGCAAACTAGATTAGCAATACCGGAAAGCATCTTAACCTTTACCTAGAAGTAAAGCTTAAGGTAATTAAAGTAGCATGAACAATTCAATATAGTTGGGGGGAAAAATACAATTCCATATTTCTTTCAAAGAACAATAGAAAAATAATAAAAAAGCAAGTAGTAGTGCCAGGAAAAAAATATAAAAATCCTCTTTTATTGGACTGCATAGAAGAATCAGCTATAATTTGGATTATTAGGAGCTCCAACTGACCCTTGAGAAATAATATATTTATTTAATCTTTTAGGTGCAAATGTGTCTTTACCAATATTCTTTTACCTGTGTTTTTTTCAGGTGACCAGAAGAGCTGAAGAGATGCCAATATCTGACATTAATAGGGCAAAGAATTTCAGATTCAGGGAAGAGGCCACAACTCAGAAATAACCATGGCTATCCTTGTGTCTGCTGGAGAGTTCCCCAAATCAGGACAGCTCCATTATAAACACTGCCTGAGCCAATATTTTACTGATACAATTTCATTTAAAGGTCACATCCTCAGCTGCCATAAATCACTCCATAGCTCATATATCTAAAATAACTAGTATCAGATGAAGATTTGCCCACAAATGTTTTACAAGAGAAAATATGCTGAAAATTGGCTTGTGTAATGTTATGAACGCAAGCTAGAGCCAGGAACTGAGCTATAATCTTGGCTCTGTCATGAAGATACTGGTCTAGGTAAGGTGTACCAAGTGCTACTCAAAGGGAATCTTTAAACTTTCTTACCATGTCCATCATGCTTGAAGACACAGGGACTGAATGGTCTTGTAAATAAAAGCAGTCTCATGGCTGCTACCAATTCTCTTTATGTAAGCCAAAGGAAGGTGGAATTGTGGCCAGAATCTCACCAACTTAATGCTTTCCCTTGTTTAGAATCCTAGAAGTATTCTAATAATGTGCACCATGAAAGCCACTTCTAGCTTTTAATCTCCTCTCTCCTACTATAAATCAGCATCGTTGTCAGTACAATGAAGACAATATCTATTTCTTCCATTAGATTTCCGAGGGGATTACATTTCTAAAAAGACTGTGATGATTTATGGAAGCCATAAATGTCATCATCTTTAAGAGAGATTGGCATTTTAGAAGAAATTATAAAGAGGATTAAAACAGATATCCATATTCCAGAATATATTCTATCATGTGACCAAATGACTGGCTTAACTGATTTCTCTGGCAAAGGCTTTTGATACAATTCTTGCACTTATACTTGAATACATATTGAACAGAAAATATGGAGAAGTTAATTTCCTCAGGAATTACAGTAATAACATCGGAAGTCCTTAAACATATAGAAGTCCCTTTAAACAGGTTTCTGTTACTTCACTCCTGTGACTCCTCATAGTATTAGTATTGTTTGTTTGTTTGTTTGTTTTCTCATTATATATATTTCTTGTATTTACAGTCAGCTTTTCTTAAGAAGATAGTTTTTTGTTGTTGTTGTTTTTGTTTTGTTTTAAAGTTAATGATTCTTATTTGATTGTCCTCTTGATTATTCTACACCTGCACACATGTAGGTTAGTCATGAGATTTGAGAAATATAGAGAAGGAATTTGACATACTTTTGGTAGTTGTCCAAAGCTATATCACATATGTATGAGAACTTCAAAATATATTTAAATAATAAAGCATGACTATTTTAGGTGTAGAATTGTAGTGGGTTTACGTGGCAAGGTTTTGGTAGCAGGGGGCCATAGGGGTGGTTTCTGTGAGAAGGATCTAGAAGCTGCCCCATGTTTGGTAAGGGCCCCATTGTTTTCCAGAGCTGAGCCAATAAGCGATGTTGTTTTGTGCCTCTGTGAGAGCATATTTAAGACAGGGAAAAAAACCGCTGCACCACACAGCAGCTGGGAGAGTGAGAGGAGTGAGGAACAGCCTTGCAGACACCAAGGTCAGTGCAGAAGGAGGGGGAGAAATGCTCCACGCGCCAGAGCAGAAGTCCCCTGCGGCCTGTGGTGAGGACCATGGTGAAGCGGGATGTCCCCCTGCAGCCCATGGAGTACCACGGTGGATCAGGGTTCCACGCTGCAGCCCGTGGAGGAGACCACGGTGGAACAGGTGGCCCTGCACCGAACGGAGGCTGCCATCTGTGGAAGACCCTTGCCAGAGCAGATTCCAGGCCAGAGCTGTAGCCCGTGGAGAGGAGCCCACGCAGGAGCAGGTGACCTGGCAGGAGCTGCTGCCCGTGGGGGAGCCAGGTTGGAGCAGTTTTCTCCTGAGGGATGGACCCCGTGGTACGGACCCATATCTGGAGCAGTTCTGGAAGAGCTGCTGCCTATGGGAAGCCCACGCCGGATCAGTTTATCAAGGGCTGTATCCCGTAGGTGGGACCCCACAGCACAGGGGACAAGAGTGACCGAGAAGGAGCGGCAGAGAAGTGCTGTAGACTGACCATAACCCACATTCACCCATTCCCCTGCGCCGCTTGGGGGGAGGAGGTGGAAGAGAGTGGATGGGGGGGAAGGTGCTTTTGGTTTCTTTCCTTTGTTTCTCACTTCTCTAGCTTCTAAGTAATAAGCAATAAATCTTACTGTCTCCTTATGCCGAGCCTGTTTTGCCCGTTACAATAATTACTGCGTGATCTTCTTGTCCTTATCTCAACCTTTGAGCCCTTTTCATCGTATTTTCTCCCCATTCCTCTTTGAGGAGGGGGAGTGAGAGAGTGGAGGCTTTGGTGGAGCTTGGTTGCCCACTTGAGCGGAACCACGACAAGAATATCCTCTCTCTGTAAAGTACATTTGCATTTTATATCCACCTCATATATAATTTAAACAATGCTTTGATTTCATCAGCGGTATCATTGGCATTACAGAAATAAATTGATTCTATTTATACTTTTCAAAAGCAGCAGCATTTTAAACTTACACCTGGTACATAATATGTGATTGTTCTCTCCCTATTCAGTAAGCTAAGACTCCATCCTAAGAGCAGTGAAGTCAATGAATCATTTTGACTGGTGAATGATATTAACCAAAGGCCTCATGGGCAGTGATACAAGACCAGTATCTTGTATGATACAAGACACATGATGATACAAGATCTGAATGTGTAAATGTATAAAAACATATTTTCTGACTTGTGCAGTTCTGGAAATGCAACTCAGTACAGCTTGTTTCTAATGAAGTATTCCAATGATACCCAGAAAAGAAAACATAGTGAAAAGTTTCTAGGAGATCATAAGTGGCAAGAGAAAGTAAAGAAATAAACACATGACTAAAAATAGGCTTTTTGAAATAGTTATGGAATAGCTTTGAAACTGATGTATTTGTCTGGAAATAATTAAAAAAGTGTGAAAATGCATAAAACCTGCTTTCCTTCTGTCAAGAAGGCTATGCAAACTAGGTTGCATAACCTAGGAGATAAAACGGTCTGTAGTGGAATATCTCTTCATATTCAGTCATTCTGGCCTACTAGTAACAACCCTTTATGTAATTTTAAATGCTTCCTTAGTGAAACAACATGAATCAAACACTCTCCTATGTGATTTTTATTGGTACCAAAACAATAGACAATAAGTATGTTAAATATTATTCAATATCTTAAGGGGCAACCAGAGGAAGATTTTGGAGTGTGTTACTGTTTCATTAGCAAGAATAAAATTTAAATATGCTGATTGGGCTTTGTTTTACTAACTGCTGGAAACATAGATTCCTTTTTAGTAAGCATTGTAGAACTATTCTGAAACCAGAAGCAGTCATTTGAACATTCATTTTGAACAATTAGCAATTCAAATATAACTCTGTGTTGCTCAACTGATTTTCAAATCTCAGTAGTATTGCTTCGCTCAAGGTAAGCTGAATGGCTGTGCTGAAATGTGCCAACTAAGCAGCTAATAAAATTACAACAGCAAGTTACAGAAAGTTCTTCAGAGGCCATAAACTAAACAAAAATGTTGACTGGAAAGAAAAAAAAAAAAAAAAATCTGTGCCAAGTATGTTAGTTTTAAAAAAGAAAGTGGTGACTAAATTGATATTTATGCTATAATCTGCCAGAGGCATAGTTTGGAAAGCCAGACATTTATGAATGAGAGCTAGAAAAAGCTCATACTAAAGCACGAGTATGTGGAGAGATTTACTGCATCATGCATAATCACATAGAAAATATTTTACTTTGGAGGACTGTGCTTTACTCACTTCTATTAATGAAAATGAAACTTTTGTGATATGTGAAAAATACTATCACAAATACAGTGGTACATTTGGGTTGCGACTCTATGCAGGCACACAGACAAAAAGAACAGGAATGGATGGGGAATGCCAGTTTCCATGCTGGAACTTGAGTACTGCCAAGCGAGTGAAGATCTCCATGAACTTTTTTTCTTTTTTTTCTCTCTCTCTCCCTTTTTTTTTTTTATTATTTTTTTTATTTTTTTATTTTTTATTGGAGGGGTATTATGGAGAGATATGGTTGTTATGGTTGTACTGCTAATCATAGAAAGTACATTTGAAAATGCAACAGAAAGCATCTAGAATTAATGAATGTAAATGGATAAGTATCCTCTGTGGTTTTCTAAATTTAGTCAAGACTACTAACTCCAGCAAGAAATCAAAGTAGGGAATGAAAACAAGTATGATAGAGATGAAAAACGTCATGGAAGTCAATATAGTTCTGTTAGCTATATAACAAAAGAAGATACTACTGGCCAGGAATGCAGCTAGAAAATCAAGAAACTGGAATACGATCTAAAGGGACATTCAGACTGGAACATTCTGATAATCCTCATATGGGTTCAGGCATTACCAAGTGAAAAATATACCTACAACAGCTGTGCAAGTTTATTTTGATTGATTACTTCAATCCTGCTCGAGTTGAGCTTTGTCTATGACAATTTACCTATACTGCTACGTAACGGGATGGTTACAGAGAATTCTGAGAAAACAGAGATGAGATTCACCAAGTGCTTATAGTAATAGCAAAATATATACAATTTTATAAACTTTTCCAGTGATTTCTCATGAATATCAAAAAGATTAGCTGCATGGCATTTGCAATTAGGTTAGGACCTCTAATTGGACAATAGCTGGAACCTGGGGAGGGATTTCAGCTAAGAGGCATCAGGTAACACATACTTCAAACATAATGCAATTTTCTGTTGTTTTTCTTTCTTCTGTTGTAAGACCACCAATAGTTACAGAACAGACGTTCTTGTAATGAATATTGCATATGACTGTTTTCTTACAAATGAAAGGAAGAATAAAGCCTGCTGTTTCTTGATGGGACAAAATCTTTCCACCATGACCTCATGCTTTCTTAAGCAGAGTGATTATATTACACTACCAGATCACCATGCTATTCCAATTAAAGAGATGAACTGTTTTCTTCATCAGATGAATTTTAGAAGCAGATCATCAGTGTGCAAGGCCTATTTCAATGGTGGAATGGCTTAAATATTCTGAAGATAGCCTTATTTTGAAAATAGATTCTTCTGCTATCCATGCAGAAATTATGCTAAAATTCTTCTCCTCTGTTCCCAAGATGTTAAATTAGTTATTTTTACTTTGCCTTTTGAAATTACCAGGAACCAGCAATCTATATGCTAAATCAAAGTGTAATTAGCCTATTTTTTATTGCCTAACACTATGTTAAATCATCTAGCTAACTAAATATGCAAAGATTACTTTGAAAGATTCTAGGCTAACTTTTTATAAAATGCAATAAAAGAAGGGATATAAGCAAAATGAGTGCTTCAAAAATCTTTTATAGTAATATAAAGAAATAAATAGTAGCAGATGTCAATCCAAGGGCAGAAGGAAACTTAAAAGTTTTAAAAGATAGCATTTTCTCTCACACAGTCTTAAAATTGTTCATAACAGTAATATAAACAAGGAGATAAAAGGAGGTAAGAATAAAATCTTCAACTTTCAAAGACAGGCCCTGTCAAAATAAGATGACACTTGAGGTTCTATATTATAATAATTGATTAGTGAAAAAGTCTACGTATCTATACAAAGAAAGACAATGTTAGGAAGATCACTATTTTTAACACCTGCTAAGTTAGCTAACTGCAGTTCTAAACATGATTGAAAATAAACATATTTTCCTATATCTTCATATTGTTCAGAAAACTCGTCGTTCTGATCAAACACCTGAAAGAAAGGACACTAAATTATAATGGTCTGAAAGGATGCCTGAAACCTTCAAGTTGGATGTATTTGGGAGCCATATGTATCTTTACTTTACCAAGGTTAATTTCTTAAAGGCAAACATGGGGCTGCGTCAGGCTGGCGGGCGGTCACCAGTGGGGTCCCTCAAGGCTCCATTTTAGGGCCGGTACTTTTCAATATTTTTATAAACAATCTGGATGTAGGAATAGAAGGTATTTTGAGCAAGTTTGCTGATGACACCAAACTTGGAGGAGTTGTGGACTTGAATGAGGGTGGAAAGGCCTTGCAGAGGGATCTGGATAGGTTGGAGAGCTGGGCGATCACCAACCGCATGAAGTTCAATGAGCAAGTGCCGGGTCCTGCACCTGGGACGGGGAAACCCTGGCTGCACGTACAGACTGGGCGATGAGACGCTGGAGAGCAGCCTAGAAGAGAGGGATCTGGGGGTCATGGTAGACAGCAAGTTGAATATGAGCCAGCAATGTGCCCTGGCAGCCAGGAGGGCCAACCGTGTCCTGGGGTGCATCAAGCACGGCATCGCTAGTAGGTCAAGGGAGGTGATTGTCCCGCTCTACTCTGCACTGGTGCGGCCTCACCTCGAGTACTGTGTGCAGTTCTGGGCACCACAGTATAAAAAGGACATGAAACTGTTGGAGAGTGTCCAGAGGAGGGCTACGAAGATGGTGAAAGGCCTGGAGGAGAAGACGTACGAAGAATGGCTGAGGTCACTGGGCCTGTTCAGCCTGGAGAAGAGGAGGCTGAGGGGAGACCTCATCACAGTCTACAAGGGGGTGTCGAGAGGCAGGAGACCTTTTCTCCATTAACACCAGTGACAGGACCCGCGGGAACGGGGTTAAGCTGAGGCAGGGGAAATTTAGGCTTGACATCAGGAGGGGGTTCTTCACAGAGAGGGTGGTTGCACACTGGAACAGGCTCCCCAGGGAAGTGGTCACTGCACCGAGCCTGTCTGAATTTAAGAAGAGATTGGACTGTGCACTTAGTCACATGGTCTGAACTTTTGGGTAGACCTGTGCGGTGTCAAGAGTTGGACTTGATGATCCTTAAGGGTCCCTTCCAACTCAGGATATTCTATGATTCTATGAAACATTTAATTTCTTCATGTAATCTGTTAGTTTGGGATAGATCCAAAATAAATGAAGGGGAGTTCTTTTGGAGAGCAATTTCTTCAGCAAAAATCAGACAGTATGATTTATGGGGTTGCAGAAGAATCTTCCAAGAGAAGATCTGAAAGCCTGATAACTGGGGCCATTGAAAATTAGACCTGATGACACTCTACAAAATGTAATATCCAACATCAAGGAAAATGAAGACTAACCTTGTCTTTCCTTGATCTAATTTCTGCAAGCTAGCCAAGCATATGTGATTGAATGAGAACTGAAATAAATATACTTCCATTTATAGTAGAAAGGGTTGTGAAAACAAGACAGCAGCCAGACTATTCATGAGGTATTTATAAGAGAAGCATAGGCACATAACTTCCTGAGGAAAAGTATTACTGACATTTTTTAATGTAATTTCATTCCCATATTTGATTCTTAAAATCTAATTATATGTTCAGCATGAAACAAATGCAATGATTACCAAAATAGCGATAATAATAAGCCTCAGTATAAAAAACAAAACAAAAAAAAAAACAATCTCTAGGGAAAACAAACAAACAAACAGCAGAATAGAGCAAGAAGCTTAAATAAAAACAACACAGAAGGTTCATTTCTCCCAAATACACTTTCAACCAAACTTGCCAGTATCTTCATAAACCATGCAACGTATACGAATGGATACTACCAGTAGCTCCATAGTAATTCATGCCAACATTTCATTCAGACATTCAATCAATATTGTTAACCATCAGATTTTGTTGTTATAAAATTCTAAGATGGAAGGATAACAGTCCAGTGCAGAGAACTCATTTCTTGCTCATTTCCTCTGCCTACTTGTTTGCAGCTCTTTGTGCCTTACTTTGCTTTCTTTACCTAAAAACCCTCCAAAATTTGCATGGTCAAAGGACCGTCACACTAGACTGAAATAATGCTAATGCACTATTATGATTATATTCTAAAGTTCTCAGCCAGTTTGTTTGTGGTTTAATTATCCCTATTCAAAAGCTATTTAATCGTACCAAAAAAATCTGAACTCCTTAGCTACTCTCTTTTGACAGAAGATAATAATATTCAACACTTAATGGATATATTTCAGGATATAATACGTTCCTCAGAAGATTTGGCAGCCTCAACCCTATTGTAAATCAAATACAATGACTTTTCTTGGAATTTCTGAGAACTGAGAGTTGTGTTCATCAAGTAATAATTTGGTTTGGTGCTGCCATTTGGGAAGTTCTCTCCCTTGCTGTATGACTGTATGACTATTTTCTACACTCAGATACCCTTTCTTTTTACTCCAGAAGCACAATTTTTTAAGTAACTACTAAGCAACAATTTTTGGTGTAGAGGTAACAGCTGAGGTCATCATTCTGTACTTGAAAAGTTATGGAGATTCATACCTAGCTATCTGCAAGTAAGCTATACACTTATTTCAGTTAAAGCGTGTCTTCAAAGTGGAAATAAATGATAATAAAGAAAAAAATAAAGTGTGTGGATGCAACTGTTAACCTATTTATTATTACTCTAGCACTTTCATGTTTTCAAATTCCAAACTGAATGACACATAGGTCTGATGAAACAACCTAAACACAGAGGAATAAAAGCATTCTGCAGATGAAAGTCACCCATGTGAATTTCTGTTCTAATGGCTGAGCCTAAACTGCTCACAGAAACCCCCCCAGTCCTGGCAAACAGCCAAATTCAACGGATTTCTGCAGAGCCTATACACAAAAGGTAGTCAAAGCTTACCCAGTTAAATGGACCTTGTTTAGACATGTATCACAGCTACTTGAATCCAGAAAGCAGCTGATGCAATTAAAATGGAATGGGAGATACAGCACCCAGCTCCAATGCACAGTCCAAGGACCGTGAAGTCCTTAGATCACTCCTACCTAACCCCCACCATAGGATGGGAGAAATGACGGGAGAGAAGGCAGGAGGTTGACCTTAGGCAGGTATGAGTATAGCCTAGGGATCAGAGTAGCACAGCTGAAAAAGCCTGTAGAGCAGGGTGGAATTTAAGATACGCCCTCCATTTGTAGGCTGGCTAGGTCAACGTCTTTGAGTTTGCTGGTTTTGTGAATCCCATTGTGAAATGGCTGATTCTTCCTCAACTTGATTTAGGATGACCCCAGCACTTAATTTAGGGATGAAGGGAACCCACAAGTAAAAAGTAGGAATTGAAATGTTCTCTGCTGCATGACCCAAACTGCATTTTAAATCTGATCCTAATGTGAAAAGAATATGCAAAAAGAAAAATTCAGTGCAGCATTTGAGATCATCAGTAAGGTCACTCTAATTCTAAATTAGTGTTCGATAAATCTACATATGAAAACAGAGTCAACCTTTTAAGCTAATCCACTTGAGACAAACCCCAACTTTGTTTCAAATGCAACTATTATTAGGGCTACAAAGCTGGTGAAGGGCCTGGAACACCAGTCCTGTAAGGAGCGGCTGAAGGAACTGGGATTGTTTAATCTGGAGAAGAGGAGGCTCAGGGGAGACCTTATTGCTCTGTATAACTACCTGAAAATAATGTGTGGGGAGCTGGGGGTCAGCCTCTTCTCACAGCTAACTAATGATATAACTAGAAGAAATGGCCTCAAGTTGTGCCAGTGGAGGTTCAGATTGAAAATTAGGAGACATTTCTTCTCAGTAAGAGTAGTCAGGTGCAGGAACGGGTTGCCCACTGAGGTGGTGAAGTCATCAGCCCTGGGAGTGTTCAAGGAATGGCTGAATGCGGTGCTTAGGAACATAGTCTAACGGGTGATTATAGTGGTAGGGTATGGCTGGATCAAATGATTTTGAAGGTCTTTTCCAACCTTAATGATTCTATTATACTCTTGATCTTGCAATAATGTGAGCCTCAGGCTCATTTACTGTGTCAATTAATTCTACAGAATGTTCTATTATAATCCATAAATACAATATGTTTCATTATTTTCCTCCATTTTATGGTTGATAAATTATTTTTAGTCTAGATGAAATATCTCAGCCCTTGCCCCCCACAGATGCATGATCAACTCTGCCAGCTGAGCTGGGAGGATGGCATGGGATGGAAATGAGTACAGAGAAGGAAAGAATGCATTTAAGCCAGCACTGCTAGTGAAAGAAATGCTCACAAAACCACAACCTTTGGTATTTTAAATTTTCTTCTACATTTGGCTGTTTGCTCCTTTGCAGAAGCAAGTATTGCCTAGAGCAATGTTAATTACACTCAGTCAAACAAAGTACTTTTGTGGATCTTGCCTTTAAACCTACATCTTCTTAGCCAAAACCTTCTTTCCAGCTGTTACTTTACTGGTTTAAAAATCATCCAGCTTTTTACAATAACCGCATTCTCAGGCTATGGACGTGCCAGGCGACTATAGTGATGTGTGATATCAAGAGAAATCCTCTTTAGCTTCTTAGGTGCAACTCTACAAAAGTGATTTATTATTTCATGGACAAAAGCCAACCACTTCCTTTGTGTTTTGTAGTCAATGCTGGAAACACATTAATAAGCTCTGCAATCACATAATTTAACTCTTTTCTCTAAACCACATATCAGTTTCTTTTTCTGGTCTGCAATAATTCAAAGGCCCAGAGATGTAAAGCCAGAAAGGACTATTAGATCATCTTGACTAACTCCTTTATGCTTTCAGACTTCAATACTTCTTAGTTACCCTGTAACTGAGCCAACCAAAACTTAAATGACATTTCCTTAAACTTATCTTTCAAAAGGGCATCAATCTATCCTCAGTTTGAAGATACCTGGAGATACACCATGTTGGTCATTTGTTCTTTCATTGTTAAAAAGTTTAGTCAATACTTTCCTATCTGAAAGGATCAGACTTTCCTTCTCTTTATTTTCCCTCCATTTGTCTGCAGTCCATATTTTCTTCTTGTGAAGGTTCTTTGCGTATGCTGAGGAACCTGTCAAGTTTTTGTCATTACATGGACTGGTCAATCGCACTGAGTTTTACAGTTCCCTAAATCACAACAATTCTGTAGCTTTTATCAGAATCATTTCCATTTTTGAAATATTTGTTTTGGTGACTAAACATCAAGATGATCTGTGATGTTCCAGTAAAAGTTTTAGTCAACGGCATAAAAGAAGAAACATTACATCCGAGTAAGACTGCCCAAACATTCTGTGATCTGTATTCTCATTCCTTTGTTTACAAACCCAGATGTGCTGCCCTTTTTTGCTACACTTTTGCTTTGAGTGCAAACTGTTTACCTACTTGAATATCCAGTCTTCTGAGGGTACCATCCAAGAGCTATTTTAAGGTTCTGCTGGTTTAAGCCAAAACTGACATTGAAAGCCACAATCCTTCCTAGTTTTTAGATTGGTATTCTCACTTCCTTCTGTCTATCAGAACAGTTTTTGTGAAAACATGGAAGATCAAACCAGGAAATCAGTCTAGCCAAACAGTAAAATCTTCATGTTGGCTTTCATCGTGATTAGGATCCCAGTCTGGTAGATCATATACCTCCAAAATTGCTTTCACTGGTCAAGCAGGAGATGAAGCCCATAGGTGGGGACAATCAGCAGCATGCAAAAGGTGCTTTTGTGATCACATGTAAGCAGGCTTCATTGCCCTGTGTGTTATACAGTTCTCTAGATTTGCCCTACATTTCTTTGTTTACTTCTATGTGTGTAACTTGGCCTTTAGTTGTATTATCATCACTATCTACCACTTTGCAATATCAAGAGTATGACAAATTTGAATAGCGTCTTACTTTTATACTGCTAGCACATCTCTTAAACTCCACTAAAAAGTTAGCTCAGAGATGGTACTCTTCTTATAGCAGTTTCTGAAATAAGGCAGCCAGATTTGGATCTGTTTGTCAAGTACTTTATCCTTATCATACAATGGCTTTTTTTTTTTTTAAACCAGACACTCCACGTTGACAAATTAGAGGCTTTATGAAAGTCTGAGTCTACAAATTATATCAAGTATCACTATCAAACTTTTAATAGACCACTTGTAATTATATATCTTTTAATACATTTACATACATAATACATTTTAATAAATTTTTGAATTAACCTTGCAATCAACAGTTCTAAAAAATAAAAAAATGAAAAATCAGCATTGCTCTCTTCTGTAATGTCTTCCATTACTGAAATAAGACGTGCTTCATTTCTTATAGTCCACACAGAATCATAGCATGATTTGGGTTGTAAGGGACCTTTAAGATCATATGATTTCAACCCCGCTGCCATAGGCAGGGACACCTCCCACCAGACCAGGTTGCTCACAGCCCCATCCAACCTGGCCTCAAACAATTCCACTGGTGGGACATCCACAGCTTTTCTGGGCATCTCAAAAAATTATGAAGTAGCCTACATTAATAAGCTGCTTTATTATCCTTTAGAAGAAAATTATGTCATTTGGGGCAATTCAATCTGTCAGTTAACCTATTTTACATTCACCACACCTCAAATATTGAGGATATGATTACTTCAGATTACTATTACGCATGTCAAAAAAGATTCACTGACTATGTTGACAATATTCATGCATACTTATGTTATAAACTCACAGATAGCAAAAGAAAATTGTGTCTTCAGTTCAGAAAGCAAAGGGATTCAGCCACCACTCAGAACAATAAATGGAAACAAACAGAAATGGTGGTTCACCACTTAAAAAAAAAACCTTCACTTTTTTTTTTTTAAAAAAAACTGACTTAAATATATTATATTACAAATTAAGACCTTTTATATTTTTTCCTCTTTTTATTTTTTTCCCCTCTGTAGGTGCCCCCAGAAACTATGTGTAACCACAGGGTAAAAAAAAAATATAGAAAAATTCATTAAAAACACTAACTCCAGGAACATTTTTGCAATTGCTGTTGAACTTAATAGTAAGATATTTCCTGACTTCAGTGGCTCCTTCATTGGGCTATAGATTAAGTCTATTCATGATGCTCAAGGAGAACTGTACCAATTTCTTTATGGTTCCCTTTCCCTGTTTGGTGCTCACACTGTTTTCAACAGATATCCGATATGTAACTAGGCATTCTATATGATATGCACATAATATGTGAATAAACATAGATTTTATAATTATATTAAGGCTTATTTTTGTTTTGATCTTCAAATGAGTGTTCTCTCTCAACTGATGCTAGTGTTAAACAGCTTCAATATATTTACACGTAAGCATAATATTTGACAGCATGAGATTTAGCATCCTTTATGGTCCCTGCTCTATCTTATTCATGTTGTACATCCTTTAGAAACACTAAATTACAGTCTAATAATTCACCTGTATTCATTGTTAATAATTGAATTATTAACAATTTAATTATTCACAATTATTCATTCCTGTTTAATCAAAGGAATAGACTCTGAATCTACTGTCTGATCCCAGCTGGTTTCTGTGAATTCCAAGCCTTGTCCACGTGCATTACACTGAAGAACAGGAACCATTATTGCCATCACTAGTGGTCAAAGCAAACAAGTACCTACAATATGTTTAGGACATGTTAACATCTACTTAGGATTTGATGTCAGTTTGGATATGACAGTACATCCCATTTAGTTAATATATTTTAAGTATTAAGATATATTCCTGTTAAAGAAAGATAACAAGGGGTGATTTTAACAACCTTTCCCCAAAAAAAGCAGTTTATTAGACTGACTCCTCTTTGGTCTTACGTCAAAATAGCAAAGCACTAGCCTATTCAAACCTTCCAGGTCTTCACACAGGAAACAGAAAAAGGATCAGAGTCCCAAGATGCAAAGCAGCAAAGCCCAGAAGAGTTTCCCAGCAAAAATCTCAAATAACTTTAAAATTAAATGACGAGGAAAAAAAAAAAAATGATTGTTATCTTTTGTTTTCTTCCCATAAAACACCAACAATGTGCTTTCAGCCTGATCTATTTTGGAACACAAAAGGAGACGCATGGAGATCTACATAGCCAACCACACAGACAGAAGGTTTAAATAGCACTCACAGACAGAAAAGACTTCATGTACCATAATGTAATGTGAAGGCCTCTGCCAATGTGTAATTGACACATCTTGAACTGCACCTCAAGTGCAATGAATGTGGGAGTGCCTTTAAACTACATGTAAGTTCTGGGCCACGTGGACGTTTACAACTGATGACATGATTTTCAGTCAGATGGAATAAATAGTAACAGCAAATAAATACATTTAGGAAAAGTTCTGTCTCAAAATTGGCTCAAAGCAGTCATCTGAGAACAATTCAACAAGTTTTTAATACTGATCTCCTGAGCAATCAGTAACAACAACCCATCAGATCACACACAGTTAGTTGAGTGCATACCAACTGTCCAGAGCCAAGTTCAATTAAGACTAACTACCTTTTGCAAAAGCTTTCCACTTCGCAGCAGAAGTACGAGAACAATATTATTACAAGTATATGGAAAATGTATGACCTTATGCATGAGAGGTCTAATCACAGAATCACAGAATTTCTAGGTTGGAAGAGACCTCAAGATCATCGAGTCCAACCTCTGACCTAACGCTAGCAGTCCCCACTAAACCATATCCCTAAGCTCTACATCTAAACGTCTTTTGAAGACTTCCAGGGATGGTGACTCCACCACTTCCCTGGGCAGCCTGTTCCAATGCCTCACAACCCTTTCAGTGAAGAAGTTCTTCCTAACATCTAACCTAAAACTCCCCTGGCTCAACTTAAGCCCATTCCCCCTCGTCCTGTCACCAGGCACGTGGGAGAACAGACCAACCCCCACCTCGCTACAGCCTCCCTTGAGGTACCTATAGAGAGCGATAAGGTCGCCCCTGAGCCTCCTCTTCTCCAGGCTGAACAAGCCCAGCTCCCTCAGCCGCTCCTCGTAGGACTTGTTCTCCAGGCCCCTCACCAGCTTCGTCGCCCTTCTCTGCACCCGCTCAAGCACCTCCATGTCTTTCTAAGGGACTGTCTTGCCGTTAAGTAAATTACTTAGTTTATGGTTGTGAGACCTGTCTACAGTGACAAACATTTTCTGTGAACATTTTTCATTGCCTGAGGAAAAAAAAATCAGATTCTATTTCATCCCTGTTGACATTTACCTGCTACCACCAGTGGAGCTAGCCAAATTAATTGTGTGTACTTGCATTTATGTACTGGTCACAGATCATTAGAATACACGACAATTCTAGCAGAAATATTTCACAGTTCCAGAATACTCATATCACCCATATCTTTCAACTGTGGTATTTGAGGGTTTTCACTCATCACCAGCGAAATCCCAACAGTACACAGGGGGGAACAAATAGGTACAACTTGGCAAATGTGTATTGTTATCTTCTTTAAAGAATTACAGTTCAACTCCGTTGAGCAAACTGGTTATTCGAATACTAATGTGATAAGTTCCTTCAAACGCTCGACATAAATGAATGCATAGCAAAAACTAATGTACTCCTGCAACCTTCCTTCCTCATGTCTGGAACAATGCATGCCATTTAGCTGTAATTAAATGCTCCCTGGGTAACTTGTATCCAGCACAACCACTAATGTGCAATAAATCTCGTAATACATGACTGATTACTCACCTCATCAACTTGAGGATCTTGAGCCTGAGCAGCATTGGGCACCGGGGAATCACAGTCTGGGCTATAATGCTCACAATAGTCATATGCAGCTCTGGGGTCAGCTATAATCAACAGCTGCTGGATCTCACCCTGCAGGAAAGCATATACAGATTAAATTAAAAAATAAAAATAAATAAAAAACAAAGGTTGTCTACATCAGAAGACTTTTCATTTAGAAAACAAAACTAGGTGCATTATACATTTATTAAATATTATATTAACATTTGTGTTTATATGCAACTTATCTACTTAATTTTTTCAACTGTTCTGAATGACATCCTAATTATAGTTCACAGCACTAAGTGTAAAATTCTGGCTGAACATGCTGTCCGGCTTGGAAAGGAGAGGGTGGAAGGTGTAACTCCTGCTCCATCATTTTCATGCTGTTTGTTTACTTCTTCACTGGGAACCAGTCTAAATTCCTAAGATTTAATTCAGGGCACTTCCTACTACCAGCATGCAGCTCAGCATGCAAGTGATCAACAGTATAATTCTGAGAGTTTCCATCACATCTGAACTCTAAAAAAATGAGGGGAAATAAAATTAAAAAAGGCTGTACCAGACACACTGTTCTTGGAATAAAAAATAAAGAGGTAAGCACTGTGTAAATACACAATATATAGTTTGTTGAAAAAAAAATTATAGCTAACAAATGTTATTTTCATCTCTATGCCCATATATCATGTGTAAAAAAAACCATCATACTAAAGAGACCCACTATTCTGGATAATAAAAATGGCTTTGCTGAGATCCCCTACAGTGGCCTTGTATGTTTTTTTATGTTTATCATTTTCCACAGAAAGCTGTCTGGTATTCAGTGTATTTCTTAACATAGTGGTACCATTTAAACAGTGTTAGGTAAATTCCTGCCAAGATTTCCACTATAAATTTCCTCATTCAGGAGCTTCAAATGCTGTCATAAAAATAAGGTTGTTGAAAATTGGCACATGTTCTAGGTCAAAACGCATTAACTTCAATCTCCCACTGTATTTCCCCATAAGGAAGGGGGTGTGTGTTAAGCTTTTATATACTTCTAATGTAATTTAATTTTCTTTTTAACAAGAAGAGGGTAAAGGAATAACTTTGTTAGTACACTTCTGCATGTTCTTTCTTTATGGAGAAAACATCATAACTGGTGGAAATGTAGAACTAGAAAAATTCAAAATTACCTCAGTATTTCCAAAATCACTTTAAACCTCTCAGAATAGCACCCTTTAACAAATTATCAAAACTGGAGAGTATCTTAAAATAGGAAAGCATAGTTTGGAATGCTCCTTCCTTTCAAAAAGAGAAATGACAGAAACAAGCATAGAAAACCCTAATTGGAAAAAAATAAAAAATAAAAATCAAAACTCTCTCCTATTTTCCTAGTTCTATATTTTACTATCTTAACATAAAATATGAAATACTTAATTTCTTAGCATATAATGGCTATACGTTACAAATCTGTTTGCTATAACACTCTCAACTCATTTTACTTTACATAGTTAAGTGTTTCTCAGATTAATATCTGTTCCCATGTCAGTGGTGCTGGGCTGTCTCTTTCATTTTATCTCTGCTCATTAATGCTTCCTTAGTTGGACACCTTCCTACAAGACCTGCTGTACGTACAGAGAAATTTCCCTGTTGATTCTTTATACAAATCCCTCAGGAGTACAGCTGAGTGCTTTGAGATATCCCATAGTCAGTCAGTCTGGGCTATGTAATCCCTTTCTCTACCACTGAGTGATTCAAAATGCTCTGCCCTTCCTCTTTCACCCAGCCAAATTAAAACTACATTAAGTAGAGGAATAAGATATAAAGAACTAGCAACCAAAAGACAGAAGAGGTAACTCTTTTTGACCAACCATTACCAAAGGATACGTGGAGCCCCCATCTGTTGAGCTCAGGTCCTTGTCTTGCTGTATGCCCCTGAACATACACAGCTTTCTAAGTTGCCCATACAGACCAGTGTACAGTACACAGTGTGCCAGCTAACGTAAGTAATGCAGAAACTGCTCCTGACACTGATGTCTGTTTAGTACAATATGCTAAGAGAACCCAGTCAGGGGAAGATAGCCAGTATTTTGTTGGAGCTTGCTTTGTGCTGATCTTGAATGCCATGGAATTTTGGCACTGGCTTTTGTTGGATTGTGTGCTTGCAAGAAGCACTCAGCATGCTGTTACCACTTGGCTTAGATGTTCCTAATTGCTTAAAGCTGTTCCTGATCCATTGACTGTACTTCCCAGCCCCGCCTGTCTGCCTGTCATGGGTCCACATAGAGGGAGGCCCTCAGAAGTCTTGCATATTATACATGAAATGCTACTGGCTATTCATGTGTGATAAGTTAACTAAGGAACTGATTGATTTTATATTTGGCATCTCAAATGCTAATTTTCCTCTTTTTCTTTCAAGATCTCCTATAAAAGCACTGTTTTTCAGTTTTTGTTGTTGGTTTTTTTTTTTTTTTTTTTTGCTTGTTTTCAATTTTGTCTTTGCTAATTAAATAGCTTTTTTGAGTATTTGTATGTGATGCATTGACAATGCAGATTCACTAGTCAGTGAAGAACTTTCCTTTCAGATCAAATCAGTCATCTCAGCACACTGAAATTATTGTGGATTTCACTATTGTGACTTAGTCATCAGGTAGTCACAAGTATTTGTCTGACAAATCTACACTTTTTTTTTTTGAGAAATTTTCACAGAATGACATCAGTCACAAACACGTTCTTTGATTTTAACCTCTTGAAGTCTTGACTTTGTGAGGCTGAAATGGAATTGTAGAAAGCTCTTTGTGAAGAAATTACAAAGACTTAAATTGGTTATACTTTAAGACCTGGAGTCATGAATTAGGCACTTAATTATCTACCTGCACAAGCCCCAAAAACTTTAAGTGAAAATATGAATAAATGAAGTCATGGGTTAATAAAAATTTGAATAATTAACCTCTAAATTAACAGTGAGGTACCTAAATACATATGCATATGGGCATAATATTACTCTTTTATAAAACTTGTGTGATGTAAGGAATTCTCACACAAATTATGAAAGACAGAGGGAAAACAGATGAGGAAGGAGATAGGAAAACGGGGTAAGATTCACAAATACATTTGAGCATCCTTAAAGCAACTAGCAGTACTCTGAAAAACGTATACAGAAAAGAAAAAAAAAAGGCATAAAAAGGCAACTGTCTGTATAGAATAGTTCCATTTCCTTCCCTACAAAATTGTCATGACTACCTTTGTTGGTGTAGCCTGCTCAAGCAATTTTATAAGCTTCCTCATCATGGATTTTTCCCAGAAAAGGAAAGCTGAGGTTCTAACAAGACAAATAAGCCTGAAAGCATATATACTAGAAAAAAAAAAAAGTTAACCAATTCCAGTGAATTCAGTTGAGTAATTTTTTTTCTCTTTAGAAGAAGTTTCATTTATTTTACCATAAAATTAAGGGTAAGATGCAAAATAAAGTAATGCAGTAAACAAAGTTTCATAATCCTTCTTGTTCTCCACCAAATTTTACCAAATCCAAGCAAAATACATTGAAATAAAAGGAAGTTAATTTTCAAAACCAATAAAAGTTACTGATTCCTTTGTGGGGATATTATGTGAGCTTAAGATACATAACCTGCACTTACTGTAGACAATGGGAACGGCTGGACACAAAAGCAGGGAAAGAATTAGAAATCCCTGATGTACGAGAAAAAGAGAGGGCAGAGTAGTAAGAAGAGAAGTGTCAGGAGATGGGCTTGTTCCTAACGTCACAACTAATTCTGGATTACAATCTGTTATCTACAAATATGAAAAGATCTACAGATGATATATAGTGCATTTTACAAATCAACTGTTTGCTGACACTATTGAGTCAATCTTCCAGGAGGACTAGATGTCAGTGAAAGTAAAAGGCTGGGATAGAGAACTTCTGGTGAGGCATCAGACAAATACACAGCAACTTTTTCATCTTGCTGTTTCTAACAATGTGCATTGTTTAATTTGTCTGGAAAAGTGCTGACAGCCTATTTAGAAGAAAAATGTGTTTCCTTACAACAATTTTTATCCTGGATAACAATTATTATAATGGTTTTTAAGCATTGTTTATTGGATATTTAATGTTATTGCATATTGGAAATAAGAAAGTTGAGATCTAGATCTCTGCCTAAATTGCCCACAGGTAAAAGGAAACATTCAGCAATGTAGTTAAGTCTACCTAACATTAAACGTAGAAGTACCTCTTTTAACTAAAATGGGTCAAATTGGAGATTTAACATTCAGTTTGGATCGTAAATACTTTATGGAAATAGACACAAAGTTGGTGTCAAATACAATACAAAACTCACAAAGTCAATGTGTAATTGAGTAATCTATCCCAATATGGTACAGAAATGGTTAAAAACTATGCATATTTTAACATTTTGGGGATGTACACATAATTAAAATCACAGTCTTTTGAACCAGTCTCAGTCTCATGGTTATATGGAATAAGCTCCCTGAGAATCATAAAATAATGTACCCATCAGTTACACCTAGTATGCCAACACAATACAGAGAGATTACTTTTGTGGCATTACTCCAAAAGGTACTGCATCATGTAAGCTGCTCTTTGCAGAGTGCTCCAAGACTGTTAAAAGGATTTGATTAGATCTGAGGAAACTTTCACTACTTTAGAGTGTCTTTGTGGCATGCCAAAGCAAATGTGAAGAACAAGACTTCAGAGCTTCAAGGGTGGGAGAATATGCTCAAATTTTTTGAATGTTCCTATTGGAGCATTGGCACACTCACTCTAATTTTTCTACAACAAGGAACAGCTCAGCTATGAATAAGTATGTGGTTAATTCATCTGTTGAAAATTCTTCTGTGAATGTCAGACATTCCACAGTGACATCACTGAATAAGAGTTTCTGTACAGGTATTTCCAGGTTTGGTAGAAAAAACACACCTCACTAAGTAGTTAATGAACTGGGTGAGCTATCCACACTGAAAACACTCTCCTAATATCAAACACTTCAGAACACAAAAAAAAAAAAAAAAAAAAAAAAGATAATTTGTCTAATAAAAAATGAAATGGAGACAATTTGCAGGAAAGCAATAGGCTGCCATGTTCTTTTCACAGTTTTACAGATGAAATTTCTCTTGTAATTATTGCTTTGGTTAGCCTCATGATAGTTATCCCTATATTTGATTCTACCTTTTCAGAACTTTTGTTAGATGCCACAGAAATATCAGAATAAAGAAAATTGACAATTAGATATGGTATCTGACTCTCAATGTTGTAAATCATTGAGGGTCTCAGTCGTAAGGAATGTTATTATATCATTATAAGCAATAAATGTTAATGTCTCCTTATTATCTTAATTATGACTTAATAAATCTTATCTTTATTATATATTTTATTGAGGCATTAAAGAAAATTCTCTTTTCCTCTTAACTATATAATATTACTAATACTTTCTAAATATGGTATATTAGAGAAGTACAACCATAATGTAGTCCATTTATAGTCTCTTTATCAACTAAAGGTCTCTATCATTGATGAGAACCATCTCTAATATCACCTGCCAGCATTATTAAAAATGTGAAAGTATGAAGTTTTTACAAGGCTATAAGGGCAATCATGCCTTGTGAATGAATTAGAGCTAAAACTGGTGTTTGTTTTGTGTGTGTGTGTGTGTGTGTGTGTTTATTTTTCTCCTTCCAGTATTAAAATGTTTATAGTCTATTTCCCTAGCTCTGCAAGAACCATAGACAGTTCAGTTGTACAGACAGATGTTTGGCACATCTCTTTTACAGAAAGCTTAAAAAAACAATAACTGCAAGGTGAAAGTGACCTTTATCCAAGGAATATGAGGTAAATATTTCTTGAGAAACTCTGGACCTTTTCACGGGAGTAAAAACACATTTTGTGAAGTTTTTTTTTGTTTTTTTTTTTTTTTTTTTTGTTTGTTTGTTTTTAAATAATTTCTAAAAACAAGCCTGCTTTTCAGTTACACATCTAGGATGCTGCATAACAATGTGACAGGACGAGAGCTTAGAAATCAAGTTGCAGTTTCTTATTATAAAATAATCAGAAGAAAAATACTTTTCTTCTTCCAACTGAACTAAAAAAAAAACACAACAACAATGAAAAAATAATGCAGGAATTAAAATAATGCAGGAATTACTTAAATGCATGATTTACATATCAAAGGCTCAGAAGGAACTCTCAAGATTCATATCCTGGACAAAATAAGAATTTCTTACATGCTTATATGGATAACTAGCTTTTAAATACAACTACCTAGATGGAGATAAAAGAATAACATGACCAGTGCTATGAACATCAATATCCTTAATTTTTCATATGATGGCTAAAACCTAAGGCTTCCAGGGTAGACTCTTCAGTAAATGACCAGAAACTGTAACCTGTATATATGTGCCAACTTTCTTTAATTAGTTATGTGACAGTACAACTATAGACTCAAAAGAACAAAAGTCTAGACAGCTTGGATGTTATTACTATAGAACCTAGAAAAACCTGCTGCAGAATTCATTTAATCTTCCTGCAAAGATTTGAGGGATTGAGGAATTCCAGGGGCCCTTACTATAATATTCCATAACCCAGGCCCAATTCACAATATAGCTAGAGAAAGACATTTAGAGCCTGCCAGAATGAAACACTGTAAAAGCAATATATTGTGAATGCAGAATCTTGTACAAGTCAAAGTTTCCATAGAAATCAATGTCTTCTTGATTCTTTGAAACCTTATGGTTACAGTAGCATATATTCAGTTTGGTTAAGAAATAGGTTAATATGTTCAATTATAAATTTTAACCTTCAAAACATGGCTGTTCACAGAACAAACTCCACTGAACTCTTGGCCGAGAGATCTTATTATATGTATAAGATCTGCATATAAAGCATATGTACGTAACATACACATATATACAGAATACGTGACTGTTGCTTAATGCTGTACAGAAATACTCCCACAAGAGAAATAAGATGAAGTGTGTCTAAAGACCCGAGAAGGACATCCTATTTTCTGGATGAAACACCTGCAAATCTTTTACGTTGTTGCTTATCTTTGAAACCTCATCTATAGCTGTTCTTTAAAACTTAAATGTGTATTACACACAATATCAAATATTTTGTATATTTGATATACAAATCTGATCTGTAAAATTCCCTGAAGCTGATGCAACAATCAGCTTTCATGTCTTGAAAATTAACTTGAACTTCCCTGACTCTGCTTTTAAAAGTAAGGAAGGAAAACAGAAAACAATTTTTTTTTCCGCCATCCTGCATAAGATTGGTAATGCTATATTAAAAAAACAAACAAACAAACAAACAAACCCCAACAAATTACCATTTGAATGGAAACAGAGTTTGCTTTTTTGTTGTTGTTTATTTGTTTTGTTTTGCTTTTGTTTTTCTTTTTCTCCTAACACTGAAAGTTGGCCAGTTCTCTCATGTTGATAGCTAGAAGGATGCTTCTAAATATTTTTGCCTGGAAACTATTGCACTGTTTGTTCCATTTACATTGAACTTTTTTTTTTTGTCTGACTGACACTAAACATTTAGTTAGCCAATAGCAATTATCAAAGGTGACACATAACCAAGGAATCACTTTGGCTATGTCTACATAAGGTAGTAGTACAGCTCAACAGGATAGTGTAAGACAGATGATACTGTTAACGCCTCATTCATACCACATGTCTTCGGGGATTTTTATTTTTGGCTACCTTTCCC
Source organism: Aythya marila (assembly GCF_965140915.1). Classification (NCBI taxonomy): domain Eukaryota; kingdom Metazoa; phylum Chordata; class Aves; order Anseriformes; family Anatidae; genus Aythya; species Aythya marila. The sequence continues at coordinate 4,695,616 of NC_139049.1, forward strand.
ATTCTACTTTAGTTGTGCAGCAGTTTTGGTCAGCTAGTTAAAACTCTACCGATTCTACTACTGCTGCCCTCTACACAGAACACGCACACTGACAAGCGGCCTTTCTGCTCTTTTGCACTGGGGAATTACCATCCTTAGAAAAGTATGAAGTATGATTACTCATCTAAATGGACTGATAGGTTAAATCATTTTTTTGTCCAAGAATTATCACCACAACTTCAACTTCAAATGCTCACTCAGGTTATTAAAGGACTCTTATGTTATACATAAGTGTATGATTTTTTTTTTTCATGAGACCAGATTCAAAATCTACACTCTTTGTTAATAAGGACTACCACAAGGATTTGTTATTGCAAACTGTGTGTGGTTAAAACTTTTATTGGCTTTAAATCAGAGTTACATACATCAGGTTTTGGCTTGTTATTTGTAGCATAGTGCCAATACAATCATTGTATCAGTCTGACACCCAGGGAGTTTTTGAAAGACAGTCTCTCTAGGGAATTATCTGCATAACAACTGTGTTAGTTAGTAACAAAATACCTGTTGTATTGTTCACACCAACAGTGCTAAATGAAGAGTGACAAATCCTTAAAGCTGGCAAGGAATAAAAAGATCCCTGCTTTTTATTGACTATTTAAGCTAAAAACATATTTCAATGGACATAATTCAAAATCATTAAATTATTTTACTGGGTGCCATACACCAACTTTTTTTTTTTTTTTTTTGGAGGGGGGGATATATTTGTGTGCTACAGGTAGGTATTCTCTTCTTTACATGAGATAATTATGAACCATACTTCCTTGCACTATGCTTTTGAAAACATATGACATTAATTTCAAACAATGTGTAAAAGATTGAAGTATACTTCATCAGCCATATAAAAACAAGCATTCATAAATTAGTACCACTGATAGCAGGAGACCCACTTCAGTGAGCAAGTGCTTAGCAGGGTAAGTGAAGGCCTCATAATTTGGAAATTAGAAATGCTTTCTAGAAACTGAATTTTAACTGTTATTTTAAGACACATGCAGTTTACTCTTTGTTTCTCAAGCATTTGTATGCACCTGATGCCAATGCTTACTTACATCCAGTACCTTTTTTGTAACATCACATTGATTTCCATATTAACAGAGCATGATGAGCACCAGGGCAACTCATAAGCACTCACAACAGATGCCTCTTAGCTTTAGCACTAGTAGGCTAACTTACCAAGGAATATTAAGTTTGTTTCATATACTAAGTTAGAAAACTGGATAGTCATTTTTCATGGCCTGTTAGGTCATTATTCAGTTCCTTTTCCCCTTTCAGTGGTGATCTACCTGATCTCTGGACAGCTGGTATGCTTGGGATATTGAGCAAATGTCAATGAATGTGAATACAGCACAACTTTACATAGCACAAATAGAGAAACTACTGTACCCTGACACCAGGCAGGCGACTTCGTTTTGATACATAAATGTTTGATAAATACAATATGGGTATTATTTTCTGACCTGTAGATTTCAACAAGTTTGGCTTTGAAGATCAAAGCCTCAGTCTAACATCTTATATAAGAGAATAAAACCACGAAAACCAGTATGACTAAACTAGACAGAATAGAAAGAAGTTGCACCCTGTACTGGAGGTTTTTGCTCATGGTATTCTTAACTCTGAGATGAAAAAAATTAAATAAACCCATTTCCAAAATTTCGTGTGTGTAGGATAAGACATGTTGTTCTTTGTTGTTGTTTTCATGTGTTTGTTCATTGTCTGTTGTGGCTTCAAGATACAGCAGGGTTCACAACACAGAACTACCAAGCAGAGCCATGGAACCACCAGACATCATTGTTATCATGAATGTGATGAATGAAGCATTTAAGACAACTAGGAGACTTGAGCAGGAAACAAAATCCAGGGAAGAGCCCTAAGTGTTGGAAACTTTAGCAGCAGTGGCTAAAGGATGAATAAAGTCCTGTTGATAAAGCAGGAGGGCTATCTATGTAGAGCAGAAAAAAACTTGATGAGCTCAGAAAGAACTAGGCTGCATTGCAAGAAGTTGGAGGATGCATATAATTAAAACTCTATATGATATAGGAGTTTGTTCAACTTTTGAGGGACATTCCAATTGCATATTTTCAACACATACTTTTCTAGGTACATATGTTCACTGTTACTTGACTTGAATCTTTATAAATATGGGCCCTACAGTAAAATAATAACATGGGCCCTACAGTAAAACAGAAAGCAGAAATCTATCCCAACAGAACTGTAAGTTGCTGGTTTAAGAGACTTTGGACTAAATCTTAACCTCCAATTACAAGAACAACCTTACAAGAACGTCACTAGTTTCTCTGGGTAACAAAGCAGAAAAGGGGCACAATTATGTATGTAAGGAAATTAATCATTGAAGGAATCTGGAAATCTACAGTGATGGAAATGGTGGAAATGTTGCTGTTCTCAGTGCTGAATGTCAAGATTCAGCCTGTAAACTGGCATTAGACAGCTGTGCTATTTATGTTGTGAGTCCAAAACCATCTTTCTTCTCAGTGGGTCTTAGATGGAACTGAAGGACTGATTTGTCAAGTCTGCAAAGATTACAATTAAAAATTTAACAGTGGATCACTGGCTTCTTTTTTTCTAATCCTTGCACATATTTTGATTTTTTTTCCCCAAATATACATGTTATGGCACATGGTCTCTGACCCAAGAAAGAAATACAAATGAAAATTTCAAGTAATTATCACAAGTGGAGACCAAAAATGCTTGCTCCACACCAGATCAGGCAGCTGTAGAATTCATCTTCAAAGGGAAAATAATGTTCCTATGATGTGCAAACTTTACTGTTGACTCCAGATAAATTAGGCTGTCAATACCAAATGTGTTTCATACTGTTTGACCCATTAAGACATCCCAGAAATTCTCCTACTCAGAAATGTTCATGTTTTGTCACATCCAGGAAAATTCAAGGAAACAATGCCACAGTGTTACACTCACAGTTCTTATTTCTCCCTTGATACATATACAGCTTCTCAAGCATATACACTCCTTAAAGCCAGGATTGCATCTGTGTGTTTATAGAACACAGATGTCCTGTATGTGAAGTTAACTACTGATCTATATTTTCTTATTGTTCAGTTCTAATTTACCCTTGATAGTTTTGACTGTTGCATAATAATATTATAACAGAAACTTGATACTGTAGGTTTAGAGAAGTTTCATTATTAGCCTGCAAAAATAATCATTGACATAAGAATTCTACCTAAAAAGGCCTCATGATTGGCAGTCACATACTTCCTTAGAGGCATTTTACCCTTCCTATATGTACTTCTTGGCCAGTAAATGATGGAAACATATATGTCCTGGTTGCCAAAGTATGTTCCAGTTACTGGAAAGATTAATAAGTGGGATAAACAATATAAGAGATTCACATCACACAGAAAGCTTTCCAGGTCCTTCCACCCCTCTCCCAAATGCTGTTAGAATGCACGAATATCTGTAACTACTTCAGAGAGACAGAACTAAAATAGTATCATCTCATAGTATCATACTACTCAATACTACTCAACTTTGCCAGATTAAGTCTCCTAAATACCTCAGGTATCTCAATACCAGGCAGAAAGACAATAAAATAAACTCATTCCAGATACAACTTGATCTAAAGAACAGAAAAATGCATCATATTTTCCAACAAGACAGACACTTTGTTTAATTCTCTTTCATTTCAGCCTATCCTAACAGGTTCTAAAAAAAACAGTTTCTATGTTATACCAACTTTGCCATTCAAAGTTTATTCTAACCCGCATTAACTAATCTGCAAAAATAAATTACTCAATTCCATTTGTTCCATATTGATTTTTACCTCAAAAACTTCTTCGTCCAGAATCCTGGTTCCAAAGACAGTAATACCATTGGTGTCCACAATGGTTTTGTCACTTCTTTCCAGAGGTTTTGTAGTTTTTTTGTTACAGTCAATGATCATTGTAACACTTTTCTTCTCCACACTAATGGCTACTCGATGCCACCTAGTAAAACATAATTCTTCTTTAATTTCTGTTTTTAAGAGTAGGCCAAAATGTTTATTGCAGGCTGTGCAAAGTCACAGACAACATTTTAAATGTCTCAATTTTTTCCTTCATACATGCACAAATGTATAGTGTTTTGTCCTTTGTACTAAGGAATCTGATCCAGCACCCATTGTACAAATACTATATTAGATGAAATTCATGCTGACCTTCCCTGAAGCTTTACCCAGGGAATGTTAGTAAACTCATATTAGAGCTGTGTGCACTGTTTACATTTTATTAGATTAGACTGAATGATCTGTCAGCAGATTTTTTTTAAATGAAATTTTGTTTTTCCAAATTACTTAAGAAATTATTCATGCAAGTAAATGTGTTTCACACAGAGCAGATAATTCTTTGCTATATTTTACTATTTGTTCTTGGTGATTGATCACAAAAAAATTATGACATCCTTTTGCCTGTTTGAATGCTTCCCATAGCTATAGAGATTTTTCAAAGATGTACAACAGTTCCAACATAGATGCATTTTCAGATACAGATACTTAGAAATGCTTGCTGATATTCCTGCAACCATGGTTCCATCTACATAAATACTCACCAAAAAAGTGAATGAAGCATTTCAGAGCACTGACAAATTTATTGTAATGGCATTTTAGATTTTACTAATTTATTTATTTGTAAACAATTTGATAAACTGCACTCTGTCCTTTATGGTACTTCATTATAATGACAGAACATATTAATTAGTGAATCTCTCTGCTACAACAATTTAAATATCTAAGAGCAAGAACAAGACACTTTCTAATCTAACACAAGCAAAAACTGAAAGCATCTTCGATAGCTCAGGGCAAAAAGTGTAAAAGTATGCCATAGTGGTGACTGGCAAGGAAAAGGCTAGAATCAAACCATTTTAACTGGCTTTTGTTGTCACTAAGTTTTGTCTGAATCAGAGAGACAACTTAGACAAAGAGCGGCTGTATATCAAATGGAACACCTCAAAGCTAATAGAATCTGACTGCTAAAGAGTATCACTGAGCCAGAACTCTAATTCCATGTTTTCTCTGGAACACGGTTAAACATTATCATTATAAAAGCAAACTGTCCATGCATCCTCAGGCAGATTACACTGTTTACACTTTTTTTTAATATATTTCATTTTGAGATGAAGATTGTTGCCCTAGAATCATAAAAGAGCCAAATCAGTAGAAAATTGTCAGTCCATCTTTTGAAGGCTTGCAGAGGCTGAGAATGTGAAAACATAGCTCATTCCATAGATATGATTGACTCCAGTTGATTTAGAAGTTGTATAGTCTCACTGAAGGAAATTGTACCAAGAGAAATTGATTTTGATTTTTTAATTTTATCATACTCCCAATATTTTGGGTGAAATTATGAGAGCCACATTCAGGTTTCATGGTATAATTCCATCCTGTTGCAACACATGGGCTAGAAGACAATTACTTTTTTTTTTTTTTATCCTTTATTGAGTTACAAATGTATTTAATTGTTGCTGAATTTACTTGCTCTCTCTTCTCTACCAATTTATTAAACTGAAAGCTTTAATAAAATTTCATTCCATGCATCTCTAAAGATTGTAGCAGCTCTTCTTGGACTGCAGCACAATAAATAAAAAACCTTTGAAAGGACATGTGTCTCTTGAAAAGCAACAATAATGGATGTGAAAAGCACTAGATTGACATTCACAGAGAACAATTGCTTGTCTACAAAGGCAAGTTAGGGGACAAAAAATTAGCAACTGTATTTAAAATGCAATATGTGTTGGAGAGTTATTCCCTTCAATAAGAATGAAGTATGAATCCTCGCAGCACTTCAAATTAATTATTAATCTTATTCTTTCCCAATATCCTTACATATAGGTATCGTGAATGATCTTATTTATCCACTGTTTTGGTTAAGGAAAGGATAAACATACTGTCTTGTCAATTTATCTCCAGTCATTTATTTATCACCTTTAAATGTAGAAGAGTGTCTTTCAAGTTAGACTATTATTTCAGTCTTTTTGAAAACAGTTTCTTTTTATCTTGCACAGAATGAGTCTTCATGTATTTAGTTTTGGTGGGTTTAACTTCTATGACTATTTCCTCACTCAGATTTACAGAAATAGCAAATAAGAAAGGTGGTTTGACTATATCTGTAGCTCTATACTCATTTTCAAGCTGGAACTGTGTTCTGCTGCAAAGATCCCCTGATTTTGCACCACAGCAGTCCAGCTAGCTGGAAACTGTTAATTATTTATTCAATTATTTACAACATCTGCTTGTAAAGACAATAATCATCTATACAGTGGTCTGTAACTTCATTTTACATCTTAAAATTTTACACTTACTTGCCATCAGCAATGTTGACTGTTCTGAAAAGAGGATAGTCTTCCGGGGCAGGTTTTCCATTTTGGTCTTCGAAAAGGAAGACAGGGGATCTACCAACTTCAACACCTACTTGCTGAATTCCTTGTTCATTGTAGACAGACAGAAGGAAGGACTGGATACCCTTTTTAGGTTTTACTGTCATTAATATTGAAAAATCTTCTGGGAAATCTCCACCTGTAAACAAAATGACAGATACAGTTACAAATTCAGAAGAGGTTAAACTATCCTATGAAGGCTTCAATTTGCCTATAGGTATAGAGGATCCTGCATACAAACTGGTTTTTGGTTTTCTTTTATTTGACAAAATGAACATGTATGAAATTACACTAGGAAAAATTTTGCTTTTTTTTTTTTTTTTTTCCTCTTTCTTGCTTTAACTCCCCAAATATATACCTTAAGGGTTCTTAAAAGCATGATTTGTAAAAGTACTGTGAATTTGTGTAGTACTGATTAAATATATAGAATAAACATGCAAGTTTCAATTGCACTATTTTTTTCTATTCAACTTTTTAGCAATTCTAATTTAAAAAATGTGCACTATAAATTCATTCTGCAAAACAAGTATACATTTGAGTTTACAGCAAATATTTTCCCAGGCACTTCATCTCCCTTGACAGTCACTTGGTTGTTTGTTTTTTTTTTTTTTTTTTTTTTTTTTTTCCCCCCTCACAATATATATTTGTATCTTTCTGCAGTGATATTGTACATAACACTGAAAAAAATACATGACCAGTCTTACATACTTAGCATTCTTAATTAATAGGAGCTTTAGGCATAAGCAAAGAACATTTCATTTTCATTTATTCCCTGATGCTTGCTCTTTGAAGTAGAGATTATATGTAAATCATTGTTTCAACCTTTATAACTAAAAATAAACAAAATTAGAAGTGGATACAGCTTATTTATAGAGGAAGACCTGAGGTCTGTACTCAGTATTACTCTTGTTGAATCTAGTGGTAAATCTGCATTTCATTTGAAGTGAAAGTTTACTAGGCTTAATAACAACAAATGATGTGTAAGATTGAAATTGTAAGCCAGAACATACACTGGATGCGTGTAGCCTCAGCTACAATTTGACTTGCAAGAAATAAAAGGATTACAATCTAATCATAGTGATGGTAATGAATATAACTGCAACTTTGTGTGCATGAGTGGGTAAAATGTTCTTAAACATTTTAATACAATAATAGAGCAAATTTTAATACAATAATATGAAATATATTTTTGTGATGAATAAAACCATGAAAGACATCATCTTAAAGCTTATTTAGGAATTCCTTCTAATGATGGAAAAAAATACAAGATTATTTCCAAGACAGGTGTTGTGAGAAAAGTCTTTCAAGATTCTGCATAGTTTTCAATAAAGACAAGCTCCCAATGGCATTAACTCTTTAGTTACAATATGAAAAAAAATAATGCATAAAATATTCATTGCATTTTAAATTACATACTACGCTTCTAAAACTGAAAATTCCTAGTCTTACACTTATATTGTCTGCTGCATTGTTATTTTTAAATGATCTTTATAACTTTTTTGTAGAAGGTTGTTGAACACTGTAGTAACGATGACCAGTTTAGGGCTTGTTTTGAGATTTTCTTTTGAAAGGATAAAAGCTCAGTAAACAGGGAGAATTTCATTGACTCTGATGAGCTTTCAGTCAAGTTTTTACTGACGATGAAGCAAAACTGCTGGCTTTACAGATTAAATTAAACTGTATGTTATGCCTTTTAAATGACAGAGTAAAGAGATGACAGCAAAATGAGGAAAAGAAAGAGAAGATAACTGTGAACAAAGGCCAAAAAATTATTTGAAAAGCACTGAATACTTGCCCTGTCTGCACTGTTAATCTGAAAGATCTATTGAAAATGCTTACAGTGGGTGACATACATCTACTCTGAGCCTGTGCTCCTTGATCAGATAATATCTTATGAAAAAAAAAAAACAGCTTTCTCAGATAGGTGACTGATGATGAGTTGTGTACCTTGGTTCAGTACTTGCTGTTATCACTACAATGGCATAATATTTCCAAATTTCTTACACATACATGCAATAAGTAAGTTTCCTCCATACACTGTTGATTGAAAAAGTCAAAAAATGAATGACTTTCTAACAGAAATGTGTATAAATGTTTACATATTGTAACATATATATAGCTCTATATATAGACACTTAGCGTCCAAGAGCTATTAAAAAAGCAAGCGTTTCAGGATTTTTTTATACTCTTATTATTATTTTCCTCTACAGTTTGGGTCAAATGACAAGAGTGACAGCAAAATAATGGAATAAATCTTTCTTTAACATCCAGTTAATCTTTCCCAAAATGTGATTATTTCATTTTAGAGAAATTTGAGAGAAGATGGAATCACATTACTTGATATCCTCAACTAGCCTTGTTTAGTCCCCCAAATACCCAGAAACTCTTAGGTAATTCTTAACAGATGGTAGTTCTGGGAACAATTTTGCAATGGCCAACCACAACTCATTTCTAGCACTATACCATTGGTCCAGAAAGTACTGCTTTTAAATGGACTACTGAAACTGAAGGAAACATGCCAAAGCCACCAAATAAACTTTCTTTCAGATAGAATCATGAAATAACAGGTAATATGACTTACAGACTAGTTCTGGCATTGGTGCAGAATTTGATGAAGAGCTTTATAATTGAAATCAATAAAAATGGCTTTATCCAGTGGATTAAGAGAACATCCTGTCATTCGTATGCAGGCCCACTTTTAGGGATAACAGAGGTGCTTTGTGGTACTTATGACAGACTACATGCTGTGCTTTAGATACTGTAGCACAGGCAGTAAGATAATTCACCAAAGTAATAGCTTTCTGACAATCTTACCTGGGTACAGCTGCTTTGTTGGGGCACTGAGCTGTGCAGTTTTTGAAACTCTGTAGGCAACATCTGATCCTTTTGAATCCCTTCTGTTTGTGCAAAATCCTGTTGTTCTTGATACTCCTTCTGGCATATTGTGAAATTCTAATGCTTTCAGTACATCAACTGGTTCAGCTGACAAAGAAAAAAAAAAAAAAAAGAATTACTCATCTTGCATCTTCTCACATTTCTACAATATGCAGAGTCTAGGAAGAAAATGAATTTCATTGCAAAAGTGTATGTGTAACCATAAGAGTAGTTGCATAGTTGCATCTTGGTTTGATTTATTGCAGGCTACTCCTAAACCAGAATATTGTTTTAGCAGGATTACTCATTTCTAAATATGTAAGAATTCTTCTCATCTAATGTAAATGCTATGGTCAGATTTTTGAATGCTCTTTGAAAATCACAGTTGCACAAATGGAAGGAAACTTGGTGACTGGATCTTACAACAGATTCTTTTACTGAGTGACTTACAAAAAGTGTAATTGATTTAAAAAGTTAGCACAAAAGTTTCAGAAGCATTCAACTACTAGCAATCTGCTATCAGAAACTACTATTGCTAACATTAGAATGTATTCTGATTACATATGACTCCTTTCTCAACAGAAAGTGATAAGGAAGAAACTAACTGCTTTTCTCTTCCAGTTAGAGAAAGAAAAAGTTACCTTATTTGCCTGCAAGAAGTGAATGGACTGGATCATAGACTGGTCCAAGTTTGGGGAATTACTTCCCTTCCACCTTCAGTAGCACCAGAAAAGGGATGTAGTTAGAAGAATCAGAGTTTATTTGACAAGCAGATATGCAGAGGGAAGGTTTTTAATGTCTAAAGAAAGTACGTTAGTGGGATGGCTGATTTCTTCTAGTATTCTAATATCTGATGAGCCACTCATCAGATCTCTACTTAGGAATTTAGTAAAAGAAAGACCTGTGCTACCTAGCTAGCCCTTAAAGAGACATGATAGTTTTTGTTTATCTTCAAACCTCTATTTTACTAACACAGTGAAGTAGAGTGTGTTACTCAGAGTCACCTTGTGCTCTTAAGCAGCCTTTCATGCCATCCTACAATTTTTTGTGATGAACAAACCTGATTCGATAAAAGTACAAAATGTAAGTAGTAGTTACTAAACATTCCAACACAAATAAATTGGATAGCCTGTATTATTTTAGCTCATAAGAGTGATTAAACATGGAACTGTGGAAAATTCAAGTTGGAAGGGACCTCATGACATCATCTAGTCCAACTTTCTATTCAAAGCAGGACTAGGACTTTTCTGCAGCTTTCATGTTGGCAAACTCAGAATGACTCTATTTGGAAAGAAAGTCTTACATGACTTTTGCTTTTAAAGCTGAGTAATATATATCAGAAATCTGACCTTTCTTCATATCTATGAAATGCACTGTTGCAATTAACTATAGCTAATTTATTCTCTACTATTATTAACTTTGTAGGTCAGCAAATACCAACTTAAGGCCCAAAAATGGTTGTGAATATTCAATTATTTTGATGATTATTTGCAGACAACAAATAAAAGAGTATGAAAACATAGGCAAAGTGATAGTCTGATTACGGATACATCAGTATCTATTTCTTGACAACTTGTACAGTTCTGGCCAGTGTTGATGTGTTGGCTTTTTCCTCACTGTAGCATCTCTGAAATCATTGCACTATGTGCTGTATCAATAACAAGTAAGAACAAATTTAAGTTTAATTAGCTCAACCTATTTTTCTCCTGGTATTGCCAAATATGATGAAGTCCACTTTGTAGTTAAACCTAACTGAATAACACTAAAAGTGTATTCTTTAAACACAAAATCTGAGGTTTTATTAATCTGCCTAGAATGACATAACTAGACATAACTTCTTCTGTTTTAAAATATAATCACAAATAATACTTGTGAGCTTTTTTTTTTTTTTAATAATTCAACAGCTTGTTTCCATTTTTCATCAGATCATGCTATCAAATACAAATGAGGTTTATTACAAGCTAATACATTTTGAAAGAATGATATAGTATACACCTGCATTAACTCAGTTACTTAAGATCCGTATATCCTACAAATTCAGTATATTCACACATTTCAAAAGTAAAGTTTCAGGAGTGTGCAAATTCAGAAGCACTAGCCTTACCTCTCTGTTAAGTACTGTCTGAAAAATTGTGAAGAATATAACGTATTCTCTACAGGTATACCACACAATTCTGAAGTTCCTACCATGCTGAAGAAATTGCCACATGGTTTTCTGGTAACTGTGGCTATTTTTGCAGTACCTATAATAATTTGAACCAGTAAAGTAATGTAGAACCAGTCACGGGAAATATCAGTAAAAATTCCAAGTCGCTGTATAAGTCAACCACTGGTACATTCCTTTTTTCCTTTGCTCTTTCTGTAATTTGTACCAGATTCTTTTTCTTCATTATTTTTTTAGAATAATGGCTGTTCCTTGCCTGGCTGACTGGAAGGGTATTCACCCTTGAACAAGACTATTCATTACTCCACACTAGTTCTGCTGCTAAGAAGTCTTCCAGTCAAGAAACAGAATAATAATAGAAAAGAGCAATCTTCAAACCACAAATTCCAAATAACAAAAATGAACATTTGTTAAGAGTCTGTAGGTGACATTTATTTCCACAAACCGCGAGTCAAGAAATACTAATAGCAAAAGCACGAGTCAGTTCACCATCATTTCTAAATAGAATAGACAAGGCATATAAAGCTAAACAAAAAAGATAATCAGTCTGTCTCAAATAATAACCTACACAACAGGATTTCTGAGTTTGTGCTCCTTCCTCCTAAGTGTTTTTGCATCATTCTTGTGTGTGCTATTATCTATCCTTGGCTTGAGGCTCATCAGATATGGTGCAACCAGCCCCATATTTCAGGTGGGAGGCTGCAGGCCAAGCTGCCACAATTTTGGGCTTCTTCAGATGCATCCTCTTTCCTAGGAGAAATTTTGATGGTGAATTTCAGTTTTTTTCTGCATTTTCTGAAATTATGGCAACCTAGCTGGTACAGCCCTGACCAGGTTGGCATGACATTAGTCTCAAGATTCATGATAAGCCCACTGTGCATGTTCAGATCATCTGCACAGTGCTTCTACAGAATACACCAGACACAGCTACTCTTAATATGCCCCAAAGCTCACACACATGTAGGAATCCAGTCAGAATAAAGAGGTCTTGAAAAACAGTAGAGCTTAGATCCTACTGTTCAGAGGCAACCTATTTGAAGTGTAAAGGAAGATGAGAAAACTTCACACAGCCAACAACTGGCCTGTTTAGAAGACCAGCGTAAAGAGATAAGAAGACAACTCACACAGTCAAGGAGAACATAGGCTAGAAGCTCTCAAGTGAGACTGGGAGTTCTCTCTGCCAGTTTCTGGAGGTTCTGCAGTGCTCAGCGTCACTGTAACCCGGGAGCTTCAGCTCTTCCTGGGAACCGCCTCTTCTCAAGCATTCTTCTCCCACACAGTTTATTGGAATGGTAAGAAACAGCCAGAAACAGCACCAATGCTAAGGCCATGCAACTTGCCTACTTGCATGATGCACAAATTAGGGTTATAGTTTGTATTTATAAGGGGCACTGTTAATTTAACCTAGATATTGACAGATATAGGGCCTCTCACAAGAACTTCCTCACAGTGCACAACACAGTTTACCTAGATTACTCCCTAGTCTAATGTCCCTGGATAGTTTTTTCAGAAGAGGAGTAAAGAAAATTGAAAATTAATGATATACAATGTAATACTTTTTCATCCATTTTGTACTAAGATTTGAGATAGCAAAGAAATAACCCACAGATAAACATTATTTAAAAAGCTCTGTTCCCCAGTCTTTGGACTACAGTCAATTCTCCCTGTGAATCCTAGATATCAGTTTTGTAAAACAGACTGTGCATGCCATAGTAAGTTTTCCAAAATGCAAAATCCAGACACTGAAAGTCATTCTCTTCATGCAGGTGTTCATGGCCACGCTGAACTGATGCCTGAAGCCTGTCTCCTTGAGACACACCAACCAACCCCCCAGGATCAGACTGAAATCAAAAAGTGAGCTGCTGTTCTGCTCTGTTTCCATGATGGATAACCAACTGCAAGAGATTATTTTTCACATTAAATATCATAGTACGGAGCTCCACAGCTTACGTTTTTGATTCAAAAAACAGAGTTCAAACAGAGTGGCAGTGAAAGCTGCACATCTAACAGACTATGCAGTAGTAGCCAGAGAAAAAGAGTTTAAAAGTGCCTGAGCTTTTTGCAATGACAAAGGAGAATACTTTAAAAAAATCAGTCTTAGAAGGCAGAAGCATGTGAGATAGGATCCTGCATGTACGAGCATCTTTCAGTATGCCAACTATGCCAAACTGTTAATCAGATAGCTCCAGTGTAAGTTCCTGCTTTTCAAAAAAAAAAAAAAAAAAAAAAAAAAGTACAAAAGAAAAGAAGTACAAAAGAAAACTACAAGAAAAATCTAGTTGTGTAATACCTCAAGACCTGAAATAACTTACAACTTGCAATATTTCAATTTGTAGAGCAAAATTCTGGTCTCATTACTGTGGCATAAATACTAAGTACATCTATTCACTCAATGAAGTTTTCAGTTATAATGGTATGGATGAGAACCTTTGATCCCACATATTTCATATTAAATATAAAACACTAGCCATATTTAATCATCCTTTGCTCCCCTCCCCATCTCTCATGCACAAGGTTCCTATTTTACCTCATATGGAAGAAAAACACAGCAAGACAATGCTAGATTGACAAAAACATAAGAACTTCTAAGACAATTTAAATGGTACCAAAATATGTGTAAGAGCATTTTAAGAAGAAGAAAAATCCACCTCTGACAGCATCTCTCTGCTGGAAATAAAGGAAAACAGTAAATAATACCAAGAGCACAGTAATTTTATTCTGATCTGGTCCTGCCAAATGAATAAGGAATATCCAGAAATCAATGAAAGTAAGTAGTTATAAACTGAATCCTAGATCACACTTTTACACTGCAAGGTCAAAACAGATTTTCAAGGTGAATTACATGAGGAAAACCTCATGTGTTTTCCATGCTTTTGAAGAGGAGGAAAATGTACATAAAACCTGACTTCCAGTTCTGGTTAGCACTTCCAAACCTAGACTTCCTATACATACAATGACACATTTATTTTAAAGCCTATGGCAGAGCATTATCTTCAATGCTTCAATAATAAAAATAGTCATCATAGACTCAAAAGAGTGCTTGTAAAAATCTAGACTACATTTTGATCATATATTCACAGTTAAAAATATGGTTCTCATTTCATTCCATTCCACAACCTCTAAATGGAAATAAAAACTACAATATATCATCCCTATTAATCTTAGCTGGTATTTATTCAATAACATGGCTCTCCCTTTCTTTTGGTGGAAACTGCTTGTTGAGAAGGTTCCCGGATAATAACAATGCAGATTATGACATTAGGGGAATGAAGGACTGAGAAGCTGTACATCAATGCAGACTGAACTCCTTTGGATACACATTCTGTGTTGATGATGTTTATTCAAGATGTCACATCAAGCCTCCTTCTGTAAGGGATGACCTTAGTTTTCAGTATAAATGCTTAGCGCATCCACAGCTCACTATGATAACAATTCTTGTAGGAGACCACATATGCCTCCTATGTGCCACATGTGCCAAAGGATACATGTTGCAAAACAGGGACAAGTCGTGTCAGTCAAGAGAATTTGCCTTGGCGAATCTGGATCGTAATGCTTGGATTTTTAAACTCAAGGGCAGATCGTAATGAGTGGTGTTTAATCATATCTTCTTAGTGTATAAAGTATGTGTTCACTCTGTAATGAGATCATGGTGATAGGCAATAAAATTTCTTGGGTTTGCTCCAGCAGCCACCATTCAAATTCTACATTATTATAAAACCCATCTGACCCTTCAAAGGCAAACTGTACAGAACACACAAAAAAAAGATGTATCAAAAGTGCATCTAGCACTTTTGGTAGCAGAAGTGTCTCTGGAATTACACCAGCAGCAGCTACTTTGGATAAAAGGGTAACATCTATACAACATACTACCTTTCTAGGTAATAGGAACAATCATGTTGTAGGGTTTATTATTTTAATGCCTTTGCAGTTATAAAAGTGTTTTGATTTACAACAGACCTTTTTTTTTTGTTTTGTTTTGTTATAATTTTCAGCTACTGACCAACTGCAATAACGATCCAAAAACAAAATAAGTTTTCATATAGGGTTACTCAAATCATATACAAATATAATAAATATATTAATACAATATATAAATCTATTGAATGACATGAATGCAAATGATGGGTATGTAAAAGTTAGGCTATTAACACGCACTGCAAATAGAGCTGTAGTGGTTCACATAAGTAAAACATTCTCTCCCAAATCATGTGCAAATCAAAGCAACTCACTTGTTGGTATCAATTTACTCTTTAGCATATGAAACGCTTCAGCTCCTGTTTCTTACCATGCTTATCAGCTTTCGCTCACAGCATCTTACTAGTAATTTTAGTCTGTTGCTGTCAACTAATTTGTGACAAATTCTGTGTTGGAATAATTTCATTGATAGCAGATGACCTGGACACTCTATTACTAGATTTTTTTATTTGCAGAAAAACAAATTCTCAGCATACTTATATAATGCTTCTGCAGAAATTCTTTCTGACCTATATAGGTTAGTTGGTTATCAGAAAGATTTCTAACTTTCTAATGATCCTTTCCTACATAAAGCTCTATTGAGAAGCCATTTATAGGTCAGTTCCATGAACCACTCCGATTTCTCACTTAGTATTTCATGTCTTAAATCTTATGAGATCAAACATTTATAGTGATCCTACCACAGATGCATGCAGTGGTCCTCAGCAGATTTGGAATACATGTAGATTGAAAGATGTAATTCATTGAATTGAGAGCTGTTTTTCTGAGTTAATTTAATTATTTCTTCAGAAATAACCAAGAAAGTCAGAATGGACAGCTAATTAACTCTGTAACCAAGTTCCACATCTGGAGTTGTCCTCAATTCTAAACAGAATGGGCTGCAAAACTACTTGGGGGCTTCAGTCAGGACTGAATATAGCCCTGAACCTTTCTAGATAGGCTATACCAAATAAGACATCTGTTCTTTGCCCATGAACAGTACAGAAAGTCATTTTTTAGCTGCAGTTAAAGGTGTTGGTGACTTTTAGGCTGAACTGTTTGAGAGACTTTTCTTCACGATATGATATGCAGAGGAAAACAATCAGCTCAGGTACTTTCAGAAGGAAGGACTTAGCCATCAGGCCTAAAAGAGAAATGCTCCGGGACTGACAGGAAAGTGACTGTTGTGGCAATTTCAGGCTACACAATTCATTCCCATAAGAAATTGTTCAGGGGATCAATCATTTAGACTAAAGAAAAAATGTATTTCTGTTTGAGTGCCTAATGAAGCATAGAAGTTGAAATACTATTATTTTTAAATTTTGATTGGGTAACTCCTGGGTTTAAAACTCTTAATTTTATAGCCCAGGCATAATGACCCTTCCCTATTTAAAGGTTATATTCACCTATATTTACAAGATACTCCCAAATGCATGCTGGTGGACATACTGTTTGCTTTATTTCCATTTAAAATAGTCTTTACTTCACGTAGATAAGTCTTAGCAATCTGAGTGTGCAAGAGCTTGCTATGCTTTTAATAGCTTCAATAACGGTGGCTTTTCCTTTTTCATATGTAATAAGCAGTATTGATTTTCCCTCTAAGTTATCATTATTCTTCACCAATGCCCTTCTTCTGATTAATGTGAAAGTGAAAATATATCTGTGATTGCCCCAGAATTACAATCAGTAACTCATAACAGGTGAGATACAACCCTGGCATAGAAAAGAGCTTAATTTGCCCCAGTCAAAGAACTTTACATGATAAATTAGTAAGACTAACGTTTCTAAATTACTATTACTCTACTTCATATTTTTCCATGGAAATACGTTTCATTCTGCCAGCAATCTGTTCCAATGGAACCACTGCAAAACGAGGAGTGTTGAAACATTCATCTTCCATTCTAAATGGAGTGTGTTTTTAAATTTAGTCCAGTTTTATTTTACTATGAGAAAGCATTTAAAAAGTAGCAGCTATTATACCCTGGTAGGCTAACATACATGTATGCATATTTGGTGGGTACTGATGAAGGGCCTTCTTGTATTTGTGGGCAAGACTTCCAAAATAGGTTAATTTATGGTTAGATTTCTAGGTGTATATTTAGGAATTTAAATAGAAGGTACTGGCTGCTCCTCAGTGTTTTGAAACCATGTTGCCTATTAAAGGCATAATAGCCTACAGTTAGTGATTTTTCTTAAAATTTTGTATCTTCATAACTCTAAGTGTTCATTCTAAGGACTCTCCATGCATTATATATAGTCAAAATTAAAATTACTATGATGATGGTTTCTAACTTACACTCATTAGGAGGCTAATAGCTTAAATAATGTAAGAGCTGAAAGTATTTTTATGAACAAGAAAAAAAGTCATATGAAGGGGTGGCCAGTAATCAGTTTCTGCTGCTGACCTCTCAGAACAGAGCTGACAGGCTAGAAAAAAGGAGAAACATTTTTCTTTTAAAAACATTCTTAAATACAGACTGTGTCAAAGTTCTTCTACATAGTAGTTGTTTGTTCGTTTTAAGCTACCATTTGTCAAGCTGTTTCAACAGTTATCTTTCTGTGAAACCTGATAACTTTCCTCTGTTCATGTTCCTTTTCCCTAATTATTAGGCCAGTTTCTGATTCTGACAACAACAGCAAGCAGGTTCGTTTACCAGGTAGACCTAAGTTTACTAGAACATAGGGAACAAGAACTATTGCCGTGTTCCCAGAAGGTCAACACACAAGTCTTCATTAGCAGTGTTAGAATCTGGATTTGCTGAACTGTTAGGCTTTTGATCTTTAGGACACAGTGCAAGACCCGTCTATTACTAGAAATTTGCACCATTACTAATACAGTGGGAATATTTTCATTCTTGTTCTTACCACTGCACATTTTAGTTATTGTCATTGTGGGCAGTTGTGGTGGGATAATTTTTAAAAACAGAGATAGAGGTAATTATTTTCTGTACTTATTTACTGTGTTCTTCGTTTGTTATTCACTAATATAGGAATAAATGTCAAAAAGCAGGAATTCAAATGCACATTATGTGCAAGATGCTTCAATGAGCTCCCCAGTTCTTAGAAGAAATGGATGCTATTGCCTTCTCACCACAGGCTCTAGTCTGTCTATCCCAAGCAATGATTCCTTGCAGTCCTGTCATCCAGGCACCAGAGGATCAGAAACTCTTCAGCCCTTAGCATTTCCTACCAGCTAGCTCTGGACAGATCTGTACTTCTTCAGTGCTTTTAGGATTGTCAGTTTGAGAGCTGCCTATCTCCTTGCCCACTGCTGAGAGCCCAGAACAGAACAGCAGAACAAGACTGCATTCTGGGAACGAGCACCAAAAGCATCAGATCTGCAGTGCCCAGTGTCAATACTTTTAATTGGCATTAACCAAAGGACTTTACAAAACTACATATTATGTTTTGTGGACTACAAATGTGGGACACAGAGCATCTTCTAAGTATAAACATGAAGCTTCCTGAAGTAATTACATAGTGCTCGTGAAAATCAAGCTTCCACCCTGTCTGCCCCTTAGATAGCCAAATAAAAATTTGTGAGATTAACTGAATGTATATTGCCCATATGTATTCTTCTAGAGACATATTTTCCAATGAAAGGCTGTTTTACATATTAAAAGCTTTCTTGCATGTTATCTTTAAAATGAATCATTTAATTGGGATTTTGGCTGGTGGTATATTTAGAGGAAGGTGCTTTCATACTGAGTGCCTACAAGAACTAGAGATTATCCAGATGCATACAGGAATGCTTTACATGGCCTATAATTGAGTGTTTTGCCAACAGAGGGCTTGTGCAAAACTGCTCAGAACTTCTGCATCCACATCAGTTATTTGGAAAGTTTTCATTCTCTTCCTATACTGCAAGCATATTAAATGCATATTAGCCTTTCAAAGAAAATAAAAGCAGAGTATGCATACGTGGGACTTATTTTTGATACTCACCAACTCATTATCTCTCCTTTTAAAGACCAATCTACAATACTCCTACAATAAATAAATAAGCAAACCCCAAATTAAGACTATTGGGAAACTTGCCTACATACCTTCAATGAGGTTAACCTGCAGGCTTACTTTAGCTGAAGTACTCAGCAAAAATTAAGAAGTGTTCTTTCTGGCTTTTGATATTTTACACAACTCTAGAGTGTAACCTAGATTTTGAGGTTGTCATTTCATTTTGCATGACACATTTCTCAATGCTTAAAAGAAAACCTTCTTTGAGACCAGAAAGATTGTATCAGCAAAACTTCTGAATCACTTGTTCAGCAAGATAGGCTACAATTGAACACTGAAGACCTGATCCTGATTCCATAAATTGTTTCATTTATTAGCTACAAAGGACTGAGCCAATTTATCTGGTGTAGTCCTCTATTGATCCATCAATTTGCAAGTTAAAATATCCATCTCAATACTTCTGTGGAGTTATTCCTACTTCACACAACAGCAGAACATATCAGATCTGCAGCCCAAATGTCTAACTATGCTGAGGCCTCTGGTAAACTTTCAAGAAATTTGTTTCTTAAAGATGGTGGAGACAGTATTCCCAACTGTGAAAATCAGCGAAACAAGTATTAAATTGCCAGAGTATCCTGTTTCTATTACCATTTCAAATAAACAAAGTTACTTATTTGGAAATAATCCTAATAGACTTCAGAAATATCTCTTAACAAATATGAATTTTCAAATGTCAAACATATGTCCATTGTCAGTTTGTGTTTACATTACTATAAGCAATGAAATATGTTTGGAAAAGCAAAGCACAGCTAAGGACAAGGTTTACAAATGATGCCATTTAAAGTAGCTCTATTTAATTCCCTAGAGAAACAATTAAATGAATTTTATTAACCATACAACTCAGAAATTACTCTCACTGATGTCAAAGATTTTGACAGCAAAATGTTTTATCTTCCTTTTGATAGTAAAACAAGAAAACCAGTCCCAATTCTATACCCTACTGACACTAGCAAGACTACTGCTTAACTACTTAAATAGATAGGAAAGTTGCAAAACTTCAAATGTTCCCCCCCCCCCCATCTTCTTCTACCAAGAATGCTTGATAACTTATCCTCACACAGGAGACAGAGTGAATAAAACTTAGGTTATGGTAACACTATAACAAAGTGACCATGGTTTGATTTATAACTGCAATTAATTCATATTCAGGCTGCCAGTGTCTTATTCATAGCAGGATTAGAATCTTCATTTTTTAATCATATTTTATAATTTACCTTTCAACTTGCTTTGTGGTAAACACTTTTCTTCCCTAAGATTAGCTCTGCCAAATAACTTCTACTTCACATACTGTATGCATTACCACTTTGACATACAGTCAAGCCCCAGACCTAGAATTTACAAAGATTTTTACAACCCCTTATGTGTGATAATGTAGTAAAACAAAACAAAAAAGTACTGTCAGATTCTATTACTATTGTAATAACAGGGTCAGCAATTAATCCTTACATTTATAGTCTGTAAACTTGGTATTTACTACTGGGTGGTACAGTCATAAGCCTTTTCAACAGGCATGAGTGTTCACCTAATTCCTTTTAAGTGGCTGCTGTCTTACTGGGTCCATCCAAAGAGCAAATCTGTATCACTGCACAAGACTTCATCCTCAGAAAGAGAGGCTTTATCCTTCACTTGATATTTCACCCAAGCTCTGGGTGAAAAATTGAAATTTGAAAACAAGTTTCCCCATATTAGCAACAAATATACAGAATAACAATAACCAATGCTGGGAGGATTTCTTCTGAAAAGAAACAGAGAGCTCTACAGAGAAAAGCAACTTCTTAATCTTGCTGGCAGATGGAAACCCTACTGTTCACCACTGTACAAAACAAATCCAGGAGAGACATAATTGTTCCAGTATGTTTTAGGTATAACTTCAGTTCAGCAGTAGTGTCAGGGCTCTTTTATTATGCTGCAACCTTGTTGGAATTAAGGGCCCTATTTTGAGGAGGCCAAATAACTTTGGGCAAGACAACTGCAATACTGAGTATAATGACTTCTTTACTACATTTTACAACTGCCACTGGTACTAACAACATTTTCACTTTTTTTTTTTTTCAGCAATCACAAAACGCCATAGCACCAGACAAATTTACATCAAAAATTATTCTTTCTAGTGACATTCCAATAACAGGTGCTAGAGCTAGAGATGCTTTCAAGCCAAAAGCACTGAACCTTTGTGTATATACAATATGTACTTATATTCATACATTCATTAGATATACACAAAATTGAGGTTGAGAAATATGCAAGTTTTCTTTCTGCAGAGCTAGTAAAAAGACAGCTTCCTGCAGTCTGAATAGTTCTTTCTGGGATCCTTGTGAAGTCTCCTTCTAAATTAAATGCAAAGATTCATGCTCTAGAGAACTTAAAACAAATACCACTCATTCTTCTGTCAGATGTCTGCTATTGAGGTTGAAATAACTATTTTACCTTCAAAATAAATTTTAAAGTTCTATATTTTATACTATGTAGTAAAACAGATACGTGCATGCAAGTCTCTTTTACACTATACTGGGAAGACAGGACCATTTCACCTGCTGATCCCTGGGACTCAGAAAAATATCAGCTAGGACCACAAGCTGAATCCAGTCAAATCTCCCTTTGATTTAATCATTTTTGTGAATGTTTATCTGAGAAAGATATATATACCCTGTTTTTGAAGGTTAATAGCATTTTATTCGACCAAAATTAACATGCAAAACTGTTTCACTGTAAAAGAAAAAATTAAGTGTTTCACATTCTGTTTCAACCTTAAATTGAACTGATCAGTTATGAGCAAAAGTGCTTTATATCACCAATGGTTCTAAGAAGAGATTCATCCTTTTTTAGTTTAAAATATCTTTTTTTTTATTTCTTTTTTCTTTTAATACAGGGTTAAGAGTGATCAGATACATTGAACAGTTTTCATTTTATAAACAGATCCACATCTCCTCACGGAAGTTTACTAAGCAATTACAATTGAGCAATAATGTTCAGTCCACAAAGAAAACTCCTTTTGCCATTACTGGTGGACCCAGTTCTGCATTCCTTCTGCACCTAGAACTCCCACCAGTTTCCAGGCTTGTTTGAGGAAGCACAAGGAACCTTTGTATTTCCTAAGATGGCTGTAAAAAGTATCTCTGGTATACTAGAAACCAACCTGCTTGTCACTTACACAGAAGGTCCCAAGTATATATAGACCGTATATATAGCTTCACAGATTCATTTTCAGTAAGAATTCTTAAAACTTCTTGCACTCAGAGTAAGAGCTGGATTTCTAGTTGCTTAAAAAGCTTATAAATAATAAAAAGTCTGATTTTTCATTTCTAGCCCATGAAAATTAAATCAGTATCACAATAGAGCATTGATGCCAGGGCCTTACAAAAAAATTTATAGCGTTGAAGCCATGCCATTTTGACTAAATGAGTTTATTCATTCCAAACACATTACCAACAGGTTTAGTATTAAAGGTGAGGAAGGGGAAGGGAAATCAAAGGATGTCTTTTAAAATACTGAATGCTGTTTACTTTTGCCGAGTCATAAAGCAAAAATATTTTCTAAAAAGAGCTTCTTAAGAGTTGGTGGGCACTAAGCTGACCAAATATGAACCACCAGCTTTCCCATTCAGTTCTTTCTAATTTCTGTAACTTTTCCTGTCAAAACAACAAATAGCTCAAAGAGACCTTCACACCCCCTTTCTTGGTGCTGTGACGGACACCTCATACTTCTCTTTCCTTTCTGTGTTAAATAAAGCAACTTGAAAGACGGACAAGAATTTTAGGAATCTTTTGAGGTTTCTCTAAATGGAACAGATTCTGTTGTCTTAAAAAGAAGTCACCGCTGTAGGATTCACACTTATATGAATACACAGTGAACTTTTCTCTACATTTCTTTACAAATGGATATTTTTATGAAAAGACCGTTGAAGAATGCTGGATTCAATTTAACAGGATTTATAAGGGCAAAAATTCATATTTTACCCTGGTCAACCCTTGCAGCATTTTCATTTAGTCATATTGTTTGCCCGCTACAGTATACTATTTTATTATTTCTCAGTATTTTCCCTCACCTACTTTCAAAAGTTAGCCATTACATCCTACTTTATCTTTGAACTACTTTAAATAAGATTAGAATACATAAAAGATGATTCAGAAATATCTCCCTTGTACTCCATTAGGGAAATTAGGTCAAATTCTACTCCCTCTATAGTTAGTGGAAATACTCTGACTTCAGTAACAGAGCAAGCCCTAAATACACAGCTCCCCAAGCAAATGAACTTGTAGAGAATACAGTATTCCAAGTACCAAATTCTCTTCAAAGTGCTTCTACAAAGGCGAGAAGACTGTAGTATTACTTCTGAAGTATCCCTTATAAAGAATGCTAGAGGAAAAGGTTTTTAATAGGGCTTTTTCATTTTTAATTTAGTTACCAAACAGCTAAAAACTAATTACTGTGCCAAATGTTGCTGAAAATATTTCACAGAGTACCTGATAACTTTTTTTTTTTTTCCCCCGGGCTGCCTGGGTTTAGATTTTTATTCAACTTTACACAATATGTTGGACACCAATGAAGAGATAATCTACATAAATCTTGCTTACTAAAGAAAATTCTACTGCAGTTGCGTGAAAAGCTGCATAAAACTCTACCATGTCTTTGAGTACAGATTTTTTTTTTTCTTGAATAGATTTAGTTTTGACTTAGCGACGAGGAGTCGGACCTTTGCAGCTCGGCGAAGTTAACTCGCCCTCAGTGCAACCCCACCGGGGTCCGGGGGCTGCCGCGAGGCTGAGCCGTGACCCCGGCCGGTCCCTGTCAGCAGCTGGGGCCAGCAGGGGGCAGAAGCCCTGACGGCTCTGACACCGCCAAGGTTGTCCCCAGGTATAATGGGCTTGAATGGAAACCCTCATCGCCTTACTGCGCTCCCCCTGCGGCGCCCGTTGATTGAAAGAGCAGAGGTTCAGACGGAGAAATACCTCGTTACGATAATAAACGCGCAAGAATTCGACCTTTCTTGGCGGCGGTAAGTTAAACCCCTTCGTGAATGTCAGACATGCCGAAAAATAAAAACCTCAACCTCACACCCAGCTATACCAGAGCGGCCCCGAGCAGGTCTGCTCCTCCCGTCTCGTCCCCTTTTTCCTTTACAAAGGAAAAAGAAGCGAGGTGAGATCGAGGCAGACCGAGCAGGGAGCCTCCACGCCCGGCTCTCCCTGTCCTCGCCCCTCAGGGGAGGGGGCTCCTTGTCGCTGCTCTGCAGCCGCTTGGGGAACTTCAGCGGCACAGAGGCTCTGGGGTCAGTAAGACTGAAAACCTCACGCTCTACAGCGCTGACGGGAGATCACCGCATCCACGCATTTCTTTCGCTCCCCATCCTGCCGGCGCATCCCGGCCCGCAGCGTTCGGGCCGTGCCCCCCGCCCTGCCCTGGCACCCCGGCGGCTGGCGGCCCTTCCTTACCTCCTCTGACCTCTGCAGCCCCGAGGAGGGCGGCGAAGGCGACGAGCACGGTCACCGCCGAGTCCCAGGGCCACCTTTTCGTTTTCCATCGCGTGGACCATCTCTGCACCTCCATGCTGGGCGCCCGCAAGCGTGAGTTAAACCCGGGCGCCTTCGGCTCGCAGCAGCTCCGTGCTACCCCAGTATTCCCGGAGAGGACGTCTCCTATGGAGCCATGCGCGACGCACCACCAGGGATTCCCTCTCTCTCTCTCTCTCTGTCTGTCTCTGCCCCTCTCTCTCTCTGCCTCGCAGGCCGCTCCGCCCCGTCCTCCCCGACAGCCCTGCCTTCAGACCGGCGGGAGGCGAGGGGCTTTAATCAAAACGCGGAGAGCGCCGCATCCCCCTAAAGGCAGCATCCCGGCGGAGGGCTGGGCGAGCGGCTGGCAGGGCCAGCCCCGCCGCACGACTGACAGCCCGCCCGCCGCCCGCAGCCCAATGGCGGTGCTGCCACGGCCACCCGCAGCACCGCCCCGCCACCGCCACACCGCCCGCGGAGAGCGGCCCCGGCGGGGGTCTCGGGGGCTGAGCCGGGGGATGCCGCCGGGCTGTCCCGGCACGGTCCCGAGCACCGCCGCCCCCCCAGCGCCCCCGCCCCAGGCATGCGCAGAGCCGTCGGGGGCGACGCCACGGGCATGAGGAGAGGGGCAGGCGGCGGGGGAGAGCGGGGCCTGAGGGGAGAGAGCGCCCGGGGTGCCCTGACTGGGACACCTGTGGTCACGTTTATGGGAGAAGCGCATCTCAAAACTGTAAAACTGGCCTGCTTTGAGGTCTTTCTACGCTACAGTAGAAAAGTGTAGTAGTTACTCGTTACAGTAACTAATAAACAGATGGTTTAACCACAAAGCGTTACTGTTATACATCGAATTAAACATCATAAGTGTATTACCATTTCCTACAGTATCTATTGTTTTACTGTGCTGTAATCATACACCTAGCTCTTTCTGTCCTTGATTTTCTAACAGTTAGCATTGTCATTAGGTTTACAAACAAGGAGACCAAGGTGTAAGGCATGGTTACACCCAAGCTCCCTTCAATGTTAATTGGGTGCAGCTCTGTGAAGAGATACACCAGGTTGTAGCACTTAGTGTAGTTAGCCACAGTGCAGTGGTGAAGCATCAAAATACCACATCTACACCACTTGTAGAAAACTTACTTCTTCAGAATTAGTCCAACAGTCATCTGCCTTAAACTCTAACCACATACAACTCCCCAAAAGTCAGGAATTAATTACTGTACTAATAGTACAAATAGTACTATGAACTGTTACCCTACCTGTGTTGTCCTCAGTGGTTTACTAGATGCTTCCTAAAACACAAAAAGTTAATTCCTTTGGTGCCTTCTTCTCAACGTCAGTAGGTAGTCCAAAAGGCGGTTTATTCTTTTCACTTAATATTTGTTACTGAAAAAATCTCACGTGCTGTAAAGTTTCAAGTTTTCTCTTGATGTTTATAAATCAGACATCTTTCTGTCACCAGCCTTCTTGCCACATCCAGTCTCATCACATGTTGCCTGTGACACTTTTTTTTGAACCTTGCTACAATGGCTACAATGTGGTCCTGTGTCAGTCCCAAGCAGAACAACATGGACTAAATGCTGACCATTTAGCGTTCCATCTTAAAACTTTAGATCTGTGCTAGGCATTAGAAGGAAAATGTATTAATCCAGGTCAGGTAGAATGCTTACATTAATATACAGTTCTGTAGAATTCTGTATTAATTCTACGCTAATTCTAGTACCAGAACCACATTTTCTAGCACTAGTTCAGTTATTTCTGAATGTCACCATATCAAACCACATAGATTTGTAATAAATTACTATCACATTCATTGGATGCAAGACAGAAGTTACACACAGTTTAGGTGCTTGAAGATCCTCATCTTGTGGCACATCAAATTCGGTATTTAAGTACTACTGATTTTCATTTAACTGTTTTTTGTTTGTTTGTTTGTTTGTTTGTTTTTTAGGTATTGTTTGTAATCTTTTTAATTGCCACAAAGGTGTCCCAGAGTGAAGTAATTACAGTCTAGGTGGAGTGAAATTATATCAAAGAGTAGATATGTTTCAAAGTGTAGATAAACACTATGAGAACCATAAGATTATTTGTAAAGATTTTTGGTAGAAAATTTAAGCCCTTAAATGTAATTTCAGGAGAAATATGCTCTTTCTTGAATCTGAAAGAGATTAAAACATGAAAATGTTTTCAAAGAAAAACTGAAGAGAATAATGCTATTTTTCAAATCAACTATGATCCATAGTGGTTTGTTTTTTTATTAGCTTTCTTGTTCCCCATTATTCTTCAAGACAGTTTTAGTGAAAAGAAAGACTAAGCACCATGACATTCATTATCTTCTGTCTGACACATCAGTGTTGGCAGATTAGTCCATGTTTAAATATTAGGAATTGCTCTCTTGTATGTACACAGATGGGTCATTGTTGTATTTTGGGGCAGAGAGGGGGAGGGTTTTGAAACTATGGAGAAGGAAATGCTTGTTGGCCCAGTATAGCTTGCAAGAAACTCAGGGGGCAGCACTTTCACCTTCCTCAGACTATACGCACCATGATGAAATATAACTGTATAAAGTTCTTTTGCTCTCTTGTAATCATAATGTGTTTTTCCTAGCACATTGCTTGACATCAGCAAAAGTAGAGACATGTCTCAGTATATGAAGTTATTCCCATGTCACTGGGAATAACTAATGCACTGGAAAGAACAGGATGCTTTTCTTGGTGCTTTCCATGTATCTCAGGGACACTGACGTGGCTTAAAGTACTGTGTTTCTAGCTTCACACAGATGTTGACACCTTCTCAAACCCAAAGTTTCTCTAATAGTGTTCACTGCACACAAAATAATTTTGCAAAATAAGTGCTTGTCAAAAAGGTCACCACTCACTGCATTGTCCCTGACTTCAATTCTTTTGATTTGGGTAGACGAATCAGGCATCCTTGCCTGATTTCTGATGCAGATTTCTGTTTTCTAGGAGTTTTCTGTTGTGCAATAGTACTGGGGGAAAAAAAGTGAATTACACTGCTTCAGTGAAGTGGACTCCTGTAGAAAGATCTCTCTTTTTTAGAAGAGAGGAATGAAAATAGGAGATTAGTAGAATAACCTCTGCTAGGTGAAATGTTAACAGGTTTCTTTTTGTCATTTTTCAAGGGAGAGAAGTATATGCATGCATGCAAACAGAATAAACAACAGCATTTATTTCTATGATTCTATCTTCAAGAAGTGTAATAGACCATTTACTATTACCAGTAATAGCTTACAGCTTCACTGGACTCCCCCACTTCCATTGCCTAAGATTTTGAAGGACAAACTCAAGGCTTTCTCTGTTCCTCACCCGAGTCTTTGGGCTAGGGAATGGCTCAGTGTCCATTGATTCTTTCATTCAGATGCCCAAGAGCTAGGGAGGACCGATGATATTAAAAGAAACTGATAAAAAAGAACATTGTTCACTACACATTAACTCAGGTACCCAAAGTCTATAACAACATTAGCATTACTAATTTATTATTATTATTTTTTTTTCTAATTAGAATGCAAAGAAGCCTTTTCAGTTAACACAGGCAAAGCTAGCCTGGCTAGATACAGCGACATTGCATGCTGTGCATTGTTAACATATTCTGACTGGATTTTATACCCTTACACAGCTCCAAAGGTAGGAGAATGATGTGGCTGCAAGTTGGACGCATATTTGTTGCTATATGTATATCGACGATAGAATTTGTACAGTTTCTGGTAAAAAAAAATCTTAGATTTTTAACTGAGTGTGTACTAATTGGAGTTGCCACCGGAAACACCAACATGAGAGATTAAAGTCTGTTGGCTCATGTAAGAAATAAAGCTAGTGTTTAGGTTAGCGTTAGGAATTAAAGGCTCAAACAACATGAGAACAATTTGAAACAAAGGCTTTCCTAATGTGAGATGGGGACTGTCATTGGTAAAAGCCTAAACATTCACCTCTATTTTGCTGCAGGGCTTTATCCCCTTTTTAATATGGTTAATATTGAGAGTTTAAAAATTTAACCTATAAAAACTGCATTCTGTTCCTCAGCATCATGAAGATAATAAGTCTGGATAAAAGCAAGACTATAACTTACACTGTTTTTCACTTTAGGTGAGATACCTTGTACATAAATAAATATAATCCTTCTTCCAGAACTTCTGTCAGAAACAAGGGTTACTTTTTGTATTTAAGGAAGTTTTCTATTATAACGGAGGCTCAAGTCCTCACCTAGAAAGCCAGGAAAATTAAACTGATCCGCTGGAAACTGCTTCTCCTCTGGTAGCTGCTGTCTCTTTGCTCCCAGTAGGCATCACTGCTTTTCCATTGTATGCTCATATGTTCCCCTCCCTTTCTACTTCATCTCACTTTCTGCCTCGAGAGCCTCTCTCGAGTTTTCTGGGAGGGAAGACAAAGGCATGTGAAGCTTTTCTTCAGTCTTAGGACTCAACTGCCAGGTTTCATAAAGTTAGGATTAGAATAGGGTTAAGTCAGGGTTTGAAATACGAAGTGTCAAGGTATTAATTTATTGCGAGATTCTGCAGTCCTCCAGAGATAAAATTATGGCAAGCGATGACTGAATCTAAAGTTTTATTTTACTTTTTTTTTTTTTTTTTTTTTTTCCTGTAATGATTAGGTTCTAGCTATTAATTAAGTTATGAAAGACATAAATCCCTACTGGACCCTCCATGCTTCTTCCCTGCCAACCAACCCCCCTCCCTTCCTCACTTAGAGAGGAGTTTAGGGTTAGGATTAAATAACCTAAAGAGTCATCAACCCTGACTGGTAGTGGATTCTGCTGAAACTCAGACCTAAGAGCACCAGGACAGATAGAATCCAAAACCTATGTTTTGCTGTCAAGAATGATACCCTGGTAATAAATAATGTTAAAATAGGAGAGAGTTTGGAAACAAAAGCACCGAGAACTGTAATGTGGACCTTAGAGTCCGTGAAGAAGCTTAGAGACCTGAATCAGAAAAGCCATTGCTCCTTACGGTTCTATAGTATAGTGATTAACACAGATCTCTACGTAATTTGTATAGAGAGGTTTATATATGGGGTTTGGTCAAGGTTTTGGAAATTCTATTTATTTTTATTTACTTATTTTTTTGATTTCAGATTTTGCAGATTATACAAAGATTGCTGGGTTTGATAGAAACCAATACCTGATAATGTCTCTCCTTGTAGGCATTCATATTAATATTAGCAATAAGAAAAGAGCAAAAATTTGGTGTAGGGTTAGAGCTGAGGAGTTTGAAGTCTTAAGAACTTAAGATCGTTCCTGGACCCTGCTGAACCTTGGAGATGGTACTTGTGTTAATCTGGATAGAAACATGTGCTTTGAGCTGCATCAGTCCAATGGGAACTAGTACACTATATGTTTAAGAGGTAGGTATGACAGAGTTAGAGTGAATTCTTTAGCAAAGAACTCTGACCTTTCTGAAATTGCCCCCAAATTTAAGAGTATGACTGGTGTTAGTGGAAGCCACTAATACTATGGGGTTTACTCCCTTATGTGCTAGTTAATACAACTTACAGTTAGTGTTCAAGTAATTGTGTTGCAGTTTGAGAATTGTAACTATCCTAAATCTTGAGTAATGCTCAACTGTGCCAGGCAGCCAGAGATGAGTATTAGGGAGGTATTTATAGAATCTGATGTACTGTTTTACAATATCCTGTAGAAACTGGTGTCCCTTTTAAAAATAAAACTACTAGTAGAAATGAGTTTAATGCTGACACTCACATCCTGCATTACCACAATTTTCACTTACATTTGGAACCTGTGTGAAACAAGGAGATAAGAAAGAAGAAATAATTGTCAGAAGCCACTGCCTTATACCAGTCATCAGAAAACAATGCCTTAGTCTCCTGTAGGCTAAGAATAATCTAGTGTTAGGCAGAGGGTTTAGGTCTTAGCAAAATAAAGCATCAAGAGGTAAATTCATTTCTCATAAATGTATAAGTCTTGGCAGCAAGCTTTCTGCTAGTGTAGTTAGCAGCCAAAGCCTTTCGTCGTTTTCTTCCTCTAGAGAAAATAATATTTCTACACCAGATGTAGAAATAAGCTTAGGGTCTATATTCTGTTTTACAGTTGGAATTCATTGTCTAGGACTGAACAAGGCTTTTGTTACACTTGAGGTTAGTTGTTTTAATATAGTGTGTCTGTATCCCTGAGTAATGTTCTATTCTAAAGGGTCCCTTGCAGATTAGCATAAAAACAGTATAAATGAAAGGTAGAGACATAATTTATCTTATATTAAATCAGTAGGTTCATATATACAAATTACAAATTAGTGTCGGACTCTGTAAAGGCTACAGAGGTGAGAACTGGGCAGATACTTCTAGGAGCCTTCTACTGTCTTTTTCTGTGTCAGTCTCTGTGGGGATACTTGCCCTAGGAGAGTGGTGTTAGTATTTGAAAGAGATTAAGGGTAGGTCTTTGGAAATGGACAAGCAAATACAAAGGGCACACCTTATGGTACACCTACAGTGTTCCCAGAAATAAGAATTAATAAGATTCAGCTTATATGAATAGGATCCAATGGCTTTTTGTCTAATAATTGATCCTGTATTAATAATCACAGAATCACAGCCTGCATACTTCTGGAGCAAACCCTGCATGTACTGCTGTCAACAAAATAAAACAGAATATAGAATATACGTGTATAATGCAAGAGTTAGGAATGGACTACAGGAATTAGAGTTAGGATTAATGTTTGGGAATCTCTATTATGCAATTTAGTAAATAAAACGGGCCAGGGACTCTTCTGTGGCCCTGACATGGCTGGTCTTCTGGATAGGGTTGAGATTAGGTTTACTATCTAGAACTCAGTTTATTGCTAGTCTCTGGTAGGTTCTTAGGGTAGGAAAGAGACTAGTGGTGCTACAGATGCCATTTGTCCTCTTTTAGTAGTGATTTACAGTCTTCCAAATTATGATTTGGGAAGTGTTGAGGCCCCCATTCATCGTCAGTTTATACAGAGAAGAGTTAGGAAGGTTGCTGGCAACAAGGGAAGAGGTTTAGAGGACTCGATAATGTAATTCATAGGCAACACAATTGATTGGTTCTAGCCATATCAAGTGGACTGGTACCATCAAGAACCAATATCTTATTTTCAGTTTACTATCTTTTTCATCTGCTAAACTTAGAAATGATAGTAAACTCTAAACTATTAGAGTTAAATACCAAAAAAAAAAAAAAAAAAAAAAAAAGGAATTCAGGAGACTGGGTTATTGCAGGGAAACATGAAGCATCTTGTTGCTGTTGGTGTCCCATGCCTTTTTTTTTTTTTTTTTTTTTTCTCCAGGACTGTATCTGTATTTAGCTACCTGGGTATACTGAAGTTAGGGATAAGACTGTCTTTAAGATTAGGGTAGAAAAATAATATTTGCGAGACCTACTTATGAAAGCTTGTGGGAATAGGAAGTTTGATGACATTATCCTGAGCTAATTTTCTTTTCGATAACCACATGTATGTATATAAAATTAGGGGTTAGTGATGCAGTTAAGACATATTGTTTGGAAAATCAAATGTTGAGCATGCTGGATAACTGTTGGGTTCTGCACAGCCCATTTTTATAAGAAAGGTATAATGTTTTCATTTTTCTTAGTTCAGATATTGCATAAGTGTTGCCAAAGATGCGACACCTAAAGTTATAAATCAGGACAGTCTATACTGCAGTGAAAGTAAGGGTTAGAATTGGGGTTATGTTTTGTGCTTAAGGCAATAAAAATTCAAATGTCTTGCTGTTTCCAGACTGCATGGCTTGCTACTGTTATGAGGGTGCGTCATCTTTTGTTTTGCTATAAGAACTTGTTACCTAGCTATGCATTAAAGTTGAGCTTGAGAATTTGCTCTGAGACCCTGGATTATCAGTTGATTTTGACTGATCTTCCTGATTTGTGACTGATCTTCCTGCACCTTTCTTGGTAGAGATAAAATATTGCTGAAATACCATTTTACAGCATATAAACAGTACATTACTATCCTGTTTAGCAAACAGCAAGAAGTGTCAAATATCATGCAGTATTGCTAACCCAGCTTGGCAATTTGGGTAAAGTTTTGGGGGGTTATTTAAGCCAAACTCTCTTCCCTTTTAAGGTTCCCCTACTGATACTCTATAGCACAGCACAGTATGATTGACATAGCAGCCCACCATTCCTTTTTTTTTTTTTTTTTTTTTAATCCACATGGATTTCTTCTGGGTATCTATGCAGGTCACAACCTTTTGTAATCACAATTATACTTCATTCAAGAGAAAAAAATTTGTCTTCAATAAGTGTAATGTATAATATGTCTTCTAAAACATGACTTATTAAGGATGCCAGAATTTTCCTTGTTCAAGACAACTGCAAATGCAACTTCCACATTTGATATTGGGATTATCTTCTCAGTTTCTGTCGAGTTTTTATATACACACCAGTAATGGCTCCTGTCTACATTTTGACTACTGTTTCTAAATTTGTGCAACAAACAACATTGAAAATTACCTTTAATTAGAAATCTTTCATGGTTTTGCAATGCAACATTTGCCTCAAATATTTGCCTTTAATTGTTAGAATCTAAAAGGTCATTTTTCTTTTTTTGTTTTTGTTTTTGTTTTTGTTTTTACAATTTATCTAAGACTTGATTTTGATGCAGACCAGTTGAACCAGATACATGGGCTGAGGGAACTAATAGGACTGTTTGGAGAAACTCATTTTATTTGTCAACTGTGTGTCTGACTATCAGACAAAGTCTTACTGATCAGTTTTGCTTTGATCAGATTTGTTCTTGAAGCAGAGGGCCAGCATCTACATACCACATCCCATTTTTAATTATGACTTGTAGCAAATTAAGAACACAGATGTTTACATAAAAAAGGCCTCTTACAGGCCCTATTCTACATTGTTCTATGGCATTGTTTTGTTTTGGGGGAGTACTGGCAGCCTATCTAATACACAAGGAGGCAGTGCAGGCACAGACTAATGGGCTACATGTGTCACACACTTGTAACACGTTTATTAGTTTCAGGCAATGCTATTGCCCTCACAGTTCCTTTGAACTGGGGGGAATTAAAGACAGTGAGAGGACTAAGAAGGTGAGTAGCTAAGAGCAAACTGAATTATGTCTGTCCTGACAGTCCTGTACTTCCACTTCCGATGTGTAGACATCTCTCAACTGACTCACTTGTTGAAGTACTTTGAAGTAGAATAAAAGTTGATCCTCTTCTATAAGAAAGAGCACTGAGAACACTGAGATAACATTTCAGGGAGGCCTTCTGCCTCAGGCCTTCTGCCTTCTGCCCTGCCTCATGCCTGCCCTTTCATTTACCCAAGTTCTAGAAGATCAGGATGATAAACTCAATTTGCATATAAGTAAATAAAAATAAAAAATACATTAGTACATTATTGTTCAATAAATATTTAAGTGCCATTATATTAAACTCATTTGCTTCCAAAATAATGTGTCCTGTGAAAGGACTTGCTGGGATTGCATTGACAACCGTTTTGGAACATAATGATGCTGCCAGACTTTCTCATTACTGACCTTGGCTCATAACAAAGGTTTAAAATGGCCATTTTAATAGCACTAGCTGATGATAACTGAATCACATGCATTAACATGCTGTGTAATTACTCTTTGTTAAAGACGCAATTCTATCTCACAGAAAAAAATAGAAATCCCTTTGACAAAAGTAGTTGAGTTATGTGTATTTGCTTTAAAATTAAGATATGGCAAAGCTTTTAATTTGATTTGATCCCTTTTAATTATTTAAGATTTGAAAAATCTGTTTAGGGCTGTCCAGGCCATTTTGAAATGTGAGGCAGCCTTCAGTACATAAGCCCAATCAAAATCTTTGGGACTAGTCCCAGGAGGCCAGTGGGCTGTACATGTTAACAGCAGTTCCCAGGCATCAAGTAGTTCATGTGACAGGGAATAATGAAACAACGATTGCACAAAAACTGCCAAATTGCTTTGAGCTTCCTGTTCATGGGCATGGATTTCTGCAGAGCACATAATTCTTCTCTTAAAGGCAGTGTATTGACATTTTGTTTGTGCATTTCTATGGATGTTGAAAAGGCAAATCTCTTGGAAATATTATTTTAATCCACAATAAATAAGCATTTTTGTTTGTTTGTTTGTTTGTTTTTAATAAATAAGCAGTTTTCAGAATACATGTACGCCCCTTTCTTACATTGCTTAATGTAATTAAATGTGAATACTTGCTTCTGAAGTTAGGATAACCAGAGAATATAGCTGCTCTGTGAGAATCACAAAAGGGTAAGTAAATGTAGGACCAGCAGAACATCTGTACATACATTGTCCTATTTGATGATATCTTGAAATTTTGACTCACATTTTTTCTGCTTAATGTTTGTTATAGTCAATGATCAATAAGTTGATTGCTACTTCATTCAGTCTTAATGGTATTCATTTCTCCTTAACACTTTACAAACACATCAAAGAAGTGCTCATGTAATTCATTAAGCCTGCCGCAGTCTGTAATAATCTCAAGAGCCCATATTTTGATTTTTTTTTTTTCCCCCAGAAAGTGATTATTTTTATAGACAATAGCATGAAAATTATTAACTTTATCAGGAAAACATCAAGTTTTTCTTTCAATACATATCTTCAAAGCAGCAGTGGGTGTCCAGGCCCTGCTGTCTGCCAGGCACATTGCCCAAACTATAAAATAATTAGATTCGTTTGTAGCTAGTCTGGACTGAAACAAAAAGTAATGAGGTCTACTAGCATGGTGGTATCTGAGGAAGATGAAAACAGTACTCTGTAAAAACATATATTCTTAGAAACAAAATGTAAAACTGCGGGTTAAAATCTTTTTTAATTTATTGTTATTAATTTCATGAGATACTATAAAATATGCAATAAAAAGATAGGGATATGAATGTTCACATTTGGATTCTCAGTTAAAGGAATACAAATTCATTACATTGCTTTTTTTTCCACTACTGTATTGTTTTATGTGATTCTGACACTTGAGATTGAAGTACTAGGCCACTGATTCCTAAATTATCATAGTAATTAATACATTCTATATTAGATAATAATCTGCACTAGACACTACAGAGTTCAGAGTGAAATAATTTGAATATTTAATTTGTTCTGGTAATTTTCACATAGCTTATGAGAATGTAAATATTTTGCTTCTTTATATACTGAACGTTCAATAGGTATAATGAAAAAAATTATAACTCTCTATATAGTTCCTTAAGATTAGGTTGTTAATGTTTAAAAGCTAAACATAAATCAGAAAAAAAAAAAATCTGAACGTTCCAAAGCATAGTACTGTCAGATGACTATAAAAGAAGTTGCAAAATTTCTAAAATACAGTCAGCAAAATAATGAGAGCTGAAATGTACCTATTTATTTGTCAGACATCAAAACCAGAGATCACTGCTCTGTAACAGGTGCAGTATTAACATAGGTTCCAAATATCCGGAGAAATCCAGATTCAGATATGCTTTTGGCATCTACAGGGTATGTCTACAGATTCTGAAGTGTAAGAGTTTATTGTGCCTTATGTTAAGGATTAATCTGCTAAATCCAGATTGATTCCAACTGATGACTCTAGAAATTTTCCAGAATATATTATGTGGTTTAGTCTTCTAATTCTCTACCAGATTACAATCAGATTTAAGAGTGAGATTGAGAAACTGAGAGAAAATTTATGTACTTGACTCCAAATATTGATTACTTGGCTATCTTGCTAAGTAGACAATAATTGCTTTGACTCCTTCAGTTCTCCTAAAGTTAGACTTTAATGATCATCATATTTGCAGACACTGGTCTTTTGAACATTGTTCTGTATTATGCCAAGAGGATTTTATATGTCTGTTTTTATTTTCAGATATATAAAAATCTCAAAATTCATTCCAGATGATGTATAGCAAACTTGTCTGTTACTTTCCCGTAGGTAAGAACATCCAACCTGTCTTCACCATAAATACTATTTCTATCCTTTATTTATTCCCACATCTGCAAGACAGCTATGGCTCTGATCCTTCTAGTATTTGGGTAGGTGCTGAATATTTAAATATGTAAGTATATCCATCTACTTTATTGGGGTGTATGGGTGTATATATGTCTCTTTATCTCCCCCGGGGCTAGGTCCAACTACTGCAAGGTAGCTAGACATTTTTAAAATCACTGCATGTAAGCATATATATATATATATATATATATGTGTATATATATTTAATGGAAAGTAGTATCTCTATATATGTGTTGGGTATCTATAAGACACCTAAGACACAGGTTAAACAGAATCCTGTTTAACTATTATTATTTTAGCTTAACTTTTAACTTTAACTATTATTAACTACTATTACTTTGAATTGGAGGAGAGTTGAAGTGAAGAAAAAAAATTAAAAAAAAAAAAATTAAAAAAGGAAAAAAAAAGGATGATTAGTTGCCTTTAGAAAATCTTCCATTTGACCCCAAATTATGGGTACTAAATCTGGTACTAAAAAATCTTGAAACACCTACAGGAAGATATGAGCAAGAAAGGCTTATCTGCAAAGCTGTGTTTGGGAGAGAAGAACTGCTAAATAAAAATGAACATTCAGTCTCCACCACTCAGCAATGTCTACACTGCTAAGACCCAGGGAAAGAAATTGATGAAATATCAATGCTAAAATCTAGTAGAACAATCGCAGGTAGTATCTGAGAAAAACTTCAGTCCTTCAGTTTTAACTTTTTGAATAACTTAAATTCCCACAAACCCACAGCACATTGCACCTAATTGAATATGTTCTAATAGGATCAGAATTACCTACATTTTATGATATTGACACAAATTTCTTCAAGAATACAAATATTGACTTTATTGGACTCATGACAGATTATTAGAGTTCTGAATTTGGCCTGTTTGCCTTTGGATCCTAAAGTGAATGCTTTTTGAATGACAGTGTAACAAGAAAGATGTATTTTGACAGGAATGAGAATAATGAACAGGCAGCTGGAAATACCTAGGCATGTTATGCTTCTTGGCAGGCTTCACAAGCAGAGCTGCTGACTTGGGAGTTGCCTGTGGGTCTGTCACTTTGTTAGTCTCTATTGGGGTTGATTTTTCAGAACTACTTTGTCTGCAAGGCATCATTTCCCCTATGGCTTACCTTTGCCTGTAAGGAATTTACATGTTGTTATCTGTTTTGAATATGTTTTAAATTCCAAAAAAAAAACCCTCTTTATTACAAAAAGTAATGGGGAAGAGATGGTGGCTTGACATCCCATTATTTGTTTAGAAATATCATTTGTGACTGCATATCTCTATGATATGTTTCTGTAACTCACTGGAATTACTGTTTTTTGGGGGAAAAATAATATAGAAAACCCATGAAATTTCTCTACAAAATGAAGATGCTACCTGGTTAGTATTAGTTACCCTCACACTGTTAGTCACACTGTGAACTCTTATCTAATACTACACTGAGGAAAAGGTAATGTTACACAAACAGCGTGTTAAAAATTGTGGTGATTGAGAGCAATACTATGGTGTCACAGCAGATATTCATAAAATGTCAAGCACCTAGACTGATCAGACAATAAAAAATGGAATGAAAGAATGCACAGTTTGATTTCAAACATGTCAAGCTAGTACAGTCTGCTAACTTTGAAACCTGACCACAAGTTTGTGTTGCCCACTTTTTCTGTTTAATTTCCAGCTGTGGGAGCCACAGGAATGGGCTGCAGGCATGGGAATGCTGCTGTCTGTTCAACAGGGAGTCTCCCTGTTCCTGACTTCCCTTCCCCAAAGGCAAAAAGGACTGGCCTGTAAAACAGTCACTTCTTTCTGTGCAGAAGACAGCAGGAAGAAATGCAGGAATTATTTTATTTCTGAAAAATTCCCCTTAAACGTGGATGCTCAGTGCTTTCCTTCCTCTCTGACTTGCCAGTTCTCTCAATTTAAAATATGTGTTCATCCTTATATCTTAAAAAAAATAATATATATATATATATTTAATCACATTAAAACTGTTTATTCTGAGGTTCATAATTTGGTAGATAACTCAGATCCAAGGTTTTCAGTAGCCTGCTTGGAAAAAGTTGTTAAGTGTCAAGAATTAGTAAAAATTAAAGCTGATGCCAACCTGCTATAAATCTGGGCCAAATCTGTTTGGGGAGCTAAAAAGCAATCAATCAATCAAACAAAAAGTATCCCCCACCCCCCAAACAAAACAATACAACCAAACAAAAAAAATCGAACCACAAAAAACCACCACCAACAACACAGCAAACTGTCTTAATAAAGTAGTAAATAGTAAAGACTATTTTATGAGAAAAGATGGCTTGTCTCAAATAACAAGAGACTTAAATTCTGCCCTGTTATTTGTGTTCCTTCTCTGTTAAAATGTTGTTTACAAAAGAAATATGCTATTATATCCATCCAGCAAATAGTTGAGAGTGAGACTAAAAACTTTCATTTTAAGTGAAAAATTAGGAGATCAGTGACCTTTGTTAAATTAATCACATGTTGAAGAAAAGCTTTGCAGAGGTCCACATGCGAGAACTTCAAAGGATTCTCCACTGTTGTGGTACTGCCAGGACTGGCACAGAACATCCTGCTGTACTGCAAAAGCAAGCAGGCAGAATTCAACAGTCACATAATTTTAAAGTTAACAAAAGCTGTTGGGAAGTGTCTTTAATTCATGGCATGTCAGATTTTCTATTGTTTCGCTTGTTTGATTACAGTTTATTGTGTGTTACGCGTTATTAAAAAGGTGCAAATAGGTCTGTCTGAGAGTTTTGGCCTGTTGAGGGTTTTATGAAGTTCAGGTGAACTTTCACAAAGGGAAGGGAAGTTTCACCTGGACTTATGAAGTTCAGGTGAACTTTCACAAAGGCTTCCCTGGAATGAGTTTCTGAGTGTTAGCAGCCATGCCCAGCTGGCAAAGCTTCTGCTGCTCAGTGCTGGCACCTGGGGAGTTTGCATTATAAGAGGACCTGGGAAACAGTTGTAAGAGGTATGGACTGGCTCTCTGGCTCAGTGTGAATAGAAAAGGAAGGTCTTTGCCTTAGTTTTTATTTATATATATATATAAAGTAAAAGAGCTAAGCTTGCAGCAGTCCAAGAATTGTAAACTACTGGACTGGACCTGGGAGCAGGATTTGGATGTACAGGCATCAACCAAGGGTATGGAGGAGTTTGTTTAAAAATTCTTAATTTGAACTTGTCCTTTTCAACAGAACTAATTTTCTTCAAAATCTGCTGTATTTCAATTGGTGTCCTACTAAAATGTAGGGATTAAAAATGTTTTTATTGTTTTTGGTGTGCAGCTGTGAATCAAGAGTGTAGACAGCTCTCCTTCAAAGTTCTGTTTTGTATGCTATCACACAAGGTTATAAACATAGTTGCCTTAGAGGTTGTCTTTCTTTCTGTGGTGAAAAAAAAAAAAGCTGGAATGCTTTTTTGCATGCTTGTTAGCATGTGGCTGTTAGTATCTCCATGATGAATTATGCAGCCACGTGCAAAAACTTCACTTTTGTGTCTTTACTTCACCTGCATTTGCCTCTTCAGCCTGCCTCCCACAATGTGCCTGTAACATTCCAACCCTTCTAGCAGTTCCAGTCAGCTGACTCTTACTTTTTTTTCCCTCCTGTAAGCAACTTGCCAAAAAATGTACCATCTCTGCTCCCCTGTACCAGCTATGGACTTCATCTTAGAGTTATGTGAACCTGAAGCCCAGTGGGGTAATATTCTGTCCTTAACCAGAATTGAATTGCTGTCAGACAGTCTACTAGAGCAAGAAACAAGAGCTAAAACCAGGAGCCTGATCTTTTATAAAAAGGGGAAATTATGCTGAGTTAATGGGCCCTGAGATGCCAGAACTCAAAGCCTAACATTCCTATATAAAATAAAGCACTGTATTTATTTGGCTGTTTTTAAAAGCAACCCATTTCTTAGTTATGTTATTTCTCTTCTCCCAAAGTCTTCTGAAATTACTTACCAGACTAAAGTGATCTGCCTTGCAATCACAGGAATTTTAAAGTGTAACTTAAATGATGTTTTTCTTAACTTAAAATATTTAAAAGGAAAGTTGTTTTCTCTAGAGGAATATATAACTACATGATTTATTAAATTAGCAATTTTCATTGCTAATTACTGGGCTGTAACCTGAATAACTTGACTAATTTTATCTGTGATTAAATCATGTAGATTTTACATCCTTTCCATTGCTGGTAAAGAGCAGCTAATGACAAGTATTTCAGAGAGAACCCTAATTCAGGCTATATAGAGCTTAATATCACCTTCATGCTAGTTCTACATGATTAATTAAATAGACTTAGGCCCATATTAGTTAGAAATAAGTGATATCAGTAGCACACGATTTATTGCTTACCAACTGAGGTTATGTTATTCAGTTTCTCATTATGAATATAAGAAAATCTATTTGAGAAGTATGTTTTGTTTTTTCATATATTTTTATCAGGGTGAATTACAGTAACCATGTTATGACACTGTTGCTTGCCAGTATTTTACTGGAGTCCTTTGCCTGTTCTTTTTTTTTTTTTTTTTAACAGATGTGAAAACTGATCCTTGTTTCCTGTTACAGTAGTGTATTTATCAACAGCCTTACTTGAGATGTAAGTGCACTCTTGTATGTTTATATTCCATATGTTCAGTTGTATCTTAAAACTTATTGTCTCTGTAATTCCTATAAATCACTACCATTTGATATTGGTCAGGACAGTAACAGGCAAACTCGTCATAACTTTCCAGCACTTTAATCTTCCTTTTTCACAAAAGGAAAAAAACACGTATATGGTTTATCAGCACTTTTCCCCCCCAAATGATAAAGGATAAGATTTAGTGAAAAAATTGAACTAACTTCCTGGACTCCTTGGAGTTGTAGTGTTTTGTTTATTACTTGGAAAAATGGCTTGAGGGAAGGAAACAAACAGAAATATGAAATATGTGGGCAAAGATGCTATTTATATTCCAAAGAGTTCTCAGTATAAAACATCCGTTTCACCTTACTAGTATTGGTTTTCCTCTCTCTTAACGGTCTTCAGTCCCTAACACTGAATATTGTGTTAAATGAACAAACTTATTATTTCACTAAAAGTGATGGGGGAAAAACAAATTCAGATTTATTAAAGATGCAAGCTAAAAATTAACTAGGGAACTTAAGAGGAAAATTCTTTCATTCAAATTGAACTGCGTATAACACATTCTTCTAAGAGCAAAGTTAAACTACACCTAATTATGGATACTAATTCTGAATAAATTTATCTAATCATCTTTTTGATGTGATGCTTGCAATTTAGTGTTGAAGTTTAATTTGGATGACTTTTCCCAAGTGAGCCTGTAAAGATTAGACTTGAATGTAGTCCCTAATCAGCAGTTCACTTGGCCACTATAGGAAACTGACTTTCTCTGTGAAATCCCTAGATTTGTAATACTTTCTGTGAAGAAAATGTTTGATTTCATGACTAAACACTACTTAAGTCTCAAAATATTAATATTAATATTTAAATATGATATTAACCTCAGTATTTTTCTAGCATTTCAAGGTACTTAATCATTTCACAATAACAAAATTACTATTTGATATTGGCTCATA
Source organism: Aythya marila (assembly GCF_965140915.1). NCBI lineage: Eukaryota > Metazoa > Chordata > Aves > Anseriformes > Anatidae > Aythya > Aythya marila. Next base: position 4,738,090 of record NC_139049.1, read on the forward strand.
GAATGGGTTTGAACAAGCAAATGAGGAATCATTAAAGCTAAGCAATGTTGTGATAATATAGTATGAGAAGAGGTAAATAAATGCTTGCTGTAGCATAGTATATTCTTACCCTGTTCAAATATGAAAATACAGGAAGTAACTAAGCAAATGGCATTTTCCTGGTACTCTAGAATTTATACTTTTGCTGTCATCTTTGTGGAAGTGGCTGTACGGTTTACTACAGTTCCACAAGTTCACATTGTGAATATTTTCCAAGCTGAGATGGGGGAATAGTTCAAATGCAAACCACTGCAAGTGTTCACTATAGTATGATGAGTAAAAGGTGACTTACTAATCACAAATTGAAGCTTTGCAACAAGTTAATTGTTGCCTTGTTTGGTGATGGTAGAAGCAAGACTGGACAGTGGAACCAACCAGGCATTCATTCAAAGCAATGGAATGAGTGTACTCAACTTGTATTTTAGTAAAATGCCAAATAACTTTATGGATAAAATGGAGGTTGAGGATTGTTGGGAAACATGTCTAGGAAACTGGGCAAGTTACTTTCTCCATTGTCCTAATTTAGGCTAGAGAGAAGAGCATGTCTTCCCCTGAGAGTGTGAAATACAAGTCATAATTGTCTCTTTACACAAATAAGTGTACTTGTCAGTTAGGCATCCATCTAATGATATACTTAAACCCCAAGTTACAGTTGTCAATATCTCTAGGTAAAGCTTCTCAACCCTGGTTTGTTTAAAACTGTTTTAAAGGCAGATGCAACTTTCTGCTTCTCAATTTCTTCTGATGTTTCTTAGCAGTGTTTTAAGTAATTTTTCTATCTAAACCTGTAGATGTGGATTGTAAGGCTGAGTTAGCTGCATGCTTCAAGCTTTGTGCTTTTTCATCTTTTTTTCCTACATTTTTGTAGAATGTATTGGCTGAAACTTGAATGTATAATGAATTGTTTCTATATCCTTTCCTCACACTGGCTTGTGCTTTCAGACTCAACTAGTTATACTCATGCCACATGTAGTGATATGTTTTTCAGAAATTGGCTTCAAGTAATAATGGCCTGAAATGGGAAATTTGGATTGTATAAACTACTTTATGCCATGAAAGATTAAAAAGGCAAGAGGAGGAAAACATGGTGGTAGCTGAAGCCTGGAATTAAGAATAGGCCAGCATGACCCACTTACCATTTTTAAAAAAGGAAGGAAAAACCTGTGCTGAATATACTGCTTTGTAACAGGGTAGAGCAGCAATTCTATGAGAGCTAGTATGGCCTGGAGAGCTAGTATGAGCTAGATTTGGATGATTAGAAACTTGCTTTTATGGCCCTATTGTTTAAGTATATATTTTTTAAGGGAAGGCTTTAGCTTATTTTAGATTTGTATGGTACTACAGTGACACCGTATTATAAAAGGTATGGACAAAACAATAATATGCATCTGGAAGTCACGTTAAGCGTGCTAACAAGCCTACACACAGTTAATTCATTTAAGAATGTGTTGCTGGGATAAACATAGGGTCTATACTTCTGAAACAAAAGCTCTGTTATGGAGCAAAAGAAACAGCTCCCTGAGCTCAAACCAGCTGAGACTGTTATATTCAGTCCAGACTGCTTTACAACCAATAATTCTTGTAGTTTATATACAGTACCCTGCTATTTCCAGAGGGATGGTTTTATTTGACTACCCATTCACCTAGGATACAAGTTTAACTTAACCTTGATGGTGCCAAATATGGCAAGTTGATCTTATACCACTTTGATATCTTACTTTGCAAACCCAAAACAAGAGTTACCAAGCTCTACAATTGTGGCTTACCATTAAATGCAGTGTTTTCAAACTTACTATGGCATATCAAAGGAATGTGATCATCTAGATACACAAGACCAAAATTACAGTGCCAGAATCATATCATTATGTACTGCTCCTTGCATTTTCTTTACACTGTCATGAAACATAAAATGGATGCTACAAAACATACATTAATGAAGAAAAACAACATTAGGAAAGTATTCCTGAATTTGAGAGGTTAAACCTGTAAAATCTCCAGGGATCCTAAGTTTCATAGACATCTTTACCTCTTTTACTCAAAACGCTAACTTGGGGGGTGGAGGAGAACAAAGCGAAGTTCTACACCAAATTAAAATGCCTCACATTAAAGTAAAGCTACTCTGCACAGGAATTGTAACTAAGATGGGTTCTTACTGGTTCACTGCATTTCTCATTGGAGCTGAGAACATGGGAGCAAATAACCTAAGCCATTCTGCATCTTGTCTAGTTGTAAGTTTTTTTTCCCTTTACCATGGAAGAATATGTATGTTAACATATTCAAAGATGTGAACACATATACTGAGTGGTATTAAAAATAAAAGCTTGCTTTCAGGCTACTGATCACCTGTTTTAATGCAAGATCTTTAAAATAGAAAGTTCTGGAAAAGCGGTGGCTTCCCCAAGATCTTGGGTGGTATTATATGCTTTGCTTTCCTACTGGAGGTTGACCACCTAATGCACCTCATGTTATCAACATGTCTTAACAGCTCATGGTGGGTTTTTTGTGAGTTCCTGTCTAGCAGGAACCTTGAGGGGACAAAAAGAAGGGGGAAGGGACAACACTTTAGATAAAAATTGTACAGCTAAAAGTGGCACTTCTTTGTGCCTTTTTGTTTCTGGTTTTCCAAGTGTAAGGAATCTTTTCCTACATAAAAAGCTATCAATGCAATGGCTTTATTTTGTGCATCAAAGAAAACATTTCTCATACCAATGTTCTACAACAGCTGGAGATGTAATATAAAGATACAAAGGAAACTTGGGAATTGAGAAGTACGGTCTGTATATAAAAAGCATTACCCAAGTACTACATAAGCATTTAATATTTCCTAGAGGAGACTAACTTTTATTTTAATACAGTAAAACAGACATCAGTGACAGACAGGGTCACTGGGAGTCTGGTGTATGTATACATTTTTCTGTCATCTTTTTATTCCTTTCTAATGATAGGATATCTTTATTAGGAATATTCAAAGCAGAAGTATCATGAAGCAGTATCTCCAGACTTTAAGAAATCTCATGTATGTTGGATTTCTGGTAAACCTGATATTTATTCTATTATGAAAGGCAAAATTTTTTTGCATTTGGAATCTGTTCCATGTAACTTCCAAACTCTTATTAGAAGTTACTCTTGGAATTCAGGTTTATCTTGCATCTCTTTCTTTTTCTGCAGAGAAGTATTAGTGGTTTAGTAGTTCTGATTAACTATATCTTCAATTTTAGTTGTATCTTTGTTCAACCTCTTAGTTTTATGGCTATTTCAGACTTCTTATGAAAAAGATTAAAGGGAAAAGAAAACAGATTTTTGCAGCCTATTCTGTTGTATGAAAATCTTGCAATATGGAGGAGAATATTGGTTAAGGTGAGTAGCAGATTCAGATGATTATGTATTTTGGCACACATGCAGATTTGGTCCCAAACATGTTCTGCCTGTGAAACTGGGTTTTCATTTAAACAAAAGCTGTTTGAGATATACTGATGCTGTATATAGAAACACTGTGTTTGGCTTTAGACTTACTCTGCCATAAGTTACAGCAGGGAATAGGAAATACTGGAATAGTGAAAGCCTCACTTCACTGACATTTGCAACAAAGAATCATTCTATTTCTAGAATAGAGGCATAATGTTGTCCCAGACCTCTTTTCTGACATTGAATCATTAGACAATTAATACTCAATTTTTGGGCCTTTGCTTAGTCCTGAGGATGTCAGAAGTTCTATGCAGGCTGGAATCCTGAATGGGATTTCCTACCTTGTAGGAGAATAATACCCTGCAATTTGAAAGTCTCAATATCTATCACTGTTTTTAAAAATGAATTAAACACAAATCTCTAAATCTCTAAGAATGAGAGAAATAGGTTACTGTTGAGCTTCTACCTCTACTTGTTCCATTTTTGCAAGGAAATCTGTCATGCAGCTGGAGAACTCTGCTCTAGGATGTGCTTCCCAGTATATTGTCCTGAGCAAAGGAACTTGTAACAAGTACAATAAATACATACTGAGCTCTGTAACTTTCTTCATATTTAAGACTAGTTTTCTAATGAGTAGAATAAAGGGTTAATAAAAAGGGTTAAAATGCAAGTACAAAAGCCAATGTTGACTAATTTATAGTTTTTTGTTGTAATTGAAGGTAGGCAAGATAACTTGCTTTTCTGTCAAGAAGTTTTCTCTTTGGTCTGACTATATTTTGGGAAAAGCAGAACAAAAATGTTTATAATTGTCATGTTCACAGATAACATTAGAAATGTTTAGCTGATATAACAATTCTGTTTCATTTTCTGAAGAGAGGGGGAGGAACTTAGCATATTTCAGAAATCCAGGTAGAAGCTCAAAGCACAACTTAATAGATAAATCTGACAGAAAATATTTAAGGGTTTTAGAATGGGAGCTTTTTATTAGTATTGAATTTCCTATCTCTTATTCTACCTTTGAGTCCCAAAGTCATACTTTTTGACTTGGTTTGCTATTAACCAAGAGTTGTATTTTTCTCAAAACTATTGAGAATATTTGAAGTCTGCCTTGGGTTCCTGACAAAGAAGGAAACTACGATCTATTAATATTTTTCAGAAATCAATATATTTTAGATTATGAATAAACTAAACTTGGGCATCTGTTGATACCAACAAATCTGATGCCTAGAGAAGATGAGACACAACACTAAAACTAAAATACTGAGATGCTGCATGCTTTACTTTTAACAGGATTTTTTCTGATAAGAGTACCTCACATTTAAAAAAAAAAAAGTTGTGCTATGTTGTGTCTTAGTCCTACAATATTTTGACATATGATGCACGAGACTTTTTTTTAAGAGTGCTCTCACTTTTCCCTCAAATCTTCTTTGCATCTGTTGCATTTTGAACATGTCTTTCAAAAGAAAAGCTTAGGGTCTTTGGGGAAAAATCTTCTCCTTGAATACTTGTACCTTCCAGATAGTTTAATAACATAAAAAACCACCAAGCAATAAATGATTTTATGCTTTTTTTATTAAACGTACCTCCAAAATGCATTAAAGATTCACAGCCTACTGTGGGGACTGGTTTCAAAGGTGAATTGTCTGAAATTCCTCATCTTGGATATTTTTCCTATACTCAGCAGATCTTTGTAAGCTCACAAAGTATACTGGAATCCACAGTGTAGCCCGATGTCTTATTTTCTGACCCTTTCAGGTGTGAAAGAGCAATGCAAGAGATACAGACATTAGGAACACATATCAGGTATTTATTAAGATTTGCTCTAAACATGTGCTATACTTCACAAGTATGTAGATGACAATGCTCTAACCCCATTGGGTTTACACTCTCTTTATTAAAACAGAGAAATGAATTCAAGTGTGTGGGGGTGGGGAGGAGGCAGACAAATCTAAGCAAACTTCCAGAAGATATTGGAGGTGAAGACATTGCTGTGCTGTTAAATCTCATTAATTCCATTCAGTGAGGAATGTAAACATACATAGGTATGTTTAAAGAGTTCAGAGGTCTCTCTAGGAAATCTTGTAATATAAGGATGCTTGCTTTGCTAGGTTAGGAAAAAAGTATATAGATCTGTTCTATTTTCAAAGACTTACAAGTGCCACTGGAGTGACACTTATTAACAATGCAGTAAGTCTGAATATGAAAATGTTGGTTGATGCCCTAATGAAAAGGTTCACCCATGTCATTCACCCAAGGTATCCCAGCTGACAGTCTGAGATGGCTGTTAAACTGAATGCAAAGACTGACAAAATTAACAGCTGATAAATACCTAATTATTCTATCAGTCCCATTGTATGGTACAGACTTTTCCTGAATTACAGCCTGACTATAGAAGGCTGGGTCTCACTTATTGCTGGATTGTTAAACTAGTCTAGATAGTTAATAGTCTAGATAGTAAACTAGTCTAGATAGTTCAATAAAGACTAGTTTTAACTTCTAGCCTCAATCACACTATTCATCAATATTTTGCCAGAATGAACAATGTGTGAACTATGTATTTGATATACTACACTGATATAACAAAATTTTTTATCCTCAGGTATCAAAGTATGATAGCCTTAATACTACTTCATCTCTTGCTGTTGTTGACTTATCTTAATCATAAATCATAAGATGGTCTATCTTTAAAACATTAAACCAATCTTCAGTAATCATTCTACATTGTCATGTATTTGAAAAATCTGCAAGTGATTTTTGAAAACTTCTTAAACATGCATTGTGTACTATATAAAGGAGAAAAATCTTATTTAGAAAATAAGGGAGGAAAAATAAGAATTCTTGCAAATGGAGGGAAAGGATATACAATTGATAATCTTACAATAGCTATTTCACTTAGTTAAATATTAATAATGTAGTAAAGTACTTCATAATGTCTATAATTCAATAGCTTTCTTAAATGCAGAGTGCTTCTGTAGTGTGTTTTTTTTTTTCAACGTTGATTTGTGAGTTCAAAATACTCTTTTTGTCATTGTCTTCAGGATTTCTGTGAATAGCTACAGATCTTAGTCTTTGCCAGTTACTATTGAATTATTATTCTTAATATGGACTAAGGCTTCATCTGAACAGGGCAATTTTTCTTGGCTGAAATCGGAGGCCGTAGCAGATGTGTAGATTCTGCAGACACTAACCTGTTATTCATAAGTTTCTTTCTTCCAGTTGTTCAAGGATAATGTACCATATTGTCTGGCTGGAACTGAGCTGGACAAAAGACAAATGTCAAATTCTCTCAATATTCAAATCATTCTATCTATTAGTAATTTAATAGCTTGCTATAGTATATTAAATGGTGACTCAATCATTTTAGCCCACTGGTTATGGTATGGATTTAGTCTGGTCATGTCAACAGTTTACTACATCAATTGCAGTTTTACTTAGAGAACAAAATACCTCAAATGAAGTTTTTTTAAAAAAAACCTTTTTGTTCTGTTTATACACTAAAGCTAGGTTCATCTCAATTATAAATATTAAATGACTGCAGGCAGTCATCTAGCTCTCAAGAAACTAAATTAATGGTATAAAAAGCAATATTGTCTTATGTTGTGCCTACATCAGCACTATTCATTCAGGATGAGTGAAGCATGAGAGAAGACTTCTTGTTCAATTAATATATTGCTTTATTCATTAGTAGTACTTGCTTAAAAAATGCAACTTTATCCTTCAGATAGCATTTTTAACTGATACCTACCTTTAATACTTGGTTGCCTTGCATGTACATATATTCTACACATCTGTGCTTCTTGTGGGTTTTGTTACTACTGTATTTGCGTCACCTAATTTAAAACAGACTTTCTACTGTTTTCAACTATAATGGGTTTGTGGCTTAGTATGTGAAATAGAATTGACTGCACAAAATGTGAAATTCTGATGCTAGACATTCCAGCTAGGTTTTTACAGACAGGAATGTGCATTTGTCTGGGCAAGCATCATAGTCCTAGGGGTGCTTAACTCTTCTAGTGACAGCCTCAATGTAATGAAGTCATACGATATTTTTTTAAAAAGCATTTATTTTAAAAGAAGAAACTGCACTGGTGTATCTCCAGTGTTTTCAGAATAAATATCAATTATGAACTGTGGAAAAACGTGTAAAAGAAATATTGAAGATAGGGCTTTATACTTAAGATATTTTATTCTGAATACTAAGTCAACTGTACAATTTAAGGGATATAGTTACTAGCAGGGATAAATGCTACTAAAATAAATATCAAATGCATAGATCCTTTCATCTACTTCTGATATTTAACTGTATTTGCAGAGGAATAAAAACAAACACTCTAGAAGACTTATGGATTTAAAGTTTTAAAGCATGAGATGGCTTATACTATCTTCCAGTACCACCTCCAGTTTTTGGAAAAAACAAATATTTTATGTTGCTCTAGTAGTTATGAGCACAAGTCACTAGAACAATCACAAGAAGTTCATAGGAAGTGATCAAGCTGTTAAGCTGGAATCATTCCTGTAGGGAAAGGATTTTGTCTCTGGATGAGGTTAGGAAAAGTGAAGAATGAGGGAGGAGAAGCTCCCAGCATAGCAGAGAGGGAGATGAGAAATTCTTCTCTAAGAGAAGCTTCTTAGGGTGGGCTGATGGGAAGCATGACTACATCAGGTTTCAGGAAACAACTTCCCTTGAGCCTTCAGCTAAGATCCACTTTGTTCTGCCTGTAGCAATTTCAATTGCAAATGCAAATTCAAAAGCAATGTTATGTTAATGCTTTCTCTACTGGAGCTACCTATAAAATCTGTCATCATTCTTAGTGACAGAAGCAATTGAGCAAAACTCATCTTATATACTCACAGTGTGATCATGTAATCTTTCTTCCATGGGAAATCAACTGAAAAAATATTGTTTCAGAGATTTTTATGTTGCCAAACCAAACTTATATTTTTGAGCAGCCCAGCTATCTGAATTGGTAGGACACCTGTTAGCAATACTCCAAGTCCCAGGCCACTAGCAGGACTTTTCTTAGAGGCTATCTACAACTGTTCTGATGGCTCCATCTGTTTCCTGGAGCAGGAAGCAGTGTGTGAGATAGAAGAGAACAGGCCATAAACTGTAACTCCAATTGAGAAATTAGGGTGTCCATTTTATGTGTTGGACTCTGATTGAAACAAGTAATAATCTGTCTTGCTACTATTTGCTACTATTTTTTTCTAGTATATATATAAAATGAAAAGAAAGACTAACACATGGTTGGGATCTATTTTCAACAGTGGCATAAAACTTGCTTCCAAAGTAATGTGCCAACTTCATTTTAATTATTATCTGAATCAGGAGAGATTTTTTACTATGAACTGAAAAGAAAATGCTTAGAGAAAACAGCTTATGCTTATATTTTATTATGCAATAGGGCATGAGGCTCCTGAAAGGCAGGAAACTGATTGTTTGAATTGGCAATTCTCATTTTTTTCCATTCTGAAACTCTATCTGCTCACAGGACCCTTCTTCTCTCTATTCAGGAACTAGAGAAGATTTCCTGTCTATTTAGGGATAATATAGTAGCCAGAGGCAGAACAACTCAAATTAAAGACTCACAATTCAAATAACATATGATCACTGAAACAGCTGGATCATGCAAATTCCTTTTCTAGCACCTTTAGAAAGCTTCTGTAGCATTCACAGTTATGCAAATGTAAGTATGGCTGCATATGAGATCCATCTAAACCAGTATCTTGTCCCAGATAGTGGTCAGGAGCAGAAGCTTACAGGAGTGTAAGAGCACTTCAGTGCCCTGTCCCAGCTTCTGGGGATCTACTAATAAGAAATTCTGAAGTGGAAACATCTCTGCCATTCAGTCTGAGAGATACTGACAAACCTATTCCATACCAGTTTGCTTAATTGGGTTTTGAATCCATTTATACCTTCTGGCATTCAAAAATTGCAGCTATGAGTGCTAACACTTTGAGATGTGATGTGAAAGTGTTTATTTTTAATTTTAGAATTAAAACTGGTAACTTATGAGGTCATTCTTTTTTTTTTTTTTCAAAAAAGTTCTTGGCTGCTGCTTCTATCACTTCTAACTTTTAATTTTATAGAGCAACTCATATCAGAGCTGAACAGTACTTATCGTTTATAATCAGTCTGAGAGCCATTCCATAATTCTGCTTAAAATGGTAGCCTTCTGCCTACTTAGCATGATACTGAAACATTCTTTTATAATAAGTGATCACTAGCAGTCATCAGGTGTATGTGCTAGGGATCCAGTCAGTGTATGATTTTCTTTATCTCATTCCTATTCATTTTTAATTTGCATTTGTCTTTTTCTTGGTATCTGGGTATTGAATGAGTTACTGGTTTCAGAAAATTATCCAGAGTAATTCAGATTTCTAAGCTTTTCTTAATAGTTTGGAACCCAATATGTTATGTGCATATTTACAGTAGTGGCATTCAGTCTAAGAAACACATCTCTTTACAAAGACTTGTTCTGCCACTCTTACTTATTGACACCACACCATAACTGTGTGTGTGTAGCATTGATGTGTAATCAGAGCAGAACTCAAGTCACAGTTCATGTGAGAGCTGCAGAATTCAGACTGCAAATTGGAAATACATGTTTCTAGATGAACAGTTTGAAGCCTCCCATACTGACTGCAGATTTACTGTGATGGCTTTCTAGTTTCAAGTAGCCATGGAGAACATATATCAGTGTAATAGACAGTTGAGCTTCATACACCTTTCAAGGTTTTCTAAAATATTTCAGCATATATATCAGAACTCTCATGTCTGTGTATATGACAGAACACAAATTACTTTGGAAGCTCTGTGTCAAAACTTTTTTCAAACTATGAACCTATATATATTCACAAATATTTCAAGAGCTTGTTAGTGTTATCTTAAAAGTAATGAGATTATATACTTTTTTCCTTATTAGATGCCACATGTTCTTGTACATGAATCAGTTTGTATGTAAAATATGTAAATTAATACTTAGTTCATGAACCAATGCCTTGATGAAGTTCAATCCAAGTCTAATCACTTTGTATACATGTACTACAATTAGTGCTTTGGTCTCTTGGTGTCAATAACAAAGAAATACATACTGTTTTAATCCTTAATGCTTAGAATTTGCCAGTAGCCTACTTCATGACCTAAATGCTAATTTCTAATTTATAAGCTCCTCAATGTTTCTCCTTTTATTCAGGCCGAAGTTCTTATGCTTATAAGTTTCTAGCCACATTTTCCAGTGTTAGTTCTCTACATGAAGAGAAGGCTTTTCTGTAGCATTTTCTCTAAGCTTACAAAATTGCCCCTGTATTAATAGAATCCAGAGCATTCCTTGGTGGTGCCTCAGCACATTACCATGTGAGTTGCCTGCCCTTGAAAAGGCATAATTTGATCTTTACAGTTTTCCTGAATTCTCTGGTAGTTATGGAGAATGTGACCACAGTTCAGCTCTTCAAGCAGAAAACTGAGTTTAGAACCACAGTGGTGCTGACTTGTAGGTTTCTGCATTTCAACAAGTGAAGGAAAACTTTCATGCAACTGAGTCTTTCTGATTGTAGTGAAGAATCAGAAAACTGAAAATAGAAAAACTGGTCCCAGATGGAGTTGGTCGTTTTAAACAAAAGGCTTTTATGGTGGTAAAGCTGCCTGTAAGCTTCAGCAGATATCTGTAGTGTGAAAGGCTGCAAAATGCTGTGTTAGAACAAAAAGGAATGTCAGGCAAATTCTAGGGAGCAACATTAGCACTGTTGAGACAAGAATTATCTAAGATGAAAATATCTTCAGTATTGTTGAACTTCAGAGTTGTTCAGCTCTCTGCTTTTTTGCATTGATAGATATACATCTTCAATATCAAGGAAGAGAGTAATAGTAACTGAAGGTATTCCTTGAATATCTTAATCTTGAACACATCTCAGAAGACTGGGTGTGCAGCCACCCACAATCTGGATTTGAAAAATGTTATCACATTATGTATTCTGGATATATTTGAGAAGCTGATATTTCACAGTATGTTAAGCTCTGAAATTGTGCTGAAGAAGACAAGTCTAATCTTCAACTGAAAGTACACCTTATATTTTGAAAAAGACACCTAAACACTCACCTTATTAGGTAATTAGTTACAGAAACAATAAATATCAAGGTACTTAAACAAGCTTCCTTATATCAGATTGACTTTTAATTTCCCTTAGACCTTCAGATATTTTTGCTATTTCTACAAAGTAGACTAAAGGTTTTGGACACTTAATATTCACTTTGGCACATACAGAGGAAAAAAAAAAAAAGGCACTTAGTTTATTTTTGGTCCAGCTGAGAAATGAGGCATAATTGGATCTGCTAGTTATTTACCTCAGTCACATAACAGAAGTTGCTTATCAAGATGGTCTTTATCTTTTTTTCATGAGATAAAATGTTATCTTAGACTGTTTATAAGCAATAGGAAGTTGTATTATATATATAGCTCAGAGTACAAAAATAGTTTTAGTTAACCTATTATTTAAAAATAAATCAGTATTTATATTGAAACTAGAAGTAAATTTTTTAAACCCTTGGTAATTGAATTCAATCTCCAAATTTAATATAATAAACTTTCATGAAGGGGTAAGTGTTTTATTTTCCCCCTTTTTAAATGAAGAATTTAAGTTTATACTGTTAAATATACTGAGAAAAAGTTTGTGTAATCCTTTTCAGGAAGTAGGTTCTGTAGGTTCTTTTTGTGACTTCAGCAGAGGAACAGAAAAAAAATTAGTACAAATTCCAAACTTCATGCATTCATGTGAGCACAGACACATGTGCACTGAGTAATATTTACAAGTTAATTCTGATATTGCAAATATAGTTTAAACTTGTAATTTACTTCTCACAGGCACCTCAAAATGCAGACATCTCCACCCACAGAGGAGATGAGCAAGGGTGTACAGTAGAGGAGAGGGAGACCACAGGTTCAGGTCATAAAAGAGGAATGTGTGGATGGGGACAGGGCCTGCTATGCAGGAATTCCTTATGCTGTTAAATTATATGGATGGAGATGGAACAGAGCTCTAGGGCAGTCTGCCAAGGCTAGTGCCTTAGCAGAGGAGCCAACTGTCTCTTCACTGTTACCACCCTAATGCTTTGCAGGGAGGCTGTGACTATACTATAACATTTTCCTCCTAATATATTAACAAAGTCTCTGGTAAAAGCAGTGCCTGTAAAGAGTCAAGTGTCCAACTGCACAAGGTCAGGGTCCTTCACAGCCTAGTTCCTCTAGTGCACGGAGCACTTCCTTTTTCTGCTCCTCCTCCATGTTGGATGTTGAGAAACAGCAATGTGACTATTACCTTCCTCCCCCCGCCCTTTCTCCTCTGCTTGTCCATTGTTTTTATTAATTAAATGTGGTTTCACAGAATTGCCAGAAGCTTGGCTGCTGGGCTCAGCTGTGCCCTGTGTTGAGGCTGCAGTGGAACTGGCTGGAAGGAGCCAGCACCAGCTGTGCCTGGCTCAGGGCAGCCCCAGCCTCTCCTCACAGAGGCTGCCCCTGTGGCACCTCCTCAAGGCCACCCGGAACAAATGGGAACTTGGAACTTTCCCTAGGGATGTTCTTAATTCCCTCTAACAAAAGCCCCATGAAAGCCTAAAAAAAAAAAAAAAAAAAACTAGATCTCAGAGAAGAGTGAGGTAGGCAATGAAAATTTGTTTTACTTGTTGAAATGATTAGGATGCATAGAGCCATGTCTGGGAGAGTAGTGGCTGTGAGTCATCTTCAGCAAGAATACATAAATATAAGATGAAACATGGCAGTTTGACTTTGTCCTCTTGTCCTCTTGCCTATTTGATTCAGTTCCTAAATGAAACTGGAGAGCTGCCTTAACTTGTTTTAGCAGAAGCAGTAGCAAGGCTGCTGAGGGTGAGGAGCAGGTAGCCTGCTGCTGGCAGGCAGTGGTGGAGCTGGGTCAGAGGAAGGCCTCCTGACCTTCCTGAGGGCTGAGTCCTTTAGAGCAGTGAGAGCAGCCATGCAAGCTCATTGTAGCAGCCATGAGATGGAAGCAGTGGCCAGCTGTAGTCATCTTAGGCCTGGGCTTGGACCCTGTGGCCTGGATTAGCATCACTTGCCCTTTTGTACCTTTGTGTTTTTTGTTTTTTGTTTTTTTTTAGATAGAACTCTTTAACTTGTGAATTTGAGGAAACGTGGTACAAATTGACCTCAAATTTACCATACCAAATATACTATGTAGTGGGGTAAACTTTTAGGTTTTTACACTACAAAACATACCTTCAAAATGTACTCCAGGTTTTCAAATTTTTATTTATGTTCCTAATGTAACAAGAAACACTTCTGTAAGATGTGGTGGAAGTTGATTTTATGCTCTTTTTTTTCCTTGCCATTTTGTGGCACTTTTCCACAAATTAACATGACAAGAAGCTGGAGCAGAGACAAATGTTTTTTTATTATTGGGCTGTTCTGTCACTTATTTGTTTTTATTACTTGTTGCCTTTGGGTTTATTTCTTATGATAATAGTGGTAGAAGATCATAGGGAGATGAGATTACTTATGCCATTAAGTGGACATAGATTTGTTATAGATTCTGAAATTAATTCTTGGCATTTCGCTTGGTCAAGGACTATATTGGTTTAATTTTAGTTTTACGGACACAAATTGCTATTTGCCTTCTATATGTCAATCAATGCTAGATGCTTAAGTGGAAAAGCTGCCTCATATTTATAATTATATCTTAACTAAAGCATGTAGATTGGAAAAGGGACTTCTTAAAATTTTAAATTAGAAATGAGAAGTCAACAAATCATTTAATTTATGCACACATTTGTCTTATTCAGAGGGAATCATGCAATTCATGATTAAGTGAAGACAAAATGAGAGCTTTGTACATTCCTTCCAGAAACTAGTCTACAGGATGTACAGGACTCAAAACCCCACCTGTGAATCTGGGATATGGTCATGAAGTAGGAATTAATATAAAACCAGTTTTTCACTGTTGGGGTGCCCACAATGACGTTTGTTCTTGCATTTTGTAGAATTTGTGCTCTACTGGTGGTACTTCATAGTAAACACCTTTTTGTATGCAGAGTACATCTATCAATGCACTCTAAATTAAAAAGATTTGAGATGTCTTCTAGATGTTACATGATGGCGTTTGTCTTAACATCTTATTCAAGAAAAAAAATGATTTGGGTAAACAATCAGTAATGGAACATACCTTACATAAATGTGAATACAATTTTCAGAAATAACCTGGTATTTTACTTAATCATGTTTAAAAATGTGACTCAAGGTATCTACACATCGAAGTAAATAAGTCTGAATTTTATACTAATTGTATGTAGAAATTCCTTAAGCACTTCTCAATAGCTTTTCTCTGGGGAAATCTGAGAAATATTTGAGAGAACATGATAAACTCAGAATGCAAAAATATTGACTTGTGATCACACAATACCTATTTGAGAATATTGCTGTATTCTCTTTATTTTGTATTATTATTCTGTCCATCACAGTGAGTGGAGGGATTTCTTTCTTTCAGCCTCTGGCATACAGTAGTTATTCAGCTAACTATTGGCATATGTTCTTGAAATAGTTGCCCAGAAAATGACCTGTAGACTAAACAAGATCTGTGGAATCTGTTGCTTTACTTAGGCAAGCTAAACAGCTGGTACATAAAAAAAAAAAAAAAAAAGCAACAGGTAACACTATAGTAAAAGGTTACCTTACCTGAATTTCTTACTTGGCTGTGAGGAAAAAACATTGAGTGAGTTGTGTATTGCCTTATAATTCTCAGTCCCTGATTTTGGAAGTAATTCAAAATCACGCTCATCTCCTAATGGTGTTCAATTCTGGTTTTTAACATCAAATCCAAGATATTCCAGAATCAAACATTTTGATTAGTAGTTCAGGTAACTTGATTTGTTATTTCAATATTGTAGCAATGCTGGATTATAGAATTTAAAAACAAACAAAACCTGCCAATGAAGAAGTACTCTATGCCACCAAGGAAGTTAGAAACAAGTAAAATAGATTCTCCAGAAAACTTAGGCAAAGCACACAAAATTGAAGTGTAGAGACCATTAGATATTTACTATTGGAATCTGAAATAGTTCCTACTTATGTTTTTAAAAACATCTATAAAAAGTGAATGAATTCTGAGGTTCAAGAAAGGGCCTGTGACTGACTCAGGAGGAAGCTTCATGTAATGTTGGGAAAAACAGTGGGGTCGCAGGCAGAAGTCTTAGATTAGACATTCTTAGATATTTGGTCTCATTGTTTCTTGAACAAGCATTTTTTTCTGTATTCTGCTTATTCCCACAAACATTTCTTCCTTTTTCAACAGATGTTTTTTTTTTTTGTTCTCTCATCTATAGTTTATAGTTTTCTTTGGCTGATTGGCCTTCTGGCTCTAGTATCTCCAAAGCTATCATGACTTGTTTGATCAAAACCTGTAGTTTCCCAACAAAATATTTTAGCAGAAAACATTTACCTGATTATGATATTGTGGTTGCATTGAGAGTATTAAAATACTTATTGCTTCTTTTATTTACCCACTTTTACCAAGTGGCTGGAGATTGTCTTTCCATGTCCAAGTAGTTTCAGTTCTAGGGATAACATAGCCCCCACTTGAAGCCAGTCCTCACCTCTAAGCAGATAACTACCTCAGGCAAAGTATTCATGTCTAGTCTGTGTTTCTGCAAAACCTTGCTGCTGTTGCAGGTAAAGGATATAAAGGTGGGTAATGCAGTAACTGCTGTGATGAGTAACTTCTCACAGCAGTAGCTCCCTATATCTCATCCATTGGCAATATCATCATCTCCCTCTCTCATTCAGAGGGAAACAATTCAATTTTTACTACATTTCTGATGTCTTTTGCTACTTCTCACAAAGGAACACTATCAGCTGTTGATTGGAGGCCTAGGGAAGGAACAATGAGGGACAGAAAGGGGAAAAAATGGCTTAGGAAGGAATGGGTGGCTCTTCCTCTTGGCATGTTCAAAGATTTTGCAAAATTAGACAATACTCGATCAGTTCAGATAAAAATCTAAATACACACACTTTGTCTTATTTTGCACACTAGTGTATTTCTTGTCAGCATGACTTCTTCCACTGGGGCTTTATGGTGGAAGAAGAGAGGAAAAAGACTTGAAACACGTATGGGAAATCTTTAGGTTTGTGGGGTTTTTCTTCATTTTTAATACTGTTTGAATGAAACATCTGGGTCTCACAAAGATTTAATGTTCACTTTTTTTTTTTCAGGGAACACCATGTGGACTGCTTGATAGTTTTCTCAGATGTTACAGGAGCTCAAAGTTGGGATAAGTTAAAAATAAAGTCTTTCCACTTGGTTCAACCTTTGGGGCTAGGAGGTCCAGGATTCACTTTATAGAAAGGGACGTCTTCCAAAAATGGAGTGCTAGTAGATCTGTTATGTCCCTCCTTCCCCCCATTACTATGCTTTAGTTTCATACTTAATACATAATTTTCCAGAGTACCCTGAGGTATTTATAAAGAAAAGATTGCAAGAGTAAACTTAGTGTGTATGAAAAAAACAGCTAGAATGTTTTTTCAAAGAATCTTTGAACATCCAACCATAGCTAGCTTTCTTGTCTTAGATTGTGAGTGAGTATTGATATATCAATGCAAAACATGAGAGCTACAATTTAACATGTGATGACAATGGTATCTGGAGAACACTGGTTCCTGGAGAACTACATGAAAGGTAGAAAAGAATGAGAAGACTGAAGGAAAGAGTTGGGGAAGAACAAATGATTTCTCCTGCATTTATTGAAGAGGATTGTTTTTAGGGGAAAGCTTAAAACCATTTCCAAGCTTATTTTCACTTCAGAAAGATTCATCTTTTAATGGAGAGAGAAATAAATGTCCAGTATAAAGGTTCCTTAGCAGAACACTAGACTTATGGAGTCATTAATTGTTGTTGGAACTGTGGCTCTGAGCACCACTGAGGCCTGACCTGAGTGTCTTTGGGGCTGTACCAGCCAAGAGGCAAGAGCTGTGTGAGCTGAGCCCTGGGCTACAGGATGACTGCACTCCTAGCCATCTGCAGCCCCTTGCAGCCTGGACGGGTGGTCAAGCACTCATACTACCTGTGGCACTGGTGGAGCTGTGGTTCTTCCTTACGAGCGAAGGCAGAGCACTAAAGTATCTTAGAACTGTATCATTTGTCCTTGAGATTTCTTGAATACATTTTGCTGGTTTTGACCCATGTTGTCATGGTAGTGATGCAATGCAGGGAGCTTTTTTTTTTTTTTAACTAAAATTAAGTGTAATTTAAGAGTGCCTCTTAAATTGATGTAATTTCCTCTGTTTCCTCTAAATTTCCTCTAAATCTAATAAGGAAAAAAGGCCCTTATCTCATGTACTGAGTCCTTAAAAAATTGACAAAGCTTTTGAAGAATAGAAAAGTTGAAATACTAGATTTCATAGAAGTTTTGTATATTTTGAAGGCAAAAGTGTTTATGAAGTTCTATCATGAAGCAAGGTGTCTTAAAACTTCATGTTTTTCTTCCACAGAACACTGCTTTTTTCCTATTAGAAATGTAGATACTTTGGCTGCTTTTCTATGGAATACAAATTACTTAGGCTTTTCACTGGGTATTTTAATACTTGTATAGAAATAACTACTGAATGCAGACTTCTGAACAATCTCATTAATAATTTTATTCTTAGAAAATTAATACTAATAAAGGCAGAGAAGTTTATAAAATATTTAAGTGAGATTTTATATTTTATTGGCTTTCTGACAGGATCATTGCAGAAGACAGGCCTTTTGATATGCGAATAATCGGAACCTATTTGTTGAGAAGCCTGTTTCTTTTTTTGGTGTTTTGTTTCCTTTAATGAGAAAATCTGGTACTCTTAGGGATATATTTTTCTTTGTCTTATGACAGACTGAGTCATTTGTGTACTTTTTTTTTAATGAGAAGGTCACAATTTCTCTGAAGAATATACTTTCTAACTTTCTGTGAGGTACTATTTCTGAAGAAATCTGTTTAGATTTCTTTTCCTCAAACTACTCTCTAATCCCATGCCACAGGAAAAATTGTTTTAAAGACTGATGTGAAGAACTGAGGTGCTGCTAGGTAACTTTTCAATATAGTATGCAAGGTTTATAGCCTTTATGTGACAGAATGCATTTTAATAACTTCTGCCATGTACTCAAGCATTTTGTAGTGGTTTTGTTTGTTTTCCATGCCTTACGGCAACCCGATTACCCAGGCTTATGAATTGGTCTTCCTCTGTTAGTTGTATTTGTGATTTCACCACAATACATCCAGACTACTTTATTTTTACCTTCATTTTTCATATGGTGAATTAGATAATCACATAATGGATTGTGCTGGCATTATTTCAATATGCTCAAGCATTTCGATATTATGAAATTATCCACTTGGACATGTTTTGAAAACAGTGGTAACATCTATGATGATCTTAGAGGTCTTTTCCAACCTGAATGATTCAATGATCAATACAACTGTTTGAAAATTTCATTTTTTTCCACATTAAATAAAATCAGGATTTCCCCCTCTTTCTCCAATGAATTTCCTAGATGCATTCCATAAACAGTTTAAGTTCCATTTATTTGTAGATCATTGGTTTATAATCTTTAATTTCTTGTAGATCCAGTGTTTAAGTTTGAATGTTATGACACCATTCCACAGTTCTTCAGAAATGGTGATTCTTCCCAACTCCACCATCAGCATTCCAATTGTTGATTGTTCTGACAGCTGAATGTTTCTGCTAATTTCCAATACATGCTTTCCTCAGAAATCAACCTTTAATTACCCAAATTGTCATCTTCACGGAAAAAAAATAAAAAAAAAAATACTTTGGGAGCTTGAATTTAGCTGCTCATTAGAAATTGTTACTTTGCCCAATTAAAAGATAAATTTTTGTATTTGCAACTATTTAGAAGATGAAATGGAAGTATGCTATGGAGTGCTTTCTAAATGGCTTTGGGGAACAAAAATAAACGTAACACAGAAGGTATTTCTGTCAAGAACCAATAGCATATAATTAGTAGCCAAAGTGTAGAAGAGGTTTCCTCTGATGTATATCTAGCTATAAACTACTGGCTTCTGTCTGGAAATTCCATTTTATTATGTAATATATTTTGGAGCAAATCAGCAACTATTGAGCCAAGACACAAGTGCTACAAGAAATGGAATTTTCATTACTGCTAAACTGCTGCTGTATCTTTCAACTGCTTTAAATAAATCACTGAAAGAAAAAATGTATGAATAAAATCTGGTACCTTTAAAAAAAAAAAAAAGACAGCATATATGAACCTGATTGTTGGTAACTTTTCTTTTTGGAACATGCTTGAGGATTTAAGAACTATAGGAGTGAAGGTTTTGTCCTTTCATGTATGTCCCATCTGGAAGAATCCCTACAGAATAAAATCAGAGTTAAATCCTCAGAAGTTTTTTGTCACTTTCTTTTTTCTTCTTGCTTTACTAGTGAGTGTATTAGTCCATGAAGCTGGCAGACAGTCAAGTTAGTCCATAAATTACAAAATACTTTTCATCTTTTTACCAGCTTCCACTTTGGTCTCTAGAAAGATAATTCAGAGGAAACATCTCTGTAGTTGGGTAGGAGTATGCTTGTACACGGGCATGTGGCAGGCATAATGTGTTCTAAACATTCCTCTGAATTTGAGAAAATGAACTTGCAAAACACAGGAGAGCTTAACATACAGTTACTGCAGAATGAGCTTGGTCATGCTTACCCCTTGAAACACCCAGTCAGTGAATAATTCATCAAGCATCTGCAGTTCTTACTTTAATCATTATAATGGGCCTAATAAAACAACCTCATTAGCAGTGTTGCTAAATGTAGTGATTTTTTTCATACCTCTTGATATTTGGTGTTTTTTTTTGTACCTCCCCGAATGTGTTTAGAAACGTATATGTAGACTGTTTCACAAGCTCACTCAAAGTGAGAAAACAGTGAAATTCATGAGAAGCCCTATAGTAGTTGAAGATGTAGCCCCACATTGTCAGGAGTGCTTAAACACTGGTCATAATACAGATGAATCTATTGGAGAAGGCTGTCTGTCAGCAGAGAAGTTTACAGAAGAGAAACTGTCCTGTGAATTTCTGTCTACATAATATTGGTATGTGAATAAAGATATATCTTTAACAAGAAAGTTGCTTATATGCTATCACATTCCAGAATAAAACTGTGCAATTCTAGTGGTCTGCTGTTTCATAATAAGCTACTGTGCTGTTTGGACTGGATTAGGACTCAATGACATTTTCCTGCTTATATTTTGATTGTAGCTGTTAAACTGGGATGCAGGAAAGATGGAGATAGGCTTTTCTGAGGTGCACAGTGATAGAATGACAAGCAATGTGCAGAAGTACAAACTTATGTATGTGTATATGTTAGGTTCCAATTTTTATTATGACCTCTGTGACAAGTAAAGCTTGTGGGGACTAGAACATTGTTCTACTTTGCCTCCCTCCTGAGGGAGGAAAACTACAAGTTCTTAATACCATGCAGTCTTCAATTTTGTTAGTGTAATTGTCTTTACAGATAGGAATTTCCTTGCTGCAGATTAAAAATGAGCTATTTAGTTGTATCGTGGATATGAAAAGTGAGTTGCCTTTTTGGCATATTCTAGAAGGTTGAAATGCTTTATTGTGGCTTTTTTCAGTCTTCTTCAGAGAGTAAATCCAGTTCTTTCAATCTTTCTGCACCTTGAAAAGCTTGTTGTTTTGTTCCCTTCTGGTTTCTCTCCACACATCCCATGTGAAGCGGGATGCTTGGAGTGGGAGATGGCCTTTTGGTTAAGTCTTGCCTGTGCTCAGTAGAACGGAGAGATTTCATTTTGTGGTATATTCAGTATCCTTGTACTCAAAATAGGGCATTTGTTTTCTTAAAACTCTCAAACTCTTACTTTGTCTGTGATCTTTAGTGTAAATGCAGTTCTGAAAGTTTCTCAGTTCAAGTTGTTGATTTGCATCTACATGTAACATTTTACTCCAATATATTTTGTAATTCTTATAATTGTTCTCAGTTTTTAAGGTGTAGAAGTCTGGCACTTTCAGCTGTGCAAGATATAAATCCATGGTATTTGTGTTCAGAGCTATATTCAAATTCCCAAAGGAGCTTGGGTATTAGCTTGTTTTGAATTCCATCAGGAAGAGATTTG
The DNA here is from genome assembly GCF_965140915.1 of Aythya marila. Taxonomy (NCBI): domain Eukaryota; kingdom Metazoa; phylum Chordata; class Aves; order Anseriformes; family Anatidae; genus Aythya; species Aythya marila. The sequence continues at coordinate 4,759,684 of NC_139049.1, forward strand.
TTTTCTGGGTAGTTGATTAAATTTTCATTCAAATAAAAACTGTATGACAGAACTGGAATAATGTAATAATGCGTTGTCTCAAAACACCTCTTAATGGTAAAGGTCCTGTCTACAAGTAGAAGCCAAAAACAATTTCACTGGACTCAAAAGTCACCCTTGAGTGTGATTAGTTAAACCAATACAAATACGTATGTGAATCATCTGTAGGATTTTGTTTTGACTTTTTACTATGAGTTAGCAAAAAAGTCTTATCTGCTGGTTTGCACTTGTATTTAGAGCTGTATTCGGGATGTAATAAAATCAATTTTTGTTTTCGATGAGAGCTAAATGGAGTTCTTAAACATCTTTTTATTCTAGCTACTACTTCTGGTTTTGCATACTAAAATGACTAGAGGGATTTTTTAGCAGTAAAGCTAAGTATTAAACATTGGACTTATTTAGGCCCCAGAACTCTGATATTCAAATAAAAGATTAAAAATTGTCTCGTAAATGTTGCATTTTTCTTTAAAAGCTGTTCATCTGCAAATGGTCATTTTTCTTCTAAATAGCATTTTTGTTTTGCATAGAGGATTTAGAGTTCACTTCTTCTGATAACCCAATAGACAAAACCAAAACAGTTATGCTTGCAAAGAATTCGCTTTAATGAAATGCCAATGGTCATTGTAATTTATAGTTTGAATTTAGGATTGCTAGTTTCCCAAAACAATGGGTTGTGTCCCGGAAGGATATTGTTATCAAGTTCTTGTTGGTAAATGTGTTGCCATATGTAAATGCTCCCGTTTTCTTTTGGGGATTGAAGTAGTCTTACAATGTTGTGAAATAACAGCTCAAAACAGTACAGTAATGTGACAGAACTAACTCATGCTGTAACTTTTATGTGCTTAAACTGTTTTCTAAAGTATTTCAGGTGGAGTAATCAGACATTATTTCCTTTCTGATAGTGAATAATGTCAATAGCTTTGTCATCCTATTTTTAGTAGCAAGTTCAAAGGAAGTCTTCCAACCAACTGCATAATAAGTACATATTTTCACTTTTTTTCCTGACCTGCCATCCAGTTGTTGGAGGAAGAAAGACCTAACAGGAGAAAAAATACAAATCTACAACAGGAATCTAAATATGAAAAATTGATCCCTCTGGGTCCTGAAATTTAATTTTCCAGACTCAAGCTCCACTGGAACCAACTGGTACCACTGCCAAGGAGTTCAGTTCCCTGGATAGATTTTGTTTGCTTACCCAACTCACTTTGACTTTTTGGTCTATTGTTTTTGATTCCCTGCCTACTGACAACATATCAGCCTGTTTCATTTCTAAAGACAAACCCAAATAAGCACCCTAGCTGCATGGGTAAGAGACAATCAACTTAGTGATGTCCTGCATTTTGTGCTTTTCTTTTGGCAACAGCCACGTAAAATGCTATGTGAGCTGGCTTATGTGTGACCTCAGACCCCAAGACTGAAAATAACTGTCTTCCTCTGGTCAGAAGTGTAGTGGTACGGCAAACCTTTATATCCTCTCTCTCCTCTCAAACACTTGCTGAGCGTCTTGGGTTGGGGGCATAGTGGGTGTGAATAGTTGTTAAGGTAGACATTGAGATAAAGTAGATATCAAGAAAATGAGACAAAGGCTTTGGGTTCTAATATGTAAAACTCCTTCTGATGGAGCTCTTGACTTCTTAAAATGTTGTTTCCCCATGGAAAAAAATCAACAAACAAAAAGATGAATACTAAGATTTCTGAAAGAGCCACGTGTGACTCCACAGCTGTAGTCTGCTGACCTCTTTCCTGATGGGAACAGATTCCCACTGGCAGATCATGTTTTTTCAGCTTCACCTCAAGAGGGAGAAAAGTTGTGTAGAAATCAGATGTTAAGAAGAAAGGCTATTCTGAAATCCTACCTGAGCAACACAACTTGTATTTGTAACAGAGTTGAACAACGATGTCTGCTAGCATTAGCTGTATTTGAATTGATTTTTTTCAAGTGCTTAGAAAGCAAACTCTGTTTTTTCCTAGTGAGCTAAATAGTAATAATGCTTGGAAAATAATGTTGCTCGAACACTAATCTCTGCCTGGAGGGAAAAGAAAGCATCAACAGTTAGCAGGAGATGCAAAATCATTTTGACCTCATAATGACCTTCCACTGGAAGGAACAACATTTTTTTTTAAAAAAGTGCTACATAATTGTTTAAGTCATAGTAGATGCATTTACAGAAAAAAAAAAAAAAAAATAGGTTTTCAAGTAACACTAGTTTTTCAATGTTTATCACAACTTAAATTTAACATGTCAAGTGATCTTAATATGCCACTTGTGAATGCTGATGAGGATTTGTTATAGATGGTTAAGCAACACTGAATTCAGGATAGCTGGAAACTGCGGTCTTAAAAGACAGAGGTTGAAATAGTTTTTACTTATATGGAATTAGAGGAAAGAAATTGAACAGGTTTTTCAATGTTTGGCAGCTACTCCTGTATAGTCAACTACACCTGCATGGCAAGCCCTAGAAATTTTTCAAAGGCCCTCAGTACTGCAGGCTGTATCTGTATCGCTGAAGAAGGAGCACTTTCCAGTTATCAGGTGTGGCTGCACTTTGATCCTGCCAGGACAAGACAGGAATTTCAAATTCTCTGCCTAGAGGAAAGCCATGGGGAAAGACTATGTGGCCACAGCTGATGGAGTGTTGGGATGTACTGAAGATGGAAGGAGATAGTCTACTTGTGGTGTCACTTTTCTTTGCTGCCAGTGTGACTTCCCATGAATGGCATGTGAATAGTTCCTCCATGAGGAATAGACCTCAGTATCAGAAGTAGGAAGGAACTCCTTTTGAAAGAACAACTCTTACAGAGATTCAAACTGAGATAACTGCAGATTCCTTAACCTGGTGTGCACTGGAAGTGGCTTCTTTCCAGCAAATTCCTGGTCAGAAAACACAGCCTGGTGTCCACCAGCAAGATGAAGCAATTTCTCAGCATTTTACTCCTCTAACATGCCACTTACCAACAAGTGGCTTACGTTCATCCACGGATAATTGGATAGTCAGTGTAGCTTGAATGCTTTTTTTGAGCAACAAAATTCAATGAGTAAAAGACCTAAATTAAATGTAGCTGTAAAATGGCAACAGAGCAACAGAAATACAAACAGTACAAACAAATTATTGAATTCAATTATGCACTGGTGAAACTTGGGGCACTCTTAAAGAATAGTGCTGTTGTCCAGATTTCAATTATTTATTTGGCTTGACTGACTGGCACAGAAGTTGTTAGCAGTTGGTATTGTGCTGGTCTCATTAATAAGTTTCCTGTATGGTGATGAAATATACTTATCAGATGAAAGATATGTACCTGGTAAGTGACATGAACTCAGCCTGTAACTTCTTGTGCTATTTTCTATTTGGTCCAAAGAAATATTTTCCTTCTGAACAGACAATAGATTTCTTAGCATAGTAGTTCATGGGAGGATGGAATCCAGCTGCTTGAGATTTGAACAGTCAAAAGCAATATTGCTTAAACTACAGCTTATGGAGTATTTATGGGTGAGTTGGATCATTCGTGTAACCTATTGTAACCCATGATGCACTAGCAGCAATGTATTTTGCTGGGAAGACCCCAGTGGCCTCCTGTCATGTACTGGCTGCAGGTCTGTCTGTGGGAGGTTGGCAGTCTGGCCAGGAGGCAGTCACAGGGCTCTTGGGAGTGACATCTCTGGGGACCTGGCTGTGCTTATTTGCTCTGGCTCTTGCAGTTTATTTGTCTGTCACTGTTGGGCCAAAGTGTTTCAGATGTTGGCTGAAAGCAGACTGAGCAGATTTGCTGCATGTAGGTTGGTTGTATTGCTCACTGACCAGCGTGTCTCGCACTAGTGTCACACGTGTCATAGCTTATACTAATAAAATAAATACAGCCTGCCTGTACTACCAGAGGTGTTAGGTACCACTGTTTAAGTCCAAAATCTATAGCTTTGATTTATTTATATGCCAGAGTTTTATATTTTCTCCAATTAACCTGTTTTCTTCAAGAATAGAGTATAATAATGCGATAGTGTGATGTGTAATGTTTGCTCAGGTGGCCAAGAAGGCCAACGGCATCCTGGCTTGTATCAGAAACAATGTGACCATCAGGGCTAGGGAGGTGATCGTCCCCCTGTACTCAGCTCTGGTGAGGCCGCACCTCGAGTACTGTGTTCAGTTTTGGGCCCCTCGCTACAAGAAGGACATGGAGGTGCTTGAGCGGGTGCAGAGAAGGGCAACGAAGCTGGTGAGGGGCCTGGAGAACAAGTCCTACGAGGAGCGGCTGAGGGAGCTGGGCTTGTTCAGCCTGGAGAAGAGGAGGCTCAGGGGTGACCTTATTGCTCTCTACAGATACCTTAAAGGAGGCTGTAGTGAGGTGGGGGTTGGCCTGTTCTCCCACGTGCCTGGTGACAGGACGAGGGGGAATGGGCTTAAGTTGAGCCAGGGGAGTTTTAGGTTAGATGTTAGGAAGAACTTCTTCACTGAAAGGGTTGTGAGGCATTGGAACAGGCTGCCCAGGGAAGTGGTGGAGTCACCATCCCTGGAAGTCTTCAAAAGACATTTAGATGTAGAGCTTAGGGATATGGTTTAGTGGGGACTGCTAGTGTTAGGTCAGAGGTTGGACTTGATGATCTTGAGGTCTCTTCCAACCTAGGAATTCTGTGATTCTGTAATAGTAATCTGTGATTCAGTGGACACACATAGCTTTGATTCTGTGTTACAGCAATCTTATTAACCCCTTGAATATTTTGGAGTGTATTCACATAGAAATTTGACAATGGCTGAAGTCATCAAAATTCCTGCTACCCTTGCTACCCTTTATTCTGGGATTAAGAGCAGTTTAGGTGTTAAATCATCAAATATCTTTTTGCCTTTCAACCTTTTGTTCTTTATTAGCAGAGAATGTTATTTTTTATCCTGGAGTATAACTATGTTCACAAGGTTCAGGTCATTCAGATTTTTCCAAGAAGAAGAAAGCTGGCCAAGAGTACATCTGGAAACAATGTTGAAAGCAGACAATTTCTGTATGCTGAACTATCTGTGAAATCTGGAAGTTGAACAGAAAGGCCTCACACCTCTGCTGTTCCAGTAGGGTAGCAAATGTTTGAGTTGCTTCTGTAATAATACCTATCACTTGGACTACTGTCAACAGTAGATTGGATATTTGTTCTTTTTTATTATGAAACTTTTAATAATGAGCTGCCCTTACAATTACAGTGATTGATATTTCATATTTACTCATTTACTTTTGGGGTCTTAATTTCCTTCTTACTTCCTTTGCTTTTGGTTCTGAATCAGGACACCATCCAGTTCAGTATTACATTTCTAACAGGAAGAAAAAGAATTCAGCAGATAAGAGATTCAAAGAAAAATATTTTCATACCCCTCATGTTGTGTTTATAGATGTTATAAGCAGTTTTTTAACCCATTCTATAAAAGGTGTGCATAATTAACATAAACAATTTTATGTTATGTTTTCATGGTATAAGTAACTATTCCGCAGTTTTATAGAACATATGTTGATACATTTTTTTCATTCTTGTACTACAGCCAATAACAGTCTAGTGTGGGATATATACAGCTCCACAGTCTTTCTTAGACTGTCATATTTCTTAGATTCACAGTTCAATCCAGTGAAAAGCATGCGTTAGATTGTATTTTACTAACATTTAAACTAAGTCAGATTTCAAAATACAAGCTATTGGCCCCCATCCTGACTGGAGGCCTCTTCTGACATGACTACTGCAGGTGCCTTTCCCTCCTGACTACTTTTTCTGGCAGACAGACTGTTTTGCATCAGCCATTCCCATTTTGCTTTTTTTGACTGTTTAAATCCTTAACCTACATTCCCTATTGGACTATAACACTTCATTATTTCTGCTTCATCCCAACACTGCACACTTGGCTATTATGCTTTGCCCAGATCAGACTTTTGAGAGGAGAGGTGCAAAATTAATAATTCAACAGTCTAGTCCAAAAATTAAACTTGGCCACTGTATGTAGCCCTATTTATTTCCAGCTTTTCTGTTTAGACTTGTTTTACTTCTCTGCATTTTAATTCTCTGAATTAATGTTTCATGAAGAAAGTGGTAGAAGGGCTTTTAAATCTCTCTACCTGAGAGGTTATCTGGTTTCATCTAGTGTCTGAGTCTGAGCTGATCACTAACTTTCTCATGAAAATTCACTCCAGGGGTCAGGTTCTGTTTTTGCAGAATACATCCCACACTAGTCTGTTTTTCTCATTTAAAAAAAAATAATCATGTATTTTAGTAGCCTTTGTAATATTTGTCAGACTGCAATATGACAATGTTTGAAGGAGGTGTTTAGAAGAGAAACAAAATCAGTTAAGAGGTAAAGGATGGGGTTAAACTCTAGAGATAACATTCAGAGGAAAAATAAACTGCCAAAAAGATATTTTGCAGACAATTATTTCCAGGATATGTGGGTTATTTGACTTTACAAAATTGACCCAATTAGAAGTAAAGAACACTAGAACACTAATACCAGGAAGATCTGAGAGAAGCAGACTAGGCTAATAATTATGCCCCAAAACTTATTTCATTTAGTATTCTTGCTCATCATGGTCTTTTGTCTTCTTGTGGCTATCATAGTTGATCGTTTTTTTCCTGTTTGATATAAATACTATTATTGGTTGTCCTTCCTTTTGCTACTGGGAGGACAGCAATACATCAGGAATAGGCACATCACAAGTAAAGCTTCTTGACAATTGATGGCAAGATGTTTGATTCCTTTTTAGCTTTTTCTCCCTCTCGTATCCTGAACTTCATTTTAGCTGAGCTTTTCACCTAAAAAAAATATATATATATATATATATATATATATATATATATATATATATATATATATATATCTCTTTTAATTGACTTTACCTTCTGAAGTGTTTCGGTTGTTTTTGTTATTTTGGGTTGGTTGAGGGTATTCTTCCTGCAGTAAACTCTCTGCTTGGACACCCTAGGTTTTTCCATTCCAATTAGTGAGCTTGGACTAGTCATGCTGGAGAGACCATCATGCTGGAGAGACCATCTAGCCTAAGAGGATAATGTGCTTTTAGAGAGTTCAAGAAATGTTAGGATATATCTAAATAACAGCACTGAACCTTTTTTCTTAGAGTGAAATTTTCTTGGGTTTCCCAACTATTGTGATCTCGCAGTTTGAGCAGAACAAGCATGGATATGTATTTTTCCCTACTTAAAGAAAATCATGATAGATGATTATATGGCTCAGTTAGCTACTGTGAGTAGTTCAGACAGGAGTTCAAAAGCCCACAAAATTGAGTACTTCTATATTAAGGAATTATACTTAATGTTAGACTTATAACGTTAGGCTTCCTTTATGACGTCTGATTCATTGTCATAATAACATAGCTGTTTAATTTTCTTCAATTCTACTTCAACCCTGTGAGCTTCATAAAATGAAGGACAATGTCTGAATGGATCTCGTTACCTTTTCAAAAGGTAATCAGCCAACAAGATACAAAATAATGAGGTCAATAAAGAAACCTTTTTTATTAACAACCAAGCTGTAATCCTTTCCATTAAAGTAAGAGTAAAATATCCTTTAACTTCCACATGGGGTAGGCTTTCATCTCAAGTGAAATTAGTATGTGAAAGCTGGATTTTATTTGGCTTGGTTGATAATTATAATCCCAATATAAAAATGCATGTAAAGGAGCACGAATGTCAGTTATTTGTATTATATCCTGGCTTGTGTGCTGTCTCCTTCACCTGCAAATACACAAAAAACAACTTAGTCCAATTTTGAGGACAAATTTATGGTGTTTATTTATATGCTGGGTACAGCAGCACACTGCTGCTGTACAGACTTTATTTGCTGTTAGCAGTATTTCATAGAATTAGGGTTAGAATCCAATCCAAGATAATCTGGTCCAACTGTCCACCTACCACCAATATTACCTGCTAAATCACGTCCCTAAGTACCACACCCAACTCTTCCTTAAACATCCCCAGGGATGGTGACTCCAGCACCTGCCTGGGCAGCCTGTTCCAATGCCTAACCACTCTCAGAAGAAATTTATCCTAATTTCTAAACAGAACTTCCCCTGGTGTAATTGAGGCCATTCCCTCTTGTCCTGTCACGAGTTATCTATTACATCAGTTATCTATGAGAAGAGGTTAATATGCAGCTCTTCACAATTTCCTTTCAGGTAGTTGTAGAGAGTAATAAGGTCTCCCTGGGCTTCCTCTGGACTAAACTCCATTTCCCTCACCTGCTTCTCATGGGACTTGTGTTTCAGGCCCTTCAATGGCTTTGTAGCCTTTCTGTGGTGTGGTGGTTTTACCGTGCTGGGCAGCTAAACCCCACAACCCCTCTCTCACTCCCCCTCCTTTAGATGAGGAGGGGGAGAAGTAAAGCAAACAACAACTCACGGGTTGAGATAAGGATAATTTAATTAAAGGTAAATAATTATAATAATTAAATAAAGACTACCATGAACTAAACAATTTAACTAAGGGGAAATAAAAAGAGAAAGGGGAAAAGGGAGGGGAAAAGGAAAAATAAAAAGAAGTGAGGAAAACAAACAAAATAAATGAAGGCTATATGGAAGTGCAGAGGAAAGAAATTACTCTCTACTTCCCACAAATGAGCGATGATTGACCATGTCCTTGAAGCAAGGCCTCAACGCATGCAGCCGGTGTTCAAGAGGAGGACCGACGTTTTCTCCACGAGAGCCCACCCCTCCCCTCTTCTTCCTGTTTCCACCTCTTATTGCTAAGTGTGACATCACATGGTATGGAATATCCCTTTGGTTTAGGTCAGCTGCCCTAGTGATGTTTCTCTCCTCACTTTTTGCCCACCCCCTAGGAGGGTTAGAGAAAGGTGCAATGCTGTGCCACTGCTGCTCAGCAGTAGACACAACACTGGTGTGATAACACTGCTGTTCCAGCTACAAGTACAGAGTACAGCACTGTATGGGCTGCTGCCAGGAAAGTTAACGTTCCAGCCAGACCCAGTACATGTGGGCATGTTCCAGGGCCTTGATGCCCTTCTTATAGTGAAGGGCCCAAAACAGTACTCAAGGTGTGGCCTTGCCAGAGCTGAGTACAGGGGGGTGATCACCTCCCTCGTCCTGCCAGCTATACTCATCCTGATGCAAGCCAGGATGCTCTTGTCCTTCTGGGCCACCTGGGCACACTGCTGGCTCATGTTCAGCTGAGCATCAACCAAAACCCACAGATCCTTTTCCTCTGTACAGTTTTTGAGCTGCTCTGTACCAAGCCTGTAGCATTGTGTGGTGGTGTTGTGGCCAAAGTGCAGGACCCAGCACTTAGTAGCCATGTTGAATATCATCCCATTGGCTTCTGCCCATCAATCTGATCTGTCCAGGTCCCTCTGCAGGATCTTCCTACTCTCCAACAGGCCAAGGATTCCCTGCCAACTTGGTGTCATCTGCAAATTTGCTGAGGGTGCATTCAGTTCCCTTATCCAAATCACCAATAAAGATGATAATAAGGATGGGCCCCAACACTGACCCCTGGGGAGCACCACTCATAACTCATACACCATTCCACATGAATTTACATATCATCTTAGACATTAAGGCAAAGACGTGAGCCAAAATCTTGAGATATTTAATACTAGTGGCATCCAGAAAGATCATTTGTTATTCACTGTGGATGGAAACTGCTTGCTCCTTGACCTTTAAAATAATTCATTGTGGTAAGCTAGCTGAATCTCACTGAGTGTGAATGCAAACATTTCTTTGTATTTAATAAGAGAATTCCATTAATATTACCAGAGCATCTCCAAAAGTTATTTTTTCCTAAAGGGATGCATTGCTTTTAAGTCACTTTCTCGAATTTTCAAGTGGTGCTATTGGTAGTCAAAACTCAAAGAATTTTTATATTAAAGATACTGTTTTACATGTCTGAGAAAAATTGAACAGCAGTATTTGGTTATAGAAGTTTTGGTTTTTTGTGGGGAAACAAAGAAAAACTGAAATTGGACTTTGCATATCGTGACTTGCTGGCTTAGAACATGAATTATATCTAAAGCATTTTTCGTTTTCTCCTCAAAGCTGTTTATTTTGCGTGTTAAAAGGACAATAGAAAGATAGTGAAAAAATATTTTTCTCCTTCAGCAGAATTTTCCATTTTTGAGTTTTTTTGATTATGTTGATACTGGCGGCAGCAATGCCATTTTTTGAAATCTTCAGTATGTAGATACAATATGTATATATATATGTCATGATTCACGCATGAACGGAGTCCAATCCACTGATAGTTATTTATGTCTCATCTTATGGGAAAATGAGTAAATAAATGTAGACATGGGAAATGCTTGTAATAATGCACTCCTTGTGAATGTTCAATGTGGCTTTAAAATAATGAAATAAGCCTCTCAAGGCAAATGGGAATGTAAAAAAAGATTCTGTCTCTTATAAATACAGGTGTCTGAGACAATATACAAATTTTGAACTGTTTAGAAACTTCTGAAGTAAAATCCCCTCAGGAGTTTGATTTAGGTATAGGTTCAGGAGGTATATATGGATTCTCAAAAATACACATCATTGCCAGCTAGTTCAGGGAAGTGATTGTCCTCCTCTACTCTGAGCTTTGCGGCCTAACCTTGAGTACTGCATGCAGTTTTGGGCACCACAATGAAGGATCAGGTTGGGTGTTAGGGAAAGGCTGAGAGGGTGGTCGGGCACTGGAACAGGTTCCCCAGGGCAGTGGTCACAGCAGCGAGCCTGATGAAGTTCAAGAATTGTTTGGACGATTCTGTCAGATGTATTTAAAAGATGATTTTTCTAATACCTCTTTTTCCAGATGAAATCTGTGAATGTTTTACCTGTATTAGCCCAGTTCTCAGCAGCTTGGAGTTAGCTCTCAACAAATGCAGAGAGCAGATAAAGATCTTAATTCATGTAATTCCTGCCTTGAGGACAGTTTACTCAAAGGTGCAGGGAAGCACCTAGACCTATTAGGGATGTATAATACAGATCTGGGCCTTTCAAGCACAGGTACATTGCAAAGACCTCCTGTCCAATTTCTTCCTACAGTTTAGTGTAACGATAGTGGTACTCACCTAGGAAGAGAGTGCTTTCCCCGTCTTTCTAGGTGTGTTCATCTCTTTGCCTGCCTTGGAGAGAATGTGCAATCACTATAACCTGTTCTGTGCTGATGCAGTCCTTCCATGCCTTGCTTCCCTCCAGATGGCTTTCTAAATTTTAACTTTTCTTTTTGATGAAAAATGCACACTTGGTCATTGCAATGGGCACCAATGTCCACACATCTCACATGAGAATATATGCTTGAATTATGTAAATTTGAAGAAGAATCTGGTTGGCATTTCCTAGGTAAATAACTTAATAAATAGGTAGTAAAATGGAGGGACTCTTTTTTTTGACTGTGCAGGTGACACTTGAAAGGAATGTGAGGGTAGCTTTTACTGCAGCTAAGCAGTTTCCAAAAATTTTGTAACATAACTGTTGAATTAAATTATAAAGCAGTTACCTGCATCTCATGAACATTTTCAGCTATTTTAGGTCATTCTAACCCCAAAACCTCTAGTTAAGTAGCTTTAGGAAACTTTCCCATATATAGGAAAAGTGTCTGTTTAGATATATTATTTTTTTTCCTTCCCCCTTAGGCAGGGCTTTAAGAGGGTGGGGAAAGCTGTTGGCCTTCACTTCAAATAAGGTGAACATCTGCTGTAGCTCTTAAAATGGATGTATATATTTCTGTTATATATTTCTGTGGCTGTTTTTGTGCAGTAAATATATGATTATGTTGTGTTTGTATTGTAATCATCTGTCTTCCTCTCTCCTTGCAAGAGAACGCCTTTCTCTCTTTTTAACATTTGTTCTTTCATAAACCCGCAAATGACAACCTAAAGAATAACTAAATATTCACTCTGGCATAGCCAATGCTTTTTTTCATGAATGCCATGCCTTTTGCATTAGAACATCACATGGTAAAAAGGCTTTGTGCTGAAGGACTGATGCATGTCTAATTGGCACAGGCAGCATTTTATATGATGTTTAAACTAGAAATGGCTGGAAACTTCATGTCACAATTTATTCTCAATCAACAGTGCAGTTTTTACAAACTAGACTTTTTAATGGATATTCACTTATGAAGTTTTTTTTTCCCAGATGAGAAAGCTTATAATGAATTCTCTTTAAAATGTACTTGACCCAAACCAGGCCTTATTATTTCTTATCTTAAAGTGTTATTTTAAAGCACTCAAATTATATATATATTTTTTTCTCTCTCTTCACTGCTTTATGAGTATTTATCATCTTATACAGGACTCCCCGGAGGTCTGTAGTTCCCATAATATTTACAAATTTAAAAATTTACAAAATCTGGAAATGCAGTACTAAAGCAGAAATCATAATGGAATATTAATGTATTAACTTAAATTAGTTTAAGAACACCAAGACATAGAAATACTAGTGTTTTCATATTATTTTTGCAGTGTTCCTAAAACTTTTGTAAATTGTTTTTTTTTTTTTTTTTTTTTTTTTTTCCCCAGAATTACCATTCTGAAACTATTTTGTCTATATCAGGATGGAACAACTTAGGTGCTGAAATTCTGGAATTTCTCAGGTGATCAAGATTCTCAGTCTCACTTCAGGTTTTGAACATTGTTGCTAATATGCCAAATCTCAAAAGTTCAATTTAAAAAGAAAATGTGGATATCAATAAGCATTATGATAAAATATTTATTGGGTACACTTGTGAGCTAACTGATGATAAAAGAATTTATTAGATTAAATTTAGTACTTAAGAAAATAAAATTGAACACTCAACAAGCTAAAAATGAATATAAATGCATACACAAATAGCACATCAGACTGAAATAGTTATCCATTAGGCAAAATACAGATTAGCTGCAGGAAAATTAAAAAAATGTATCATCAAGGCTAAGAAACCAATGTATGGTACACTTTCAGTTCAGACCTTTTATGTGTTTGGTCACTTTGACAACGTCGATTTTTGTATTTACTAAATACATGTATATTGTCCTACAATATTTTTAGTCATGTAATCAAATTCTGTACTTTAGAGGATCTGTGAAAGGGTGCTGAATCATTTTCCTTTGGGTAAAAATATTTTTGTGGTGGTAACTTTTCTCTCTGTAAGGAATTTTTCTTGTTCTTTCCAGTTTTCATACTGAAAGTTGATTATACAGTCAGATACAGAGAGGTTTTCCATGGTGTCCAACAGAAAACAAGCATCTGAATGCTTTTCAAGAGATGATGCAACATTTTGCTGCCCTTTTGTGCCATTGAGAACATTTCTTCTGACTTACGCAAATAAACATTCAATACTCTCTCATAGAACTGCTCTTACTTTTCTGAACTTTCCAAGCTAAGAAAATAGCTGCTAGTGGATGCCAGTGCTGCTTCTGAATTCTGTACAGTTTATGTTGCTAGTGAACCTGTATAAAGTGTCCTATGGACGTTTGATCAGATAAAGAGAAGCAAACTGTTACAACCATACAACAATCCAAAATATGTGGGAAAGTGAGAAATATCTTTTTTTTTTTTCCAAAGTCTTGACCGAAATTGACCAAAGTAATGGAAAGATTCCCTTATTGCTTGATTTTGAAGATTTTGGCAATAGGAGTTCAAGTAGGAATATATCATGAATACTTCTCATTTTCTCTGTGAACCATATTTCTAAAAAGTTATAAAATGATGTGCCTCATGAATGCTGATCTTCAAATAAAACTATTCCTCTAGCTCCTCCAACTCCTGCTGAAGGTGGTGTGTAGATATGTTGTAGCAGATGGTGCACGGTTCAAGAAATTACAACTTCTATTTGATTTTCTAGAAGCAGGAGACTAGAAAACCATTTGTTTGTGGTTTAGTGGATTCAACTTAATATAAATATAGAACTACACCTTTCAAATCTATAATTTTCACCAACTAACCTTAGTTAAATGCAAAGGACTACTTCTTTTCTCAAGTTTAATATTTAGTAACCAATAATTTAATACACAAGATGCTTTACTAAGCAGAAATACAACTCTATGCTTTTATTTGGCAAGAGATTTAATGCTAGCAAATGAGCTTGAGGAGGTTCACCTGGGCCTTTTGCTTTCCAAATAACACCAAGTAGATACAGTTTTGTAAAACACAAGTCTTCAACCAAATGAAAAAGAGGAATTTGACATAGGTATACCTAAACCTTTATTGTGGTTGTCATTAAGACCAGGATATGCAGTCTTTATACAGTCTAGAATTATAACTTTGTATAGCATTGGCACATATTACTAGATGAGGCTAGCTGAAAGATTACCTCATACCAATCTTCTACTAAGTCATAAGTTAAAATATCTTCAGAAAATGAAAAATGTAGTATTTGGAAAGAATAATCAGAAAACTATCTAAACAGGAACTTGGCAAAGAATGGTAATAGGGGTGTTGCTATTCTTCTGTTACTTGGGAAAACCAACTAATGGTGTGAGAAAGGTATAACATCTATCAATAATGGTTCGGTGGAGGAGAACATTAACCTTGTTGGTATAGAATTGCACAGTAAAACAAATATTTGATTGTGAACAGTTGATGTGCAAATAAAGGAGTGAAAGTGGAATTTAATAGTGACAGTCCTACTGAAATCTGTTCCTTTGTACTTGTCCTTCTGATGGAATTACAGTTCATTTTGTGTTGTCATTGTTACTGATACAACACAGGAATGTGAGATTGAAAGGGTGTCTTTAAATGGTGTCTTGCAATTCAGGAGTTAAAAGATCATCTACTTAATCATAAAAGCAAGTGATAAATACTCAAAAGAACATATTTCTTGTAATAGACATTAAAATTGTTGTAGAAAGCACAACATGTGTATAGGAAAGCAACCATCTACGAAAATGTTGTAAGCATGATGAACAGTGATGAAGCACAGAATTACGTTTAAGAACATAATAAGCAGCACTAATTGGTGCTGCTAATAAAATGCCAGTTCTTTAATTTCCACAGTCAAATAATAATAGTTAGGCTAATATTAGAATAAATGAAGCAAGAACGGATGTCAAAATCCTTGACAGAGCTGAAATCACAGCAAGCAATCATGCTGTGTTGAAAGTTAAAGAGCATAAAGAAGAAGACATAGATTTCAGTAGGATAGGATTATTTTACAAAGCAGGAGGTAGTGCCTAGACTGGAGAGTGTGCCTAGATGGAAATGTCTGTGATGACATAAGTTTGCAAGTGGGGTTGTATGAAGGAAGATATTGAAGGCTTAGCTAATTACTTTACAGAAATCTTTAAAAGAGAAGGGTAGCGAGGAGATAGTATGTCATGCTGATGCAGATACAAGCACATCATTTAATGCATGCAATTTTTAACAAAAGTAAATGGAAATTCTGCGTACAAAAACCTTAAGTCAGACTCCACAGGTGAACAGTAGAAGCTGCTGAAGAAGGACATATTGCAGTTGGCACAGTTAAAAAAAAAAAAAAAAAAAAAGTGATCACATGTTGGCAGTAAAATTTATTATAGATTTATATTTTTTTAAAAAAAGTCATCCAATATTATGTTATAGCATGAGATCTCTCAACATGCAAAGGTTTGTTAAAGAGAGCTGGAGATGAATTATTCTTTGTTCTTTAACTACAAAATGATAAGAGCACTGTTTAATTTAGAAGAAGAATATTTAGGTTATATGTCAAGAAAACTAAGTATGGAATCTCAGTTAGGAAAACTACTATGAATACCTTGAGGGGAAATCAACATTACAACCATGCTACCCTTTCAGGCTATGCTGTCTTTCACATTTGGAGAAAAGGCCAGACAAAACTTCATTCCATGCGTAACTTAATGCTTCACTGCACTAAGGCCTGAGTTCTGCAAAGGTCTCTTAAAGTGGCATATTTCTCTGATATGAAAAGAACTGAACAGATTGTATCCTGAAATGCTTCAAGACTTCAGCTGTCTTTATGGTAGGCTTATATTTCTGTGGTTTCTGTGCAATATTACTTCAGCAGCTAAAGATGCTGTATGTAATATTTTAGAGATGCTGCTTCAATTGGAAGCAGTAATAGATGGTCTACAGCTTGTTTCTGAAATTATCAACACAAAAAAAAAAAAAGGCAATGAAAATCTAAAGGCTCTACCCCATGTTTCACATAGCTGCAACTTGAAAGGTACCTAAGAAGTTTGCTTATAAAATCAAGAGCAACCAAGAGTATCCAATTCCGTATGGATCTAGGCTATGTCAGCTTTCTTTTAATCTCAGGATACAGTTTTGCTACACTATTCTTAAATATTCAGTTCCTTACCAGATTATGGCAAACTACTGGCTTTGTAGTGACAAAGTGTTAAGCCAGATACAAAAAGGGTGAAAAGCTCATCTATGAAGAAGTGTCCTAGAACATAGGAATCTACCCAGCCCATTTAAGTATCTAAACAAACTAATTCTCACTTTGTCTGCAATAAGTATCTTTAAAATTTTACTTTTAGGACAATGCAGAAAGGCAATGGGATGACTGACAAGGTATCAGAGGGGCATTTTAAGGTCAGTGGAGAGTCTAAGGTACTGATGAGTACAGAAAGATTGCCCTGAGTTACAAACATGCACATGATTTCATGAAACTTATGAGAATTATGTTTAGAGTGTGGAAAAAGTCATGGAGGTATGAATGAATACGTCACACAAAGGAGAAGAAAAAAAACGAATTATCTGGGATTTCTTAGTTTGAAAAACTTTTGGAATAGCTTTCATTCTGGGTTATTAGGATAGCATTTTCAGTGAAAAAATGAGGTGATATAGTTGAACCTTGTTCCTTTCTTGTGTTGTGATCATTTTTTCTTACTAATTTACACCGCTATGTCTCAACCTGGGGGGCATCCTTAAAGGAAAGGATATAATAATATTTGTAACTGCATAGGACCATGCAACCAGATTAGTTGAGAAGGTTGATAAAGGAGTAGAGTTCATTGAGGAGCAGGGCGCAGAAAAGTAATTTAGGAAATGCTGGATTAATCTCTCAGTCCACATGCTGCTCCCTCAAGTCAAGTTTCTCTCATTTCTTTGTGTCTTCTCTTCATGTAACTAATACGCAGTCAGCTCCTCTTCTTGTGCCATTTATCCTGGTCAGCAGCCAAAAGAGTTCTGAGCACCACCTCAGTTAAATCCCAACTAATATTTTCACAGTTGGATAAACTGGGCTGCATGAAAGCCTTCATCATTCCTTTCATAAACACTTGATATTTTCAGTCATAATCAGGTACTGCATATTCCTTCACTCTGTCCTGAATGCCTGTGGCTTATAAGTCATGCAGACATTTACCAGTACATAGCAAAGAGGACTATTGATTAAATCTGTGTCTGGAAAGATGAAGGAAATGTAGACAAAGTGTCAAAGGCCAAGAGGAATTTACCTAATCTTTTGTTTGTTTAATCTTAAAAAATAAAATGAAATAAAAGGTGCAAATAAGTCTTCATTTTCTGCTAAAAATCTTGTTCTGCCTCCATGAAAAGAGAACCTTCTCACTGCTCTAAGTCAGTAACAGTACAGTTACAGTTGTGCAGTAACAAAATGAAATCCATATATCCTCATGGCAGGAAGGAGAGAAGAGCTACTACATTAAAAAAGTATGCGTTAACCACACTACCATATGAAATAGCTTCTCTTGGCACTGCTTAATGAGGAAGACAGAAGCATTTCTCACTCAAAGGCCAAAATTTATTTGAAGATCTGATCAAATTATTCTGCTGTGCTTCCTTTATCATAGTGATCCCATGCCTCTCTTGACTGACTGAATGGGTCGTTAATGTGCTGCAATACCACAGGACTCCTGTTACATTTTTCTCTCTGTCTCAAGCATGACTGACAACTGAGTAAGACAAATTCCACCAAATTGGAAGCTTGGCCCTTCTAAAATGTCCAGGATCTTGAATGGGAAATTGTTGCTGAAGGAACAAAGCCAAGGGAAGTCTCAGCAAAAAGGGAGTAAGAAGCAGCAAAAATTCTGAACAACTCTCTCCTATTTGCATTCTACTTTATTATCTTCAGTTACTTATCATTGCAATTCATATTGTTTAAACAAAATCGCTCTCAGAAATCAGAAAATTATGGAATCGGAGATGCCTACACAATGCATTTCTGTGCCTGGTTGATGAGCTTTCTGACACTGGAAGTTAAATACTTTTATGGTTCTATGTCACTCATGGAATTTTTAAAAATCTTTTTCCTTTATTTCACATATGAACACTGTGGTTCTACATTTGGATCCATAATTTGTCTGGAATTAGAAATAATAGTCACAAAACAGGGCACCATAATTTTATGTAGCCTTTCATTGCCAAGAGAAAATATTACTGTACTTGATAAAGTATAGCTAGAATATTTATCCTAGGTTTGTTCATTGATCTTCATGTCTATTCAGTCACTTCTCTGAGTAAGTGAAAATAATACAAGAGCCCTGATGAAATAAAAAAAAATAAAAAAATAAAAAAATGCATGTTTTCTCTAGAAAGATCATTTCTAGGCCCAAGAAAATGAAATCTTCCATTCCTTCTTGCATCAGGCTTATCAAATACAGATTTTGTTTGCTTACCTATGTGAAATCTTTCTTTTTAAGCAAACCTGTCATCGCCAACACAATAGGTTCCCTCAGGAAAAAATTGAGTGTGAAGATACGAACTTCATAAGAAACAGAAGCATTCATACCATAAACGTTAGCAAAGGTAATTTTTGTTGGAAGAGACAATAGGTATATTCTCCATTGGTGCTATGTTCTACTTTTGATTCCATGCCACGTTCATCTAGAGTTAGTTACTAATTTTTCATTTCAGTTCTATTTTTACCCTGCATCCTGATCTAGCAAAACATAGCTGCATGATTGGGAGAAAATGTGCTGTTTTTCTTCTTTTTCACAGAATATATATATTTTTTTTCAAACCATTAGTGTATAATACTATGCGCTCAAGCATCCTGTTAAACTACTTTTCTAAGGCTTATTTCCATTTTACCCTATATCCTTCTCTGATTTGAACCACATGTATTTTAAATTAAGATTTTGCATTTTTTTTCTCCTTTTTCATTAGAATGTATCTTATATATAGGCAGGTACATTAACAAATCTCTCTCTGATGACCCAAACTACAACAGGAACTCAGTGGAACTCAGTAAAGAATAAGAGTAAGAAACAAGGAAGTATAGCATATACCATGAAAAACAAAACAAAACAAAAAAAGTCTAATAGCAAAGGTCTCTAAACTGACAGAAGCATGAGAAGTGCAAACGCATGAAAGATGAAGGCAGAGCCTGTGACTGTAGGCTGGTGAGACCTTACTTATATGTATGCATTAATTTAAGACTGTTGCCTATTAGTGCATTATTCAAAACAAAGCCACAGTCAGGTACTACCAAGTTCTTGAAATACCTACATTTTTAGCCCTTTTAGAATACCAACCCTTATATTTGAAATAACACAATTCATAGAAAGTCATCTATAATAATGTTTAATAACATAGAAATATGTTTTGTTCAAAATAACTGGAGATTTTATGCAGTTAAGATCATAGAAAAAAAACAGTAATTTCTGGGATCCACATGATAGCATAGGCATGTTTTTGCGGTTGGGGCATAACTGAAGATTTCAATTTAAAAAAGCTAAACATGGTGTTTAAGGTTTTTAGAAATGACTAATTACAAAACTCTAGGTATTATATTTCTTTCTAAATCTTTTTATATATTGGTAAGCTCTTTCATTCAGGACTGGCAATACCATAACAAAAAAGGAAAAAAATACAACAAGTTGTATACTCTGCACAAAAGGGAGGAACTGAACCACTGCCTTTTGTTGTTTGTATATATATCTATGCGCGACATTCAGAGGTAATTTCTTGTTGCATTAAACAGTTGCTGATGAAAGAGGTATAATTGTATCTATACATCTAGATACATGGAGATGTATAGATAGGGGAAGAAGTCCTCTCTTCACAGACTGTTTCATGATAATGTTTTGTGATGGAAGTTGTGTTGCTCCTGTATTATTTCTGTCCCATTCTCTGAATCTTTTAGGTATTTTTAATTGAGACCCAAAGGGCTGGAGCACATTTAGAAATCTAGCCCTGGAAAGAGGATGGAAATCAAGTGCATTAACACAGAGAGGCACTGGAGATGCTGAGAGAGGCTGCTGGGTCCCTTTCTGCTTCCCAGTAACTCCTGGAGAACCTGCTCAGGCTGCAGATAAATGGAGATGCATGCTTCTCTGAGCAGTTCCTACTGCATAGGAGAGAAAAATTAAGGCCAGTGCTCCACAGATGTGCTTCTCTTTGTTTTCTTCTGTTCCAGTCCTTTCTTTTCCTACTTTTTTTTTTTTTTTTTTTTTTTTTTTTTTTTTTTTTTTTAACCACAGGAAAATGGCACTATACTTGTTTCTTTTGTACTGTAGGGAAATGGGTTCTAGACATATAGTTCTTTTCTCCTTGCCACAGACATCAGCACAAGCCATGTATGTAGTGATTAGGGCTAGATGGAATCTTTCTTTACCTGATGTACTTGCATCAGCTGAATCTGATTCTACATGTAGATGTTTGTTGAAGTGTGCAGCTAAGGATCAGACAAAGCAAGTAATATAGGAACAGCTGAAACTCCAAAAGGAGTAGCATGCTAGAGGAAGCTAATTTAGACATTTAATGTATTTATGGTGCTGCTGGGATGTCCTTGAAATACTGAATTCACTATATTTGTATTTATTGCTAGGTTCCTAGGAGTGGGTTATCTTTCTTAGTTTTATTTGGTTGTCTTTTCTAAAGAAGCAAAGCAATTTGTCCATGAAACTATAAAGTAAGCTCTCCAGCAAAAAGAAAGCTGAAAGTACACAACTACCTGCTCATAGAAACTATTATATGAGGAAAAGTTTCTCCAGCTCAAAACATTTCTTCATTGTGAACGAGGTGCAGACATTGCCAACTGAAATGAGTAACAGCTTGATATGGAAGGGCTGGTTAAAACAGTGTTATCACTAGTGGCTATGCTGTCCCTATGCTGTCACAACAATGCAGATACCACCCCAGGCTAACATCCAGTTATCTGACAAGTTTTTTTTGTAGGTTCTTAAGCGTGTTTTGTCATAGTAACATACCCAGTAATGCCCGCAGAATGGCTGTGCTTCTGACTACCTCTCATTTGTGACTTAGTGATTTTCTTAGATGAATTCCAGCACAAGTGAAATGCTAGCACTGGTGTAGGTGCACCTTCCAGAAAAAAAAAAAAAAAAAAAAAAAAAAAAAAAAAAAAAGACAAAAAAAGACATTATGATGTAATAAAAGCATCAGAGTCCTGTATTCATTAAAGACTTTGTGCTCGGCCTGTTCTGCTACTGTGGTCTATAGCTGGGATAAAGATGCTAATTCTTGCACAAATAGCTATTAACAGATGAAAGTAGGAAGGCATTCCGTATAAAAAATGTGAGATTTTCAAATGTATTGTGTCCTTCCAAATAACCTGGAGAAGGAATGAAGGAATTGTCCTGCACTGACAAAGCAACAGACCTAGCAAGTCTTTCCATTCCTCATATTGGCAGGAGAATCTACCTTCCCAAGCAAATCCATGCCTGCCTGCAATTGAAATGCCTGATTTTGATTTGTTAAAGAACAGATGCCAAAAGTAAGTCGGTATTCCCTAAAATCTTTCTCCTGATTGTCTGCAAAACTGGGATTTTGTTGTTACTTTGGTTGTATAGCGCAATACCAGTTATTACAGCTTTACTACTTTCTCACAGTAACAGCAGACACACATAAGCTGTTTCTCAGTGGACTGATAGATAAAACAGGGTTATTTTTTTAATAATGTACTATTAATGACAGACAATTTCTCAGCTTGAAATACTTCTGTTGGTGGAACATCTGTGCTGAGTGCAACAGCTCTAACATGTACATTATCAGTATTCAGTAGTACAGGACAGGCTCCTGAAGAATTATTTGGAAAGCCTGTTCACCAAATATATCACCCTGAGTGAGGTCCTTTGCTGAAAAATGCTTCCAGCTATTATAAGAGTATTCAAATAAAATACTTTTATGTGTGAGGAAAATATCTGGAGTCCATCCATGAATGGCTGGAAACAGTGAATAGTATATTTCCAGTGTCAAATATCAAGGATCTAAGTCTAAGTAATTGCTCTTTCTATATGCAGAAGAGTCTAAGCTTTAAATAAGAGTTAAATATTCAAAAAAAATCGATCCCAGAAACCTTCATTGGGGTGCTAAGTATATTTGATAGTGTCAGAAAAATTGTATATCACATATTGTGGAATAAATAGAAGAATGAGCTAGTATTTTTCTGGCTCAAAATACAAAACCAGATTCCAAGGCAGATTGTGACTTTTAAAAGTAGTTTCTCTGTGAATGTAAGAAAAGGAGCCATGCCAGAGCAAAGTTCCCAGGGGAGCTGAAGCTGAGTCAAGTTTCTTCATCTGGAGACTGTAGAGTTAAGAGGGTGAACATAAGAGCACAAGATGTGATCACCTCTCCATCACATTTCACTATGCACAAATTTTCCTCTGTCCTGGGATTCAGTTGGAGCTAAATATCAAAATTATTCTTCTCTATATTCCTTTGTAGTGCAAGACAGAAGAAACTTACAATTACTGGAAGCAATATTCATTGTTTTAATAAAAGATTAAAGTTTAGATAGAAGTTTTGTTTATTTTGGAGGGCAGCCACAAGCAAAGTTGATTTGCTACTTCAGTGCCAAGTTCAACTGCAAACACAGACAGCAATTCTCTACCCTGACCACAAGGCACATAAACCCTTGAGCTAACTAAGGGAAGCTCCTGTTTGTGAAAATCAATGTGAACGTTTCAATTTATGCATTATGCAATATATTCTTGTGTGTTTGTAATGTAGAATTCTCCTCCAATATTTTAGAAATATTTTAATATCACACAACTGCAGCCCTGGCTGTCTCTAAAGGTCAGAGCCTCAGTCAGCAAGCATCTGAGTAGCTGAGGAAGATTTCATTTGGAGTTGCCCAGAACTAAATGTTGCTCAGTCTAGATAAACTTGATGCAGTGAAATGGCAATAGCAACATAAGGCTGGATTGAGTCATGGACAAATTCTGTGAGACAGTGAACATTGGTCTCTGAGCATTTATGAAATATGTCATACACATGTGGTAGAACATACAAGAAAGCACCAGAGGTGTACTCCAGACAGGTCAAGTGCAGCACAGGGAGTGAGGAAAAATAATGCAAACAAGTACTCAAAGCTTAGTTTTGTTTGGTGTTCTCCACTACTTCCATTTAATTTACTTGTTTAAGAGGCAAAATATTCTAAAAGCATGTTTGAATAACAAGGAGGAAGTTCCCGAAGAATACTTATCCTCCCAGCCTTTCTTGTTCCCTCACTGGTTGTCTTCCAAAAAGGAGAAATTACTAGATTTAGTTCCAGCTCTGATTTACACTTGGAGTGCTCTTCTGTCTGTTAGGTGGGAGATAAAGAATTGTTGATGCTAGTTCAGAGTTCAGATGAACTAGTTTGTGGGCTAACTGATACAGGACCACCATGCAGCAGTTTAGTTTTGAACCAAGAGGAAGTCAGAAGTAGCAAACTTTTTTGTTGTTGTTTGTTTGTTTTTGTTTTTGTTTTGTTTTTAGTGTGTTAGTGTGTTGATAACCATTTAGGAACATTCTCTCTCATCTTTCTGTGATGAAAAGAACATGATACAGCCCAGCTTGTCTCCTCTGAGGGAGCTCATTTTTATTTGTTTATTTGTTACTTGGTGCGTGCTCTCAAATTATTTTGATACTTCAAATCTTTGGTTTTACTCAATGCATGCATTTATGAATATTTCATCAGCTTCATTTTTCAAGAAAGTCTCTTACTCTGATGTGGACATATGTTTCCAGTGTTGGTAACAGCAGAGTCTTTATAAATGTAATACCCAGCCTTTGGCTTACAAACAAATCTATTTTTGTCAAAAGCATAAACCTATATACAAATACATCATTAACTGTATTAAATGAAAATGGCCAAGGTGTGAAACATTTGAACACAAACACGCAATGTTCAGCTTGAATACAGTTTATCTGATGGTTGTGACAGTTTCTTCCTGTTGCTTGTCATTTCAATGCCACTTTCGGAAACACTGGTTTCTTTCAAAATACTTTTAGCTTTTAGGAAAAAATATGTATTTTATTTATAAAAGAAAGTCTGGTTTCCCCTGAAAAAGTATAAATGTCTACTAGTAAATGTCTCCACAGCATCAGCGCTTATTTTTCACTGTTGCAGTTTACAACTTCCATTAGTTTTTGTGCTTCTACCTAGAAAGAGTGCAGATCTCTTTTCAGTTTCCAATTTCTACACAGTTATTGCAAGCAAGATATTTCCATGCTTAATGATCACTAAAGCAATGTATAATGAAGGAAAACTTGAAGTGCAGTTTAGCTTTTATAACAAGGGCATGAGGGGAATGCCATGAGTTGTGACGTGAGGTGTTGTCTGGTACGCTTTGCACAAGCAACTCTTAATTCTACACTATATATAGACAGAGAGGTTCAATAGCATATTTCAGTGATATCATGCTCCTTTTCAAACTTCTGGATGCAGATTGTGGCCATATGCAACCTGCTGGCAAAATCCTACAGTTCAGAAGTAGGTAATATATTGAACCAAAAGAATTTCAAATGAATATTATGAATATTTTTCAAAATGAAATAATAATTCTGATATTACAAACTGCATTGCAGAATGTTATATGCTTGATAAGAGAAATATCTGTATTATATTCACTTATCTGCAACTCAGCAAGTATATAATATAGAATTTTATGACCAGAAATTTTTGCCTTACTTTGAGTCCCAACCCTTCTCAAACTGACTTCAGTGGTGCAGACCATATTTCAGCAGTAGCAATCAGTTACTGATTATGAAGCAGTTTATTTGGGACATTTTTCCAGATTTTTGAGGTTTCCCTTTCTAAACATTAAGACAAGCTTAAACTTTGGAAGAGGTCCATAAATCAACAGATGGAAAGAGTTTACAGATCAATGGAAATGACTTCTGATTTCTTTCCATTTCAACCTGTTTATTTTTATTTTTTTTTCTAAAAAAAAAAGATTTTGTATGTCAAATGAAGTGTTTGAAAAGGAATATTATTGATTTTGGAATTCCATAAGATTATTTTCCAAAATTGAAAGTCACTGAAACTTGCCTTTTATGAGCATTTCCATTTTCCACAAGCTACTCAGCTACTCACTACTCTTCCTATTTTCCAATAAAAAAGTAGTTTTTTTTTGTTTGTTTGTTTTTGTTTTTGTTTTTTGTTTTTAATGTCTGTATGCCCTCTCAGTATGAGATGTACCATCTTCTTTCTTTCTGCTTATTAGCAAAATCAACTGCAGCCATAGTAAGAACTGTGTTAAAGATGAAATTTGAAATTACTTGTACTTTATCCTGAATTTTATGATTCTCTTTTCATTCTTTATCAGTTGTTACTTTTTCTTGAATATGCCAGAACAGACTTTTATTTAAGGTTTCCAATAAATGGTATGGGCTTCTGTTTCTTAAGATTGAATAGGAAATATTTAGATAGTCCTTCCTTTCTTTGTGAGTGTGAGGTTGTGCAGCTGTAAGAAAAGCCAGAAAAGGTTTAATTCATAACATTTGTGCATTTTTTTTTCATAGAATTCTGCAGATGTTCCTTTCTGGTGTGGCTTTTTATTTGGCTTTGCCTCTGCTTTGTTCTCATATTTCAAATTTCAGTATGAAGTAATAAATGACTGTGGTACATGGAGAATTTACAGATGGATCATGATTTCTCTTTTTCCATACCATTTTGGAAAAGCTATATTGCATTTAACTTCTGACAAAATTATTTCAAAAAGACTTTATTGGTACGCATTACACAAAAGCTGAAGTTTAAAATATAAACCATTGATAACAAGAAAAATAAGGACTTTTTTTTCAGAGGCAGGAGCCTTGAAAAATTACTAGTGAATTACTAGGGTTAAAAGCTGTGATGAGCATCACCTTAAAGAGTGCAATGCTTTATGAAAACATGGAGTTACATTGCACTTCCAGTTGTCTCTGAAATATTACATGTTTTACAGGTTTTCTAAAACGAGACGTTCACTGGGATTAGGTAGCTAGTCATAGGCTGCTACATTCTCTGGCCCCCTCTGCAGGCAGGCAATGCCCGAGAAACGAAGCAAAGGTCATACTGTGTCAAAAGGTATACTGGGTCAAAAAGAGGTAAAGAGAGCCTAAATGTGGGCATAAAGCCCACCTACGTTGTGCTTGTCACAAAACCCTGAAGGCTGTTAACTTGCTGCTGATGGGTGGGAGGAGGGAATGAGAATGCACATTTACTGGCAGTGAGCCCTCTCAGGAAATGGGAGCAAGGGCAGTGACTGCAGCTGGCCAAGGGCAAACCACCACAGCCAAACTGGAACCCACGTCCACGGTCCAGTATCCTGCATGAAGCTCCAGGCTGTAATGTCTAACCTATGAAGAAATCTCACTGGCATGTTTTGCAGGCAATAACTAAGACTAAATGACTGTCATGGTGGAAGTGTGAGCTTTCTCACTGAGGATGGCTAAATACTTAATAAACAGGGCACCATCCACTCCTGATTTTTATGTCAGACCTACTGACCTAAGGTGACTTAAAAATTACTATCTTTAAATAGAATTGATTGCCTCTCAGAGCCATACAAAATTTTTTTCTTCTCTTTGCTGTCCTCCTTTTCTCTCTTCCTCACACACACCACACACATGCAGAACACTGTTTCTTTCTTCCTCTGGGGTGATACCAGGAGAGAGTTTAAAGCAATTTCTAGAATTTAGAATAAACAGGCCTCACACAGATAATGAGATAATACCAGCCACAGCACAAGGTTTGGTAACAAAAATACCCTGCACGTTGAGTTCTGAAAAGAATAAACTTTGTATTAAAGAGGAAAAATAATATAAAGAATTAAAAGCACCAAATGATAGCATTAGTCACTAAGCTATTGATTTTTCCTGAAGAAATTCCTATCCCATAAGGAATGTCATACAAGTATAAAGATGTACAGAGCACGTAGTGGTTTTTTTTTTTTTTTTTTTTTTTTTTTTTTTTTTTTTTTTTTTTTTTTTTAAATTCTAGTTGGCTATTTTTTTCTCCTGGAGAAATTTCCCCTTGCCGGGTATGAGCACCATGGGTTTTCACCAAGATCCCCCTCTTTTTCCAGAAAGTGGGCTGTGTTGACTGGCATTAACAAGCACCCCTTTATACCTTTCCTTCAGAGAGCACAAGGATTCCTTTGAGCTCTGTAACGAAGGCTTGTTCTTCCTGAAGTTTACACAGTGGGCTAAACTCTGCCCTGGCTTACAGCACTGCGACCCCATTGAGCAGGTTCAGTGGGGTTATGTGGGGATAACTGAACATGACCTCCTGACAGGCATTATAATAAACAACAACAACAAAAAAATGTTCTTACTTAGTTTATAGAGGTCCATTTTCACTGATTTTTTTTAAAGCTATGTCTTGGGAACTTAATTCATGTTCCGAGCATACCAGTACAGTATCTTAAAAGCAAGTTATTCATGGAAAGCAATGATATTTTATCAGATGTTCTGGAGTACCTCTGCAACAGATTTCTTTATGCTCATTATTGTGGAAAAAAGACTGCAACATGGTCCAGAAAAGCAGGTAGTACTCAGAGTTCTTCATGTGCACCCTGTGTGTAGCTCTGGCCTCTCACTAGGAAATATAGATATTTCCTGTTTTGAATGATGGTCTTGAGCCAGCAAGAGAGTGAAGGAAATTTAAAGTAGCATCTAAAGTAAAATTGCATTGCTTAAAGATGTAAGATGTTTTCAATAATATGATTTTCTATTTTGTTGTTATGTTTTGTTTTACAGTACATTTTCTGTAAATATTTCTTCAATTCATGGAAATGTATATGAAAGTAAACATGCACACTCAATGAATATTCACTGGGAAACATGTCAGGCAAAATATGAGACTGACTTGCTTGCCTCCCTCAAGGATGGATGTTTATTGTCAGCAGCTTTGTGCCGCAGCACAACTTTTGAAGTAATTGTTGACTTACTGAGTCATTTTGCACAAGAGAATGTTATATTTCAAAATGATTTTTTAACCCAAATTACATTGCCCCATACTTCTCTCTCTCTCTCTCTCTCTCCCTCTGCCTCCAACCCTATGCTACTGAGTAGTTTCAGCTTTCACAGGTTTCAGTTTATGATTTATTAAAGCTATTGCTATTTCCTGAATATCTCTGGAATCCTTTCAGAGGAAAATTCTGACATGTCCTTACAAAGACAGCTGGAAGCTACTTAAATCTAGTCCATTAAAATTCAACTGTAAATCAAATTTATAACATCTCACAGCAAATAGGTACATTTCTATATTGAAAAGAGATGATCACATACAGTAGACATGAAACAAAAGTCTGCAAGAAAATAAGTATTTCTTCTTGCTGTTACCATGCAGATATTAAATTATCAGCTCTATGGGATTTAAATGCACCTTCTTTGGGGACAATCAAATATCAAGGTAATTACTCATTTAAAGGAATAAGTCAGTAGTTCAAAAATGTGCTCTTAATACATTTCTCTGAAAAGGGATGGTTAGCAATGTATTAGGAACTACACAGGCAAAAAGGAAACCCTGCGATAACAGACCAAAAAAAGTGTGAGGGAAAAGGTTATTTCAACATGTAATTTGAATGGTTAAGTGGGAATCAGCCTTGTTATGATGTTACAGACATATGTTTCAATTTTAAAATTATTCCCTAGTTGTCCTTTACTTCACTAATTGTCATCTTTGCTGTGGGGTGCATTAGGGTTGGATTATCCTCACAGATAACTCCTCAGATTTGGGAGCCACATAGAAACGAAAAACAAAACTCTCTGGATAGCCTGACTGATGCGGCAAACACTGTATAAAGGCTGCCAAAAAGAAATGGGGCCAAAAAGGGAAAAGATGAATAGGTGCAATGATGGATAGATGGGAGGGAATTATTCATAGCTCTGAAACCATGAAGAAATCATAACTAGATGGGAGATGGGAAGAGCTTGTGAGGAACAAGCCATTAGACAAATAAATGACATAAAGTTACAGGTGTCCTGTGTTCTACTGCATGAGTTAGTTCTGTTAATCCTCATCATACCTTTTCAAATACTAATGAGTATTTTCAAATCCTATTTATAACTGATACAGAGGCTATGAAAGATAAGTGCATACAATGGCAAACGAGTAAGAACTTCAAAATGTATCTGCAAGTAAGTTCTTGGGTATTTTGTTACTGTTGTCTTAGTGAAGACCATGTTGAATCTTTAATGGACTTCCTTACATTCATTATTTTCTTGATATCAACATTTAGAAGTCATGAGCCTTTTGCCATCTCTGCTAATCCTGCTGTATATTGGCCTAGGTAAAGGAAGATTAATTCTTTGTTTCTTTGTTCCAACATGTTAAAAGTATCCTATTATTTGGTGTGACTGATCATTTAGTGTTTTTTTTAGTCTTTGCAGTGGGTGATCTCTACTGAGCCACTTTATTTTGAACTGAGGCCATCCAGATTAATATTACAGGCTGTCTAACTTCTGGGATTCTACAAACATTTGCTACCCAGAGCTGTGTGTTGCTCAGACAGCTTTCCAGACCCACACACAAAAGTTCCATTGAAATGAATAGCTCTATTCATTTGTGAAAAGGAGGGAAAGAATCAAGCAAAATTTTAAAAGGGCTCTCAGTCCAGTTCTGTAGCTCCTACAGAAGTCACCAGCTTTCGTTATAGAACAAACCTTACTATCCTAATTGTTACAGTGCTTTGGTTATTTCTTTATTGCTCCCTTTAGACTCTTTTATGTTTCTGTCTGGGGTCTTTTTTAAATATCTCCCTTACACTGCTAGGATATGACAGAAAAAGTGATAAACAGGTCCAGGCTCCTCAAACATGAGGAGTTATAGAAACAGAAATAGTCCCGGAAAAGTTAATAGGATTCAGTATGCAAGTAAAATTAGCTACATGCATGTTTGTAGGATTAGATCCAAGACATTTATTATTAGCTGTAAGGTTTATTAGTTTTTGTCTTCTTCAGGGTTCTGAATTTTTAGCCAGAAGGGCTGAAGGGCACCCCTAGATCCACAATGACTAAGGGAAGAATTATAAGTGACAGCAACATTTGTTCCAACCTGATAATTCTAGTGAAGATGCAAAAAATGTAAGATTATTGCTATCACTCCTCAATTTCAACCAAGTGAAGTTTCACCATCATTTTTGCAAACTAAGATTTTTATTTTTTTTTTTGTAAAAATGTTCCTTTGAACAAGCAGTAAGCCTATATGCATCTGTCCTATTGGAAACTTATCCACTAACTCAAAAAATATATACAAATTTATATATACACTTTTCCAGTTCTTTGTTTCCATTTTCACAAAATATTGAGGCACAACCGAAAGAGGATTTTCTTCTTTTATAAAAACATAAATGAGTGTTACTAAAGAATAATGTCTTTTGCCATGACATAGATTCACATTAGTCATAGAAGTTGATGCTACTAAAGTATCTGGACAGTGTGATGAGTTTCTGGAGACTGTCTTATAACTTTCTCTAGTTTTATTGTGCCATTGCTTTGTCCTCATCATCTAATTGACAACTGCTGCCTTCCCCTGGTTGGGCTCTTTCCCATTCTAGTCTAAGGTGTTGCTGCAAAAATCATAACGTTCTATTCTAACTACTTTTCCTTACAGCATCTGGATCCCATTTATTGACTTCCCACCTACTCCCCACATAATTTTCCTTGTTTTTACCTTTAAGATGCTGCACAAAGCAAAATTTGCTTCTGCTGACACCCCCTTTTTCATTTCCTTTTCTGTTCTTTAATGTCCCACTTTACTACTGTCTTCTCCTCCCTGTCTTATCTTTGTTGCTTCCCATTGCTGTTTCTTGAAAATACATGTAAATATGGAGGGATGAAAATATTATTTTAGCCTCTTTTTTATTATTATTATTATTTTTTTTTTTAAAGAATTAAATTCTTTTTTACAACCTTCCAAGGAAAGTTTTTTGTAGTCACTCTTCACCCTCTAGTAACTGAGCTTCCCATTTTTTTGTATAGCCTGTGCAAACTCAGTAGCAGGATCTTTGGAACCTTCACTTTAATGTTCTGAATAGCTGTGTGTTTTTATGATACCATAGAGGTCTTGGGAGCATAGGCAGTGAACGTAGACTTTTAAAAAAGAGATGACAGTCTAAAGAGAAACACCAGTGTTAAAATTCATCAGGTGATCTTGATTTCATTTCCCAAGCCATCATTGCAAAATAATAGTGAACCTGGCCTGCCTTCCTTTCACATCAACATATGTCAGTCAGACTTCCAGTAAGATGACTAAAGAGATACTGGGGATACTGGTGAGGGTCCTGTGCTCATACACCTTGTTCCAGGCACAGATGGTCCTGGAAGAGAGCTCACAGCCTTTCACATTGCCTGAGAACACTGGCCTTCCAGATGGTGGCCAGCTGTGTATTTAACCGGTCTGTTTTGGGCTTGGGATGTGATCCCTTTCATGCATTTCAGTGTCAGCAGAACTGGATGTGACCACATCTCTGATACTGCACCTTGGAGACCTGTTACTTTTGTCAGTGTTTCACTATTTAACTTTACATGTCAAGAGGAGAGGTTAGCTCTTTGTATGTAGTAATCACAACAAAACAGTTTCTTTATCTTGTTCAGCCAGCTTAATGGGGTAGAAAATGCAAACAGTAAATTTTAACATCTACTTATTTTTCTGTATGTCACAAACAGTAATTATTGTTAGGAACAGATTGTACTGAGACAGAATTTCCAGACATAAGAAAGATCTGGTCTGAGAAATGTAGGTCTTTAGTAACCCAATCCTGGTGAGCAGAAGCGTCTTCCAGAGGATGATAAAGCTTAGCTGCAAGAGATTGGTGCATGTTGCTCTCTTCAGCCAACACAGTTGTTTATAGAATATTCTACAGCTACCCTTACATATATAACTCCTCCATTACATCTGGTTCCTTTAAGCCTAATGTGATCATGTATGACTGTTCAGGAGAGCACTGATACCTTTAAATAATGAAAAGAAATAATTGCTCATGTGTTTAAATGCTAGCAAATTACCTCTCTTTTTACAAGCCTCTATGCTTTGGTGTGAGACCATATACATAACCTTAATTTTAGTCAAGACATTAATTTTTGACAAACTTTTGTGTATTATCAGTAAAGCTAAATAAAAAATTACCAAATAATGTAATGTCATGCACAGGCCATTGAAGAAGATTTAAGTATTTATAGGCTGTATTTATGGCATGAGATGTAAGACTTTTTACTAATTTCTTTAGAACCTACAGAATGAAATCCATTAGTAGTAGACATGGTGCTTTCAGTATTAAGTGTCTTAACATGTGTGAAATATACAATTTAATGTTATAAAAGTGATTTTACCTGTTTTGTGGATCATTTTTAGAAATGGTAATATGATGCTCGAGGCTAAATAAATTCCTTTAACAAGCTCTTCCAAATTCTGCCTCTTCAAACCAACAAAACATGGTTTTGAAAATTCACACGTGTTAGGTCATTTAAAAGATTTTTTAAAATACATCTTTGAGAAAATAACCCTTTTATCTGTTCCTTGAATTTCTTCTTTTGAGTAGAGAAAAGTGCAGGAAAGGCAATCTTGCATAATGGAATTCTAAGAAATTAAAAAGCTCTGTGTAATCTTTTATATATATCAAGTGGCAGCAATATATTTTCCATGACTTGCTTGGCTAAAAAAAGAAACATATCTAAATAATGAGAGCCAAAGGCATTACCAAACAATCCTTTTTTGCTGTTCTTAATATTACTTTAATATGTCCAGCTAATTAAACATAGCTGTTGAGGCAGTGAAATTTGTGAAATATATGACAAGGCAGAGTAAAAATCAATATATGGAACTTTGGTTGAAAAACATTTGGGTGCTTACATACCCCAGAAAATTTAAACTTAATGGACTTAAAGATTTTCTCTCATGCATATAGTGCCAGTTTGACTAAAAGGTCTGAAAGGTTGATTTCCAGGACCTTATTGCTAATATTCATATTTTTGCTATTAGATACCTCACACAAATCCTACCCTTATGGCATCAAAATCTTGGAAAACAGGAAAAATGACTCTCTCTGCCAGTAGGCAAATTTAACCAGGACTCACAGTGATAATAGTGATAATGTGCTTAGGCTAAATAACAGAAATTATAAAACACTGGTGACAAAAATAAATAAATAAATAAAATAAAAATCCATATTACTAGTAAGAATATACTTGATTCAAGTTATCAGTACATTAAGAAGACTGATAAATAAAGAAAACAATCAAACTTGGCATACTAAGTATGAATTGTTTGTTTCCTTGGAAAAATTTCTTTGCTAGGTTACATTCTAGTCTTCCACGATGAAACCTCCGCCCTTGATTTTAAAAGTCTTTGTCTTTTTTTCCTTTCATTTCCTTTCTTTCCATAAGTATCTTAAAAGCACTGCCACTAAATGTGGCCACATTTGTAGAATGCATTTTACATTTGAGTAGATCCTCTAGGCTGCAGAAAACAGGAGACTGATTTGCAAAGTCTGTTTCCACTCAAGGATTCCAGCCTCTCGTTTTGCAAAGCCTTCTGGGAATACATTTTCCTGGTCTGCATTCCAGTAGCTTTTTATTTCCTGTAGCTGTGTCAAAAGCAGTAATAGTATGTCTAAAGAGTGGAACAGGTTCCTTTATAATATATGTACCATATGGCTTTGCAGTCCTCTTTCTTCATTTGTTTGGAAATGATTGCAGAGGATAATAGTCACTCTGTTCACTAATTGCTGTCCCATGTGCCATATTCATATATTTGAACTGGGCTGTCAATGAAGAATTTATGCTTTCTTTTCAAATTTTCTCTTATATCATTATATGTTCAAAGGAATTTAATTGCTTTTTTTTTTTTTTTTTTTTTTTTTTTTTTTTTTTTAAGAAAGCTCTGGCTTCAACAGCACTGTCACACTGTCACTTGGATCATCATCAACTCCATACATTATATATGCACTTTGCATTATTTATTTATTTATTTATATTTCAACCTGCTTTTCTATGGAAATGAATGACACTTCACATTATGTGGAGCTCTGGCATCTTCAAATTGGCCTGTAGAAGCAGCTCATTTACAGAATCTGCAAATCAAGAGCAGCATCAGAGCTGCAGACCACAGGGGAGTAACTCCATGATATAATTTCATGATAATTTCACTTACAAAAAAAAAAAAAAAGACACATTAATTAATATTTTATTTCCCCAGAATGTTACTTATTGTCAACCTAAAAGCAAAATAATGTTTTGCTCTTTGGTAACTTACAATTTTTACTGTAAGCACAGATATAAAATATTACTGTAAGCATTTTTGAAAGCATAATTAGAAAACAGTATTCTAAATGGTCAAATTATGAGAGTTTTCCTTGATGTTAAAGATCTTCCTTTACTTCATGAATTATTTTTTTTATTAATTTTTTTTAATGAATAAATTTACACAGTGTCCTGCAATGTAATAAATGATTTTAAAGCTAAATGTTGAACAAATGTTCAGCATTCTCTCTACAGTCAATGATTTTTATTTCTTATTCTTTTTTCCTATAATTGAGTTATGCAAATTACACTGGGGTATTAGCACGTAGAACAGGGCTGTGTTGTAGGGCCAGCACAGTACTAATCAGCCAGGGTGGGAAATTTTATTCAGTAAGTGGTGGGAGGAAGTAAACTGATTTCTTGGCTGCATAGACTCCATGGGTGTCAGCAACACAGCATATAGCCTAGCAGAGATTTTCTGTGTGTAATGGCAAAATGGTAGAGCAAATCTTCCACTAAAGCACTCCCACCCCAAATCTTCATCACTTAAATCAAAGGAGAACCCACTGATCCTAACATAGACTAGCTCTGAGGTAGTGATAGGGTCACAGATTTGTTTAATTAGAGAGAAGGTAAAGGTGTCTTACACAATAATAGAAATAATTCTATTTACACCTACAGTGTTCCCAACATGTGCCAAGAAAAGTAAAGCAAACACCCTGAAGCACTCAAACTTGGATGGACAACCAAGGCAGAAAAGGAGTGTGAGGAAAAAAGAGTGCTATTTAATTTTATAGTAGCGTTTTCACACTATCCAATTACACTTTGTTTTAGCATTAGTAATTCTGAATGAATTACTCTAGGAAACTTTTAGGTGCTATCCCTCATAATTTTTTTCCTTTTGAGATTTGGTTCTCATTTCTTTGTATTTTCGTGTGACTGAAAGACTTGAAAGAAGACTGAGGTGTGTTTCTTTAGCTTTGTCTTGTTCACAACTGTACTTAATTGGCATGCTTTCCACCCTTTCAAGAAAAGGGGCAGCTGTGGAGAAGGGAAACACTTGCCTGTTTGCCAAGCAGCAGAACTAAATTACCCATGGTCTTCTGGCAGCACAAATGAATCCCATTACCAAATGGGCTGACTAGATTACAGTAGCCAAAGCACTAAAATAAGGACCATAAGGAGTAACTAGGAAAAAAAAAAAAAAAAAAAAAAAAAAAAAGATAGGGTTTGTTCTAAGCAAATAACTCTATGATAATAGTCTTACTTACATGGTTTCATTTTCTTTTCCCTCTTTAACAGAGAGAAGTGAGCTATAAGGTATTTTTAATCCACAACACCCAGGAATATAATTATTTCTGTATACTATCAAGAACATAACAGGTTTATTATTTTTTTTCATGGATGTTCATATTGTATAAATCCTTTTCTTGACTGACAGTTGTGAACTCTGGTTATTGCTGTATGAACAAAAATGGATCTTTTTCTCCTCCTGTAAACATCACTTTATGTTCATCTATGCTGGCTTTAACCAGGTATTTTATTACTCAGGCTTGTAGCAACATAAAGCCCTTTTGTCATTTTCTTGCTAAGTGCTCATCTTTACTACATGGAATTATTTGGCAACATATGAAGACTTTCTATGATCACAGATGGATGTTTAGACCATAGCGTATGTACATGTTCATGTATGTTACAGCATGAACACTGAAAATATCGACATTCTTTCTTCTTTTTTTTTTTTTTTTTAATTTACTTATCCATAATCATAGATTATGAAAATATACATTGTATTTTATGCTATGCACCAGTAACGTACCACTGCAATAAATCACTGGAATAGGTAACTAGCATATTTTACATACATTGATCATACTGACTAATTGTAATCCATATCTGTATGTGTTCAGTCATTAATCAATACACTGGCTCTGTAACCACTAATATTGTAGTAATAAGCATGACAGCCAAATAGAAATGCCAGCTTCTATATAATTATTTACGTATGAAATCTCAAGATGATCCAGGAATTTTGTGTGAATCAACCACCCCTAAAGTTGATCTCCTAGGTCTACATTTACCCTTGAGACATGTATTTCAGTATCCTCTTCTTATATAGTCCAGAAAGTACACACTAGAAAATGACTTTTGGGACACAAAATGAGTTAAAAAGCAGGACCACAACTAACTGATGCCCATTGGTTCTGCAGAAAGCCCATCTAGAGCATGTAGAATTAGAATTGAAAGCTAAAAATGAGGCCTTGGGACTGGCTGCAGTCTAATTAGATGAAATCTGCTCTTAACTGAGGAAACACTTCCAACTCTACTTGAATTTGGAAACGCTTGTTTCTAGACTCTCCTGCTTACCTCATTACAAATGATCTCTGTCCTGGAGAGGAACGCAATCCAAGTCCTATGTCTCTTTCCTGCACTTTTACTTTGTCCTGAAGAAGAGAGTTGATTAGAGGTTATATTTCTTTACAGGCTTTCTTTTTTTCGTTTTTGTTGTTGCAAGGAGAAAGCTGTGGTGTTTTTGTTTGTTTGTTTGTTTGTTTGTTTCTGAGTGCATCTGATAACTTTTTCCCTGATTTGTCCCAAAGAAAAAGGGAGTAGACAGAAGACCTTGGGGAACAAATCCACTGTTGCTACAACTTAAGGGCATAACTAAGATTGGAACATCAGAAGACAATGTATATGACAGTTCACCCTTCTACCATTTGACTAAGTGAAAGAAAGTGTAGGCTGGGCAGTCATTTCCTGCAAGTCTTCTTAAATCTCTGTTAAGAAGAATAGGAAAGTAACAACTATTATTTGGATTCATCAATATATAATATTTCTACTATTTTACAACATTTGTACAAAAAAAAAAAAAAAAGTTCTTTCTTGATACTCTGTATGAGTTAGACAGATACCACCTCAGTATGCCTCAGCTAAGTATAATAAGTATAATGCAGTACTAAAACAAGTCCCTTAGCTCAGAGTGGAATCTCATTAATATATATTCTTAAAAGGGAGCTGAGGATCCCTTAGACATGGGTAAAGTACAGGCAGCATGAAGTTAGTTTCTGTTACTGATGTTCTCATTGCTTACCCAACCCCAATTCAAAAGACATTTGGGGGCTTAGACTGAAGAAAAGGTTCAGGCCAAAATATATCACACTGCTGCAAGAGCAGCCCTGAACCACTGTTATCTCTGCTTCCACTTAGCTATGCAGAATATGAGCTTGGCACAGCTGAGCTTGAAGCTCAGGTTGTGGACAGTCAGTATAATCCTCTCAATTTAAGAAGTGCTTGCAATAGGGAAGACCATTGCTCAATGTAGGACTAATCCAGCAATTACTTAGATGTTTTGTATACGTCATTTCTATTTCCAGTTGCCAAAATATGCCTGAAATGTATTTTCTGTGTCATTTTGTGGTAGGAAAGAGTGCATATTCATAGCCCAAGTACCCATACCTTGTTATCCACTTGCATACAAAACCTCTGACTAAGATTACAAGTATATATTGGCAATTTCAATCAGGTCATTTCAGTTGAAAATTCTACGTGCACTTGTGCATAACTGTGCCAGACATCTTCCAGTGGTAGCATGTTTCTTAAGCCCTTCTAGCATGAATGAATTTTGCAGTGCTTGCAGTTCACTTGTACAAAGCTGCATGAGTATCAGTTAGATACGCCATTAATATGGTTTTTAAAATATGAATTCATCATGGTTTTGAATGCATATTTTCATAGATTTTTACTTCCATATATTGCTCTTCCACTTGTGCACTGATCCTTTTTCAGGTTTTGTTGTGTTGTTTTTTTTTTGGTGGGCTTTTTTTGGGTTGCAGGGGTGATAAAGTATTCTGCATTTTAATGTGCATGATAAAATGGAAATGATAGTTGTGGGTTCAAAGGGTAGCTCAAGGGAATTAGTGTGGTAGAGCACACTGTCTCTGTTTGCAACAAATGTGGTAAAGAAATTCTACGAAAAAAAAATGCTTGGATTTAACCTCCCTCTCCATTCCCCCCCTTTAATTTTCTCAAGAAAGAGAGACTGAAATTTGGTATGTGTATCTCATCTTTGATAGTATTTGCAGCGGCTTTGATAGTATTTGCAGTGGTGAGCAGAGAGGTACTGCATGTCCCATTTCTCCACACTGAGGATTCACTCAGTATTGGGAAAATGCCTTAGTAGGTGACAGTGTAAGTACCTCTCACTACCAGCCCTCCCATCACTGGCAGTATGGACACATCATTGCAAAGAGAAAAGTGGAGATTTTGGGTAGTTTCTTAGTTACATTCACTGACAAATTGTCCTCCGGGAACTCTTGCCAGCTGGCAAAGTTTGGAGCAGCCCACAGGTTGCACCAGCATGTCCAAAACTGAGAAGAAAAGAAAAGTGCAAAGCACAGCCAGCTCCCTCATGGCCTCCTCTTTCTGCTTCACTGAAGCAGATAATGTAACATTCAGTGCCTGTGTCAGATGTAGTCTGAAAGGATGGCTCCCTGCGTTGTTGCTGTTTCGTTACTGTCCCTCTCAATAATAACAGATAAAGACCATGATCACAGGAGTGCCATGAGGTGCTGTAGAGTAGATCTGATGGAGGTAAGAGTTAGTTGTTGGCTTCATAGGAAATAAAGTGCTGTTATCACCACCAGCCAAAGGTAATGTGCTGAAAACCCATCAGACCCATTGGTCAGAACTCAACTGCCAAAGGTTTTGTTTTATGCAGTAGTTTTTAAATGAATTCAAGGGGATTTTAACTGCTCTTCAAACGAAATTTAATATCTAAATACCAGACAGATAGCATATCATACTTCCTCATGGTTCAGAAGCCAAGGGAGTTCAGCCTAAGATTCATTTGCAGACATCTGTAAAACACATTGCTATGGAATGACAATAGAGGTGATCCATAACTTGAAGTGGGCACTTGTTCTTCATTATGAAATACAGATAGATATAGTGACACAAAACATCGCTTTTCAAGTAAGTGTGCTCAATTCAGTCTAAAATCACAATATAACTATATGCCAGACATTGATTTTCTTTTGCCAGTGAACATCTGCTTGATATACACAGGCATCTTGTGATTAGGCTGCACTCAATAGCTAGATGAGAAAGTGAATGGGGTGGAGGGGAGGAGGATAAACAAGCTTTCTTTATGTGTGCAATAAACAAATGTGTTTATTTCCATAA
Source organism: Aythya marila (assembly GCF_965140915.1). Taxonomy (NCBI): domain Eukaryota; kingdom Metazoa; phylum Chordata; class Aves; order Anseriformes; family Anatidae; genus Aythya; species Aythya marila. The sequence continues at coordinate 4,799,200 of NC_139049.1, forward strand.
AGAGTAGAAATAGATTCAGAATTCAAAACGTATTTGCTTTCAGCACATTTCTTCCTTGGAGCTGCATGTATCATGTTTACTTTTCATTGGCAGTCATCTATACTCAAGTGTATTTTCTGGAGGAAAGAGATTTTTATCTGATGAATTTAAAGACATAATGAATAAGGAAACAACATGCATATTAATTTATTATACGCATGAATGTTGAAAAATCTGAGTTATTAAACTGATTTTTCAAAGTAAGAATAAAAATGTTGTAATCTATTGTTCTTAAGAAATATTACATTTCATCAGGGTTTTTCAAATCCTCCAATTCCTGTGGGTTGTAGTTTCCAGTTTCATAAATATTTCTGTCAGTTCTGTATGTCGTTGCAGTAAAATCCAGTTGGGACTAGATCTTACCACGATCCTCATTTCCATTCCTGAGTGACAAGCGTCAGTGCACCATTTTGAACCATTTTACAGGTTCAAAGCAATGTGTTTCAGTAATTACAGTATGCAAATGATGTGTCTGTTTTGGTCTACTAGCTAATGCATACTTTTAATGCTTGCAGAGATGTACTAGCTAGTGTCCTTTTCTTTTTGGTTTGTTTTCTATGCTGATTTTTTTCAGCTAGGTCATTCATTAAATTAAAATTTAGGAAGAAGGGTTTATTTTGAGATCTGCCAAAGATTCTTAATCACAACTTATAGGATCTTCACCCTCCTTCTCAGTTAAGTAACTGAGAACTCTTGCTAATCTAATTTCTGCCTGGGTTATTTTTTTCTCCAGAATGCTAAGGATGACTGAAAAGGAGGATACGTTCTATAAAAGCATAAAGGACTCTTACCTTTATCTAGTCTGCCTTGCCACATATAAAGACATAACAGCTCCCTGAATTAATTCCTCTGAGACAAATATCTTATTCTTTTATTTTTAAATTCTGAGGCTCAAGCCCTTGTTAAGTTGTTCCGTAATTTGATAAATCTTTTAGTTAAAAATATAGGCCCTGCTTCTAGCCTGAATTTATCTGCTTTTTTAACTCTGCCAGTTTGATCCTGTTGTATCTTTGTCTTCTGCTTTATCTTATCCCTGCTAAACTAATCAGACTTATGTTCATGACTTGAGCTGTAAAAGCCACGGTTTCCAATCATGTAATCTTTCTCATGAATGTTCTCTGAACCTTGGTTATCATTTTTGGATTGTAGGCATAGAAGCTGGACACAATATGCCTGCCCTAGCCTTGCTCATATACTGGAGAAATATGATCACTGTGTGAACTGTTTGCTGCCCTCTGTTCCTCTGATTACATGTCCAAGGCCTGGTTCCATCCCCTCCGGACTCAGTGTTGCTTTTCCACATGACTTCTAATGACTTTCACCACCACTTTTTCAGAGTCCCAAGCAGAGCAACTTCTCCTGGAGTATAATGCACATTTTTCCCTCTTAGATGTATGGCTTTACATATCATTATTAACACGTGAATTGTTAGTTCGTGGTCACCTACATGAATCAGAAGTAGGGAAGATGTAGGGAAGATCATCCTGTGCTGATGACAGGCTTTTTGTCATTTTCAATATTTCCTGTCCAACTGACATCAGTGTGGAAGTTTGGCTGGAAGAATCCAAAAAGAGATAGAATATATATGTATTTAATTGCTGAAAAATGCCCATCTAACCGATTATTTATGGTGGAAATACAGTATTTCTCCAAGTTCCTGTGATTTGAAAATTTCTCCTCAATATCTAACCAAAAATCTTCCTTTTTGCACATGTAAACCAATTAGTCATGTCTATCATTTCAGCCATTTCTTGTAGAAGTGTTTAATATCTATCAGTGTTCCTGGTTATCTGGAGAGGTCCCAGAGGATTGGAGGCTTGCCAATGTGACTCCCATTTACAAGAAGGGCCATAAGGAGGACCCAGGAAACTACAGGCCTGTCAGCCTGACCTCGGTTCCAGGGAAAGTTATGGAGCAAATTATCTTGGGTGAAATCACATGGCACTTGAGTGGCATCCAGGGGTTCAGGCCCAGCCAGCACGGGTTCACGAAAGGTAGATAGTGTTTGTCCAACCTCATCTCCTTCTATGATCATGTGACCAGACTGGTAGATGAGGGAAGGGCTGTTGATGCAGTCTACTTAGACTTCAGCAAAGCCTTTGACATGGTGTCCCACAGTATTTTCCTGGGGAAACTGGCAGCCCGTCACCTGGACAGGTATACTCTTCTCTGGGTAAAGAACTGGCTGGAGGGCCATGCCCAGCGGGTAGTGGTTAATGGAGTTAAGCATCCTGTTACAAGCGGTGTCCTCTAGGGGTTGTTTCTGGGGCCTATCTTGTTTAATACATTTACTGATGAGCTGGAAGTGAGGATTGATTGTACCCTCAGTAAGTTTGCAGGCGAAACCAAGTTGGGAGGTAGTGTCAATTTGCCTGTGTGTAGGGTGGCCCTTCAGAAGGATCTGGATAGGCTACACTGCTGATCTGAGGTGAATGGGATGAGATTTAACAAGGCTAAGTGCCAGGTCCTGCACTTTGGCCACAACAATCCTATGCAATGCTATAGGCTTGGGGCAGAGTGTCTAGAAGACTGTGAAGAGGAAAGGGGTCTGGGAGTGTTGATTGATGCTTGGCTGAGCATGAGCTGATAGTGTGCCCAGATGGTCAAGAAGGCCAATGGCATCCTGTCCTGTATTAGAAATAGTGTAGCCAGCAGGAGCAGGGAGGTGGCCAACCCCCTGTACTTTGCTCTTGTGAGGCTGCACCTTGAGTACTGTGTTCAGTTTTGGGACCCTCGCTACAAGAAAGACGTAGAGGCCTTGAAGTGTGTCCAGAGAAGGGCAACAAAACTGGTAAGGGGTCTGGAGCACAAGTCTTATGAGGAGTAGCTGAGGGAGCTGGGAATCAGAAGAGGAGACTCAGGGGAGACATTGCACTCTACAACTTCCTGAAGGGAGGTTGTGATGAGGAGGGGGTCGGCCTCTTCTCTCAGATAACTAATGATAGGACTCTAGGGAATGGCCACAAGTCGCGCCTGGGGAGATTTATCAGGAAAAACTTTTTCTCTCAAAGAGTGGTCAGGCTCTGGAATGGTCTGCCCAAGGAGGTGGTGGAGTCACCGTTCCTCATGGTGTTCAAGAAGTGCCTGGACAAGGTGCTACGAGATACGATTTAGTAGCTTTGTGTGTAGTATTGGTGATAGGAGGATGATTGAACTAGATGATCTTGTGGGTCCTTTCCAACGTTGTGTTTCTATGATTCTGTGATTAATATGTCACAGCAGGAGCTGATACCTTAGCAGATAGCACCACATAGTTTTGTTACAAGCTATTGCCTTCCTAAGTAGGTAAATTCCATTAAATATTGTTGCATTTCTGGAAATAGACATACCTCTTTCACAATAACTATTAACTACTGAAGATCCAGACTAGGGTAATATATTTTCATTATTTCAATGTCCTCTCTTGCAAAAATGTATGCTAAAACCACCATTCCACTCCTCATCAATACTTTCTTATAGGTTACTTTATAGCACTACAATGATAGATTCTGTGCTTACAGAAATAAAGAAAAATGTTGTCTGTCCAGTTGGCAGTAAAATGACATATGGCACATACTTCATCGTGTATTGGTTACTTGCCTGTTTCCAAAAGGCTAGAGATGAACAGAAGATGATTTTGACTGCCTCTACATAAGCTCAAGGAAATACGGAGTCTCAAAGAACATTCACTGTCTCATAAAAAAAATGAAACAGGTAACTTTTCCTGTCTAGTACTTATAGAATATCTTTGTATTATTTTACAAATGAATGCTTGGAACATAAAATAGAATGAAATATGCCAGAACTTTATACATAGCATACTTGTTATAGCATACTGCAGTGCATTTTAAAAAGTCCTAGATTAACTATTAAACATACTTCAGCCTACATGGAAGCAGTCTAAAAAGGACTCAAAGGAACAGTGATGTGTTTTAAACATATTAATAATATTTGATTAAATTTCCAACTAACCAGTGAGCATATAGGATAATTATATAAAGGTATTTCATCTTGAAGTTTTCAAAATTTTGGCTTTGTCTATCTCTGCACTTTTTCATGAAATAAGAAAAAATATACATTCAGACAAATAAAAATTGCTCTGCAAAAGCTTTCTAAAAGATTTTACACTTAGCAAAACAGTGTTGCTAGAGACTTACATAGCACTTCTTTTTGTTTTTAAAGGCCTAATGCAAAATCTGTATAAAGCTGATGAGAGTGTTTTTATGGAATTTCATGAGCTCTGAACTATGTTTTAAATGCAGAAGAATTGCTCCCAACTAGAATATTTAATACACATATATTAATTTATATGTAGAAATATATGCTTTTTTCTCTGAAACTCAGATTCTTTTTAATAGAGTATTTCATAGTAGCATTTTAAGCTATTTCTCCTTGCTAATCTCATAATATTTGGGTAAAGAAATAGTACCTTGTCATTAGAGGAGCAGAATATAATCTACAGTCTGTTGTTAGGATTGAGAATACTTAAATCACTTATCTGAAATTAGATTTATTGTCTGATATGTTTTCTTATTAGATGTGCATTTGCTACAATCAATGTCAATATTTAATTAATTTGAAAATATCCTTGAAGAATCCCTGTCACTACTGCAGAAGTAATTGAATATGGTTTATGAGTGAGTCTGCATCCTTATGAAAGATGTTCATACTTCCTGTAAGACACCTGTTCAGTTAATTTGAAAATCTTTTAGTTATGTCTAAATACAAGAAAAAATACATTTAGAAAAATGTCACTTGTCCTAACAGTCGTAGGAATTATCTTGAAAAAATATATGAAAGGGACACAAAATGGCACCTACACAATTATTTCTACCTTTTTGAGAAATATTGGAAAAAAATGATTGTAATAGGTATTATGGTTTGGTTTTGTTTTGTTTCCTTTATGTATATTTCTAACACCTGGATAACCGTAGATGTAAATCTACTTTTCTATTATCTCCTTCCTTCTTGTTCCATCCTCCATCTGCTCCATCACCTTAAGCTTAGCTTCAGTGTTTGAGAGATCTCAGAGGTTAATTTTTGCATCATGTGCAGGATCTCATTCATCCTGACCAGTGTAATACTTCTCATGTTAATGTATCCTGAATATACTGGGTTTTCAGAACATTTGCTAAAAGTACAATTAGGCAACACGGTCACCTTCTAAAAGCACATGGGAAAAACAGATATTCTCTATGAACGAAACATTCATATGAAATAAATAATGAATAGACATATATTATATCTTACATAGTATAAAGAAGGAAAAAAAAAACAGTGAACTAAGGAAAAGGAAGACTGGAAAGTGGGTTTACTAATTCCTGAATTCAGGATAACTTCAATCCAATTCTTTACTAAATAAGCATTCAGTGAATCTTCAAATGCTAAATAAATCTAGGAGTTGCTTTTTACAAGTACTGCACTTTTTGTTTTCTTAACACAAACCAATAGGCTACGGTAAAGGCCTTTGTGTATAGCCATAATAGAAGCTCTTCTCACAGAACAGGAAAAGAAAAGATGGAAATGTTGATTCTGGCAACTGAGTGTGTGTGTTTAATCTGTGTTCTTAGAGGCAATGGTCTTTACAGGTTCAAAAGTAGGTTTGCTGTCCAATCAGAGAATGCACAGAAGTTCTCAGAGGTCCTTTGTCTTTGGAGGCCTTTATCATGAAGGCTATTTTCTCCTTTTTCCCTTTTTTAAAAAATACATGTTTTATAATAAAAAATAAAAATAAAAAAAATCATGCTAGAAAAGGCTCTAAAACTTTGTGTTATTGTTACTTAATTGAACATTTTACATTCCCAAGGAACTTGCCTAAACTTAAAATCTTAAATCTTAACAAATAAGGACAATGACATCTCTGAGACAAATGACATCATGAGAAAAAGAGAATATTTTGATAGAATCATCTCAGAACCAGAAGATCATCTATAGTTTTGCAGGAGTGCTAAAAAGGTCATGCAGCCCTAGGTATGTGAATTTTGAGTCAGAAAGTCAGAAAGATGAGTAATGTAATCACAATCACATGCTAAGAGGGAAAGGTTGAATGAAGGGATACATTCAGAGTACCAAGTTGCCTTTGCAAACATCTTGTGAATGACTCTGACAGTTGCTGCAAAGGAATAAGGCTACTTAGGTGTTTTTTTTGAGGTGATCACTTCAAGGACGGAGAGAGGTAATTTCACTTTAAGATTCTTGTCTGTCTCAGGAACCCATCTGAATAACTATGGGATTTATTAAGGCTTAAGTACAGTACATTATAAATTGTAACAAGTACAAATGTCCTACAATCTTATTATGCAAATAGCATTTAATAAGAAGTTAATACAAAGTTATCATTTATTGACTGTAAAGTAGCTAGAACTGGAAACAGCATAGTGCTAGAGCACTGTATTATAAGACTGACCTGAATTTATCAGCATAAAGATTTACCTAGTCCTGTTGATCTATTTGTACAACTCATATCATGTTGTTTTTCTGAGTGACATTATAAACTATACAAATGCTGACCCACAAACTGACAAAGTTAACTAGCACCAAATTTTAGAATAATTGAGGATAATGAACTATCTGTGACAGATAAGATTCACAAAACATGCATCTGAACATGAGTACCCAGAAGTAGTTCAGATATCACAAAATTACCTGGAAGCCCTGTTTATATGTAAAGGTTATGGATTGCCAGTATGAATATTTGGATTATGAATACTTTGAGTGAAATATGTTTTCCTCCTGAGTTTATTTTAAAGTAGACGGCATTTATAACAAAGATTTACTTAATTGTGTCCAGAAAACTGTTCAACCTTAAGGATGAAAATGATTGAGCACTACTATATACTGCTACGCTGTTCTCCAGGCTGTGCTGAAACCATTTCAAAAACATACTATTGGAAAGCAACAGATAGTAGCATTTGTAAATGCCAATGTGCATTCCATATTGAAATGCGTTATTACTGCATTACACACTGAAATAAGAAATCATGTAAAATGAAATCATGTAAAATGAAGAAATCATGTAAAAAAAAAAAAAAAAACAAACATGTTTTTTGCAGTACATATGCTGACTCTCAAAGTCCCTGTAAATTGGGAAATGTATCCTGTGTTATTCTTAGAAGGCTGGCGTATAATCTTCATTTCTAAATACTAAACTACTAAGCAAGTATCAAGTGAGTAAGAGTTCTGCAACAAAGGAAGCAGAGGGAAGATTTGTGTAGGCTTGAACAACAAAACACTAACAACAGGACTGAGACTGAGCTTTAATGGACTTGAATTAAATACTTGTATGAGAAAATGTCATTCTTTTTGTCTCACTGAATACAGAGTATTCAACAATTTAAGGGGAGATACACAAAAGGAATCAGAATATTGTGGCTTGTACTGCTTGTACCTGGGATGCTCAGTGGGCTTTGAATACTATCATTGGTTGGGGATGATTTTTTTTCCCTGCAAGAAGAGAGAAGGATCTTTTGCTCTTGGTAATGTTTCTGTGCTCTTAGTCCCAGTTGAAAGCAACAGATGTGGTGGTAGCTAGTAGCAGGCATATTGCTTTCTACAGTAGAGCACAGCAGAAAGCCCGCTACTGTTTACTGTCCATTTTCATCTGAAAGTACAGAAGGCTTTCACCCTGGCAGAGCACTGATGATAGTAATACTATTTTTGCACTTGAAATAGGAAACAGATCTGCTATAAAGACGGAAAAAATAAGTAGTTACTATAAGAAAGCAGAGAGCCATGTGGCTTCTCTACATAGAGATGGTCCTCTATTTCTTTGCACTACTACTGAAACATGCATTTAACTTTTTGATGCTATCTAGTCACACAAAAAAATCTGTAGCCTTTTTCTGGTTCTCAAATCCATGTTACAGTTTTACAGGTTGTTTCTGCACAGTGACACTAGCCTGTAGAAAATAATTTAGTCCATACAAATAGTGAGACCTACAATTAAAATTGCCCAGTGTTTTCCATTATAATTCTCTATTACCAGTGAAGATTTTAGCTTTATTATATTTCTGTGGATTCTAGGAGATTATTGTGCTGAGTATCATTGAGTAGCATCAAAGTTGAAAGTGCTACATTCTCTTGGAATGATGTTAAGTATACGTGATGCAGTTGATAGTAAAAGTTTACCACTTTCAGTGGTTCAGTTTCCTATTCAGAATTTTTTGGATACATCAAGGTAATAAGAATTTAAACAAATGTAGTAAGTACTTATATATTTGGTTCACTGGCAGGAACTGTGAGGTGCCTCATGGAAAAATGTACTCAGCAACTGTGGAAACTAAAGCTTTTTTTTTTTTTTTGCTGATGGCAGCAGAACTTAATCAACTCCTTGACTCTGTCTATATTTTTACAGTTGGCTTCTAAGATATTCTGACGTTGGTTTTTACACTACCTTTTTGAGTTTCTGTTTCAAGAATGCACTGCCTTTGAAAATGGTCTGATCACTGTTGTGCTACAAGTAATAATCAATTTATGGGAGGATAGAAACACAAACAGAGTCTAAATATACTCTACAGAAATATGGGAGTTCTTTAATCTGGACAGTCTCTCTGCCTGGAACTGAGAAATAACACAGAAAAGAAACAGCAAACAGATGGTATTTGGCATGCCTTTAAAAATAAAGACAAAATAAACACGAATTATTCATGTATAAAACCAGTGTAAAACTGGGAGATTTGACATTTTCAATGTACTACCTTTGAAATCAGTGTGGGATTTTTGTTGTTGTGTTTTAATTATCAATTTCAAGTGGTTTGGGTTCAAAACAATGGAAAACAAATTTAATGGTGTGCCATTTCTCTCTCTCTTTTTTTTTTTTTTTTTTTTTTTGAGCATTAAAATGACTCCTCAGAGATTCCAGGAAATTATTTATTCACAATAAATTAGAGCTGCTAAACTGCCAGCCAGACTGTCTGCAGCAAAACTTACAAATGTTTTATTGTCTAGCATCATTGAAGTCTGCCAATAAAATTGGGCTTCATTCTACAGTCAGTGAAATATTGTACTCCCTCTCCATAGGGCTGTTTATTTAGTATCCACTCATGTCGTGTGTGTTTATGCATGTGTGAGCATGTGCACTGACAAATGTGTGTTATTTTACAAAGAGGAAAATCAAAACAGACATAGCTGAAGACAGAGAACAAGGACTTCATGTCAAGCAATTTTCATTCTGAATCTTATCCAGAGATCCAGTTATACGTACTCTCTCCAGCTTTTATGATTTACAAATGTATATAGCCTTCAGAAAGATATACTGGGCTAATAAGCTGCACAAAGGAAGTTTTGTTGAAGCTTTTTATTGTCACTGTTTTTACCTCTGCATTCAAATCAATTAATATGTTTTATTTGGAGAGTTGACAGATGAACACCCACAGAGTGACACCCACAGCATGTCCCCACATATTCTTTGTCCTGCCTCATCAACATGGTGCCTGTATCGATATTTATCTGGAAGTAGCACTTAGAAATTAAGAGAAAAAGATTTGCTCAGTCTTTCAAACTGATTGACAATGCATGGAAATTATAATAGAAATAATTTAACAAGCACACAGATCAAAGTTTGTGTGATGTGCCATCTTTGAGCTAGGAAACAGACTGAAAACAACTCACATCAGAGATCTTAACAGTTTCTGAGGCTTTCTCAAATGCCTATTAAAATGAACTGGAATCCTTCAGATGGCCACATCAAAGTAGGCTTTGGATGAGGCATCCACACCATTCCATAATGGGTCCATTCAGACCCAAAGCAGAGAGGGAAAAGGTCCATTCAGCATCCCCTTACTGTACAACTACTCCCAATTAGTTGCTTTCCTTTTAGACATTCCTTTTTACCATTATACTTTGAATTCTTGGTAGGTTTTTCTCTTGGAAGTTTAGTTACAAATTTTTACTGATTTCACTTTTTCAACCCTAACAGTAAAAACAGGTGAATCTACAAGCCTGAGTTACAGATTCATCATCTCTCTTAGTGAAGTTGTATTTCCATCTTCACACTTTGTGCTCATTTAGACCATGGATCTTCACACGTGTAGCTCGTCAACAATGAATTAACAACACTGAGGGAATAGAAGTGAGGCCTTTGCTCAAGCTGTTTATTACACTGCATAACAAAACTCATTTGAGCCTATGATTTTCATAAACTGAATTAAATGGAGGAAGGGATAAAGGTGGCAGGAAACCTATAATATTTTAACATGTATGTGTTCTAATTTCATTCAAGTATATCAGAAGATTTACTCTGGAGTCACACTACATCTCGCCCCCTCAACACGTTTGCTGTAAAGGGTGTCATTCATGACAATTACAACAACATTGTCATATAGTATTAACATAATATTAACTAGTCAAGAGCAGTGTTAATTGTTCATTCATAGCTGATGTCCTAAATTTCACATCCCATGTCATGCAAAACATAGCTGAAATTACATGGAAAGAATAATAATTATAGAAATTACAGGGAAAAAGCATAATAAACATAAAATCATTGTTTGGACATTCTAATTAGGTATTGCTTCATTTTTAGGAGAAGAGCAAAAGGAATTGCCACGCATGATCTTACTAATGCATCATAAACACTAATTGCAGTACACAGTTATTATTTAATTATAAATTTCAATGACAACATTGGATAAAAACTTTGTTTTTTTAGTATTTGTCACTCCCCTTAAATGAGTCTTTGTACTCCAAATTTACTAATCTTGGATGCTACACTGACTCCATTTAGCCCACATCACAAATTAATTTAAAGAAACATATAAACTCCATAAGATATGACTTGCATAATGACTTGGCACAAATTTGAGTAAAGTATAACTTTGCTGCCTTCTGTGGAATTGCTTCTGTTTTACAAAGCATAAATGAAGCAGATGTCTTCTATGGCAATTAAAATGTTTGCATGCTTCTTAATTCTTTACTGTTCAGCCTTGAAAGACTTCAGCTTTAACAAAGAATCACTTGTTTGTTTTCTAAAAACAAAATGATTGATGTCAGGATTGCATTTGACTATTAGTATGATGGAAGTTACAGATCTCTATAATTCAGCATTGGACTGCTCATAATTTGAGATCTCATTAATACTGTACAATAATGTACCTTTTACATTCTTTGGAATGTGTACTACTTGTTCTACAAAGCTAACAAGAAATGTAGTATATGATTGTCATTTGCTAAGCCATTACCAGTATATTCCTATTAAAAACATGACTGACAGTGATGCAACTTTCCTTGTAGTTTCATCATAATTAAATTTTATACTAGCTATTTTGAGGAGAGGCATCAGGACTTAACTGAGAGCCAGTTTCTGCTGTTGACAAACAGTGATTTTCAGTCAAAATGTCCTTGGGCATTTCTAATAAATTAAGAGTGTTTTACACCAGAGATTATTTATGTTTTACATTCCTGCAGGGGGATAAGAGGATTTCAGTATGATGTTGTTTGCTTGGAATTGATGTAAATTACTCTGTGGATCAGCTGCATCCTCCTAGTTCTATCTAGGACCATTGTCTGGGCAGGGTGTAATTGCAATACATGTCCTCTAACAGATTTCCTTGGGTTACCCACACTGCTCAGAATGAACAAATCCTTATTTATTTTCTTTCCATTTGATTGTTTTCTGAGGGAGTTGTTTTTGCAAGGCTTCATATCTAACCCTGACTTATAAAATAGGGATTCACTTGTTAGGTACCAGTGCAAATCTGGGTGGGAATTAGTCAGCAAAACACAAATACTCATTGCTGATGAAATATTGTTTTTAAAACCAAACCTATATGTGCTAGATAAGATCTACCCTGGTTCTATGCTGAGGGCATAATGAGAAGAATGTATTACCCTCCCCTTCTCCCATCTGTACTCCTAAGCACTTTGCTATACTCCTTTAGCACTAACTCAAGGAGACACCATATATTTTCTTACCTCTCCCACCCACTACAGCGTGCATTTACAATTATCATAACTGCTGATGAGAGTAGTAATGTTACTTGCCTTCCACAAGTATTTTCTGAACCAGAGCAATTATTCTTGCCAATGACTGAAAGAAAACTTAGAGTCCCGTGTTTTATGCTACGGACAATCTAGAATGCAGCTACATAAGAGCTGGAGATATCCAGCAACATTTGTAAAACATGAACAGGACTGTAACTGCTGTGCTCCCTGCCCCAACATCAGCACTGATTTCTGGCGTGGCTTCCGATAAGGAAAGGAAGGAAGGAACGGGGAGAGGAAGAGTAAGGGAAAAATAGAAAGGTATTTTAAGCTTCAAAGCATCACAATAGGAAGAGAGCTGATCCTGTAAGCAGAACTATTCTCACTTATGCCAAAATGTTATACCAGCTCCAGCAACCTGACATTGGAGTTGGATAATGGTCTCTGGTTGATACAGTCTTAGACTAGAGACCTCTGCAGCAGAGCGTCACTAAAATTTTTGATGGTGTCCATAGCAAGCCTGTCTGCCTACAAACACATGCAGGCAGATGCTGTTCCATGTTCCAAAGAGATTTTAGAGCAACACATTAAATAACACATGAAGAGAAATGGAGAGGGACAATTAAAGTGCATGTACTGATGAAATATAGAGAGCTATGTTTGAAAAATGCCTATGTATGTTTAAGTTGTTAAACATAATGGAAGAAATCTAATGGCAACTAGACCCAATGGGAGTCTTTCTAATGACTTTAAGCCTCATGAAAGCATAAAAATAATATACAGTAAAAAGGATGATAGTTTGTATGTGAAGGGTGTAGCTTTTTCATCATTACTACAGCGGTTAGCACTGTAGGAGGTATCATTACCTACTGGAAGATTTTTATAACTTTCAAAATTCTTTCCCTGCCTCCATTGCATGAAAGGCCCTATTTACACCTCCGGGAGATGGGGAGAGCTGGTGGCAGGGGGAGGAAGAGAGGGCACATTTCAGGTCTGAGCAGCAAACACGCAGCCCTGTCTTTCTGAGGTTCTGTGTGGGTCAGATTTCATGTGGCTATTTTGGTACTCTTTATAGGTAATGGGTACTGCAAATCTAGCCCATCTCCAGTGGCTGGCTCTCAAAAGTGAGAATAGTTGCTTTTGGGTAGTGTAGTGAAGGAAAATATCCAAACTGTCTGCTAACTGAGAGGCATTGTGTGTCTTACCAAGAACTCTAATACACAGTACATTCTGCCGAAGTTATTGCTGATATCATCTACATTTGTGTTTGTCCTCCTATCTGTAATTCCTGCAAATCCTTGAACATATCCTTTTCAGAGTTTATAATGGGGTGTCCTATTTTTCCTTCTTTTATGGAAAAATATCACTCTTTTCCATTACTTTGAAGGAAAAGGAAATGAAAATGGAAAAGGAAAAAACTGCATGCAGCAAGTTGCTTTCTGAAGTCCTGCTGCAAGAATTTCATGCTCTAATTGATAAAACCTTACAGAAGCACACAGCATTAAAGCAGCAGATGAACTCAACACAAGCTTCTGAAGTAAGGGGAATTTGTGAAGAGAAGAATAAAAGGAGAGGGCGAAAGAGGTTCCTTTAAGTGGAGCTCAGCATAATATTTCTGATTAATCTTATCTGTACGAATGATCCATTAGATTTTAGCTGATGATCAGAAGGATATATCATGGGATTTTTTAAGCATCCTCTGATATTTATTTTCCCTGGAAAGAGCAGACTACAGTGAAGCTTCTATTTCTGTTTCATCAGTTTCTGGACCTACATTTGTTCTAATAAAAAGGATAAAGCTGCCAACTTAAACAGCAGTGTGGTGAAGAACAGTTCCAGTAAATAAGCAAAAACCAGCTTCCACATATACAAATTAAAGAGCTGAATGGGACTAATGGTACCCTAAATAGCAAGGTACTCCTTCTGCTTTCTTCAGAGTCACAAGCCATCATCAGTACAAACTCAGGACTAAAAGGGAGACTTGCAGAAAAACTGAAAGGGAACTCCAAGGTGTGATACTGATGTAACGATCCTGCGGATTTCCTGTGCTAAGGCAAGGCAGCCAAAAGAGCTATTCACTTCATTCAAAAGCCCTGTGTGTTTCCCAATATCTTAATTATTAATTTCAATTCTGTAGGAAAAAAAAAAAAAAGTATTCTAACCCCACTCTTTGCCTCACATACCTCTGCAAGTGCTTCCAGCCTTTTCAGTCAGACTGGCCCCAAGGAGAGCTGACCACCAACTGGCCTTTCCCTGTGTGCCACTAAGCCCCGCTTCTCTGCCAGTATGGGTGGAGCGCCCGTGTAAAACAATCTTCTCCCTGTGGGAGACTACCAGTCTTTGTGAGGGTTGCCTGGCTGACCCACTTTCTTTGGAAAGCACCTCAGCACAAGTCCTGCAAGCAAATTCCTGAGCTCCCTTGTTCCCTGTTCACCCAAGAAGTGGTTCCTTTGCAGCTTCTCTTCCTGCCTCAGCCTGCCCACACGGTCTGTCTCCAGACCCCCTTTAGTGGATGCTCCCACTGAGCCTAATGACATGGAGGCAGTTGTAAATATTGGGGGTTGAAATCCAGGGTATGATTTTCAGCTTTTTGATTTCTCTGAGATTAGGCAGCAAGCTGGGTATATATTTTTTAAAGCAATGTCCAAGCATGTTGGGAAGCATTGAGGAATACAAGACCAAATATAACAATTGTCCAGGTATTCAGCAATGGTAATGTAAGCACTAATGGTAAGCACGACTGATGATGTTGTTGGTAATGGCAAAACTAACTACTACTACTACTACTAACTAACTACTGAGAATTCTCAGTGTTGGCCTAGCAATATTGTAACCTGTACTATCAGGTATTGTAGGGCAGTATGTCCATCCTAAATTTACTGAAAAATTTATTCATGCACACCAATGAACACCCCTGCCCAGTGAGTTCACTTAAGAGAAACAAAAAAGGCCATATTCATGAATGCTGGGAAAGAATAGGCAATGAAGGATAGGAAGAGGAAAGTGAGTTACAGTTATTTTGCTTTCTCTCAGAAGATTTTGTCAGTGGTTAGACTCTACTTTGCCTTAATGAGCTTAGTGAAATGATTATAAATAGTTATGTTGTAAAACCAAGATGGATTGAAAATGGAAAAATATTATCCACAAGTTAAATACAAAACTACCCATAGCTCCTATAGGTTACACAATGTAATGGCTTTTCACTTTAATCACATGAACTGCCTTAAATTGTATAAGTATTCTTCTATCAGCTTGCATGTGAACTTGACATTCTTCTAAGTATCCGCATGTTTCTGAGGAGGAAAGGGAATTATTCTGTTCATACCATGGACCAGAAAAATCTGGAAGTTGACCAGGACATTCTAGGAGTATTGCTTGGAACCTGAGATATGCTTGCAGAGTCTAATACACAATGGCTAGGAGGGCAATATGACAATTGATATGAAATCTGAGAGTACAAGGCCCTTAACAAAAGTCATATTATTTTTTTTTTATATTTGAGAAAATCTCTTTTTTTCCTGTGGTGAAGGCTTAATTGAAGCTTTGTAATGTTTTAGATGTAACCTCAGTTTTTGAAGAAGGGTAATAGAAAATATACAT
The DNA here is from genome assembly GCF_965140915.1 of Aythya marila. NCBI lineage: Eukaryota > Metazoa > Chordata > Aves > Anseriformes > Anatidae > Aythya > Aythya marila. The sequence continues at coordinate 4,814,737 of NC_139049.1, forward strand.
CAAAATATACCCATATTTTCTCAAGTCCTCTTGGGTTGCTAAGTTGTAAAAGGATTACCCTATCGTCCTCCAAACACACTCAGCTATCTTAGTCTGTATGGAAAATATAACCTGTTTCTCCCCAAGTTCATCTATTCCTGAAAGAATTAGCCTTATTTTTATTTTTATTTTTTAATCATTTAAATATTGATTTTGAACAAATGTATTACTGGTTGGGATTCTTGTTGCCTTACTAAAAAAAGTAGTGATTTATGAATGACTTCTATAGGTTGCTGAAACGCATCAAGAAACACATACATCCAAATGAAACCAAGGAAAACATATGCTAAGGGATTCAGGGTAGGAAAGCAGATGTAAATTCATGGAATAATATTTTTTGGTTTTGGTACAATTAGGAAAGCTTTTCTACCTTTTTTTTCTTCTTCTTCTTTTCAGTAAATGTTGCAGCTGCAATATTTTAAGTCTTATTGCAAATATCAGTGCAGTTTCATCTCTTCCAGATGCTGAGTACAGTGTGTGCATACATAGAGAAAACTCAGTATCAAGGAGAGAAATCCAAAATTATATGGTATAATATAATGGTAAACATGTGTTTTAAAAGATGGGCATTCAAATGCCATCTGAACATGGTCCTGGGTATAGGTATATAGGTGGCCTCACTTGAGCAAGGTAGTTGGACCAGATGACCTCCAGAGGTCCCTTCCAAACTAAATCATTCTGTGATTTCAGTGAATAGCTATTTCAAAGCATTGCATAAAACTTGGGCACCTCTTCTGTGCCTAGGCGCGTTAGGTCAGAGGTGTGTATGAACCATTGGTCTCTTACTTGCTAGTCATTATTTAGCTTGTCTCAAAAATGTATATTGCCGCCTTGATGGTACTTCAGCTTATCTTTCTGAAATAAGGCTACTAAAGAATTTTTCAAAAGCCTAAATTCATGTATTACTTTTAAATGCTCTCCATACACAATACCATATCTTGGCAATGGTTTTCTTCAGTTTGTATTTTCTCAGTGTGAAGTTCTGGCTAAAGGAAGCATGGAAACTGCTATTCCAAAGCATGCAATACAACTTAGAGACCTGTCTCCTGCGGGTTGTGTAGCCCGTGCTTGAAACGTTTGATAAAGAAGTTGTAGCATGAGCTAAAAGACAAGCTGATTTGGGCGCTCCTGAGCTGTGGGTCTAGATTGCCTTCTTCTGTCACTGACCGGTTTTGCCAGTGCTTCCACGATAGACTCTGTCTTCACTTTTAAAAATGCTGACAGGCTCCTTGTGGATGGGATCAAATGACTGCCCTGTTCCCTTCACCTGTGAAATTTCAGAGACTACTTGAAAAGGCCCATTGTTTCCCAGGAATGCCAGGCCTAGTTCAGGAAAGAAAGTCTTCATTTCAGCAGGAATTTGGAGCCTGCTTGAGAAGGCCTTGCAGTTAGTAGGTGAGAGCTATGGCACATTCATTAAACATCTGAACATTTATAGTGACTGGGTCTCACCCTTTCTGGGTTCTTTTGCTTGCTCCTGCTGAGTGGGTGGGAAGGAGAAGGAAGGGTTCACCACTAAAACCATCGGGTTTGAACTATGATTAGCCCTCCAGACACAGGTTTCTCTGTTCTTGGCTCTATCCTGAGAATTTATAACACTTGTGTGCTTTCATGTGAATAAACTTGTATGTTTAATAAGCTTTTTTTTTTTTTTTTTAAATAAAAAATAATAAAAAAAATCTAATAGTATATACTTGTACCTGAATAGAAAAGAGAGGGAATGTATTCAAGATCAGACAGGTCATGTCCGATTTAACAAATTGAAAGTCATATCTAGGGTGAAAACTGGGAATAGAAACAGTGAGAATATGTTATTTTTAAAACTATTTGAAACATAAGTACATAGGCAAACCATTTTTACAAGAATCTATGTGTACTGACCAACAGTTTTACTATCTGAGTCCTACTAGTTATATCTCTGGGATATTTTCTTCAGAACGAGTTGGGAATGTTTCCAGGATGGACTGATGGTGCTAATAAGCTGCATAGCTTTCCATAATCCTTATTAGGAATATTTGATCCAATGTCATGAAACCTTTAATGCATTACTCAGTAGATGCAGAACATGCAAATGTGAAACACAAAGTAAGGATGAATAATTTTAGTAAATTTGTAACCAGATTGAGTGAAGGGGAGAGAAGTCTTCAAAGGGTTTTTCAACCTGTTTTTCAAAGGAAGGAGAAATCTGACCTGAATATAAACTAATGATAATAAGTACTGTGCCCAGTGAGCTGAAACTCTGGAATTTTTTTTTTTTTTTTTTTTGTACAAATACTTTTCTTCTCTGTTTCAGTTTCAGACCTAATTTAATCTTAAAAAGGTAACACCTTATTAACATTAAATACCCAGGTAATAATAAACTTACTGTCTTCTGAAAGTGTGGACCAGATTGTAATGATTAAAACTAGTACATAATCTACTGTAAAAAAAAAAAAAAAAAAAAAAAAACCTCAGGAGTATTGATGACATTTTAGTTTTTTTCTTCTTTCTTTTTTAAAAATATTTCCAGTGATCTAGCTAAAAAATAAATAAATAAAAAAATATAGCACTGTGTGTCCTTAGACCCTGGTATAGATGGCACACAAAAGGAAGCTTGTCCTTTTGGGACCTGGCTCTGAATCAATTACAGACGACAGAGAAATACTCTTTTGTGGCTGCTGAAGTTCAGGAATGAATTCTGGCAGGCTTAGCCAATTCCCTAATGCAGCATCCACGTTACCAACATCAAATTGGCAGCTTTTGCCTGTCCCAGTGGGGACAGGGTAATGAATGGATTTAGTTAAGGTGTCCTGACTCATCTACAAAGTGCCTGGTATATGCACCAAAGCTCTCCTGTATAACTTCCAAAAAGCTGTCATTCAAAGAAAAATAAAGTTCAGAAAGTTTGCTGGCTAGCATTAACATAGCACACGACTGACTTTCAGTCTGCTCAGAGTGCCCTAGAAAAGCTGCTGGTCGTTCTTCTTTTAATTGGTAGATGCTAAGGCACTGTAAGAGAAGTATGTTTGTTATAATATGTCATTTTTTATTTTCAGTGTGTTTTTATGAAAGGGAATTTCTTTATGATCTTCCTCCTTTCCTACTTTTTTTCCACTATCCTGTCAAAATAATTTACATAATGCCAAAAGACTGTTTGGCCTAATGAAAATTTTGAGTGACTTTCTCTGGAATAAGACACTCTCATTCTTGAGTTCCCAGGCAACGTGTTTAGGAATTTCTAGGGAGCAATAAAAATATATGTTTCTGTGAGGCTCTTACCTACACCTATGTAGTGAAAATTGACAATGGATCCAAAAGTAAATATACCAGAAAAAAAAAAACAATGAAGTCCAGTTTCTAGAGAAACAACCACACTGTTGTGTTTTTGTTTTTGTTTTTGTTTTTGTTTTTTTTAATCTTTCCACAAGTATCTCTAGATTCCTACTCTTTCTTTTTTGTTTGTTTTTAATATGACCTGTTCTTAAAATTCCATGATAATTACTTCTAATGCAAGCATAAAACCAGGGAAAATTCTTCACTCCATTTTTATTTCAAATTTTCAGTCCTCAATTATGCCCATAAAACCTGTGCCAAAGTTCAGGGAAAAAAAAAAAAAAAAAAAAAAAAAAAAAAGTGGTCTCCCTATAAACACTTTTCTGTTTAGCCTCACATTTTCCTTAGTTGAACAAAACACAAGACAATAAAATGACCAAGGTTAAGGTTTTCCTTCAGTTTTCCTCTTTTATTTTGGTTGGTTCAGCAAAGATTGGCATCATTACTGAACTCTGAAGGCACAGGTGATCAGGTGTAATAGAAAGATAATTAAAAAAAAAATAAGTCATTAGAATGATCTATTTGACTGTGGGTTTTTGTTTGTTGTTGTTTCAATGTAAAATTAGACTGATTTTTTTGAAGGGCTTGTATCATACAGAAGTTAATTCTCATTCACTCTACTTTGGTATAAATCATCCACTCTACTATTGGGTTATATTTCACTGCACAAACTTGCACTAGACTGGTGTCATGTTAGTCGGGAACTGAGCCCATGTGCACAATTAGAAGTACATGTACAAATGTATATACATATGTATAGTTTCTAGAGGGTTTGTTTGTTCTTTCAGTGCTTTCAAATAAGTAATGGATTTGCTGCTATGCCTAAGTCCCCCGGGGAATTGCATTAGAGAATCATTTAAAATATTTGCAGAACCTCCCAAGCAGAACATGTTAAAAATGTTAAATGTTAAAAATTATTTAGAGATATCACACATTTTTCACCCCAGCTATGATAAGCAATATATATAAAAAAAAAAAAAAAAAAAAAAAAAAGAGAGAGAGAGAGAGAGGGAAAAAAAGTCTCAATAACAAAATCCACATTGAAAAGTTAGACACTTTGAACTTTCCCATCACCTTACCAGTGTTTCCCCACAGGCTGTCTAAAAGACAACTCAGCAATGTCTGAATGGAACTGCACACAATAGCTCCTTCACAAGTAGGTCTTTAATTGATTACGGCTGTGTTTATAGAAGCAGAAGAGAATTTACACAAAATGACAGATTGCCTTTAGTGTTAAAATAGTTTGGTAACATTAATGGTAAAGGAGGTCCCTTTTACGTCCTCTTCAGCTGCATAAAGTCCTAACGATGAGTTCTTTGTTACCTCAGCCCTCAATTGTTTTTTCTTTCTCTCCTCCCCTCCCCTCCCCATTTTTTTCTTTCTCTCAAAGTAGTGATATTCCTAACCTCCTGGATTGCATGAGCTGTGCAAATTTACAGAGAGAATAACAACCACCTGGCTATTGCAACGTCAAAATCCTCCGAAATTGCAGATTCAAATATTACATATGAGAAAGTAGAAGAATAAACAATACAAACCTACGGGAACTCATCCTTGCTGCACCCCTGCCTGTGTCAATTTGCTCAGATAATCACAAAGGCAGTGTTTGAGAGTACAGTCAAAAGGTTAATCCAAATCAAGTGCTGGGAATATAATCCCGTTTTCCCTATTTATATGAAAATACTCCCACCTAACAAGTTAATAGTGTGGCCGTGGCTCCGAGCCCCTTGAGCCCCCCAGATGCTGGCAGCGCGAGCACCGGCAGGGAATCTGCCTGGCAGCCTGGAGAGCAGCCCCCGAATCTGCCGTGCTGAGCCGGAGAGCTCCGGACTAACCCTGTCTCGCTTCACTCTGCGGGTCTTGCATTTCCCTGTTAATAGTGACCTCTAATGGTTACATGCTTGAATATCACAGTTTTTTAACCAGGAAAAGGGGAATGGAATTGGTTATTGTGCTTTTGTGATACCAAGCTTAGCTTCAAGACAGATATTTAATTTCAGGGCTGCAAAACTGTTTAAAGTCTTATCACATCTTTCAAGCCTAGCAAAAGATTACATGTTTCCTTCCTTCCGTCCTTCCTTCCTTCCTTCCTTCCTTCCTTCCTTCCTTCCTTCCTTCCTTCCTTCCTTCCTTCTCTCTCTCTTTTTTTTTTTTTTTTTTTTAATCCAGATTTTTTTCTTACATTTTAAAATCACTGTTAACCAAGATTCATGAACTTCTAAAGTCTCCAGTTAATTTCATTTAGGATGATTCTAATGCTGAGCCATTGAGCTCATCAACTTGGTTTCTTCCTCCTTCTTCAAGAGGAGGTAAGAATTTAAAACAGTTTTTCTTTTTCCTTCTGATGCAGCTGAATTACTTGATGGTTGAAGTAAGTAGAAACAAAACAAAACAACCAAACAAAACCAAACAAAAAAACCCACAACCAACAAACACATTACAGATGATGCTATGCAGTTTCTGTTTGGAAAACATTATTAGCACTGTCTCATCCAACACTGTATTCAATTTAATACAAAAGACACTTCAAATGGTTTCTTTGTTTTGACCTATATGATTTTAAGTGTCAAGAGAGAGTTGGCATCATTAAATGACAGCATTCTAGAAATATAGAGATGAATAAGCCAGGTGGGTTTGATCAATATCAAAATACACTAAAGAATCTTTCGGGAGTTTGGATATCTGTGCCAAATATCTTCTAAGCTCTGATTGCACTGAATGCCTCTTGATTGGAAAGCATGTTGTCATGATGCTTTTTAGTGTGACTTATCTTTTCCAAATTCTGGGTTGTCATTTGATGATTATGCTTCCTGCTTATGTTGCCATGCTGAAATATGCTACTAGTACAATTTCCCAGTCTTATAGAGAATAACCATGTCTCCAGCATAAGAATACCAGGAAAAAGCAAAAAACAAAAACAAAAAAAACAGACAAAACACATTTCCAAAGTAAGCAGTGAGAAGATAGGGATAGTGAAACATGGACTGGAAGTTCTTTTTCTTGTTACAGGGCAAAATCAGAGTAAATTTTCTCACGTCTGTTAGATGTTGGTTGGGCTCTTATTAATAGTGATTTTTTTTTCAGCATTACTTTTAGTTTTCCAGAATTGTGTCAAGCATTTATGAAAGAGTTTCTCCTTCTCGTTAACTATAGCTTTACAAAACTGAAATATCTGAGAAGCTATTCATTCATGTTTCACAGCAAATTCTCTTTGACTGTGCTCTCAGCCACTTTGCATCTGCTTCTCGTAATGAGTTTGTTTGGTATTTTTGTGAAGCAGCTGAATTGAAGTGACTATTAGAGAATACCTGGAATAATCAAAATTCTTTGCATGAACTGTTTGAAATTGATTTTACACCATTCAACACCATCAATTCAAGGTGCAATGACAGACATACATGCCCCTACTAAATGGACCTCAGTTTACTAGAGAATGAATAGATAGGAAAGGGGGGGAAAACAATGGGAAAATATGTAAAGGCAAAGATGGCAGCAGTAGCACAAAGTCTCTTCAGTCTGTTCCTATACAGCACCTGGCATGAAAGTGTTATGGACAGGATGGAGTGCTGGGGAGTGCCTGTCACCTCAGCAGGAGAAGAGCTGTGGCTGCTTTTGCCAGGGCCACTGGCCCCTGTGAGATCAAGCCGCATATGAAATGCCAACCTAGATGCATGAGGAAGCAATTTGGAACTATGAAGTAAACATTGCTAGGGACATAAGAACTCATTCATAAGCAATCCCCTTAGTTTTCAGATATTAATCTACTTATCAAATGAGGAAGCACTACTTACTTTAAGACTGTAACATATAAGATCACTTCTTGGCTATACGCTACAATGCACTACAAGAGCAATGGGTGGTGAAAAGCCTTCCTACCTACGAAACTGCAGTGTCAAGAATGCAAATAGAAGAGATCAGTACAGCCCTGTAATCACTTGACTCTGAGTCTGTTCAAGAATGGAGCCTTAAGGGTTTTTTTTCTTTTATCCCCCATTAATTCAGCTGAATCTTGTGCAAAGAAATCATGCTTCCTATACCACTTCTGGATAGAGTGGAAAGAATTGAGTTAGTTATATTAACCTGGAATAATGGAAATGTGTTGTTATTATTTTTATTATTATTATTGTGTTTTTTTTTTTTTTTTTTAATATTTCCAGTTGCTGTTTTCAAAAATACAGATCACCTGATGCTGATAAAAGCTTGGACCTATTTCATGTACCTGAGAAGGCCAAAAGCAAACATTATCAATCAAGCAATATTCTTGCTTCAGTCTCATAGAGATTACATATTCATGCAAGAAATTTATGGCAGAAACAATACATTTTATGGAAACTCACAGAGCTATAAATACATGCTCCTTCTGTCAGCCACTGGAAAGGTCAAAGTTGTCAGTTCTCCATGCAGACACATTCAGAAATTCTAAAATAGCTATAAGCGACTTTTGCTCTTGCAAAGGTACATCACATTCAGGAGTCAACTGAAAAAAAAAAAGGGATTAATCCTCTCATTATAATGCAGTATATCTTAGTAGACTGCATAAATCAGTAAATGCAATGTGTATGTGAGCTTATGAGCTTGATCCCAAGTGCATGATTTAGTGTGGCTCTGTTAGCATCAACTGAGCTAACACTGAATAACTGAGTTTCTGTTTTTAAACAAATAAAATTGCCCTTACTATACATTTACTCATGGTCAGTGTAGTTAAAGGTCCAGAAAGGGAACCTGGCCTTTGATTTTTAAATATTTAAAAGGCTAGTAAGGTTTTGTACCTAAAATAACTAACTTAAGAAATTCACCCGCACAGGCTACTATTCTGACAGAGGCAAAAGCAGATCAGAAGTCAAGCTCAAAAGGGATAACACGTTCAGTAAGATTAGCTAGGACAAAATTTATAATAAGGTCCGTCAATCATGAGGTTTTAAGGAATGTATTTCTTCCCTTGGGCAGAAACGGGAGTGTTTATTACAGTGTTACACAATCTAATACTTGCTACTTTTCCTTCAAAACCTGTCATTAACTGAATACAAAATAGTAAAGGAGATGGACCAATTAGTCTTCCCTTGTTAGACATTTCTTACACTCTTCTGCTGTTAGAAAAGACTATAAGTGGGGTGAAGGAAGCACGGCTGAGTTGCCTGGGGCCCATTTTAAAATGCAGTGAAACTGTTGTAAGTCCTTCAAATTAGTTCAGTGGATGCTAGATCATGTGAAAGCTGAGGCTGTATTTAGAAAATTAATCCTTACTTTTATTCCATTTATTTAGTGCAGTATCTTCTGTGGAGTTGACTGAGTGCACCTATAGTGTAACAGCTAGTGAGATCTTTCTGAACCACTTGGTTTGTTACATTAATTGTACCAAAGGCAGTAAACCTCAATAGAGATACAAACCACATGATTTCTCAGATTATATCTGATATAAATAAGATTATATCAATCATTTATACATAATCTTTTATATGTAAGATTTGTACTTAAATACCTTATTTGAATCATTTTATTATATCATTTATGATATCAAGTAAAATATTTTTTCATATTACTTGGAAAATATAATAGTGGGTATAATTTATTTATTTATTTATTGAGGATAGAGGGGTTTTTACTCAGTCTTCAGTAAAACATAATAATCACAGAAATTCCACAACCATGTTTGCAACTGATTAAACTAGTGATACCCCTTAGATGGATCAAAGAGATTGATGGTTCTGTGGGCACAGTTGGTACCTGAATTTCTGTTTTGAGTCAGGCCTCAATGCACCAGTACATCTTTTAGTTTAGTTTAAGTTCTATTGCAAATTATTTTTTAAAAATTAAGAACTATAGTGTGTACAGATCCTATGTCTACTTCTCCAGGGGGGCATAAGGGAGCTAAGATACAGAGAAAGGCATCTAAAGTGATCAAGAAGAGGCCAACTTTATGGGTTAGGCTAGCAAAGCTGCAATTCCTCAGTGTGTAGAATATAAAGCCAAAGGTGCAGCAACAAGATTTGCAAAAGCACGAAAGTGCTGAATAAGGTGAATGCAGAACTGCTTTTCAACAAATGCCACAGCACATGATAAGAGAGAGTGCAGACTAAAAAAAATCCTTAACAGAGTGGGTAGCACTTTCTGGAATTTGCTACCACAAGCCCTCATGGAGGCAGACAGTATTAGCAGGTTCAGAGAGGTGCTAGGCAAGTTCTTGGATGATAAGATTGTAAATGGATGCTAAAACGATTGTGTATCCACTAATACCTGGTACAGCAGTTATGGATTCTGGAGGGTTATGAAAAGAACAAACTGCAGCTAGTGGCCAGACTTGGCTATCCTTGCTATATAGTATCTCCTACTGCTACTGTAAAGAACAAACTTTGGACTAGATGCACTATGCATTTGGCAGGGTATTTCTTATTTCTTATATCTCCACTACTCTTACAGAGGATGTCCCTGAAAAGCATCTGAATGAAGAGAGATACCCTTGTTTATACCAATTTCTAGTCTCATTGCTTCATTTTAATTTTCTTTTTGCTCTTTCTTTTAATAAAAATAAATGGAAATCAAGGTTATTTTGTCTTTATTTACTCTGCACCATTGAAGGCATGACAACAGCCTCAAGTGATTAACACAGTTACTATAGCATCACAACTTAATGCTAAGTAGAAAGATCTGGCCTTCATCTTCTCTCTATTCAGTTACTCTAGTACCTGGTAAATTAAAATAATTAGCACTCTAATGTGTTAAAACGTATCTTTCCATCTCACTCAATATTTAATTGCAAAATATTGATTTTTGGAGGTATATTTATCTATGGTTAGCATTTTTATGTGCTTCATGAAACTGTAATCATATATATTCATAAATTTCATAATTGAAGGACTCTGATATGACACTATTTGTACTGATAAAAAGTTTAATGATGTATTCTTCTAATGCTGAATCTCTCCTCCCTTCTTTTCCCTCAGTAGCTGAACATATATATAATGTACAAATATATACCATGTATACAGATATAATTCATTAAATTATTTCTTCTAAAAGTACTGCAGATGATGGAATTAGAAAATTAAATTCAAAATCATAAGTCAGATGTAACACCAAAAAATTAATCAAAGGTTGAATTTTGAACATGCCTACTGAAAAAATGTCCCAGATTCATATATAAAGCTCAGCAGGGTGTCAACAATCTTGAAAGACTCACGTTATAGTAACATGGTGGCATTGCATTAAATTATATCTCATCTTTGAGGGAGCTCCAGTAGTAATTTGCCTCTCCCAGAGAATATATTGATACCATTAAAAGATGTGCAAGAACTCATGAAATCTGAATATTTGCTGTGATCTCAGCAGTGTATGATTAACCAAAGTTTATTTGTGATAGATTGAACAATTTGCATAACAGTGATGTGATACATATATTTAAAATAATATTATAACTGTGGAGATATGTACATGTTAGTCTCAATCCCAAACCAGTAGAACAGAACATATTCAGGAATTATGTACTCACACAGTACTTTTTTTTCATTGCAACTTTACATCTTGAGTGCACCTGATGGTCAAATTTCTTAAAAAGAAAAAGATGAAAGACAAAAATAGACCATAAACATAGTAGAGCTAGATAAGAAGGCAGTATTAAATTGGCACAGTTTCACTGACAAAACAATAACAATGTATAACAGTATTGTAAATCAGCTAAGTAACTAAGATTTTAAATTCAAACCAACAAAACACAATACAATTGTATTTCAGTGTATGTCCCTTTCCTACTTTGCTATGGTAAGCAAATATTATAAAACGAACACTCCTGAAGCACAACAGAATTATTGACAGGCAGCATACTTTATATATGTGTTTAATTGATAGCTGCTGTACATAAAATTCATTTTTAATTTTCAACAGCTTATTAGTTTACACACAGTAGAAACAGATAAAGAAGGAAGCCTATATGTTACAGGATGATTGAATTTGTTTTGCACACTGTGAACAACACAATTTACTAGACTGGTGTTAGCTTTATATCATTAGGTCTGGTAACTACATGACATTTGTGGTCAGCAGTTCAACTTGTGAAATGTTAAATGCAACTATGATTTAGTCTAACCAGCCAGAAAGCAATTTCATAGGAAATGTTTAATCACAATTTATTAGGTCTTCAGGTTCTACAAACAGTTCTATAAAATAATAAATGTATCTTTATTATGAATAATTCTGCCAATTAAACCCATTTATTTGAATTAAGTGTTTAGAAAAAGTGTAGATCCTACATCACAGAGCACCATATAAAGTGGCAGATTACGTTTAGCAGCTAATTATGTCATCTGGAACAAGCCAAGAAACAAGAAGAAATGGCACACAACAAATGTAATTTCTTTTTGTACTGCAGTAGTTTATATTTAGCAATTGCCACTATTTCTTGTTACAGCTTTATGCTGAGTAAATGTTTATATTCAGGAAAACATTAGCACACAGTTCCATTCTCAGGACTACAAAAACTTAAAGAAAGAAGAATATCCTTTGTTCAGGAGGCTGTCAACATCTGCTATTTATAAGCACAGCTATGTCAGAAGCTTTCTTCTCTGGAATACAAACTGGGACTGCTAATCAGGTTTTACTCTTTTAAAAGTGGAAAAACCTAACTCTCAAAGGAAGATGCATCCCTTGCCTGAATCTAAAATCTCAAGAACTGGTTTTGTGAGAATTGCATATTTCTTATGCATACTTGACTAGTGTGCATTACATATTGCACTACATGTGCATATTCTAAATCAGTCTACTTAGAAATCCTATGAAAATTCATTGCTCCCCATATTTTTATGTAACAGACATACATTGGCTGTGGCCAATGTGTACAATGTCAAGTATATTCTTGCCACCTTACTTTAATCACATTACTTACGTGCTGTTTCAGCTATTAGTTTCCCTATGTAATTACATTCTTATCTGTCCTGTAATGGTGACTTTTTCTTTCATTGCCTACAAAGAATCCTAAACTCCTAGTCTAAGTACCTAAGATGCAGACATAAATGAAGGTGATAAAAATTCCAAAGTCTGCCTCTAATCATTAAAGCTATTCTTTAGTGAGAAGCTGTCTTTACATAACTCCCTGGTGTTTTCATAGTCTGAGATAGTTATTTTAAACAACAGAGCAGTCCAAATCTATCAGTGGACACAGATGTTTTCCCTTCTGCACATCCTCTACAGGCTTTATTAATTTATCAGTAATTAAATGGTAGGACTCAACCTCCTAGTTGTACCATACCTTTGTTTGCTTATTCTGACTGACATACCCTAGTGGTATGCCTCAATTAGCCATGCTTTGGACAAACCCTTGAACACGGGGAATCCCGATATGTTTCCCCACATTTAATTTGGACTTCCTAGAACCTATGGAGAAAACTTCAGGCCTGAGAATGCACAGCCCAATGGCAATATACTATGGTAATATTTTTCCATAGAAAAATTATTAAGATTTTATGAGCATCATAATCTCATTGTATACACAGACCTAACTGTTGACTCTGAGCTGTTGGCTCATAGGTAGCTTGTGATCTCCTCACATAACCATCAATTTACCTTCTGTGTTTTGCTTTTATTTTCCCCTTTTTGCACATTCTGCTTTGCCAATAGATGCCACTGGTAGCTTGCCAAAATGCAGTTTAGAAACTGCATTTACATTTCCCAAATTATAGGTTATGTTTTTGTAGTATCTTAAATTGACAAACATTTGAAGAAAGTCTCAACAATGCATTCTTTATAATTTCCTGCTTAATAAGGTAATTTTGCCAAGTCAAATGGGAATATTCAAGGCTTTGGTTTTACATAACCAAAGTTTTTCATGCAATGCCTAAAGTTAGGCAGGCATAAAAAATAAAGACAATATATGTGAGTGGAAATGTGCCTAATTCTAAACATATTTCCAATGAAATGCCATCATGTACATGGAAGGAAGGAAAATGTCATTTACCTGTGATGAAAATATTTGGTCTGTGTAAATCTTCCAGTAGACAGTATTACTTGGAAATTCACTATCTTTGATATGGATATCATCAATGCAGGAAAGCCATGTTAACTATAAGAAGATTGGGACTGTAACAAATCTACTAGGACATGTGAAAATGAGAAGTGCAAAATTTTAGTTCCTCGTAATGACTGCAATGTTCTATGTCCTTATTTGATGCTATGAAAAGAAAAAAAAATATATATATATATATATACTTATATATATATATACAAACATAGGAAGGTAATTCAAGGTCAGAAAATTCAAAGATGATTTTCTCATTCTGTGGTCTATAAGCCTCTCATTTTTCAACATGGAAAACCAGTTCTGACAGCTTGTCAGTCTAAATACTCTAGGTAAAGAAATTGATTTCTCTTCTGTCATTTTGATAGAAAAATGATTTTCTGTTGTTCTCAAAGTCCCACTCTACTGAGTTGAATAGCATAAAATGGGATTATTACATTTTCCCTAGCAGGATTCATTGTTCTGTTGCTATTATGCATATGTGGTAGGACCCATAAAAGAGGGAGTTGGAATAAATACACTATAACATACAATACTGTATGTTTCTCTACAAAAGAGTGAAGGATTCTGTAATAGTAAATAATAGTTATTTCTTTGTCAAGACAAAATTGGCAGAGATAAGCATCTTTAAGTCACCTCCTCAGTTTGTTGCACATGTGCTGATGTTTTAAATGCATCATTATACATATGTTAGGATCTCTTCTCTCTTTTAATATTTTATTGCTCAGTTTTAACTGCAGAAGCTTTCAGCTTTGTGAATACGGGTGAAATCAGAATAACTGGACATGAATCATCCATGTGTGTGACTCATGTATATGTCATTGTGAAAGATTGTATCACAGATACAGACTGGTAATGAACCTGAATGAATGAGTGAAGTCAGAAATAATGCAGGATTCTAAAGTGAGCAGAACACAGAGATATTATTTATTGAGAAAGATACGAGAAAGATACTGGGAAATCTTAAAACCAGACCATTTTTCTGTGGCCTTCTCTTCCCACTTGCCATACATTCCTCCCCTTCAGATTTTTCATCCCTTGTTGTTTTGGACCACCAGTGTCAGAAAATATAGTACAAGCAGGAGTCTGAAACCCAAGTGATGCAAAGGACTGCTTTTAAGGCTAGGACAAGTCACCAAAGCTGTTACGCCATGTAGCTCCTGATCACCTATAATTTGGCACAGTCTGGGTGACAGGTTTGTGACACAATGTGTTTCATTAATCAGAAATGCTTCAGCAATCTGTGAATTACTTTTCTTTGCCAGATTTCCAAGTTTTGAATAGGATACTGTATGTTCTTTTTTATATGTTCTGCATATCACCAGGCATGCTTCAGAACAGGTTATAATTGCATGCCAACATAATATAATTTGTTTCAGGAATTTATTTGCCTCCCCATGTACTTCGATTTAATTCCCAAGTGCCAAGAGATGCTGATCCCTGTGTTTCCCATGAGACTGAGAGGGGAGCTCAAGAAGTACTTTGGCTGCACAAGTCAGCCTTAAATAATATTCTTGATAAGTCTGGCAAACAAGATTTATGCCAGTTTCAGTAGCTGTGATGCATGTCCAAAGTTCATATTGAATTTGGCTGTCTACAGTCAACATATTCATCCTAATTCTTTATGGATCTGCAGTACCACTAACAAGCAGGTTCTGAAATCAAAATACATTGTTTCTTGCATGCAAAGTAGTCATTTTCAACAGTAGAACTATTTTAAATAAGTCAACGATATTCTTTCGAACAGTCTTAAAATGCCATTAAATAGATCCAGATTTTTAGCAGTTAAACTAAGTTTGAGTAATTTGGAAGAGAGGTCGTTTCACTTTCCATCAGCTGTTGGCTCAAATGGTGAAGAAATGTAAAAGTAAAGATTGAAGTGGAAACTTCATCACTTTACAGAATGGACTTTAACAAACTGACTTCCAAGATAAGCAAGCCAGAGAATAAAAGGTCTGATAAGAAGGTCAAGATACAAGGACTAGGTATGAACAGAATTTACACATTAGACTTATTTTTAAGGTTATATGTAAACAAGATAAATTAGTGATAGCATCACACTTAGCTACCTGCCTCATGCCATTTGCTCACATTTAGTGAGTTTACCTGTCACAAACTCACTGGACCTGGTATTACTGTGCTAGTCTTGCACCTGAAAGGCATTGATCCCCTGCTGTCTTGCTTATAGATGTTTGTCCCAGTGCCAACTGGCTTAAACTGTATTGGATTTGATGGATGAACCTTATTTGCAGTACCTCTTCCCAGATTGCTGAGACATCTTTGATCTTTGTTGTTATGTACCCGGTCAGCACAAGCACAAGAAAGACAGAACTTAGAATACTTTTTAGCTGATGCTACATTTTAGAAAATGGTATCTGTTATGTCTGGTTTCACTCAGATAACTGCTTCCTGATGCCTTCCCCAGCTCTTAGATGTGACGTTAGTTTAGGCAAGCCCACAGACCCAATATCCTGTCATTTCTGGATGCCTCCAGCATAAAGGAAGGGAAAAGCAGCTTTTTTCCTGAATGGATTGAACATATTGTTTAATTGGATTTTGATGCAAAAGCAGCAAACTTCAGTCCTATATTAAAGCAAGATGAGGGCCTATTACAGGCTTTAGTTCTGGTGACATTAGCTGCAGCAGGATTTTGTTGAAGGACGGGAAAGGAGACTGTTCCCTGACAGTTCTTTTACAATTACATTATAAAAGTACTGACTGTACTAAACACTGTACAGGAGAACAGTTTAGCACAATCTAATGATCACACAAGCTGTCCAGGATAATTAAGAAAATGCTAGCAGATCTGCAGCACAGTCAGCCTAAAGTGTGGTCAGGACATTGCAGTACTGTGTCTGAAGGCTGATCATGTTCACGCTCTTCTCCTTGTGCTTTCCAGCTAAAGAGTAACCAGGAAGCAAAAGAAATGATTAAAAAGTTTGGAATAAAATTATGTCTGCTCCCCATGATTCCTAGGAACATAGCACCAACATGAGACATAATGTTTTCTAGACTTCTGCTTTTCTCTAATTTTCTGTAATATCAACTCTCACTCTCTAAAATCTGAGGGAACTACATCATTTTTCCTTCACTGACTTTAAGGCTTCTGTGATGGAGTGACTTTTATTTCTGTCATCACTGAATGAGTTTGCAGTGTGTGCATTGTAAGTAATAAAAATAGAAGCATTTTTATATATCAAACTATTTGAAAGATGTTAATTGATTTACTTTTATTTAAAGATAACCATATGGAAGCGCAATTACTTAAAAAAAAAAAAAAAATTGCACTATAATACACCAGGGCATTACTCTAATTTAGTGATAGTCACTGGGAATTACTCTTTTTCAGTGGTAAGATATTTAAATGCAGGAAGACTATGTATTATGTCATGTTAATGGATAAGGTAAGGCTGGTACTAACTAGATAATGTCTTAACACGTGCTATATGAATATAATACTCAAGGAAAAGATAAGTTTCCTTAATTTGAAACATAATGTTTAAATTTAAAGGATACAACTTCTTTTTTGGAGCCTCTATCTCTACTGAGATTTTATTTTATTGCTTATATTGTGTATGCATTTCTTTGAGAGAATGTTTTTTAACTGAAAGTAATATAGCTTGTAATAATACAGCTGGTGACCCTGCAAATACTTTGAGTAAATATGGTAAAAGCTGTATGGGCACTTTCTAATGTATTATTAATCTCTTAAAGCCTATTGGGGTAGCTGAAAACAATGAGAGAACTCAGTTGGCAACATGAGCTATGCTTTTCAGATGTTGTAAGATGAGGAGATATAGTGCAATAAGATAGATACAAAACAAAATTGCTGAACAATTATTTATTGTAATCAAATACAAGACCAAAAACCTCATAAGTGGGTCAAGTCCAAGAATCCACAGAATCCAAGTAACGACCATTGTTTTCTTATTTATTGTTTGCTATTCATTAAACACAGAGGTGGAAGGTTACTCCAGCGTTTTACATTTGTACTGTAGGACATATTCCCTGTCTGGGAGATATTACAGTTGAACATATGTCTCCCAGATGGTCATCTGATACAAAGTCACACTTAGAAGTCTGGTCAGCAACTTTGGAAATAAAATCCAACTCACAGGAAATATTTATAGTTGATTCAGCATGCAGCAATATGACCTTTACTTATATCTAAGGAAATACAAGAGAAAAAGTTTACATACGTAAAATATAAAACTTTGCATAAAAATATCAGGGCAACTTTTAGTTTGGCATTCTGAAGGCCTACCCAAAATTAAAAGAAAAAAAGAAAGAAAAGGTTTAACATACTTATAATAGAGAACTTTTTGGTGAAAATAGTAAGAAAACTTTAGCTTCCTATTCCTAAGGCCTACTGAATATAAAACAAACAAAACCCTCAAAAATACCATATCATGATATCAGCTCAAAACAGGATTAAAAGGACTGCAGAAAACTGATGAATTGGTAAGAAAATGCATCATGTTTTACAAGCTTTAATTGCCTGCATAGAATTATCCAATTATTTGTCTAAAAGCCATTCAAGCCATTTGGAGTTTTGACACTCAATGACCTGTTATTTCTATCAAGTAATATCCCATAGTTAAGAATCATCCTTCTTTATGAATGGAACTAGAGAATATACTGCATGAGTAGAGCACATGACTTGTCTGTTCAGCTTTGATGGAAAACTGGAAAAACTACCAAGGAACAAATGAGATTAGCATGGAGTACTTTTATCTTAGAACAGCCGTTTCTGTTTTTTAACATAACCACCTCATTTAGGCACTCTACAAACACTATATTCAAAATGAAAATAAATATTAATGTTACACACAGGTAATAGCTAGCTATTTGAAGGATTATTTGCAAAACCTGTTAGGATTCCTACGGTCAATGTAAAAAAATGCTCCTAACTTAAAAGTGGTCTGCACTACCGCCTGGAGGAGTTTAAATCTCTAGAGGGACAGAGAAGCTCAGGCATCTCAGGCACATGTGTAAAGCTAAACAACTCCTTTGTTGTTGGGCTAGCTTTCAGCCCGATCAGCAAGCAGAAATACCTAGTGGTATGACCAAACCCGCAGCTTGACAGACCAGGCAAGAATATGTGGCCTAGGGTGGAGGCCTTCTGACAGCAGCATTAGTTAGCTTAAGCTGATTATGACACTATAACTTTTTCTTGCCAACCTGCCAAAACAATCATCCAAATTGCACTACAGTACTTTCAGGTATTACACTGGAACTCTCAAAATCAGAAAACTGAGTATACTTGCTATGACATTTCCTTTACTCTTTTTTGGATTGCATACGAAATTTTTATTTCTCTTCTGGTGGTTGTCGCTAATTTATATAGAATATTTCATTCACAAAACCAAAAGGGTATGATGACTTTATAGGTTTCAAAAATTATTTAAAGAAAGAAAAAGGTGAACTGTAAGTGATTTCCAAATATGATTATAATACTTGTTTTTACAGTTTGTTTTTCTGCATGCTGTATAGTTTACCTCAGCCTCCTGTAAGTGTTCACAAAAACATTTATTTGGGTACTACTTTAACACAATTTCAAGTGGTGTAACTTTTTACTGTGAGTAGCATGCTGGCTTAAAGATATGTCTACACTGTATTGCAGTGTTTTCCTTGACTACAAAATCTGGCTGTGCTGAATCTCAGCTGGGCAGTCCGAAAACCTTGAAGAAAATGTCTTAGGGTTCCAACACTTTAATTCTACATTGGCCTTAGTCCTGTTTCAGGTTTGAAATAGTTTATTTAATAACATTTTTAAATCACAGTGGCTGCTGAGTTGCTTTTAGTCACAGAAGTTTATCTGCGCATTATGTGCCTTTATAATGGGGCTGCAGAACTTCATACACAAGGGATAGTTTCTCAGTTTATCCTCTTCCATTAAGTGAAGTGTTCTGCTTTCTAGGATCCAGATAAAGGATATGTCTTGTTTCTGGTTTTGATTTATGTTCCTCTTTGTCAAATACACTGAATGTAAACTCACAGTGTCTTCTGCCTTCCCTAGATAGACAATCTGGAGTTTGTGGCACTCCTTTATCCGTAGAAGACCAGCATGTGGCACAGGCCAGATGCCTGTGTGATGACTTCAGGGAGCTGGTTGTGCCATGACTTTATACATTCGTTTTGTTTATTAAGATTGCACATTAGAATTAATAATTTGGCTTTACCAAAAAAAAAAAAAAAAAAATTAAGAAATGTATTTGCCCTAGATTTATACATTTCATTCAGGTCTAGTCCCACCGACATTATATGAGCTCAGTGAGAATAGTTCCTGAGTAAGGAGTGAAGTATTCGGCTTTCAGTGATACACCTTTGTAAGGTAGTCAAAGAAGACACAAGATAGATGACTAAAACTTGTATGCAGTTTCAGTTACTAGTATCTTAATTTCAATGACATTTGTTATGTCCTTTATTTTTTAGGATGCTTTGAAAAATTTTTGTTGAACACCAATTGATTTTAAAATGGCTACAGCAGTACCTATTAGTGCCTAATGGGGAAAAAAAAAAAAAAAAAAAAAAAAAGTTTTAAAATGGATATTCATATCCTGGGGGTTGATGGTACATTTTAAAGATTTACAAATGTCACTTTAGCTTTTTATAAACCAACGTCAGTTTGGGAAATAGAACATGTTTTCCTGGAGGTGTTACAGCTTTTTGCAACAGTTTTTGAACAGAGATTTACCTTTGATGTTACAAGATTTTATAAAATAGAAAGAAAATTTTAAAAAGTTTACTTATTGACAGCAAGAGCTTGACTTGGGAACTTTGCTATGCTATGTCAGTTTCAATTAATCTTTCTTAGCTGGAATGCTGCTTGAAATTTAAATTACAGATTTATTTTTTTTTTTAATCAAATACAATAATCTTAAGAAAATCTGACATTCTATAATTAACTAAGGGTAATATTATTTTTGACACTCTATTAGCATTAAGGAGCAAAAGAATTACTTGTACAGTATTCAAGTATAAACATACTTTATAAACAAATAATACAACACCAGTTCCATTCACTGTAAATTACAGCTTTCTTGGGTTGGTCCACTTCAAGTATCCTTGAAATAATTGAAAATGCTGATTTGTGTACTCAAGTAGAAAATATCTTCTTCTAAATCTGAAAAATATGACTTGTATGAAAAATCTTTTCAAAGCTGCCTGCCCAATGCTCCTTCAATTTATTCTGATTACATGACCCCTCAGCAAAACTGGAGTCAGCTTACTTTGTATCCAGTACAGACCATTCCTCAGTTCTACATAACCTTGTCACCACCAGGTACATTTAGGCAGACAGGACAGTATTGCATTTAAGAATGTGATAGGACATGCATTTTACCATATTAAATGCTACATTTATCTCACAATAAATGATTTGACTCCAAGATGCATGTAACTTGCATTTCTAATCACTATAGACATGAAACAACAGGTACGTTTAACAGCTGTCAAAGCTTCCATCCATTTAAAAGTCTAACTGATTT
Organism: Aythya marila; assembly: GCF_965140915.1. NCBI lineage: Eukaryota > Metazoa > Chordata > Aves > Anseriformes > Anatidae > Aythya > Aythya marila. Next base: position 4,835,581 of record NC_139049.1, read on the forward strand.
GCGCATACAGTGCAAACTGCCTTTGAGAGGGTATGCAAATATACTGAGAAACTTGAAAAAATTAGCAACATGCAACTATTTACTGCCAACAACTGAAAGCATTAATTGTGTAACCTCTTACTTAACAGTTTGACACAAAACAAAAAGCTTAATCATCTGCCTCTGAAACCGCAAAATAAAGCTAGAAAGTAGATTTGCTATATGGAAGATCCAGGAAAAGAAGAAAATGATATAAAAAATGAAGGATTATGCATGTCTCAGTGGTCAATGTGAGGAAGTGGCATAAACCACTTCAGGGAAAACTGAAAACAGAAGAGATCCAGCCTGTGCAGTTTTAGGGCAATAAGCAATCTCACAACTGAGTAGATGGAAAAAAAAAAATAATAATAATAATAATAAAAATGGGCATAACTTATTACCAGAATACAGAAACAAAAGCAATGGAAAGATTCTATCTGAGCACATCACATAAAACCAAAATCAAAGACCTTTCTTCCTATTCCTTACTTTCTTCCCCTCTTCCACTTCCATCTTTGACAATATTTTGGCAAAAGTTATTTAAAAAAAAAATACAAGGTAGTAGATAAAAAATCAAATGACTGCATTTTATGAAGTTTTCCTTTCATGGACTTTCTTTCCAAAACTTTATGGATGATATTTGTACTCAATTGACAAGAAATTCATGAAATGACATGGATAGAATATACAGGCAGCAGTTTATTGTCAATTACACTCTATTAATCCTTCAATTTTTGAACTGAGTTTCATCTATTCACATTCATCACTGTTTTGCTCTTCACCCTGTCACAACACTCTAACAAAAGACAGCCCTGATGACACTAAATAGGCCTCAATGGCCCGAACCAGCCTCAGCTGGGGCCTCCACTCACATGACTTGCCCATGAGCTCTATTTAAGCTCAGCCCTGGAACTTCAGGGGTTGTTGTGATGCTGCTGGAGGGGTATCAGTTTCTGTTTAGTGCTTGTTATAGCTATACTAGGCCATAGTACTCCTTGATTCAGGCCTTGACCTACAGACTTTCTGAACTGTTATGTTACTGTGGTCCTGCACAGCAACCAGGAGACCTGATCTTGACCTACAGCTTGATTCACTCCCTTGATTGCAGATGTGCTTCATCACAATTAACTTAATGTTTTGGTCTGGACTCCACAGTGGATATAGTTACCATCTCTGCATGTGCTATGCTTGTCTTGCTCAGGTACTGTGGGGCTGGGCCCTGGCTGGTGAGGTTGATTCCCTAGTGCTCAGCTCCTGCCTTGTTTTCTCTCAGACAGTAGCTGGCATGTGCTGCCCTCTGATGTTTACTTCTGTAGTCTTTATTTTCTGATTATGCGGTAGCAAATATTCTTTGTTAGTTCTATCTCTATCTTTCCTTGTTAGATTTTCTGTTCCTTCTTCTCTTCAGGCTTTCAACTGACTTCTTTTTTGGTCTTTCATAGTTTTTCACAGGATCTTGCTAGGCCTCATAGTTTTAGATCTCCCTCATTCTTTGTTAGGAAATCCCAACTGGGTATCTTAAGTAGAACTACTGCGTGCCTATCCTGGTGAAAGCAAAGTTCCATGACTTGATCTGTTCCTAAGTCACTGAAGGTGAATACGTGAAAAGTGAGCAAAGAATCTCTGGAGTTAGAAGATAAGTAACAGTTTGTCATAAACTCTTAATGCCATATGAGGTCACTGCACCCACCCCACTCTTACCTACTCCTTTAGGTAAGAATTTTGAATAAAAAAACAGCTGCTCTGAGCACTGAAGAAGCTTCAACCCATTACTCATCACAGTGCCATCTTTCTTGTGAAGAAACAACTTTTCCCAGTGTTCATTACTTGAATTTTTTTTTTTTACTCTTTCTGTCACAAGTGTTTTGCCAAACATGAGATCCTGTTGTGCTATTCCATCAGGTAAAGGCAGCAAGAGTGCTAAGAATTACTTCAGTAACAATATTTTTTTCTTAACTATACAAAGAACCAGAGCAGCCAATATTTTTGCAGTTCCAGATCTTTCCACTAACAGTCAGGTCCTCAAAATTGCTTTTTATGACCTTCTGACTACCATGTTCCCAAGGCTGTGCTCACTCCCCTGGGCTTCCCTGTAGTAGGCACAAAACCCATTTAAGATTTTTTTTTTTTTTTTTTTTTAGGGGGAAAAAAAAAAAGGCAGCATGCCCATTCTTCCTAAATTAAGGAGCTAAGAGTAGGAAGGAAATTCCAGAGGTTCCTTAGACTAGGATGTGCCATATACCATAAGCAAACTCTACTTCAATGGCTAGTAAATTTGAAATTAGCTTGCCCTGTGGGTTTAGGTCTGAGTATTTAGAGCTCAGTCCAGCCAGTAATGAATGAGGCTAACACGCTTGTGCTTGAAGTGCCTCACTTGAGGTAGAGTGCTCAGCACCATGTATACAGAAGCTTTTGGCAAACTGGCCAATTAAGGTGGAACAATTCTTGAAGCTACTAGGATTCAGTGTAACTGAATGGCATGTTCTTGGCCTACAGTAACCTAAATTAAGAAATATTGACCCTCATGGGGGGAAGGGGGGGGGGGGGGGAGGGAGTTCTAGGAAGAGAAGCATGAGCTGAAAGGAAAGGCGGTGGTTTTTTTTCATTTAAACTTCTGCCAGACCATTCAGAAAGTGTACAGATATTGTGATGCTTCACTGTGAATTTTATCAAAGTTATCCTAAAAAAACATTGTTCTAGATGTATAAAATGCTTTATCACACAGAACTTGGTGTGCAAAAGAAGTTTGTCTCAAGGGGAGAATACTTAAAGATCATCACATAAACACAAAAATTGTTTGTTTTATAAAAGCCAGAAAGAAAAAAAAAAAAAAAAAAGTAGATTTGAGAGTGACTGTGCACTTGAAAGCCTTCTGAAAGAATCATGCTCTCATTCAGTAGATTCAGAGTAATAAAACACTAAACAGAAACCCTACTTAGAGTACAAAAGGAAGAACCTAATGTGAAGCACAGTCTTTTAAGTAGAGTCTTGAATGAAGCAGAGATGCAAAAGAGCTTGTCCAGATGCTCTCTACTGGAAATAATGTATATTTTAATGAATATTTCTTTTATTTTGCAATGTAGATTAAGATAGTCTCCTCTTTCTTCTCTGTTTCTCCTTTCAGATTCAACTTAGTGTCAATCTCTGGCTGACTTTGGCAGCAATATATAAGTAGATGTACACCTCTCATATTAATGACTCTTAGCTCTTCTATTTATTGGTAATGGTGAAATTCATTTTATTAGCATATAAAATTTGTTATCCTCTTCCATGATTTACACTGTATTGTGCACATCACAGAAGCTTTAGTGGTAAGTGAGCTGCTGTAATTCAAATCAATAAATCTCTAGATGACTTTTCAAAGTTATTGGATAAAACTGTTTTTTTTCAGTGTGGAAGCCTCTGGCCAGTGAAGTTGTTCACAGCACAAGTTAATGTACTTTCTAGCATCAAAAAATAAGTTGCGATGCTAAAATTAAAATTACTATCTCAAAGAAAGTAGGTGTCTGTTACAACCCAAGACTCTTCATAATTTTTGAAATGTATACCTTTATTTAAATTGAAGTTTTGGTGATAAAGCCTCTTGTATCAATTTTATTCATTAGTTGTGTACTAATAGTTTTAACATCAGTTAAAGTCCTGGTAAAATGCAGATATCCTTACTAATACTAAATTAATACTTCATCCAGGACCTGGATATCAGTAGGACCACTAATGGAAAATGGGCCTAAATTGCCAGGTCACGGACTCCTGCTTGAGTGTGTGGAAGGGGGATGACTGGCTTCTAGCATTTGTTCTAGGTCTCTTAAAACCTTAGACTCTGGTATTAGTTTAAGGTCTCTGGTTAAGCTAGGAAAGCCTTTTGGTTCTGGATCACACTGCCTTATTAGAATCTGCTACTGAATGGACATCACAATATGCTCTGGAGATTTGTCAGGACCCTGGCACTGCAGTTCAGTGGCACTGAATTTCCAACAAATTTTAATGGCAAGTATTTCACATAGGGACTTTTATTTCATGTATTTGTTGCCTATGCAAAACTGTAATGGTGTTTTTGGAACACAGTTTTAGATGCTTTGGAAGGGGCCAATAAGTTTACACCTGCTAGCAAAATGAGAAATATCCTATACACTCAGCATAAGTACTGTAATTTGGTGTCCTTTATCTAAGTCTACCTCAAAGTAAATTAGTAAAGACAGGCATCAAAACAAAGTTGACATACTTATATGACAGGAGCTCAGTTCTGGTATAACTGCAAATAAGTCTAAAAAACAGAAGATCGTAAAAACAAATGTTGAATTATACATCAACTCAGAGCCTGCATAAAATGGTGTCATGGGGAAGCTGGCATTATAATGCAATGTAGTAATTTCCCTATTATATCCCAGCGTGGCTGGCTAACTCTTTCAGAGAGGCCAAGATAGAATTTATGTCTATATAAGGTAACAGCTATAATGTATGCAAGAACAAGAAAGAAAATACTAATTTTTATATACGAAGATGCTGCAGGGTTCTATAAAATAGACCAACAAAAGGTTGGCAGTACAGTATCATTTGCAGTTAAGTCACAGCAACATCTAGTGGTCAAATATCAAAAGCAGAATTCTAGGTTAATTATCCATTGTTTGGTACCTTGTTCAGACAGAAAAAACTAGAAGCATAAAGTAATCAATTACTTACATTTCAGGAAGCATTGCAGGCAAAGCTTAGGAAAACTGTGATCTAACTTACTTTTTTTTAATATCTACAGTTTTTCCTTTTCATGAATGAATGAAATTTTATGTACTGTGTCTCAGTTTGACCATATTCAGATATACTTGGAACGGAAATGAATTCATCTGTACAACACGCAACAGATGAAATGGCATGTAGCAATCAATTTTAGAGTCTCTGCTATATATGTGTTTATATAGTACCTAACAAAATACAGCTCTTGTTCATGCCTGAAGCTTCTGTAACACTAAAATGTAACAGTGGCAGTAAAAGCTGTTACCTTTGACAGTGGTGTTCAGGTCCTTCTGTTACATTCTGATTTTTTATGGCTATTTTTTATACTATGCTATTCTTAACATGAAGGTAATTACAGGACTGCTACCATGAAAAACACTTTTCCCCCAGAAGTTTTGTCATGTGTCTCAAAGCTGCTCTTGTGCTTTTCTCTTTCTTAGTAGCCTTAGGAAAAAATGTTTCAATTATTAAAACTATTAACAAAGGCATTGCTGGCCTTGTCTAGCTCACAAGCAGTTAGGTGGAAAAATTATCTTTTGTGAACTAAATTTGAGTAACATGTAAAACCACGTACTTTTCCCATAGTTTTTTGATTAATAGAATTATTGTAATAATCACCTAGTGATGTAGGATGTTACCATGTAGCCCAGTAAATACAGTATTTCCATTGCTAATAAAATGCCACAGGCTTTCACTGTTCGCAAAGCCTCAGGACATGTCAGACTTGCTTAGCTTGAATTTATCTAGACCTTGTTGGAGCTTTGTCTTAGCCTGTTCAGATATAACAGCAATTTTTCTTACCAGGTGGGTATGCCTAATTTAATTTACTGTTGTTTAGGTTTGAACTGAAAAATAAATTTGATATAAACTGTAGTAAAAAGCAGTTACTTTGTATAGAGCAAAGCTTTTGTCACTCTAATGTAATGCAGGAATACAGGCCTAATATGACAGTAGAGGCCTTGAAATCAATGAGAAGAATTAAGTAATTCTTATGAAACTCTCAATTAGTCTGTAATTGTATGCAAACATACAAGACTGGTTGTAGAAGCTTTGTACAAACTGGTGTACTACACAATAGGTATTTGTAACCTGCAGTTTGAATCTACCAAGGAAAAGTAGAAGTAGGCTTCGCTCAGAAAGACAAATGGTCAAACAGAATTCCTGCCTGCAAGTTCTGCAAGTCACTGTACAGTTACAAATCAGCTGTTCCCTGTGCACTTTGAGACCTAAAATCAAATCTGTGCTTTGGAATTACGTTAGCTACTTTGACAGTCATTCCATGAACAAGACTGAGTACCCTAGCTTTGGATATGATTGGCTACAGAGACTTCTACTTGTGATGAAGGCATATTTGAGAACTATAAGGTTTATTTTTTTTCTGTGAGGACCTTCTGCTTTTCCACATAAGAAAGATTATTTGGAGTTGCTGCTGTTGTAATCTGAAGCTTTTTCTTGTCAGTAAAAGATGAAAGCAAAACCAGAAGGTCTAGTGAATACAACGCACGTCTGTCTTTACTGCCAGCTCTGATATGCAACCTCATTACTGAAAGAATGTGTCCCCACCATTTTTATTTTATTTTCTGGATTGTGCAACCAGTTTGGGGGCCATTTAAAACTCTGTTTCTTTTGGTCCTTCTGGTCCTAGCTGTACAAGAGTTCTAAAACATTAGATTGTCCTTGGAGATTTTTAAGTACATGAATCACAGAATCACAGAATTGTGATAGAGGATCCCCCAGCCTCCATCTATGGGGTCAGGGAAATGAAAGATGTGGGAAGCCCTTCTACCAGTGCAGACAGAGGCAAAGAAGTTGCTGAGTACCTCAGCCTTCTCCACGTCTGTCATTACCAATTACTCAGATATAGAAACTCACTCCTAATATAAGAAATCAGCCAGCTATAATCACTCACACACTACTGTTTGCACCCCTCGGTTTATTTTCACAAATGTTAAAGGCGCATGGTGGCCCCTGGGGACTCCACCTCTCACCCCAGCGCAGCAGCCCAAAGGGAACTGGGGCCTCTCTTGGGCTCTTCCTCGAGGCTCTGCACAGAAGGGCTGCCACCTCTCGCACAAGGGCTGCCGGATGGGAAAGAAGCACTCACACAACCCCTGACAATTGGCAAAGGTCTTTATTGCCACGTGGCTCCAGGCTAATGCCTGGAGTGGAGCCTGGGCGATGCAGAATAGGGAGCTTGCCGAGCCCTTCTGCACAGCTGCCGGTGTTCCTTGAGGACACTTTTCAGAGAGCTGTCGGGGGAGTCCCATGTTTGTTGTGGCCGAGGTGGGTCCACTTCCATCGGTTCCTCTTCATCTTGTGCACCCACCTCCATGGGCTCCGCGGGTTGGAGGACGAGCCAGTCCCTGGCAGGGACTGCCCACACAGGCTGCCTTCCATTGGGCATATTTTCCGGCCACGGTGCCGCACCAGGACGCCTCCCAGTTCCGTGCCTCGAGTCCATTCCGTTCTCCGCTTGATTTTCATTCACGGAATTCCTGACGGCATCTCTCCCTTGGCCACGGCTGGGTCCCGCATCATATTCCGTCCGCTGGGCACGGCTCCGCTTCCCGTGGCCCTCCAACCCACGCTCTCTATCTTTGCTGTCATCACTGGACCTCCGGCTAGGCCCAGGCCTGCTGCTGGTGTCCATCCGAGGGGCCGGCCTGCTCCCCACATCGCTTCGGCTCCAGTGATATTGATCGTAATAGCCTCTGGGCCGGGCACCAGACACCTCCTGGGCACTGCTGGTTCTTGTGCTGGAGGCGCTGGCCCTCGACCCATGGCGCATTCTCGCAGAGGCAGACATCCTCCTCAGTGGTCCTAGGAACAATCTCTTGTCCTCGCACTGAGAAGGGCTGCTGCTCGCCTCGCTCTCGCTTTGCTCCTGTCTCTGGCCTTCCTCCAGCCGCTGGCTTTCAGAAGACCAAATCGCTGAGCAAGTGGCGGGCCAGTGGCAGGGGGGCCCCTTTTATGCCCGCCCGGGGCAAGGGCGGGCCCGCTGGTGGCCACTGTGACCTCGGCAAAGCTCTGTGATGGAGCAGCCCGTGCGAGGCCGAAGGTGGCTGCCTTGGGAGAGGCCCGGAAGATGCCCTCATGTGGAGCAAGGACGAGGGCTGGGGGGTCTGAGGGCCCCCTTTTCTGGGGCTGGCTCCCCCCCAGGCCGTTTGGCTTGCCAGAGAGAAAGGCTGCCCCATGAAACCCTGCCTCGACCCGTTTTTTCTCCAGATCTCCAAGGGTCAGAGTCTCTCGTTAACAAAAAGAAAACCCCACCAACAAAACCAAAACAGACCAATTCACAAGGCTAAAGCAGTCAAAACTGAAGTACCGATCACAGAATCACAGAATTTCTAGGTTGGAAGAGACCTCAAGATCATCAAGTCCAACCTCTGACCTAACACTAACAAGTCCTCCACTAAACCATATCCCTAAGCTCTACATCTAAACGTCTTTTAAAGACCTCCAGGGACGGTGACTCAACCATTTCCCTGGGCAGCCCGTTCCAATGCCTAACAACCCTTTTGGTAAAGAAGTTCTTCCTAACATCCAACCTAAAACTCCCCTGGCGCAACTTAAGCCCGTTCCCCCTCGTCCTGTCACCAGGCACGTGGGAGAACAGACCAAGCCCCACCTCGCTACAGCCTCCTTTGAGGTACCTGTAGAGAGCGATAAGGTCGCCCCTGAACCTCCTTTTCTCCAGGCTGAACAAGCCCAGCTCCCTCAGCCGCTCCTCGTAGGACTTGTTCTCCAGGCCCCTCACCACCTTCGTCGCCCTTCTCTGGATCCGCTCGAGCACCTCCATGTCCTTCTTGTAGCGAGGGGCCCAAAACTGAACACAGTACTCAAGGTGCGGCCTCACCAGAGCCGAGTACAGGGGGACGATCACCTCCCTAGCCCTGCTGGCCACACTGCTTCTTATGCAAGCCAGGATGCTGTTGGCCTTCTTGGCCACCTGAGCACACTGCTGGCTCATATTCAGCCGACTATCAACCATCACTGCCAGGTCCTTCTCTGCCTGGCAGCTCTCCAACCGCTCATCTCCCAGCCTGTAGCTCTGCTTGGGGTTATTGCACCACAGGTGGAGGACCCGGCACTTGGCCTTGTTCAACTTCATGCAGTTGACCTCAGCCCGTCGGTGCAGCCCATCCAGATCCTCCTGCAGAGCCTTCCTACCCTCCAGCAGATCGACACACGCACCTAGCTTGGTGTCATCTGCAAACTTACTGAGGGTGCACTCAATGCCCTCATCCAGATCATCGATGAAGATATTAAAGAGGACCGGCCCCAGCACCGAGCCCTGGGGAACGCCACTAGTGACTGGCCTCCAACTGGACTTGGCTCCATTTACCACGACTCTTTGGGCCCGGCTATCCAGCCAGTTTCTAACCCAACGAAGCGTGCGCCAGTCCAAGGCAAGAGCAGCCAGTTTCTTGAGGAGAATGCTGTGGGAAACGGTGTCAAAAGCCTTGCTGAAGTCAAGGTAGACCACATCCACAGCCTTTCCCTCATCCACCCAGCGCATCACTTTGTCATAGAAGGAGATCAGGTTCGTCAAGCAGGACCTGCCTTTCATAAACCCATGCTGACTGGGCCTGATCGCCTGCTTGCCCTGCAAGTGCTGCGTGATGACTCTCAAGATAATCTGCTCCATGAGCTTCCCTGGCACTGAGGTCAAACTGGCAGGCCTGTAGTTTCCCGGGTCAGTCCTCCGGCCCTTCTTGTAGATGGGCGTCACGTTTGCTAGCCGCCAGTCAACTGGGACCTCCCTCGATAGCCAGGACTGTTGATAAACGATGGTAAGCCGCTTGGCCAGCTCCTCTGCCAGTTCTCTCAGTACCCTTGGGTGGATCCCATCCGGCCCCATCGACTTGTGCACATCCAAGTGCCGTACCAGGTCACCAACCAGTTCTTCATGGATAGTGAGGGCCACATCCTGCTCCCCATCCCCTTCCACCAGCTCAGGGTACTGGGTATCCAGAGAACAACCGGTATTGCCGCTAAAGACTGAGGCGAAGAAGGCATTAAGCACCTCCACCTTTTCCTCATCTCTTGTAACTAAGTTTCCCCTCGCATCCAGTAAAGGATGGAGATTCTCCTTAGTCCTCCTTTTTGTGTTGATGTATTTCTAAAAACATTTGTTGTTATCTTTAACGGCAGTAGCCAGATTGAGCTCCAGATGAGCTTTGGCCTTTCTAATTTTGTCCCTGCACAGCCTCGCAGCATCCTTATAGTCCTCCCTAGTGGCCTGCCCACTTTTCCAAAGATTATAAACCCTCTTTTTTCTCCTAAGCTCAAGCCACAATTCTCTGCTCAGCCAGGCTGGTCTTCTTCCCCGCCAGCTTGTCTTTGGGCACGTGGGGGCAGACAGCTCCTGTGCCATTAAGATTTCCCTCTTGAAGAGTACCCAGCCTTCCTGGACTCCTCTGCCCTTCAGAACCGCCTCCCAAGGGACTCTACCAACCAGTGTCCTGAGCAGCTCAAAGTCAGCCCTCTGGAAGTCCAATACAGCGGTTTTACTGGTCCCCTTCCTGGCCTTGCCAAGAAGAGAGAACTCCACCATGTCGTGGTCACTCTGACCAAGACAGCTCCCGACAATCACATCCTCCACCAGCCCTTCTCTGTTTGCGAAGAGAAGGTCTAGCGGGGCGCCACCCCCGGTAGGCTCACTACCCAGCTGCGTCAGGAAGCTATCTTCCACGCTCTCCAGAAACCTCCTAGACTGCTTTCTCTGGGCTGTGTTGTGCTTCCAGGATATGTCAGGGAAGTTGAAGTCCCCCACGAGAACAAGCGCTGAAGATTTCGCAACTTCTGTCAGCTGCCTGTAGAACTCCTCATCCGTCTCCTCATCCTGGTTCGGCGGTCTATAACAGACCCCGACCAGGACGCTAGCCTTGTTGGCCTTCCCGCCGATCCTAACCCAAAGGGACTCAACCTTGTCATTCCCAGCCTCAAGTTCTACAACATCGAAAGACTCTCCAATATAGAGAGCCACACCACCACCCCTTCTGTGCTGCCTGTCCCTTCTGAAGAGCTTATAGCCAGGCATTGCAGCACTCCAGTCATGAGAGTGGTCCCACCACGTCTCCGTGATGGCAACCAAGTCGGAGCCTGCCTGCTGCACGATGGCTTCCAGCTCCTCCTGTTTGTTACCCATGCTGCGTGCATTGGTGTAGATGCACTTCAGCTGGGCCATTGCCTTATCCCCCGGCCTTGCTATTGTTTCCCCTGGCACAGCTCCAGCAATCCTTGCTTCAGCCCCATCCCCCTTCTTACCTAGTTTAAAGCCCTCTCAATGAGCCCTGCCAGCTCCTGGCCCAGGATCCGTTTTCCCCTAAAAGACAGGGACCCGTCTGCGGCCATCAGGCCGGGTGCCGAGTAAAGTGCCCCATGGTCGAAAAAAACAAGATTTCTGTGTTGGCACCAGCCCCTGAGCCACGTGTTTAACAGGTGGGCTTTCCGTGTCCTCTCTGTACCCCTCCCTGCCACCGTAGGGATGGACGAAAACACCACCTGCACTTCCGCTCCATCCACTAACCGTCCCAGCCCCCTAAATTCTTCTTTGATAGCCTTCAGGCTTCTCTGTTCAATGTCATCACTGCCTGCCTGGACTATTAAAAGAGGACAATAGTCAGAGGGGCGTACCAGGTTGGGAAGCCTCCTGGCAACGTCCCCGACCCTGGCCCCACGGGGGCAGCAGACTTCCCTACGGGTAGGGTCAGGCCGACAAAATAGGGCCCTCTGTTCCCCTGAGAAGAGAGTCTCCGACAACAATAACCCTTCTGTCTTTCTTGGTGGAGGCAGTCCTGAGGCGTGGAGTCGACCTCCTCGCCCTAGGCATCCTCCTGGGTACACTTGCTACCTCTTCCTCACCCACCGGCCTCTCAATCTCTAGGGCCTCAAACCTGTTGTGTAAGGGCACCTGGGAAGGTGGGGCCGGAAGGGGAGGGCATCGCCTGCATTGTCGAGGAGGGACCTGTTTCCATTCCTCCTCAGCTCCCATATCCCCTCCCTCTGCCCGACGACAACAGGGCAGGGGGTCCACCCCCATTTGGGGTGTCTCACCTCGGTACCTCTCCTTGAGGCCCTGCAGGGAGTCGCTCCACCAGTCTATCTCCCGCTCACACTCCCTGATACCCCTCAACCTCTCCACCTCCTCCTTGAGCTCCGCCACCATGCGGACCAGGTCATCCACCTGCTCACACCTAATGCACGCAGTTTCTCTGCCTCCCGCCAATGGCAGGAACAGGCTCAGACACTCCTTGCATCCGGTGACCTGAACTGCTGCATTTTTTAACGGGTAGTCGGTCTGCGTGTGTACCGACTTCCTGGAGAGCGCACCGGAGGGGCAGCTTTTGAACGGCTGGGGAGGGGGCGCTGCTGGCTCCGCCTTCGCCTCATCAGCCTCCCTCACGAGGGCTGCCGGCTCCTGGCAGCTCCCTCAAGTAGGCTCGATGCCGGAAAAATTATCCCTGCCTGGCCCAATCCCCCGCTCCACTGCAGAATGCATCTGCCCCGGAGCCGATCGCCTCAGCAAAAACATGGGCATACAGTATTTTGTAGACAAGGAAAGACGCGGCATTCTACCTTAGGCATGTCTCCATACTAACACAGCCACTTGCCTCCTCACTCACAGCTTTTTGTCAACTGAAATAGATGCATTTTTTTCTTCTACTGGAGATAAAGAAAATGCCTAGAGGAATATATGTGTGTTTGTGTGTGTATATATATATATACACATATATATAAAGACATAACCAATAATGATAACAGCAGGGTCCAGAAATCTAGCACTGCAGATATTCAAGATTCAGCCTCATTCTGGTCTCATTTTATCAGGATGATGACCTAACATTATCGTTGTGCATCTTATTGCTTCAAGAAACAGTGTTTCTGCTCTCTCTTATAATAAAGCTTTTTTTTTTTTTTTTTTTTTTTTTTTTTAAGATTAAGTGATAACTCTGCTCTGCATAGAAGAATGTGCCAGAAGCCTCCATGTTCCTTTTCAACCCGAATTAATCTGTGGTTCTGACTTATTCTGTTATTATTAAAACATTTGCATTGAAAGTTTCTCTGTATGAGCAAAGTACTCCTAAACCTGGAATCTCAACACAAAGATGTTTTGAGGAACCCTATTATTCAAGTATCTACAGAATTAACATTGAGAAGTTTAAAGAAAAAGAAAAAACATAAATGATCTGTTTTTAATGTGGGGATGAGGGAAAGAGGAAAGGAAAAACTGAAATTGTTTGCTTTCTGCAGCTTAAGGGTATAAAAACCAAACCAAAACTACACACTCACACCCACCCACCCACCGTTTTTATCTTCTTGACTTACATAATATTCTCTGTTAAACCTCTCTTCTGAAGATGTTCAGCTTCAGGGGCCCTATCTGACATGATAAACAGACCTTAGTACAGTGTTTCTCCCTCTTTGAAGGTGAATCTGTGCTGAGATAGACAGGTGGGCTGAACAGCCACAAGATACTAGATCACTGCCTAAGAAAGAGGGAGAAGAACATATTTGGAGTTTTGCCATTATTTCACCGGCTGGTGACCTATCTGCAGATTAATAATTGGAAGGCACTAGAGAACTATGATGAAAACTGGAACATTTGTTTTACCTATAAAACTTACAGACCTGCTGCATAAAAAAATCTGTATCGTAACATGGGAGTGAGCTAAAAGCCCAGTTTATGCAGTATTAAGCAACCTGGCCATGACATATGTGGTTTTGCAGTCCTGATGCTCCCATCTGCTACAATGGCATGTAGACCAGCATTTTACAGAAAGTCTTCTGGATTTTATACAAACAGGCCACATGCTGAACTCATGAGGCTGGCCAGTATTATTTTTAAAGTGTTAACAACCTCACAAAACACAGTAGTGCTGTGTCAGAGAAAATACACTGCTGTGATTTCATTTTCTGCCAGTACCTCCACCTGCTTCTGAGTTAACAGATGTTGCCTAGACAATATGAAGGACACTAATGCAGCAATGGATCCTGTGAGAGATTGCTGTTATATTTTATAACTGTTAAGAAAGGGAGGGAAAGAGGGCAAGGATCATGGTAAGTATCTCCCTTTGAGGGTTATTTCTGATTTACCTAGATTGGATTTCAGGGACTAAGGGGACTTCAACTTGCCAGACATCAACTGGGATTACCACACGGCTGACACAAGCAGGCCCAGGAGGTTCCTAAAGCACCTCAATGATAACTTCTTGGTGCAGGTGGAAGGGTGCCAACTAAGAAAGGTGCCCTCCTAGATCTGTTGCTGGAGAATGTCTTTTGGGGACACGGCAATTGGCGGTCATCTTGGTCATAGTGACCATGAAGAAGTTGAGTTTAAAATTTTTGGTGACAGGAGGAAAACTGCCACCATAACTTCAGCTCTGCATATGGGGAGAGCAGATGTCAGGCTGCTCAGGGAACTAGTTAGCAAAGTCCCCTGGGAAACCACTTTTGAAGGTATCCATCAGTGCTGGTCGGTCTTCAAGCACTGCCTCCTAAAACACAGGATCAGGCAATTCCAAAATATCAGAAGTCAAGCAGGCGGGGCAGGAGGCTAGCTTGGCTGACCAAGGACCTTCTGGAGCTTAGGCATAAAAAGAAAGTGTATGGCTGCTGGAAGCAGGGTCAGGCGACATGGAAGGAATAGAAGGACGTTGTTCGTGTTTGTAGGGAGAAAATTTGTGTGGCCAAAGCCCAATTAGTGTTGAAGCTGGCCAGGTCTGTGGGACACAATAAAAAGTTCTTTTGTTGTTGTTGTTTGTTGGTGTTTTTTGTTTTTTTTTTTTTTTGTTTTGTTTTTGTTTGTTTGTTTGTTTGTTTTTGTTTTAGAAAAAAGGAGGACCAGAGAAAACAAAGGTGTACTACTTGATGGGTATGGTCACCTCACAGACAAGGACATAGGCAAAGCAGAGATGTTTAGTGCCTTCTTTGCCTCTGTCTTCACTGCTGATGATGGGCTTTGCGACCCCAGGTGCCCTGAGCTGAAGCACTGTGACGGTGGGAATGATAAACTCCCAAATGACCCTGAATGTGTGTGGGATTTGTTGCTCCACCTGGATCCATAGAATTCCATGGATCCGGATGGGATTCATCCCAGGGTGCTTAGAGAGCGGCTGATGTCATTGCGTAACTTATTATTTTTCAATGATCTTGGGAATCTGGAAAGGTCCCAGTTGACTGGAAATTGGCAAATATTGTACCAATTTTCAAGGACAAGAAAGAGGACCCTGGCGACTACAGGCCTGTCAGTCTCATGTCAGTGCCTGGTAAAATTATGGAGAAGATGATCCTTGAAGTTACTGAAGTGCACCTGGGGAACAATGTAGTCATTGGTCCCAGCCAACATGGGTTCACAAGGGGTAGGTCCTGTATTGACTAACTTGATTTCCTTTTATGATAAGATCTCCCATCTAGTCGATTAAGGGAAACAAGCTGATGTGATTTTTTGGATTTCAGTAAAGATTTTGAAACAGTTTCCCACAGGATCCTACTGGACAAAATGTCCAGCATACAGTTAGACAAAAACATCACACGATGGGTAAACAATTGGCTGATGGGTAGGGCTCAAAGGGTTGCGGTAAATGGGTCCACATCAGGCTGGTGGCCAGTCACCAGTGGGGTCCCCCAAGGCTCCATTTTGGGGCCAGTTCTCTTCAATGTTTTTATAAACAATTTAGGTGTAGGACTAGAAAGTGTTTTGAGCAAATTTGCAGATGATACTAAACTGGGAGGATTTGTGGACTTGGATGAGGGTGGAAAGGCTTTGCAGAGATATCTGAACAGATTGGAGAGCTGGGCGATCACCAACTGCATGAAGTTTAACAAAAGCAAGTGCTGGGTCCTGTACCTGGGTCCCTGAACCTGGCTATACATACAGACTGGGCGATGAGATGCTGGAGAGCAGCCCCACAGAGAGGGATCTGGGGGTTGTGGTTGACAGCAAGTTGAGTATGAGCCAGCAGTGTGCCCTGGCTGCCAGGAAGGCCAACCATATCCCGGGGTGCATCAAGCACGGCATTGCTAGTCGTTCAAGGGAAGTGACTGTCCCACTCTACTCTGCACTGCTGCAGCCTCACCTCAAGTAGTGTGTGCACTTTTGGGCACCACGATACAAAAGGAACGTGAAACTATTGGGGAGTGTCCAGAGGAGGGCTACAAAGATGGTGAAGGGCCTAGAGAGGAAGACATACGAGGAGTGGCTGAGGTCACTAGGCCTGTTCAGCTTGGAAAAGAGAAGGCTGAGGAGAGACCTTGTCACAGCCTACAACCTCCTTGTGAGGATGAGTGGAGGGGCAGGCACTGACCTATTCTTTTTAGTGACCAGTGATAGGACCTGAGGGAATGGTGTCAACCTGTGACAAGGGAGGTTCAGGCTGGGTATCAGGAAGAGGCTCTTCACCAAGAGTTGTCACACTCTGGAACAGTCTCGCCATGGACATAGTCACGGCACCAAGCCTGTGGGATTTTAAGTGTTTGGACTGTGCTCTTAAGTCATATGATCTGAATTTGTGGTAGACCTAATGGTGCCAGGAGTTGGACTTGCTGACTCTTAAGGTTTCTTCCAACTTGTGATATGCTATGATTCTGTGTATCATCTGGCCACAGGATCACCTGACAGAAAGTTGCCCTGAAATAAGGATCAGAAGCAGCAGCCGAATTATCAAGGAAAGAATTTGAGAGTGAAGCAAAGCGCATTTATTTGCGCAACTGCAGCAGGTAATGGCATGGAAAATTCCTGGAATTCAGGTGAGGCATGGGAAATGTCCCCCACACGGGCAGGTTCTCCTAACAGCACCGGCTGATCACAGACGGACACCTGGCCGCGTTCAGGCCGGTATCGGGGCACAGCTGGCAGCACCCCACGGCCGCCTGCCCTAGGGTGCTGCGGGCACTCGCAGCCCGCTCACGCTCCCCCACTCGCCTGAGGCGGGCTCTCCAGCCCCAACCCCCTGAGAGCACCGCCCGCTGCCTCATGGCGGCTGAGCCACGCCAGGGAGGCTCCTCCCCGCCGCCCCTCCCCGCTCTCGCGAGAGCGCTGCGGGCGGCCCCGGCTCTGTCGCGACTGGCCGCGCTGCCGCTCTCCGGGCCCCGGCATGGCGGCGCCGGGCTGCGAGGAGGCGCGGGCGGGGGGCTCGGCGCTGGGGGCCGGCCCCTCGCCCAGCGGCGTGGCGCGGCGGCGGGGCCGGACGCTGCTGGTGCGGCACCTGCCCGCCGAGCTGACGGCGGCGGAGAAGGAGGAGCTGCTGCGGCACTTCGGGGCGGCGGCCGTGCGCGTCCTGGCGGACCACGGGCGGCTGGTGAGGGCGCGGGGGCCAGGGAGGAGCGGGGGGAGCGGGGGGGAGCCGCGGGGCCCGGGCGTTGAGGCGAGGCCTGCGGCGCTGCGCTGGGTGTTGCCCTGTGAGGGTGGAGGCGGTGACACGGCTCTGTCCCCTCAGCTCCCCTGTGGTGTTTTTCTTTGCCGCGCTGCTGCGGTGTGGGTGCGTGTATCCGGCCGGGCGGGCTGTTGGCTGGGAGCCTGGTACGCTCCTCAGGTGAGCGGCCTCTGCGGTTCCCGTCCCTGCCACGCTTCCTCTTAGAGGATATCAAAAATACCTCGTTATGAGGATTTTCCTAACATCTGCTATCATAACAGTGTTAACACTCTTATTTTCTTCATACTGACTCTTGTACTGGCAAGATGAAGAAATGTGTTTAAACCAGATGTAAGTTTAAGGTGAACTTAAGGTTTGATCTAACATGGGAAGCGAAAGTTTGTGTTACACTTAGAAAGCAAGGGAAAGTGTTAGTTAGAAACCATCCAGAGCACAACAATAGTTACGACTTCAGTAGCAGGAAAATCAATGCTTCTGGGGGTTGCTTTGATGAAAGTAATTTATTAGGAGCTGCTGAAATAAACTTCCTCTTTTGAAAAGAAGCATCTTAAATTGTAAGCGAGTAGGTACTGATAAAGGTGGCTTTTGCTCACTAGAACAACAGCAACAAAAGTACTGTTTTCTGGTATTCTTCAGACTGTGGGGTTCCCGTCTTCCTTTTTTAACACAAAGTGCCTGTACTACGTTCTTAGCAAACCATTCCCTGGTTCTTTGCAGCACAGTGGAGCTGGATAACTAGTAACTGGAAGTTTTCTAACCTTTTGATTTGAATTCAATATGACATTTTTTTTTTTGTTTGCTCTCCAGAAACATACTGCTTTTGCTACCTTTCCCAGTGAAAATGCTGCTGCAAAGGTTTGTATAGAGTTTGTTACTAAATGTTTTAGAAAAGTACTTTTCTGAATTACCAGTTCTGTTGTACAGTGTTTTACATCTGATCTAGTAGTACTCAGTCTCAGGAAAAAAGATGCAGAGCAATGTCAAGTATTAGAATTGTATTTCAGCGGATGCCCAAAGGATTTGCAAAAATGAACACTCAAATAGAGTCATAGGAAAGATGGGTTGGAAGGGGCTTTTGAAAGTTATCTTGTGGGTCCAACCCATCACTTACGGCAAGGCAAACTTAAATGAGTCGATGCTGATGGTACCTTATCCAGGCTGCATGTGAGTTTCTGTATTAACTATAAAACGAACATAAGTTGCTTGTGTTCTGCACGGTCATATATGTGGGAAAATTCAGACATAGTTAATGTACACAATTCAAGACTGCCTTGAATGCCAAGCTTCAGTAAGAAAAAGAAAAGCAACGTGTTCATGGAGGATACGTAGGCAAAGAAGATAACGCTGATAATGCCTTTTAAATATGACTGGTACAAAGTCCATGTCCTGAATTTTTCCCTCCTATATTCTAGGTAGTTTTTTTTAGGTCATGCTATAAATTGGTATTGAAAAAAGGTACAAAGACTGTATGAGGTGAACAACTGTGAATTTAGGTTGCTTTGTGTCAGTTGTTAGCAGCCTATCAGGACTTGCAGAAGGCTAGAGCTTCTCAGTGTAAAGAACAGTTAGGCATCTTGATTTTCAGATTCCCAGGTATTACTGGTAGACTACAATGTGCGTAGTTCATGAGAGAGGGATTTTATTTCTTAAAATTGTAGAGATTTACTAGTTGTTAAGGCTGCAGTCTTGCTACTGTGTTCAGATGGCCTCAGTGTGCTATGTCATCTTTCTCTGTTCTGCAGGCAAGAAAGAGGCTGCCAAAAGCAGCACTGTGAAGGTGGGAACTATGTGGCTCTACCACTGCCTGTGTCTAGTAAGACAGGCTTAGCTTTAAAGTAGTTAGGACTCTGCCCTATGACTGGGTTGCCAACCAAAGGAAGAACAGTTATGCTTTGAAACAATTCTGACATTTTTTCTTTTCGTTTCTTTTTTCCATTATAATTACTTGAAGGCTTTGTCAAGACTGCATCAGCTGAAACTTTTAGGTCACACTTTAGTGGTTGAATTTGCAAAGGAACAAGACAGTGCGCAGGTTCTTAGCCAGCCTTTACCCTCAGAGAAATGCAAAAGGTATGTGGATAATAATTCAATTTCTATGTTTGCGGTCAAGGAGAGGAAGTTTTGTATTCATAACATCTTCATAGTACTGCTAAGTCAAAGGATAAACTGTAGCCTTTTAAAAATGTTAATAGAGAGGTTCATAGCTATTCTTCCCATTAGTGTTGTTCCATTCAGTATTATTATGTAATAATTCCCATCCTTACAGATTGGTGTCTTTCACCAGTACATGGTCCTGTGAGTTTTCATTCACAGAGCAAGACTCCTGTATGCATAAGCTGGCCTCTGTGATATGCAGTTTCCCTGTGTTTAAAAGAGCCTCTTATACGTCTTTCTTTGTGTCAGGATTATAGTTTTATTTTGTTATTAAGCAGTGCATACAGTGTTTTCCTGTTGTTTCTTTCTAATCTAATCAAGGGTTAGGCAGAATTGACACCTGTAGGTATGACTGTGTAAGGCTATACTACTGTAGCCATTGGCTTCTCAGCTGGAGCTGGTTTGCATGTATCTAGCTCAAAACATGAGCAGAGCAAACATAAAACTGTCTCAGGCTCTCTTCAGATATTTAAAGAATATGTAAATAAGTAATAATAAAAACCTAACAATGAATCCCGATGCTAGTGTGACCAACTACTATGATAGTATACAGGTAAACCTGAAAGCCTAACCATGCAATTTATTCATTTTTTAATTAAGTACTTGACAAGCAATTGAAATTCAAACTATCGAAGTGATAGTGATAAAAACTATGTAATTATGTTTAGTTAAGATTAACTTTGGGGTTTTGAAAGTTACTCAATCCACTCTGAATATAAACAAATCAATAATTTAGTATTTTTGATCTTATAGTCTCTGAACAGAGAGTAACATTTTTTTTGTTGTGAGTAGATTTAAGTGAGAAGTGTTTAAACATAGGAAGACTCACTTAAATCTGTGTGAGAATTTGTTCATGTGGGCCTTAAAAGTCTGGCTACCCTGGTTGATCTGGTAATGCTGTTGATAAAAAATACTGTACTAATCTGTTTCTTATGTTTTTGAATTTTTGAAGTGAAACATTTGTATTTTATGGAAGGTAGTTAACTCTTGCCCTGTTTTAGTTAACCTTAAATTATTTTTCTAGTTCAGAAGAGCTGGTGAAAGAGGAAGAGAAGAAAGAACCAAACTGTCTTAAAATAGACAATGGAATTGCACCCAGCCATGGGTTTGTACTTCCTGTACTTTTTTTAATTCTGTTATGGTTTATGTTGAAACAAATGTTAAACACAGTTGAACAAGAGACTGTAGTAGTCTTCTTTTATAGTGCGCTGCTGTTTTACATGAGGAGATGTAGGAATTTTCATAAAGATGAAATTCGTAGATTGTCAGGTTTAGAACCCTCACAGTTGAGTAGTGACTGGTGCTCATGAAGACATGATGCTCTGGATTACATAAAAACCTGCTAGCACAGTTTGCCTCTTTCTCAGGAGGAGTTTAAGGGCTGGCTGGGCTGTCCAAATGTTAATAGCAGAATGCTTTTTTTTTTTTTTTTTTTTTGACACTTTATGTTCTTTGTTTTTACATACATGACGAGTAAGTTTCTTTGTAAACTTTGGGTTTACAGTGTTTGAAGATGTCGATTGCTTCCTGTGCTTGTTAGGCTTCCTCCATGTGTTGATAAATTTGTTTTACCCAAGCCCAGTAAGTCTGTCATGCGTTAGGGGACTGACTACTCCTTGATGGTAAAGACTTAATGTAAGTGGCCCAACCAGCCAAAATGATACATGTATGTATCACTGTTCTAGGGGAAATGGTAATATTTTGGTGACGTTTCAGGCATAATGAATAGTTAAATCTTGAGTAATTATTAATTGTTATCAGTTATTTTGTGGTACTGGGGCTAAGATTCTTTGTTTTTATTCTTTTTCCTCAGTCTCACCTTTCCCATCAATTCTTGCCTCAAGTATCTGTATCCACCTCCTTCAAGTACAATTCTAGCAAATATAGCAAATGCCTTGGCGAGCGTGCCCAAATTTTATGTCCAGGTAAGTAAAAACATGCAAAAAAAAAAAAAAAAAAAAGGTATAAAAATATGTCTCCCCTTCTTAATTATCCACATACCCACAGAAATAGTTTTTGTCATAGTAAATGCAAGTTAGTTTCCTTGTGATAGTGTTAACCAATATTAATTCTTTGCCATGCTGAGATAATAAGTTACTTCAGATAAAACAAGTTTTAATTTAATTAAAGACTTAACTGGATGTGATCATCCTAATTAGATTTGACTTGAGCACTTCTAACTTCAAACTGAGAAGAGGATTTATGTACTACTTTGATAAGCCTTTTTAGGGTGTTGCTTGCATTTATTATTAGTGTTGCATCTCAAGTTCAGGTTTTCTTATTTTTTAGTAAGATATGTAGTTGTGCTCTCAGTAAAACTATGCTGATTTACACCTACCAGCAGCTATCAGCTGTGATATCCAGCAAGGAACTCATACGTAATTCCCTAATGAAAATACTACTTCTCTTGAATTATTTCAGGTACTTCATCTTATGAATAAAATGAATCTTCCTCCACCTTTTGGACCAATTACTGCTCGCCCTCCCATGGTAACTTGTTTAATACTCATTTTAAGTAGTGTAAAAAGGCTTCGTAATATAAAATGTAAGCAACGTGGGAAGAGATCTAAAGTTCAAACTTGTAAAAGTTGAAGTGTCTTGTGAATAGCAAATACGCCTGCATTTCATTGGGTAAGCTGTGTATGTTAGTCTTCTAAAGAAACCATTTCAGTTATACTCAAAACAAATAAACATGTATGACAGCAGTATTGGAGTATTTCAAACCACCGAGTTTAAAGGCAGGGAGGTTGTAGCATCATATTAAAGATGCATTGCTAGAAAATTGCTAGCCTATTGCCTTAAAAAGATAGTTACATTCTTTTATCTGTGTGTTTCTTAGCATTTCTAATTAGATTCAGATTGTTAATGAGATTGTACAGAGCTTTTTGATTTGATTTGCTGTCTCTGGAGTGTTTTTTGAAAGAGGTGGGGTAAGGGCAACTGGCAGAGGCTTAGAGGGAGCTGTTCCTGTAGAAGTCTAAAGGGAAATAAAACTACTGTCTCTGTGGTTTTGGTTTTCCTAAACTAGCCTGATAGCATAGTTTAACTGATTGCCAGTGGAAGATTGAGCAAGTGAGGACTTAATGTAGCCCTTGGTGTTAGTGCCTTTGGGTATCATGAAGCTCTGCTTCACTAGGTTTTGTGGTTTGCCTTAGCAGAACAGCTTGTTCTTAATAACAAAGGTATGGATCTGGCTTGTATAGAAAACTATAAAAATTATCAAATAAATTAATTCATACCGATGTTTCAGAGGGAAAAAAAATCACAACTTTGCCTGGTATTGGGCTGGGTTAAGCTCTGTGAAGTTAGCAGTCATGCAGAAATTAGTAAGGTGAGAAGTCAGTCATTAGAATACGTAGCACAGTTTCTAAAGGGTGCACAGTATATCTAAGGCTTATCTACAACAGTGCTTTATGAAATTGATGGTACATAAAAGTAGTTGTTAACTGTAGCAGGATTGTTGAAGGTGGGACTGGAGGTGATTTTGTATATAGACTGTTTGTTACAAGATGAGGTTCCGTAATCTTAATGGGAAAACAGATTCCTTTCATGAAATTCTCACTGCTTAGAAATGCTGTAACTTTCATAGTTGGTGGAAAGAAAGTTCAGTGTAGAACCTGAGGTGGTTTGGGAGGTTAAGGCTCCTTGTGTATGTTTTGACAATACTCCTCTCAAAAAAGTCCTTATAAAAAAGTGCAAAATAAAAACCCGTGGATGTAATTTCAATTTTTATGTTTAACGCTTCAAATTAAAATTACAGAAATATTCACTGTTGCGTTTCAGACAGCAGCAAACTTTTTTTTTTTTTAGTGTGGAAGTTTTCATTTCTAAAGTAGTTTATCAAAATACTGTCAAGGTCCCTGCAAATGTACTTTAAAAAGTTGTTTCTAGCCTTCTTGTAATTTACTGCTTGATCCTTTTTGTTATGTGCAAGGAAAACAAGATAGTCACTTTTTTAAATAAAAATTTTGCCTAAAGATTTTTTCCTTTCTCCCCATATTTAGTATGAAGAGTATTTACCAGTGCCTGTGCCACCTCCCCCAATCCCACCTCTGCCTCCTGAAGAGCCTCCTTTGCCTGAAGAGGAAGAAGAGCAAGTATCTAGCGAGGATGAATCAGAATATGAAAGTGATAATGAGGAGGAAAAAGAGAGGTTTGCATTTTAGTCATTTGCAGGCTTTTGTGTGGTTTTTAAGTGGTGTTTTTACTTGTATAGATTTCAGTTCTGCCAGTGGTGAAATCCTTGAACATTCTCAAGGAAGCTCCAGAGCAACTTGAAAACAGTAGGACAATGCTGTTCTGAACCACAGTAAGACAAAACATTGTCATGTGGTGTACAAATTATCATGTTTCTGTGTACGAATAATGAAAACAAAACTCATCGTGAAGAAAGAATGCAAGTATAAGGAAGTAATAATTGATTTGTTTTCTGGTTTCTTCAGTTCTATACATTTTTAGTGAGTTAACTACTCGGCCTCAATTGTTTGTGCACTCTGACTTCCAAACTGTTCTTTGTATATCAGTGTGTATTGCTATAAGTAATAATAATGTGCGTGCTGAGGATTTTCTTACAGCTTTAGAGCTGAATTGGTGTAAATTAGAACTGTTTTTTAAGCTTTGTAATAATAGTAAATGAAGAAACAGTCTTCTTTTCCTGCCATTTAAACTGACAGGAAAAGTAAATGAGGAAATAACTAGCTATATGCAGAAAATACATGCATTTGGAAAAAAACAAAAGGTTCTGTTAGGTGAAAATGGCATTACGACAAAGGTTCAGCTTGGAGCTTTTTACTGCTTTGATGTCCAACTTAAATGCATACTTTGGGAAGAAAAGGATGTCACTGAACTCATGATTTTGTTTTTTCCCTTATGTGATGCTCCTTTACTCCAGGTATATCAGATTACTGTAACTATAACAATAGTTTTAGTGTGGTTTAGATCTTAAAGCAGCTTGACAAATAACTTGTGTTCTGAAAAGTTGCATTTCCAGGGTTTTAAGGAAGGGAGAAGGGTTATATTTGCGCATATGCATTCTCAAACCGTGCTTCTTTTTTTTTTTTTTTTTTTTTTATCATAGAATGACCAAATTGATGGAATTAGCAACCCTTCAGCCTAAAAGACCAATAAACACAAAGAGGCGTGGTGTTAGAAAAAAACAAAGAATTAAAGATTTACTCAATGTTCCAGTGTGTGCTCCCCACAGGTTTGTATTATTTCTATGGTGCTTCCTCTTTTTAAGAAAACTATTCTTTTTTACTAAATGTCTTTTTTCTGCGTTCTGTTTGCTTTAGTGTTGTGTTGATAAAAGTATTCTTTTCTCACTGATACGTAATTAGTCCAAATTGTCACATAGTTTGAACTAAATTCTGCTCAACAACTTCAGTGTGTGTGATGTTTGCATAGTTGAAGCTCTTTATCTTGCTATCAAACTAATCAAGAATCCCTTTTTCATTAAAAAAAAAAAAAAAATGTCATATCACAGTGCTGACAGAAGTGATCTGGATTTATTGCCTGGGGTAACTGTCTTAAAAAATAAAAACTGCTTTGGCCTAAGTCATTTTGATTTTTGAAATTGCAGTACTCTGGAACAGTAGATATTAGTGAAGTATTTCTATCCAGTGATGATCTACTGAGAATGCATTTTTTTCAACAGCCTTCCTCTTCCTCCAAGTGCTTTGGTATATTTTTATACTATGTGAGAGCAGCAGACGTGATGATTATTTTTCTTATTGAGGTTCCCTACAGCTTTTTGGGAAGTGTCTGCATATATTGTAATATAGGATGTTCTTTTTTTGTTGTTGTTTTCAGTGTCAGTCAAATGTATTTGCAGTGTTTTAATCAAATTAAATTGTATTAAATGAAATTTATGAAATGAAATTTATGGAACTTGTTTATTTGTGATAAAAAAAAAAAGTAGGATGAACTCTATCTGGAATAGATCTTTTATTGAGTATGCATTTGTCAGTCACTGAATCTTTAATGTTTTTTGTTTTAAACAGTAATATGCACCCTACACTGTCACCTTCAGATGTCTTTGAGCAGCCACAGCATGTAGGTCATAAAAAAATTGAGTTCCATATTACTACTGACATCCCATCTGTTCTTCAGATAAACTCGGAAAGAGAAGAAAAAAATGGTAGGAGTATATACTTCAAATTTATTTAATATTAACTTGAAAAAAAAAAGCTGTTTTCCAGAGAAAGCTGTTAGAATTCCATTGCCTACATTTTTTCTTCTTTTGTGTTGGAGGAGTTTTCATAAATTGTATCTGTCAAGGTCTGTTTAAAAAACAAACCTTGGTTTAAGAACACCAACTTGAATCTTGTCTGCATTTGTTGTTTTTTCCTATTTTAAAGCACAGAGCTCTGTGCTTTGGTATAGTAGAGGATCTAGAGGATTTTGAAGGTCTTTTGAAGTTCACCATGTTTAATGGTGAACTGCTTTTATAAAAATTTAGGTTACTTTTAACAAATACTGTACAAACGCATTCACATTATAGTGTAATTGAATATATCAAGCTAATTTTAGATTTTCCCTTTCCAGCTCTTAGACTAGTATTCATGTGTTTGCCAGCTTCTTCTCTGTGACACAGTGATAATCTGCTATACCATGCTAACTGTGAAGTGTGATGATTTCTAGAAGGGTTGTGGGTCAGTCTGTTTTTCAGTATTTTACAATAATACACTTTTTTTTTTTTTTTTTTAATGAAAATTAAGTAAACTGTTCATACAGGCTTGAACAGTGGGCTCACTTTTAATTTAACCGGCATGTGGTGCAGCTGTTCTTGGTAATGCAGTTGATTTCATTGAGCTATATAGATCAAATGTATTTGTCAAGCCAGGAAATAAGACACATTTCCTTAACGATGTGTTCATGTTTAGTTACAGAGTCAACTATGTTCAAATGTTACTAAAAGGAATATACTTTTTTGTTTGCTGTTGTTCCTCTTGTGAATAATTATATGAGCTACTTGTTTAATGTGTTCAAATTACAGACCTTCATGCTGCTGCGGAAGAAATCAATAACACAGGATTTGGAAGGATTTTCCCAGCTCCTAGCTCAAATGATAAAATGGAAACTGAGGAAGAAGATGAGGAAATACCATCAGAATTTATTTCTAGAAGGGAACTAGAAAAAAACAGGCTTTCTAGAGAAGGTACAATGACGAGAATAAATTATTTAATAGATCTTTGCTTTGTTGTAATGAAAAGTTTTAAGTATTTCTTCTTTTAGTTTATTGCATACAATTTTATAATTTGTCTTGTACTGAGCAAAAATATACAATAATTACATGACCTAAAATATTTAGACTGTTTTTCTGTCTTCTTCAAGAAATGGAAAAATTTTCTGTCTTCAAAAACTATGAGCCAGGTGATCCAAATTGCAGAATATATGTGAAGAATTTAGCTAAACAAGTTCAAGAAAAGGTAGGTAAACAACAAAATTTGAATGTTTATCAAAAAGTCTTTTTAGCAGCTTTCTTCTTATGCCTGTCCTTTAATTGCAGGATCTTAAGTTCATTTTTGGAAGATACGTGGACTTCCAGTCAGAACTGGAACGAAATATGTAAGTGACTTTGATACTTGGTTAAAAGTAAACTTTTACCAGTTTATAATACTGGTGAAAATTATGATTTGAAAACTAGTCATTTTTACTTTTTTCCCTGCTCTTTTCTCTCTGCTTCCGTGTTTTTATGGGGGGAAAAATGCTTCTCATCTGAAAATCTTCCTTCATCAGAAATACAGAAATAAAACATATTTTTTGCACAGTTTCTGAAGACCTCATTATTTTTGCCTTTATATTTTGCTTACTAAATTTACTGTTTATTGGCTGAGCAATGCAGAATGAATACAGTGCAGATAATAGTGTGTATCTGGTCAATTTGCATACCTTGTATTTATTGCAGTTGCACACCAACGTCCAGTCCTGAAACCTAATGCCACTAAATAGCTTCTCCCAGCCTCCAATGACTTAATGCCTGCACGTAGGCACTGTTTCTATTTTTGACATTCCTACTTTATGCATGAGCATTGTATCTGTACTGTGAAATATCAGTGTGTTTAAACAATACTTCCTAATTCTCAATTTTGCCTCTAGGTTTGATATACGTTTGATGAAAGAAGGTCGTATGAAGGGACAGGCTTTCATTGGACTTCCTAATGAAAAAGCAGCTGCTAAAGCTTTAAAAGAAGCAAACGGATATGTCTTATTCGAAAAACCCATGGTGGTTGTATCTTTTTTGTCAAATTACATTATATTCTCTGGAATTTCTGTCAGTCTCTAGTTTTGTCTCTATAGAGGGTTCTGCTTTGTTAGAATTTGATGGCAAGAGAAGATACCTTAAGAAAACCAGACAGCATACCCTAGCATGCTATTGGTAATTTTATTATAACTTATATGTAGACACCCCTTCTGAAATAGGAAAGTAAGTGTGCTTTATGTAAGACTTAAATTGACTTTTCTGCTCTTTGATCCTGAAAACACAATCAAAAAGATAATTTAGCTTGTATAACCATTGCATTTAAATTAGATAGGTTTTTCAACTTGGTTAAGCATACATTTGCAGAATTGGGAGGTCAAGTGAGTTGTTTTGTGTTTGTGTGTTTTTTTTTTTTTTTTGTTTTTTTTGTTTTTTTTAGCATAATGTACAAACTCCTTTTGTCAAGGATTTACATTCACAAATATGTGTTCTATTTCAATTACAATGTAAAACCAAGAATATTTAGAAATGCCCCTGTCAGAGTCAGCCCTCTTTGTTTAGATTTCTTTTCCGGGTGGAACTGTTAGTTACTTTGCAGGCAACTATTAGTTACCTTTTTTGCTTGGATTGTCTTTTTTTTTTTTTTTTTTTTTTTTTTTGTCTTAAGGTATTAAATCTTCACCTGTCCCTTTTTTTCACTTAAGTGTTTTTTAGTTTATTTCCTTTCTTTGTAGTCTTGTTCCCTCCAGCCTGTTCTCCTTTTTCTTTTTTTCTTTTTTTTTTTTTTTAATCTTTTTTCCTCCCAGGTATCTTTAGAGATCTTGAGTGTGTCCTCTGCTTTTATTTGTCAGTTTGCACCTGCACCTAAACAATTCGTAATTTGTCCTTCTTACTTAGTGTTGTGAACTCCTGAATAGCTATCTTAATGAATGCTGCAGTTCAGCAAGGTCCTAATCTTCGACTAGTATACACTATTGTTACCATATTTAATACCATAGTAGAACTCAGTCACAGAAAAACAAAAGGATGGTTTTTAAACTACCCTTTGCTGAAATTACGCTCCCATTTTGCTCCTTGGTTGACTCCTCTGTTTATCATTGGCACTTGTGGTCCTTAACAGAATCTCAGCAATTTGCTCGTTCAGCTAGACCAAAGCAGGATTCCAATGAAGGCAAAAGAAAAAAATAGAACGCTGCAGAAGGTATGGATTCTCTGCCTAAAAAAAAAAAAAAAAAAGTTGTGGTGGTGTTGTGTTTTATTTATTTATTTAATGTCTGCTTTGGGAATAGTAATGGTGAAATAGAAATATTCCATACAAATTTTCTTTTCTTCAATATGTTCTACTAGAAAAACAGGCTGCAAGATGCGTAGTTGTTGTGAGATAAAAATGTTGCTTTATCAAACTCTGTTTGGAATCCCGGAGACTTGCCAGTTCCATAATCCTGAGATCCTATGGTGGTTGTCAGTTTTTCTGATCTTTAATCTGGGGGCTCATGACCTGGGGAGAAAAAGTTTGTGGAATCTGATCAATTAGCTTATAGTAATATTCTGAGGTTTTGGCTTTGAAAAGGGTTGCTCCTTTGCCCCCTCCCAGACACACACACACATTGTAAAGGGCCTTTGGTAACTTTGGAAAATGATATCTTAGTAATTTTGTGGCATCCTTCAAGCTTGTCTCATTTGGGAAAGGACAGTTACTTACAGAGTGCACTGGTGCTAATTCTTGGCATTTCTGTCTAAACAGATGAGAAACTTCTAGTAGAAAGCAATCACTTTATTTCCTACCATACAACTTCATTTCTGCTTACTCTTAAGTATTTACTTTATAGTGAGTAACTCTGGCAAAATCAGCTGTAATTTTAACTGTGAGCATTTTCATGGCCCCAAAGATTTTAGTGAACGGTCATATTAGCATTTGAAGTAACTGTTGGAAGACAGAAGCACTCTGTGCTCAGCCTGCACTCTTTGATAGCACCAATAGCTCAAATTTAAAGGGCGTTTATCTGAATTACATATAGTTGGGCATCACTCTGATTATCCATCCTTATATCTTAATGCAATTGAACTTGCAGCTCAGGTTGAGTGTTTCTGAAACATTTTGCTTACTCAAGCATACTTTTTAATCTGGATGTTTTGATGATTATTACTCTTGAAGAAAACTGAAGTTTGAAAGCAAAGATGTAAACAAATGATTTTTATTCTTTAAAAATTGTTTTGATTCCCTGGTACTATTGTTATGAGGGTACTATTTCTATTCATAACAGCCACTTCAGTTGTAGGTTTCTTGTTGTGTCAGTTGTCTAAAATGTTTCATCAGATTCCCATAGAGCTTGTTTACCTCATTTCTGCTGTTTGGTCTTACTAGTTCCTATTCTGAGTTACTTGTTTGTGGTTTGCAAAATTTGTATCTTTTATTAAATTAAAGATAACTTTTTTTTTACAGGCATTCTTTTGTATTCGTTGTTGAAAGTAGACAAATGAGCTGTGACTAAATTATTCTGTATTATATTTTTTCTAGTGTGGGATAAGAATAATATTTCTTAAAATGCAAAAAAAAAAAAAAAAAAAAAAGTATTTTAGCTAGTGGAAAGCCTTACAAGTGAAGTCTGAATGGTTTTATTTAAGGCATTCCATACCTTTCCAGGTAGTTTACTCTGTTAAATTTGATTCTGACTTCACTAAATGTGCTAAATAATACTTGAATTGCTTACAGAAAATAGGTGCACGCTTGACTATTAATCATGTTGATGATCAACTCAGTAGCTATTTCTAGAATGAGCAAACTTATTTGTACATCTGAAAGTCTAGATCCGTTATCTTGCTGTCACTGATTTAATATTTCGTGGATAGGACTTCTTCCTTGCCTTGCCCATTTATACGTAAAGATCAGAGTGCACCACAGACTAATGCAGATCCCTTGGAATCCTGAAGGTTTTAGCACAGATTATTTCATTCACTTCCAAGCTAATGATGAGGCTGAACCCTATTTATACACAAATGTGTTCTCCTGTCCCTGCTTTGATGGATGCTGCTGATTTGTGATGCAAAATTCCATGATAAAATTTGACTGTGTAAGCAAGAAGGACGTAAGAATCTTACTTAAAAAATACACGTGTATAAATAAATTTATGCAAACATCTGGAAGACGTCAAATTTGATCTGTCCTGCATCTCAGTATGGTTTTTCTTTTTTTGTAAGAAGGCTAAATTGATGTAAGTTTAAACTTTGATTATTTTTGAACAGGAAGAAATGGTGATTAAGTCATGAAATTTATTGCAAATACTTTGTTATTTTCTCTATAAAGTTTTTTTTTACTTGTAGAGAAAATACATATGGTTTGTAAAAATACTGTGACTCGTTAACTGAAATGTCTTTTTCTAATGGTCTGACAAAACCTTCCTTCAGTTGGTATTTGGGGTGACTATGTTTTCTGTAGCTAAAATACAATTTATTGGGATAAGGGTTATGTAGAAGAAACCGATGTTGAGAGGTCACCAGCTTCTTTGTAGAGAATAAGTGACCTGAAAGCCTGCATTGAATGGAAACATGATTGGGTTTTGGACCTGATGGAAAAAGTGAGTCTGTAAAACTGAAAGACTTGAAGGAGAATTAATGAGACAGAACAGTCTGGTATTGTCCTAGTGGTTACCAAAAGATGTGCTTACTTTTGCGTATGGAGTTTGTGTTGGTGGACTCATCAGCCCTCATTAAATCTTGTAAGGAGTCAAAAACGTATTTTATTAAACGAGGCATTTTTGTTTATGATAGGTAGCATAAAATTGTGTGTGCAATACTGAGAATCAAGTAAAATTAAACAACATTCTGCTGTTCTTCTTTAGAAACATTCCTGCGTAAATACTGCAATAATACTGTCATGCAGAGTGTATCCTTTCTTGTTGTATCCTTTTTTGTGCAATGTTTCCCATAGCACTCAACTACCTCTTAAGTTTTACACCTAGAGTAGGTGTGGGGAGGAGTTTATACATTTTAGAATTTGAACTAATCTGGCAATTTTAAAAGCAAAGGGCACTTTTTCAGGGGAAAAAAAATCAGAGTCATCTTTGTTGGGTGATAGATGCAATGAAGCTTCATAATCCTAAAAGGTGGCCTTCACCTTTTTCTTCAAAGGTTATATAAGTTGATTTGTGATACAATTCCTTAGCTTGTATGGGCTCAAAGTGTTACACTGATGTGTGTGGAGCTGTGCTGAGCTCACATTGAGGATGCCTTGCTTTTCTTTAAATAAATATTGTATGTCACAAAGCCATTCTTACTGTTATTAAAGGGTAGGCAAGTGTCTTAGTTTGATTTCTGTTGTCCTGGTATATGAGAAACTGTATTGATTTTAGTCTGTACTTTCCTTTTTCTTTTTTGAGTAGAGAACAAAATCTAATAGTATCTCATAATGAAGTAATAGAGTTTGGCATTGAACTATTAATCACTGCTACTATTTTGTTTTTATTTTTTCTATGCACTGAGGTAGTGTGTAGAACTTCTATGAGAGTTATATAGCACACTGACTTATATTTGTCTTGTGGATTTTGTATTATGTTATTGTTTAATTTACTGTAGTATAAAATTAATACAGGCTGTATCTGTTAAGTCAGATTTTTTTTTCAGATAGCAATTTTAGAATATTAAGCATCTTTCAATTTAGTTGTCAAAAGAAAGCATATCACTACTATTATCTGGCTGTTCATACTTCTAACGTGCCTTTGTGATGTTCCAGGTCCTTTTTGTGTTCCAGCTCTTTCAAGTATTACCAAGCTTGGCGAAGAAGCAGTGTAATCATCAGGACTCTGAACTGTGCGTAGTGCATTTCTAAAGTATTTAATGCAGAGTATAAATTTTCTCATCTTAAAGATTCAAAATGTGTTGAAACTGTCATGAGATTTATCCAATAAATGTATGTACGTTGCTTTTGAAATATCTAATAAATTATTTCCTTTCTCTTAATTTTGCGTTTGTTTGTGGGATTTGGGACTGGGAAGAAGGAAGACAATTTTTTTTTAAGAGGTAAAGAATCCAATTGTAATTGTACAACATGTTCTAGATGATTCACAATATGTGTTCATAGGCGTATAGGGTGAATGTTCTCTACGTTAAATCTGATGTTCAGTTGATGCTGGTTCAGGGTATAAAAGGTAAGTAAATCTCTAAAATATCCTTAGTGTAAACCTTACCATGGAAACCAAACTGGACTGGTGCACTGGCATGAATTCATTCTGTGTAACTAGCTATTTTGAATTTTTTCCTTAATAATTCATTGTTTATTCACATGTTGAAAGATGCCACTAGTGCGACTAAAGTAGTTGAAACAAGTTTAACAGTTCAAACACTGTTAAACTAGCATAGGTGCCCTGGTGAAACATGTTTAAAAAAAATTAATGTGAAGGGCACAAAGTAAGATCTGTTGCATACTGAGGCTAGCGCAGCTTTCCAAAATCACATGGGAAACGTTGCAATGACACTTGTCGAGAAGGTCCAATAGATTTAAAGATAAAATTATTCTATAAAATATGAATTCACAAGTGATGGTGTGATAACAAGCTAGTGTAAAGATGTTTTGCCTTATCCCAGTTGAAGACAGTCTAAATCGGTTGCTGGACCAAAAAATACATTATGATAGCTGTTTTTCTGTATGATCTCAATTAACAGATACTCAAAAATGCCTTTACTTGAATTTTGATAAGTTTATTGCTGCATTCTTGTGTGGTCACTATACGTGTTTGTTAGTTTCTTACCTGTTTTTGGAGTAGCAGGCCAGGAACAATAAAACTACTTTATATGTGAGTGTCACAGGACAACAGCGTTCTTTGCATGTTGGATGGTAGAATGTCAACAGCCTGTTTCACAGATTTTATAACTCCACCTACTGATTATCAGTGTAATTAAGCCTGAGTGGCATGCAAGCAATCTACGCAAGAGGAAGGGGGAAATACCACTTGCTGTGTAGGCAAGGCACAATATTGGTACCAATTACTATTACCTGTTGATGAACCACTGATGGGAAAACTGGTGACCTCTTACATTCTTTGTCATGATGTCAGATGTGTTCTTTGCCAGGCGCTACCCCTGGCCAGCCTGCAAGAGCTGCCCCCAGTTGGCACTGGGGCACGCTGTAGGATTGCGGCTCCCTGCCCCTGGCACGATTGGCAGGATGATGTGAGGTGTGTCAGTCACAGCAGTGCCCCAGACCGAAGCGAGGCACGTTTCAGATGCTTCATAAATCTGACAGTCTTGATGTCGTCCTGAGGAGGCTGCTGTTCGGGCTGTCACGGGGCTGAGCTCAGCGCCCTTGGTGTAAGCGGGTTGTACGAGCCTGCTCTGCCAGCACCGGAGAGTGTCTGCCAGCTCTGAGACCTTCAGCAGGGTTCGCGCTGTTAAGATGCGAGAAAAAAAAAAAAAAGGGGTCTTTAAATAAAATAAAAGTTAATTTTTCTGTGGCCTGCCCCTCACAACCAAAGCTGTGTTAGCAGGGTTCCCGCTGCCATTACGCCACTAAGTCCTGTCACGGGGGCGAGGCCTCGCAGGGGCGGGGCGGCCCCAGGCCTCGGTGCGCTTCCCTTCACGGGGCGGCCGGCGGGGCCGGGCTGCTTGGCGGCGCCGAGCCGCGGGGAGCCCTCAGGAGCTGCGATGAACCAAGCCCCAAACGCTCCGTTTTTTCCCATCGCGAAG
This sequence comes from Aythya marila, assembly GCF_965140915.1. Taxonomy (NCBI): domain Eukaryota; kingdom Metazoa; phylum Chordata; class Aves; order Anseriformes; family Anatidae; genus Aythya; species Aythya marila. The sequence goes on from NC_139049.1 coordinate 4,869,736, forward strand.
CAAGCCCCGTGCCACGCAGGAGTGAACAAGCTGTGCCGGCGGAACACGCTGTGAGAGGCTGCGCGGAGCAGAGCTTCTGGCCGGAGGACAGCCTGGCAGCCCACGCTTGGTGTGGATGGGATATGCTGAAAATGCTGAACTCTGCTTAGGCTGTGGACATTGGTGCGCATACCGATCTGTAATTCTTGTAAGTGTAGCATTGCAGTAACTTCTGCAATGTTTTCATACGCTGGTTTTAAGCCGTATAAGAATTGTGGCTGCTTTTGGACTGTAATTCTGTAAGAAATTTTAGATACTGATAATTTATGATTTTGGATCGTGTCATATTAGTTTTTTTTTATTAGATAGATGACACCAGGTATGAAAGACAGTGATTAATTTAGTAATGCACGCTCTCTTCTCCCACTTTTTTTTTTTTCCTTTTAGGAAAAAAAAATACTATTATTAGCACTTGTGGTATTTTGGAAATGCCAGCGGAGTTTTGTACCACTGACTTAACCCAGCAGAAGACAAGTTGGCAAGCCACGGTAGAGTTGTTCAGGAGCAACAATCCCATCCCATTTCCTCTGACTTGCAGCAGGTGCATCTCTGCCTGGCTCTCTCATCCTCCCAGTGGGAATACAGACCTTTTTTTTTTTCCTTTTTTTTTTTCTTCCCCATCCCCCATTTCAGAAGCATTTTGAGGCTAGACCCTTCAGTCTGCTGGGGCTTCCAACACCTCCATTCCCGTGTTGCTGCTTGTACTGACACCAGAACAGCCCTAAGCCTTATTCCAAAGAAACAAGATGCTACATTCAGTCTCCTCTTCGAGCACTAGGCCCTGGGCTATTTGGTCAAAATACATTCCTACTGCTTTGTGTAATTTAGTTGTTGCTTTCTCAATTGCATTATTTACTTTAAGGAAACAAGGACATGGATCTGCTTCTCTACCAGTAAAATTCTACAGCTATCACTGATTATAACATAAGCACACAACAGGAAAACGTTACATTAAACATTCAGTGGTTCTTAGGTTTGGAGTTGTTATGGTCGCTTCTGTATTTGAGGAATCTTCAATATTTGTGTTTGAATGGTGGACATCACGTCTATCATAACCTCCAAAATACCCTAATTTTCTTGGCAAGTCACGATAAGGAACATACGACTTTTCAAAGTCCTTTTTTAAATATGCACAAGTCATAGTAATGGATTATGAAAAAAAAAAAAAAGATGCCATGCAAGGATAAATAGCAACAGAGAGTATTATACATTAAAATGAAAAACAGAATGCCAGTTTCAGTCTATATAAACCACTCAATCCTTTGGTGTTTGTGATTAGTTTCATTTTTATACTAATACAAATACTACTTTGTGCATTAGAGACAGCCTATATTAAGCAACATCACCATTAGTACATGAAGTTCATGTGGCTTAGATAAAGCTAATTCTCAAATGGAATGAAAGTCAGGTGAAGTTAAATAAATACGATGCCAGGGATTAACATTTAAAAGTAAATGCCTGTTCTGTAATGTGTACTTTACCCTCTTGCAGGAGAATAGATAAGCAGTAAGAAGAGCACAACTGGTCACAGAGCACACCATGGGTATCTGTTTTCTTCTGTTAATTGTAGGGGTTTGCTGGGCACAGTACAACCCCAACACTCAGGCTGGGAGGACTTCTATTGTTCATCTCTTTGAATGGCGCTGGGCCGATATTGCTCTTGAGTGTGAACGCTATTTAGCTCCTAATGGATTTGGAGGAGTTCAGGTATGTCTGTTCCTATCAGTAGGTAGTAAAATTGCTTCATTGATGGTAATTTCTTTTTCAAATGAAAATATTCAATTTACCAAAGGACAGGTACTGAAACAGAAAAAAAAAGAATAAAAGAAATTGGTAGTGCGAGTAGTAAATGCTGGCAATATGTTCCTCAGCCATCATTATGTTAGAGTGAATTTATTTCATCACTCCAAAGCACATGTTTTGCTCTATGTGCTATTATGTTTAAATGAATTAGAATTGCTTATCACTGGCTAAACCTCTAAATCTTTTTTTTTTTTTTTTTTTTTTTAATACTACTGTGAATAACCTAAACTTATCTGCTTGATATTTAAATCAAAAGAAGTGCTTAAGAACTAGATAAACATAAAATTAAACTATGACTAAGAAAAATGAGCTCCCAGGAAAAGTACCAAAGTGCTGAAGATTTCAAATAAATTAAAATGCTACTAATTCTGTTCACCCAAGCTGGCAAGCTTCTCTCTGCCTGTCAGAGTGTCTGAGTACGCCATTAAAAGGCCCAGCTTCACATCATTTCAGACTATTTGATCTGGGAGGCATGCAGTCCAAAAGATGATTAGGAAACTATGTCCATGGACATAATTTTTCTAATATGTTTCTAACTGCTGAACATCTGGGCCTAAGTCTTTTAATTGCAGCTCACTACAGTTTAAGAAGAGGATACTGGGGATCTGTGTGTGTTAAGTATTGTGAGTTGCTTCCATTAAAGGGACCTTGTTTTATATTTTTATGTTCTTTCTCTAACAATACTGAGCAAACGTAATTAAACCATTATTGGTATCCTGTTACCAAGAGACACCATCTTATTCACAGATCTCACCTCCAAATGAAAACGTTATTGTTGCTGACCCCTGGCATCCATGGTGGGAAAGATACCAGCCAGTCAGCTACAAGCTTTGCACACGATCTGGAAATGAAACCGAATTTAGAGACATGGTGACCAGGTGCAACAGTGTTGGAGTAAGTGCTTAGAAAACCTTGTGGTGTGTGTAGCGCTAGGATATAGACATCAGCTAATGTAGAAGGGAAGACAAGGTAGCTGTGGAGTAAAGATGTTTTTCTTCTATGTGTTGAGCTGTGTGTTGTACCACAACTGCCGTATATTAATAAAAGAAGTATCTTAAATAAAATGTTGAGGGAAGCAAGCAAGCAGAAATAGGAGGATATGGCAGGAGGTAAGAGAAAGAGAACATTCTTCAGATAGTAGCACTATGGAAAGTAACTTTCTTAAACTGAAACATGAGCATCATTCTGTAGGTGCATATTTATGTGGATGCGGTAATCAACCATATGTGCGGAGGTACTGCTGGTGCTGGCAACCATTCTACTTGTGGAAGCTATTTCAATGCAAAGACTGAAGACTTTCCAGCTGTGCCATATTCTGCCTGGGACTTTAATGATGGTAAATGTAAATCTGAAAGTGGAGACATTGAGAACTATCATGATGCATCTCAGGTAAAACCTAAAACTATAAATGCATTTTTATGTCCATCTGTTTCAGGGCTGTTATTTCTTTGCTCCCTTTTACTGTCAGACATTATATAGAAAATAAAACTCATGGAAAACTATCCTAATTGATAATGGAGGTTAGCGTTACTATCATGAACTCCAGTTCTTTATCTAGAGCAAAGGGATAGGTCTACTTGAGCTAATGGCTCACCTTAAGATTTAAGTAATGTGCTTAGGTATTTTATAAGGAGAGTTTTAAAGATCATTAACTCTATTTAGGGATTCTTATTTGTGTTTTCTGTGCTTTAAAAAATATGAATTATTATTTACCCCTTGCTACAATTTGGAAGTTTTCTTTGGTCTTAATTTCAGAAGAGAGAGATTAGGATTTACTAAAGAAAAACAGTAAGGCTAAAATATTGAAAACCAACTTTCTTTTTAGAGATTTCCCTTGCTAAGAAAGACCTCCTTTTGTGCAGATAAGGGGAGTCTGTCTGTTCCTGTGTATCTAATTATATGGTCAGGACTTTAAAACTACCACAGAACTGAAATTATTTTATAAAGATAAATATGTGTTTTGCTTGAGCAATGTCATGCCTTTCAACTGTATTTAATCTTTCCTGAACCTAAGTTTAGGGGAGAGGAGTTTTAGGGAAATGGCAGAAGGGGGGAGATATAAATGTCTCTGGGATGTTGAGCAGCTGTAAAGGGTCATCTCTATTGTAGGTTCTTTAGTACAGGTTGCCACATAGGCTGATGTACCTTGCTGTTTCCACACAGATGTGTCCATAGCTGTGGAAACCCAACATAAGATTTATTAAACATATATTGAGTATACTGAAACACTTTTTTAAAATACTCTTTTTGTGGAAATCTATGACCATCATTCTGTATTTACAAAAACTAAGGCAAAAAAAGAGACAGAAGAGAAGAGTTTAATGTTTAGTAAGACTATAGAATTCAATATATTTTAAAGATTTTGAAATATCATTTCCAGAAATCTTACCTGCATCACAAAAGAAGTAAGTGGACTTGAAATAATAATGAATCCGCGTGTTAATACACTGGACTAAAAATAACATGATATTTTTGCCTTATACTTGCATTAAAAAGCTGATTATAGATTTAATTATGGCTCTCTGGTACATTCCTTCATCACTTGCAGCTGTGTATGCTGGGCAAATGTAGGCTTTGTAATGCTCCTTCTACGTAGAGGACTGTCCATGATGTCAGTCTAGATGACTGTCCAAGGTGTAAGATACGCATGGTGAATGATGAACAGGGAAGGTTTCCTTTTGTCGTTGTAACACAGAGAAATTCAAAGAAACATATATAGAACATTAGATTTAGGTTGCGGGGTGAAAAATGTTTCATTTCGGAATTTTCATACAGGTCCGAAACTGCCGCTTGGTTAATCTTCTTGATCTGGCCCTGGAGAAGGACTATGTGCGCTCCAAAGTTGCAGAGTATCTGAACTACCTCATTGATATTGGTGTAGCAGGGTTCCGGATTGATGCTGCCAAGCATATGTGGCCAGAGGATGTGAAGGCAATTTTATACAAGCTGAAAGACCTAAATACTAAGTGGTTTTCTGCAGGAGCTAAACCTTTCATTTATCAGGAGGTAATCTCTATTTTCTTAATTGTAGTTTACATACGTCTTTTTTGCAGACAGAGTGTAGACTCAGTCCTGTACCTAAAGCAGTGCTTTGCTTGAGCTGGGCCTGAGCAACTTTCAGTCTTGATCTATAGAAAGTGATGTCAAGATTTAACAACCATAATTTGAAATATCTAATTTGCCTGCAGAAGGTCATTGACATGAAAAGTGCCTCAATTGTTTTGCACCTTTTGGAGCTAGTTAACCTGGAAATCTTATTGAGATGTAATTTACTGCATTGAATTAAATGTAAAAATTCTGTCAATCTCAAAAAGGTAAGATTTCAGTCTCAGAATTTTAAATTATAAGTACATAAATTGCAACAGAGTATTATAAATGGTGATTACGTCTGAAATGGCAACTGATTGCATAATGGTCTGAAACTGTTTTCCCATGGCACAGCCAGTGTTCGTTTCACATTCCCAATTTGTGTATGATGTTTCAGAAAGAAATCCAAGTAAGAAAAACAAAAAATAGATTCCAGTCAGTAAAAGCTAAAGTTGCCAGATACATTATATTAAAAATGTGTTGCCAAAAGATCTAAGGCAAATAGGTAATTGTCCTTTACGTATATCATGAAATAAGTAATGAGGTTGCCCACGTGCTGGAAGCAGAGGTACTGGTGCTTACATTTTAGATAAAGCTCCTGCGGCCCAAGCTATAATTATGCAGTAGTCATCGGACACAGTAAATAGATTGAGGTTGGAGATGCAAAAAAAAAAAATATAGTGAGTTTGAGATAAAATTAACAAAATAGCAATCAATGCAATATTGAAAAGAAATCAGATAGTAATATTAGCAAAAGTAGTGACTTTTCATTACCCCTTTCTGTTCTAGTTGTAAGGAATGTTCTTTCACGTATTAGGTAATTGACTTGGGTGGCGAGCCAATTACAGGCAGTCAGTACTTTGGAAATGGCCGAGTGACCGAATTCAAATACGGCGCAAAACTGGGGACAGTGATCCGCAAGTGGAATGGAGAAAAGATGGCCTACTTAAAGTAAGGGCGCCCATCGTGCAGCTTGCCTAGGATATGCTGGATGCACAGCTTGGCGGGGTAGATTCAAGTCCTTGTGTTTTTGGCCAGGAACTGGGGAGAAGGCTGGGGCTTTGTGCCTTCTGACAGAGCCTTGGTCTTTGTGGATAACCATGACAACCAGCGGGGGCACGGGGCTGGTGGAGCTTCCATTCTCACCTTCTGGGATGCCAGGTAAGGAATGCGGGGTTGTCTGGCTGATGCCTCTTCCTCTTGCTGATTTGTTTGTCTCTTTGTTCCCCAGCATGCTTTCTCTAGCCACGTCTCATTATGCTTTTGGCCCAACAGGCTTTATAAAATGGCCGTTGGTTTCATGTTGGCTCATCCGTATGGATTCACACGTGTGATGTCAAGTTATCGTTGGACAAGAAATTTTGTAAATGGGAAGGTAAGTTTGTAACACTCAAGATTCACGTTTGCTAAACTTCTCAAGTGATTTCTCTGTCCAATCCTGGATCGGGTGGGTGGAAATTAGGTGCGCCATCCATCCCGCATTTTGATCTGCTTTTTCCAGTAAGAACTTTCAAATGTCTCTTTTCAATAAAAAGGATGCCAATGACTGGATTGGACCACCTAGCAACACGGATGGATCAACAAAGTCGGTTACAATCAATGCGGACACCACCTGTGGCAACGACTGGGTATGTGAGCATCGCTGGCGGCAAATAAGGTAGGAGACTCTGGAGCAAAACGCAGTAAAAGCAGTGACTTTTGCATGATGAGCCTCTTGGCTGTGGAGCTCTTGCAACTCCAGTGACAGCCATTCCTGGCATTTTCAGGAACATGGTTATCTTCCGTAACGTGGCAGACGGCCAGCCTTTCTCAAACTGGTGGGACAATGGCAGCAATCAAGTAGCTTTTGGCCGTGGCAATAAAGGCTTCATCGTCTTTAATAATGACGACTGGTAAGTTGGTGGGAGAGACTGTATCCCCGAGGAGAAGCAGAACTCCCCAGACGGAATGCTGAAAGGGCTCAGGTGTTGGGAGGGGGGATGTCCTTCAGCTAGAGTGCTGACGGGTGAATGGAGAACATCGAAAGCAAGGCTGAGGTGTCTGAGTGGAGCGTCTGAAGACGTACAGATTGCTCGTTAGCATCTTGAGCATCCCATTCCTGTGGTCTGCCGCATATATCGTGTCATCTCCAGTACACCCACAGATGAGTTCACATGAGAAGAGGCTGAGGCTGTGGACAGAGCAGTGCCCAAGGATGGAAGCAGTAGGAGCTGAAGTTTTGGTAGTTCTGAGCGGGGCAGGCACTCTCTCACTTCCCTCATCCAAACTTGCCCGTCCAATCCAAGCCAGTCCAAGCCCGTTCAACCCTAATGGATTGAACGCTCATCACAATTAGGATTACCTTTAGCAGCACGCGTCCTGTTGTGAAGCTCTTTTATGCTTTGATTTTGTCCTGTTCTTTTCTTCCAATGAGAACAACTCCTACAGCCTGATCTAGATTCACACAGTGGCCTCCCCATTTCTGGAAAAGGAGTGCAGGGAGAGAAGCAGGGTCAGGCTTGGTAACTCCCTTGCATCGCATTGCCTTTCCAAGTCATGCAATAGCATCAGCTTCAGAATTCCTTTACCCAGTTGCAAATATCTGTTTTGAAAACAACAGAGAAGCAACGTTCACTGATTTTCACACAGGTACATGAACGTCAATTTGCAAACTGGTCTGCCTGCTGGTACCTACTGTGATGTTATTTCTGGACAAAAGGAGGGCAACGCGTGTACTGGAAAGCAGGTGTATGTTTCTGGGGATGGAACGGCTAACTTCCAGATCAGTAACACTGACGAAGATCCATTTGTTGCAATTCATGTTGATGCCAAGTTATAACTTCAATCAGAATTTGTTTCTCTCCCGGTGGTCTGTACATATGCTGTTTCCCCCATTTGCAATTCCCTGGTGTTCAAGATCCTGTGACTCTCCGTTCCCAGTGAACAATAAATGGCAATCAATCTGAAGAGTGATGTCTTTCCTCCTAATGAACTGGGTCATAGTAGCATTATCATGTCATAACTGGGGGCCATACCATTGGCAGCTCTTAAGGTTACCAAGAGAGCACTGCATTTCCCAGATCTCAGAAACACAGAAGAAAATAAAAAATAAGACAAAAGAAGCCAGCACCTGAGCAAGTTAAAATGTTCCAATGCCAAGGCCGATAGGTGCACGCATAGCTGTAAGCTGGAGCAAACACACTGGGGCAGGCAGCCTCTGCTTGCCGGCAGTATGTCCTTTCTCTGGGGCAAAGCCAGTGTGGAGCCCAGGTCAGCAGATGAAGCTCGGCTGCGCCAATCAGTTATTCCAGACTTTGACATCAGTCAAGCCAGTGTGTGACCTGCTTCACACTCCGTTTATGTCTTTATCAAAGAAAAGATCGGTACTCCCTCTGATATCCCCAGTGGCTTCCTGCAATTTAACGGTCATGCTGGCTGTTCCACAGGCTGTTCCACCTCTTTATTTATTTATTTTTATTTTTATTTTTGTTTTTTTTTTTTATTTTTATTTATTTTTATTTATTTTTATGTTTATTTTTATTTTTATTTCTATTTTTATTTCTATTTTTATTTTTATTTTTATTTTTTATCTTATTTTTGATGTTGGTTTGCTCTTTAGGTGTTTTTTTCATGCTCATGTTAACGTGCAGTCTATCACTCACAAAGTGTGTGATTCTATACTAGCTATGTGATGAACATTACCTAATCCCAAATGTAAACGTCTAGCCATAAAGATTGCAAGCTCTAACCACCATAACTTTTGTGGAAAATGATTGAAATGACACATATCCACCGGTGGTTTCTGTAAGTATTAGGCAATAAAGGCATGCAGAATACAGAGAGGGATATATCCCTGCTTGTAATCATTCCTCAATCCAAATGTTCCATGATGTTTGAGTGCAGCATTTATTTTATGTGATGTAGCAATTGAAGAGTCAGTCTTTGCTGTCTGTTTCATTCTAGAACGTCAAAGAAAATAATTACTGTCACTGTCTTCTTAAGTGAATTCAAAATTTGGTCGCCAATCTGTTCACTGCTTTTGAAAGATCAGGGCTGCACCCAGTCCCTGAAAAGGTGTTGGAACAACTTGTTCTGGACGCTATCTCCAAGCAATTCAAAGAGAAGAATGTTATTTGCAGTAGTCAGCACGGATTCACCAAGGGGAAGTCGTGCTCGACCAACCTTGTTGCCTTCTATAATGGCATCACCAGCTGGGTAGATGGGGGGAGAGCAGTGGATGTGATCTACCTTGACTTTAGCAAGGCTTTCCATACTGTCTCCCATGACATCCTGCTAGCAAAGCTAAGAAAGTGTGGGATAGAGGAGTGGACAGTAAGGTGGGTTGAGAACTGGCTGACTGGCCGAGCTCAGGGGGTGGTGATCGGTGGCGCAGAGTCTGGCTGGAGACCCGTGAGTAGCGGTTTTCCCCAGGGGTCGGTGTTGGGCCCGGTGTTGCTCAACATCTTCATCGATGACCTTGATGAGGGAATAATGTCTGCCCTCAGCAAGTACGCCAATGACACAAAGCTGGGAGGAGTGGCTGATGCGCCAGAAGGCTGTGCTGTCATTCAGCAAGACCTGGACAGGTTGGAGAGATGGGCAGGAAGAAACCAAATGAGGTTTAATAAGAGCGAGTGTAGAGTCCTGCACCTGGGAAGGAACAACCGCACGTATCAATACAGGCTGGGGGGCGACCTGCTGGAGAGGAGCTCTGAGGAGAAGGCCGTCCTGGTGGACGACACGTTGACCATGAGCCAGCAGTGTGCTCTGGTGGCCAAGAGGGCCAATGGGATCCTGGTGTGCATGAAAAGGAGCGTGGCCAGCAGGTAATGGAGGTGATCCTCCCCCTCTACTCTGCCCTGGTCAAGCCTCACCTGGAGTACTGTGTCCAGTTCTGGGCTCCCCAGTACAAAAAAAAAAGACAGGGATCTCCTGGAAAGAGTCCAGCGGAGGGCCACAAAGATGATAGGGGGCCTGGAGCATCTTCCCTATGAAGAAAGGCTGAGAGACGTGGCTCTGTTCAGCCTGGAGAAAAGAAGACTGAGAGGGGATCTCATCAATGTGTATAAATACCTGAGGTGTGGGAGACAGAGGGATTTGGCCAACTTCTTTTCAGTGGTTTGTGGGGACAGAACAAGGTGGAGCAAGATGGAGCACAGGAAGTTGCGCACCAACATGCGAAAGAATTTCTTCACGGTGAGGGTGACGGAGCGCTGGAACAGGCTGCCCAGGGAGGTTGTGGAGTCTCCTTCTCTGGAGATATTCAAGGCCTGTCTGGACGCCTACCTGGGCAGCCTGCTCTAAGGAACCTGCTTTGGCAGCATGGTTGGACCCGATGATCTTTTGAGGTCCCTTCCAACCCCTACGATTCAGTGATTCTGTGATTCTGTGACCCAGCGTTTGTTTTTGTTCCTTTTGTTTCAAGCTCTTTTTGGTACATATTTGCTTCCTAAAACAATACAAAGAAGGTGAAAAAAGCAAGTGTCTTCCTGAACAACAACAGGTCTTTGAGATGAGTCAGGAAACCTAGAGGTACTGTCAAGATTATTGCTGATCTTCAGGTTTTTCAGAATTAGTTAGCACTGTTTTCTTCATTATTATTTCTTCTGCTTTCTATGCAGTGGTACCATTAAGTCTTCATGCAAACTAATGCTCGTGCCGGCTGTTCCAAAGGTAAAAGTGAAATGTAGGTCTTTCTCAGGCATACTCAACTTAGACCTTGTGAACCAGTTTAAAGGCAGAAATCCTACTTGCATGTGTTAATATAGAGTATTAATTCCAGTGGTACGTGCAGTGCTGAGGCCGAGTCTTCAATTTCTACATCACGTAAAATACACGCTGCAGTCCAACATGATGGAAGATTTGGATTCAGACATGATCACAAGCCAAGACACATCCATCTGACAGATGATGCCAAGCTGGGGAGATGTGTCTATCTGCCAGAGGGTAGGAAGGCCCTGCAGCGGGACCTGTACAGCTTGGATTGATGGGCAGAGGCCAAGGGGATAACGTTCAACACGGCTAAGTGCTGGCTCCTGCCCTCTGGCCACAACAACTCCATGCAGCGCCACAGGCTTGGGGCCGAGTGGCTGGAAAGCAATTATTATTATAAGAGGATATGGGGGTGTTGGTCAATGCTCACCTGAGCACGAGCCAGCAGTGTGCCCAGGTGGCCCAGAAGGCCGATGGCGTCCTGTCTTGTATCAGGAATAGTGTAGCCAGCAGGACCGGGGAGGTGACCGCTCCCTGTACTCTGCTTTGGCAAGGCCGCACCTCGACTACTGTGTTCAGTTTTGGGCCCCTTAGTACAAGAAGGACACCAAGGCCCTGGAGCTGGTCCAGAGAAGGGCTACAAAGTTGGCAAAGTGTCTGGAACACAAGTCTTATGAGGAGTGGCTGAGAGAACTGGGGTTGTTTAGTCTAGAGAAGAGGAGGTTCAGTGCAGGCCTTACTGCTCCCTACAGCGACCCTAGAGGAAGGTGTGGGGAGCTGGCGGCCGGCCTCCTCTTGCGCATTACTAGTGACAAGAGGGGATGGCCTCAAGTTGCACCAGGGGTGGTTCAAGTTGGAAATTAGGAGACATTTCTTCTCAGAAAGAGCAGTTAGGCACTGGAATGGGTTTCCAGGGAAGTGGTAGAGTCACCGTCCCTGGGGGTGTTCAAGGAAGGATTGGACTTGGTGCATAGGGACATGGTTTAGTGGGTGACCCTAGTGGTAGGGGGATGATCTGGGATGACCAGATGATCTGGGAGGCCTTTTCCAACCTTAATGATCCTGTGATTCCACGATCTCTGCATTCTGCATGCCTTTGTTGCCTGTTATTTATGGACACCTCAGGTGGATGTACATGTAGGTCATTTCAATCGTTTTCCACAGAAGGTACGGTGGTTAGAGCTTGCAATCTTTATGGCTAGACTTTTACATTTGGGGTTAGGTAATGTCTGTCTAATAGTTAGCAGAGAACCATCCAGTTTCTGAGTGTTAGACCTGAATGTCAACATGGGCCGGAACCAAAACTAAACAACAATCAAGGAAGCAACCAACCAAAACCAAAATCAACCAACCAAAACAAACAAACAAAAAACTTTACAACAACCTAGTGCAGCATGGAGACGAGCATACGCTGTGCTCCACTCTCTGTCAGGATATCCATTGCAAACCTGTCTTTTGCCCCTGGGATCAGGCCAGGCAGCACTCCTGCCCCTTTGAAAGAGGCTGGCTCCCCATTCCAGTTGCTGCTTGACTGCCCGGAGCCTGTTGCTTGCAGTGTGGGATAGCACAAGACAACCCAGATGGCAGTGAAAGATTTTGGTCAAGCCACATCTGCACAGACAGCGAATGACTTAGCGTTATTTGCTTGGAAGAAAACAGTTGTCTTACTCATGAGATATGTTATGAACAAATTATTGATGGCCACCATTTCCAGAGAACGCTTCCTAGCAAATCGGTAACCTTTAATTAAGAGTGTTCATTTGCAGCACTTGTTTTGATAAGAATAACCTCGGGATAGCTTACAGTTTCTGCACTCTAAATTAGAGGTATCTGAGATAGTTTTCTTCTGATGTTCTTTTGTTTTTATTCTTGTTTGTTTGTGTTTTTTTTTTGTTGTTGTTGTTGTTTGTGTTTTTTTGTTTGTTTGTTTTGTTTTGTTTTGTTTTCCCTCTGCACAGCTCCAAAACTGTGAAGGTTATAGACTGATTTTAAAGTGCAGCTTGTCAAAAAACAGAGCGTTAAACTTTGTGCTGTTTGGGAGAGAGGAGATCTGCTGGCTGCAAAAATTAAAGAAAAGCTACTACCTCCATTTTTTAGTGTCCTGATGAAGGATGAAGTGACACAAACTTGTCCTTACATGCCAAGCCCCTATAGTGTCACAAGAAGCAAGAGATCGCAGTGGAATGAAACTGAGACACAGCAGAGCTACTTCAACACAGAGACAATATTATGCTGTGCTTTCACTATCATCAAGAGGACTAAGTGATGTTTGGCTATGCAGCTCACTTCACATTTACCAGTGGAACAGCCAGCATGGCTGATAGCAGCTGGGAAATGCAGTGCTCTCTTGGTAGCCTTAAGAGGTACCAATGGTATGGCCCCCAGTTATGATGTGATAATGCTACTACAATCCAGTTCATTAGGAGAAAAGACATCACTCTTCAGTTTGATTGCCGTTTATTGTTCACTGGGAACAGAGAGTCACAGGATCTTAAACACCAGGGAATCGCAAATGGGGGAAACAGCATACGTACAGACGGACAGGAGAGAAACAAATTCTGATTGAAGATATTACTTGGCATCAATGTGAATTGCAACAAATGGATCTTCGTCAGTGTTACTGATCTGGAAGTTAGCCATTCCATCCCCGGAAACATACATCTGCTTTAGAACTATAGAACTAGGGTGCCACTGTGTAAATCTAGCTCAGGCAGCAGGAGTTGTTCTCATTGGAAGGAAAGAACAGGACAAAATCAAAGCATAAAAGAGCTTCACAACAGGACGCGTGCTGCTAAAGGTAATCTTTAAAAAAAATCCGCAACTACGACATCATCAGCATAAGTGATACCTGGTGGGATGAGTCCTGTGACTGGGGTGTTGCGATAGATGGTTACAGGCTCTTCAGGAGGGACAGGCAGGGTAGGCGAGGTGGTGGGGTGGCAATGTATGTGAAGCAGGGGCTGGACTGTGTGGAACTTCAGGTCGGCAATGGCAAAGTTGAGAGCCTCTGGGTAAGGATCAAGGGACGAACGAATAAAGGGGATGTCATTGTGGGAGTCTATTACAGACCGCCTGGCCAGGACGATAGCGCCGATAAATTATTCTTTACAGAACTAAGAGAGGCCTCGAGATTAACTCCCCTTGTCCTTATGGGGGACTTCAACTTGCCAGACGTTAACTGGGTGTGCCACACGGCTGACACGAGCAAGTCCAGGAGGTTCATGAAGCACCTAGATGATAACTTCTTGGTGCAGGTGCTAACGGAGCCAACTAGGAAAGGTGCCCTCCTAGACTTGTTGCTAGAAAACAGAGAGGGTCTGGTGGGAGATGTGGTGATTGGTGGCCGCCTTGGTCATAGCGACCATGAAGTGGTTGAGTTCAAAATTTACGGTGACAGAAGGAAAAGTGCCACCAAAACCTCATCCCTAGATATGGGGAAAGTGGACTTCAGGCTGCTCAGGGAACTAGTCAGCAAGGTCCCCTGGGAAACTGCTCTTGAAGGCCTCGATGTCCACCAGTGCTGGTCATTCTTTAAGCGATGCCTCCTAGAAGCACAAGATCAGGCAATTCCTAAATATCGCAAGTCAGGCAGGCGGGGCAGGAGGCCGGCGTGGCTGACCAGGAACATTCTAATGGAGATTAGGCGGAAACAGAGAGTGTTTCGCTACTGGAAGGAGGGCCAGGTGTCATGGAAAGAATACAGGGATGCTGTTCGTGTTTGTAGGGAGAAAATTCGTGTGGCCAAAGCACACCTAGAGTTGAAGCTGGCTGTGTCTGTGAGAGAAAATAAAAAGGGTTTTTTAGATATGTGAATGGAAAAAGGAGAACTAAAGAATACATAGGGCCGCTCCTTGATAGGGAAGGTCTCCTCACAGACAATGACATAGGCAAAGCAGAGACGCTTAACGCCTTCTTTGCCTCTGTCTTCAATGCCGATGATGGGCTTTGGGACCCAGGGTGCCCTGAGCTGGAGGACCGGGACAGTGGGGATGACAAACTCCCAACTGACCCTGAACGTGTGCAGGATTTGCTACTCCACCTGGATTCCTACAAGTCCATGGGTCTGGATGGGATTCATCCCCGGGTGCTGAAAGAGCTGGCGGACGTCATCGCGGAACCTCTCTCAATTATTTTTCAACGATCCTGGGAATTTGGAGAGGTCCCGGTAGACTGGAAGCTGGCAAATGTTGTGCCGATTTTCAAGAAGGGTCAGAAAGAAGACCCTAGCAATTACAGGCCTGTCAGTCTCACGTCAGTGCCTGGTAAAATCATGGAGAAGATGGTTCTCGAACTTATTGAGGCACACCTGGGGGACAAAGCAGTCATTGGTCCCAGCCAGCATGGGTTTGTGAAGGGTAGGTCCTGCCTAACTAACCTGATTTCCTTTTATGATAAGATCACCCGTATGGTGGACCAAGGGAAACCAGCTGATGTGATTTTTTTGGACTTCAGCAAGGCTTTTGACACAGTTTCCCATAGGATCCTACTGGACAAAATGTCCACCATACAGCTAAATAAAAACATCATACGATGGGTGAGCAATTGGCTAACGGGCAGGGCCCAAAGGGTTATGGTAAATGGAGCTGCGTCAGGCTGGCGGGCGGTCACCAGTGGGGTCCCTCAAGGCTCCATTTTAGGGCTGGTACTTTTCAATATTTTTATAAACGAACTGGATGTAAGAATAGAAGGTATTTTGAGCAAGTTTGCTGATGACACCAAACTTGGAGGAGTTGTGGACTCGAATGAGGGTGGAAAGGCCTTGCAGAGGGATCTGGATAGGTTGGAGAGCTGGGCGATCACCAACCGCATGAAGTTCAATAAGAGCAAGTGCCGGGTCCTGCACCTGGGACGGGGAAACCCTGGCTGCACGTACAGGCTGGGCGATGAGACGCTGGAGAGCAGCCTAGAAGAGAGGGATCTGGGGGTCGTGGTAGACAGCAAGTTGAATATGAGCCAGCAGTGTGCCCTGGCAGCCAGGAGGGCCAATCGTGTCCTGGGGTGCATCAAGCACGGCATCGCTAGTAGGTCAAGGGAGGTGATTGTCCCGCTCTACTCTGCGCTGGTGCGGCCTCACCTCGAGTACTGTGTGTAGTTCTGGGCACCACAGTATAAAAAGGACATGAAACTGTTGGAAAGTGTCCAGAGGAGGGCTACGAAGATGGTGAAAGGCCTGGAGGGGATGACGTACAAAGAACGGCTGAGGTCACTGGGCCTGTTCAGCCTGGAGAAGAGGAGGCTGAGGGGAGACCTCATCACAGTCTACAACTTCCTCGTAAGGGGGTGTCGAGAGGCAGGAGACCTTTTCTCCATTAACACCAGTGACAGGACCCGCGGGAACGGGGTTAAGCTGAGGCAGGGGAAATTTAGGCTTGACATCAGGAGGGGATTCTTCACAAAGAGGGTGGTTGCACACTGGAACAGGCTCCCCAGGGAAGTGGTCACTGCACCGAGCCTGTCTGAATTTAAGAAGAGATTGGACTGTGCACTTAGTCACATGGTCTGAACTTTTGGGTAGACCTGTGCGGTGTCAAGAGTTGGACTTGATGATCCTTAAGGGTCCCTTCCAACTCAGGATATTCTATGATTCTATGATAATCCTAATTGTGATGAGCGTTCAATCCATTAGGGTTGAACGGGCTTGGACTGGCTTGGATTGGACGGGCAAGTTTGGATGAGGGAAGTGAGAGAGTGCCTGCCCCGCTCAGAACTACCAAAACTTCAGCTCCTACTGCTTCCATCCTTGGGCACTGCTCTGTCCACAGCCTCAGCCTCTTCTCATGTGAATTCATCTGTGGATGTACTGGAGATGACACGATATATGCGGCAGACCACAGGAATGGGATGCTCAAGATGCTAACGAGCAATCTGTACGTCTTCAGACGCTCCACTCAGACACCTCAGCCTTGCTTTCAATGTTCTCCATTCACCTGTCAGCGCTCTAGCTGAAGGACATCCCCCCTCCCAACACCTAAGCCCTTTCAGCATTCCGTCTGGGGAGTTCTGCTTCTCCTTGGGGATACGGTCTCTCCCACCAACTTACCAGTCGTCATTATTAAAGACGATGAAGCCTTTATTGCCACGGCCAAAAGCTACTTGATTGCTGCCATTGTCCCACCAGTTTGAGAAAGGCTGGCCGTCTGCCACGTTACGGAAGATAACCATGTTCCTGAAAATGCCAGGAATGGCTGTCACTGGAGTTGCAAGAGCTCCACAGCCAAGAGGCTCATCATGCAAAAGTCACTGCTTTTACTGCGTTTTGCTCCAGAGTCTCCTACCTTATTTGCCGCCAGCGATGCTCACAAACCCAGTTGTTGCCACAGGTGGTGTCCGCATTGATTGTAACCGACTTTGTTGATCCATCCGAGTTGCTAGGTGGTCCAATCCAGTCGTTGACGTCCTTTTTATTGAAAAGAGACATTTGAAAGTTCTTACTGGAAAAAGCAGAGCAAAAAGCTGGATGGATGGCGCACCTAATTTCCACCCACCCGATCCAGGATTGGACAGAGAAATCACTTGAGAAGTTTAGCAAACGTGAATCTTGAGTGTTACAAACTTACCTTCCCATTTACAAAATTTCTTGTCCAACGATAACTTGACATCACACGTGTGAATCCATACGGATGAGCCAACATGAAACCAACGGCCATTTTATAAAGCCTGTTGGGCCAAAAGCATAATGAGACGTGGCTAGAGAAAGCATGCTGGGGAACAAAGAGACAAACAAATCAGCAAGAGGAAGAGGCATCAGCCAGACAACCCCGCATTCCTTACCTGGCATCCCAGAAGGTGAGAATGGAAGCTCCACCAGCCCCGTGCCCCCGCTGGTTGTCATGGTTATCCACAAAGACCAAGGCTCTGTCAGAAGGCACAAAGCCCCAGCCTTCTCCCCAGTTCCTGGCCAAAAACACAAGGACTTGAATCTACCCCGCCAAGCTGTGCATCCAGCGTATCCTAGGCAAGCTGCACGATGGGTGCCCTTACTTTAAGTAGGCCATCTTTTCTCCATCACACTTGCGGATCACTGTCCCCAGCTTTGCGCCGTATTTGAATTCGGTCACTCGGCCATTTCCAAAGTACTGACTGCCTGTAATTGGCTCACCACCCAAGTCTATTACCTAGTACAGGAAGCAGAAGGTAATCATCTTTCCTGTTCCCATAGAGAGGAAAAATTTGCTGTCCCTTCAGCATAAGGTGGTGGTCTCTCCACTGGCCATTTATACTCCTGCAAGATGACAAAGTTCCTTTTGCAGTTGTAGATTTCTCAGAGATAAACACTATCAGTTCTTGTTTGGCTAGCAAGCTGGGTATCACTCTTCCATTCTGTTTTTTTTTTTTCTTGTTTGTCTGTTTTTTTTCCTGTATTGCCGCACAGCTGAAGATAAAATACCTTTTCACAATGTTTATGCCTTATCATTAAACAAGCAGTCTGTGCGCAGTTCACCCAAATTTGGGACTGTATTCTTTCCAGTCATATAAACAAAGATAATGTATCAGAAATTAGCCCAGGCGTGACACGTGGACCCTTGAGGGGAGCTCTGGAACATGAAATGAAAGGCATTATAAGACAAGTGGAACTCTAATAGGTCTCAGAGAATGAATGAATTCAGAGGCATTCAGAGGCATCTAGCACTCAGGATTAATCCCAGCTCACACCTGGCTACCAGACCAGCCTCTCTCAGTCAATAGCTGATGCATCACACAACACTTTGTGAGGCTTGAGCAGCTGAATAACGTACCTTTAGCTTAATACAAGTCTCGAGGGAATGGTGTTTTAAAATTTGACCATGCATTGGGTTGGTCTTGGTAATAATGACAGTCAATAGGTTTGTTCTCACTATCCTCATAATCACAATTTGTAATCACCTCACTGGTTGCTTGCTGTTGGAATGTAGACAAGGTCATGTGTGGAGCTGGTGTATATTTTTGTAAGAATGAATTGACTCCTTTTACTTATGATGTTAGAATCCTTATTCCCTCTTGCTCCCATTTGGAACAGTTTGTCTTCTACTGTGACAGTACTGAAGATAGAAACCAATGAACCAAAGTTCCTACCAATCAATGTGTCATTGCTGTTAGTTAAAATAAAGTCAATTCATTTGTTTGTATTTGAAAAAGACCTCTCGTAAGTTCTATGATAGGAAAATGAACAGATAGGCAAGCAGGACCTGCTTTTGCATTTCATCCTTGAACACAAATTCTGGGAAAGACAAGAATGTATCTGACACATATGGAATGTCATGGCTAGTTTAGAAAGGATATACTCAAGGCAGTTCAGGTACAAAGTGTAATGACATTTTCTCTTGGAGTGGGTATGCCTGTTGGTGGACTTCTTGCATTTCTCACAGTTATTCACTAAGTGTCAGGGATTTTCTGGATTTGAATTCTCACAGAGTGCTGTTTTATCATTGGCCTGACTCCAGCTTATTCAGGGAGTGTTGTACTAGGAACTTGACGTTATATTTTAGTTCCAAATGAGATCTTCAAATCATGTCACAAGGAAAAGCGGGAAAGTCTTTGAAAGAGGAAATAGAAGGAAAATCCCGAACAGGCTTAGGCAATGGATCCATTTGACTTTCCAATTCATTTTTATGCCAGACATCAAAAATTCACCTGCACTATCTCTTTACATCTAATTTTGCATTTCCCTCCTTGACTGTGTGAAATAACAGGAAAAAACATAAGGCCAATTTCCAATTTCCAGTGTGATTCAGCTGTTCAAGTCTCACAATGTGTTGTGTGATGCATCTGCCTTTGACTGAGAGAGCCTGGTCTAGTAGCCAGGTGTGAGCTGGGATTAATCCTGAGTGCTAGATGCCTCTGAATGCCTCTGAATTCATTCATTCTCTGAGACCTATTAGAGTTCCACTTGTCTTATAATGCCTTTCATTTCATGTTCCAGAGCTCCCCTCAAGGGTCCACGTGTCACGCCTGGGCTAACTTCTGATACATTATCTTTGTTTAAATGACTGGAAAGAATACAGTCCCAAATTTGGGTGAACTGCGCACAGACTGCTTGTTTAATGATAAGGCATAAACATTGTGAAAAGTTATTTTATCTTCAGCTGTGGGGCAATTCGGCAAAAAAAAAAACAAAATGGAAGAGTTATTTCCTCTCACTACCCAAACAATAACTGATAGTGTTTATCTCTGAGAAATCTGTCAGCTGCAGTAGGAACTTTGTCATCTTGCAGGAGTATAAATTGGCAGTGGAGAGACCACAGCCTTATGCTGAAGGCACCATGCAAGTCCTCCTTCTCCTCGCAGCCGTAGGGCTTTGCGGAGCGCAGTACAACTCCAACACTCAGGCTGGGAGGACATCTATTGTACATCTCTTTGAATGGCGCTGGGCCGATATTGCTCTCGAGTGTGAACGCTACTTAGCTCCTAATGGATTTGGAGGAGTTCAGGTACGTTGTTTCCTGCCCGTAGGTAGTGAAACTGCTTTGTAACATTTGATTAATAAACCGCAAAAGGCCAGAATCAGAGACAGCCAGCTCCAAGTAACTTTGGTGTGGAACGTGGGGATGGAAGTAGTAAATGCTGTTAGGCGCAACCAGAGATCCCGCCGGCCTGGGTCGGGTGTCTCTCCATCAGACCAGCTGCAAAGGTGCACGCTTTCCCCTGATGGGCTTCCCTTGGAAGGCTAAGTTTTCCTCTTCCCTTTTTACTGAGGCAAGTGTCTCAGCATGGAGTTTTGGCTTTCCGAAGGATGTCTCTATTGCAGACAAAAGTAGTTCCTGTGGCTTCAGCCCTCCCATGTGCGTGCCCTTGGACAGCAGGCCCAGGCTGGACATGGGCAGCCCATGGGAACAAAAGAGAACTTCCTTGCTACCAGTCTACAAGACGGACATCTCGCAGACCCCAGCTTGTGCTGCAGGGAGGGAGAGAGAGCGAGAGAGACCGGGTCTAGCACAAAGCCTGTCTCTCATGGGAATCCAGGACTAATCTTGGTGCATGTTTTGCACTTTGAACTTGAAACAGGAACTACTGGTTTCTTACTGAGGTCCATCATCTCATCGGCAGGTTTCTCCTCCAAATGAAAATATTGTCATTACTAACCCATTCAGACCCTGGTGGGAAAGATACCAGCCCATCAGCTACAAGCTCTGCACTCGATCAGGAAATGAAAATGAATTCAGAGACATGGTGACCAGATGCAACAACGTTGGAGTAAGTGCCTTTAAAACACGTAACTGATACAGCGAGCAGTGTGGTTTCAACTGAGGGACGTCACTGCTCCTGTCCTCAAAGGAGGCAGAAATGGAGAATATGAAAGGGGAAAAAGGGTCGAATTAACAGTGATGTGGTAAAGCTCTGACTGTTACTTCCCAGCGCTACAAAGCATACTGAAATGCAATCACTACGTTTCAGGTTTATATTTATGTGGATGCTGTCGTCAACCACATGTGTGGGGCTGCAGGTGGCTCAGGCACCCATTCAACGTGTGGAAGCTATTTCGACGCTGGGAACGAAAATTTTCCAGCAGTGCCGTACTCTGGCTGGGATTTCAATGATGGCAGATGTCACACCTCAAATGGAGAAATCCAGAATTATGGAGATATGTATCAGGTAAATTTCTATGGGAAAACTGTGAATTCTTTTTTAACCTGTTCTATAAAGACTACTGTAAGGCCACACAAAAGGAGTAGTTGACCACAGATTCAGCGCTTCACCACCTGACCAGTGAATACAGTGAGCATCATAGATTTGTCTTCAGGGAAGGTACTTGTGGTGCACAGTATAGTAGGCACTGAGAAATCACAAACCTGCCCCACATGTTTCATGTGGGCATGCGCAGGACTGTGCGCCTGAACTGATGGAGCCCAAAGCACTCAGCTGCACCAGTGAGCTCTTCCTTACAGCTGCTAAACTCAGCTGAGCCTGATAAGGTGGAAAACTCCTGGAAAACTGGCAGCAGTGCAAGATGCTACCCTGGCTGCGCGCGGTAGTGTTTTTGTACATGGAATGTGTGGCAGGTCTTTCTCAAGTTCACAGCTCAGCCTTCATCAGCTTTGCAATGATACGCTGTGCAGATTCCCATCCGGAATGCTGATGACATCAAGATGGGGAGGTGATATTTTACTGACCACTGCTGCATGGAGTGAGACCACAGTGCTCTTTATTACCTTCCCCTTTCTCCATTTTCCTTTTTAATTTCCTTTGTCATTTGTCCTTTATCTTTTCCTTTTTCTTTCCCTTTCCTTTGTCTTTTTGCTTTTGCTTTTACTTTTCCTTTCTCTTTGTCCTTTTTGTTTTTCTTTTTCATTTTCTAATTTTTCTTTTTCATTTTATTTTTTATTTCAACTTTTTTCTTTTCCCTTTTATTTTCCCTATTCCTTTCCTTTTTCTTATTTTTTTTCTCTTTCTTTTTCCTTTTCCTTATCCATTTCTTTTTCTTTTAACTTTTTTTTTTTTACTTTTTTTCCTCTTCCTCTTCTTTTTCCTTTTCCTTTTCCTTTTTTTTTTTTTTTCATTTTCTTTTTCCTTTGACTTTTGTATCTGCATTTGCTTTCCCTTTTCTGTTCTACTTTCCCTTTTCTTTTACATTGTTCTTTCTTCCTTTCACAGGTTCGTGACTGTCGCTTGAGTGGTCTTCTTGATCTGGCCCAGGAGAAGGACTATGTACGCACAAAAATTGCAGAGTACATGAATTACCTCATTGATATTGGTGTAGCAGGCTTCCGGATTGATGCTGCCAAGCATATGTGGCCTGGGGACATCAAAGCATTTCTGGACAAGCTGAATACTCTGAATACTCGATGGTTTCCTTCAGGAACAAAACCGTTCATTTACCAAGAGGTAATCTCCATGAATTTCCTTTCTGCTTCTCTTTGTGCATGTGTCTTTTCTACCTTCCTCCTTCTGAGGAGTGGCAGTGATGCCATGGGCCTGTTCCTACACACCAGGAAAGGCTGAGCTCCACAGTCCAGTGGGTGAGTGATACCTGCCCTTCAGAAATGCAAGGCACCTTGAAATCTATGTGGGGATTTCTAATGGTCAGCTAACTAGGAGGTGGTAGGCGGCAGCTTAGGGCAACTCTACAGCCCCTTCTTTCCACATGGTTACAACATGTATTGTACCAACTTTTGGTTGATCTGCCCAGCAGAAATGAACGTGCTGTGCAATGCATTTCTCTCAAGCTAAAGGATGAGGTAAAGTTGCTGACTGAATGCAGCATTTTTTGTCTGTGTGGGAACAGGAAAGATGATTACCTTCTGCTTCCTGTACTAGGTAATTGACTTGGGTGGCGAGCCGATCACAGGCAGTCAGTACTTTGGAAATGGCCGAGTGACTGAATTCAAATACGGCGCAAAACTGGGGACAGTGATCCGCAAGTGGAATGGAGAAAAGATGGCCTACTTAAAGTAAGGGCACCCATCATGCAGCTTGCCTAGGATACGCTGGATGCACAGCTTGGCGGGGTAGATTCAAGTCCTTGTGTTTTTGGCCAGGAACTGGGGAGAAGGCTGGGGCTTTGTGCCTTCTGACAGAGCCTTGGTCTTTGTGGATAACCATGACAACCAGCGGGGGCACGGGGCTGGTGGAGCTTCCATTCTCACCTTCTGGGATGCCAGGTAAGGAATGCGGGGTTGTCTGGCTGATGCCTCTTCCTCTTGCTGATTTGTTTGTCTCTTTGTTCCCCGGCATGCTTTCTCTAGCCACATCTCATTATGCTTTTGGCCCAACAGGCTTTATAAAATGGCCGTTGGTTTCATGTTGGCTCATCCGTATGGATTCACACGTGTGATGTCAAGTTATCGTTGGACAAGAAATTTTGTAAATGGGAAGGTAAGTTTGTAACAGTCAAGATTCATGTTTGCTAAACTTCTCAAGTGATTTCTCTGTCTAATCTTGGATCAGGTGGGTGTAAACCTGATCTTTAGTGAGGTTGGGGTTGGTCTGTTCTCCTACATGCCTGGTGACAGGACGAGGGGGAATGGGCTTAAGTTGCGCCAGGGGAGTTTTACGTTAGATGTTAGGAAGAACTTCTTTACTGAAAGGGTTGTTAGGCATTGGAACAGGCTGCCCAGGGAAGTGGTGGAGTCACCAACCCTCAAAGTCTTCAAAAGACATTTAGATGTATAGCTTAGGGATATGGTTTATTGGGGACTGTTAGCGTTAGGTCAGAAGTTGGACTTGATGATCTTGAGGTCACTTCCAACCTAGAAATTCTGTGATTATGTGTGATTCTGTGAAAATTAGGAGCGCCATCCATCCCGCATTTTGATCTGCTTTTTCCAGTAAGAACTTTCAAATGTCTCTTTTCAATAAAAAGGATGCCAATGACTGGATTGGACCACCTAGCAACTCGGATGGATCAACAAAGTCGGTTACAATCAATGCGGACACCACCTGTGGCAACGACTGGGTTTGTGAGCATCGCTGGCGGCAAATAAGGTAGGAGACTCTGGAGCAAAATGCAGTAAAAGCAGTGACTTTTGCATGATGAGCCTCTTGGCTGTGGAGCTCTTGCAACTCCAGTGACAGCGATTCCTGGCATTTTCAGGAACATGGTTATCTTCCGTAACGTGGTAGACGGCCAGCCTTTCTCAAACTGGTGGGACAATGGCAGCAATCAAGTAGCTTTTGGCCGTGGCAATAAAGGCTTCATCGTCTTTAATAATGACGACTGGTAAGTTGGTGGGAGAGACCGTATCCCCGAGGAGAAGCAGAGCTCCCCAGATGGAACGCTGAAAGGGCTCAGGTGTTGGGAGGGGGGATGTCCTTCAGCTAGAGTGCTGACGGGTGAATGGAGAACATCGAAAGCAAGGCTGAGGTGTCTGAGTGGAGCGTCTGAAGATGTACAGATTGCTCGTTAGCATCTTGAGCATCCCATTCCTGTGGTCTGCCTCACATACCGTGTCATCTCCAGTACACCCACAGATGAGTTCACATGAGAAGAGGCTGAGGCTGTGGACAGAGCAGTGCCCAAGGATGGAAGCAGTAGGAGCTGAAGTTTTGGTAGTTCTGAGCGGAGCAGGCACTCTCTCACTTCCCTCATCCAAACTTGCCTGTCCAATCCAAGCCAGTCCAAGCCCGTTCAACCCTAATGGATTGAACGCTCATCATAATTAGGATTACCTTTAGCAGCACGCGTCCTGTTGTGAAGCTCTTTTATGCTTTGATTTTGTCCTGTTCTTTTCTTCCAATGAGAACAACTCCTGCTGCCTGAGCGAGATTCAGATAGTGGCACCCCACTTCTGGAGGGCTGATAAAGGAGTGCAGGGAGAGAAGCCGGGTCAGGCTTAGTAACTCCCTTGCATCGCATTGCCTTTCCAAGTCATGCAATAGCATCAGCTTCAGGATTCCTTTACCCAGTTGCAAATATCTGTTTTGAAAACAACAGAGAAGCAACGTTCACTGATTTTCACACAGGTACATGAACGTCAATTTGCAAACTGGTCTGCCTGCTGGTACCTACTGTGATGTTATTTCTGGACAAAAAGAGGGCAACGCGTGTACTGGAAAGCAGGTGTATGTTTCTGGGGATGGAACGGCTAACTTCCAGATCAGTAACACTGACGAAGATCCATTTGTTGCAATTCACGTTGATGCCAAGTTATAACTTCAATCAGAATTTGTTTCTCTCCTGTCCGTCTGTACGTATGCTGTTTCCCCCATTTGCGATTCCCTAGTGTTCAAGATCCTGTGACTCTCCGTTCCCAGTGAACAATAAATGGCAATCAAACTGAAGAGTGATGTCTTTCCTCTTAATGAACTGGTTCGTAATAGCATTATTACGTCAAAACCGTATGCTATGCCAGTAGTAGGAATTAGGGCGCTATCCCAAGCAATCCCAAATTTATTCTGATCAAAACGAGTGTTACAAGTGAACACTCTTAATTAAAGGTTACCGATTTGCTAGGAAGCGTTCTCTGGAAATGGTGGCCATCAATAATTTGTTCATAACATATCTCATGAGTAAGACAACTGTTTTCTTCCAAGCAAATAACGCTAAGTCATTCGCTGTCTGTGCAGATGTGGCTTGACCAAAATCTTTCACTGCCATCTGGGTTGTCTTGTGCTATCCCACACTGCAAGCAACAGGCTCCGGGCAGTCAAGCAGCAACTGGAATGGGGAGCCAGCCTCTTTCAAAGGGGCAGGAGTGCTGCCTGGCCTGATCCCAGGGGCAAAAGACAGGTTTGCAATGGATATCCTGACAGAGAGTGGAGCACAGCGTATGCTCGTCTCCATGCTGCACTAGGTTGTTGTAAAGTTTTTTGTTTGTTTGTTTTGGTTGGTTGATTTTGGTTTTGGTTGGTTGCTTCCTTGATTGTTGTTTAGTTTTGGTTCCGGCCCATGTTGACATTCAGGTCTAACACTCAGAAACTGGATGGTTCTCTGCTAACTATTAGACAGACATTACCTAACCCCAAATGTAAAAGTCTAGCCATAAAGATTGCAAGCTCTAACCACCGTACCTTCTGTGGAAAACGATTGAAATGACCTACATGTACATCCACCTGAGGTGTCCATAAATAACAGGCAACAAAGGCATGCAGAATGCAGAGATCGTGGAATCACAGGATCATTAAGGTTGGAAAAGGCCTCCCAGATCATCTGGTCATCCCAGATCATCCCCCTACCACTAGGGTCACCCACTAAACCATGTCCCTATGCACCAAGTCCAATCCTTCCTTGAACACCCCCAGGGACGGTGACTCTACCACTTCCCTGGAAACCCATTCCAGTGCCTAACTGCTCTTTCTGAGAAGAAATGTCTCCTAATTTCCAACTTGAACCACCCCTGGTGCAACTTGAGGCCATCCCCTCTTGTCACTAGTAATGCGCAAGAGGAGGCCAGCCGCCAGCTCCCCACACCTTCCTCTAGGGTCGCTGTAGGGAGCAGTAAGGCCTGCACTGAACCTCCTCTTCTCTAGACTAAACAACCCCAGTTCTCTCAGCCACTCCTCATAAGACTTGTGTTCCAGACACTTTGCCAACTTTGTAGCCCTTCTCTGGACCAGCTCCAGGGCCTTGGTGTCCTTCTTGTACTAAGGGGCCCAAAACTGAACACAGTAGTCGAGGTGCGGCCTTGCCAAAGCAGAGTACAGGGAGCGGTCACCTCCCCGGTCCTGCTGGCTACACTATTCCTGATACAAGACAGGACGCCATCGGCCTTCTGGGCCACCTGGGCACACTGCTGGCTCGTGCTCAGGTGAGCATTGACCAACACCCCCATATCCTCTTATAATAATAATTGCTTTCCAGCCACTCGGCCCCAAGCCTGTGGCGCTGCATGGAGTTGTTGTGGCCAGAGGGCAGGAGCCAGCACTTAGCCGTGTTGAACGTTATCCCCTTGGCCTCTGCCCATCAATCCAAGCTGTACAGGTCCCGCTGCAGGGCCTTCCTACCCTCTGGCAGATAGACACATCTCCCCAGCTTGGCATCATCTGTCAGATGGATGTGTCTTGGCTTGTGATCATGTCTGAATCCAAATCTTCCATCATGTTGGACTGCAGCGTGTATTTTACGTGATGTAGAAATTGAAGACTCGGCCTCAGCACTGCACGTACCACTGGAATTAATACTCTATATTAACACATGCAAGTAGGATTTCTGCCTTTAAACTGGTTCACAAGGTCTAAGTTGAGTATGCCTGAGAAAGACCTACATTTCACTTTTACCTTTGGAACAGCCGGCACGAGCATTAGTTTGCATGAAGACTTAATGGTACCACTGCATAGAAAGCAGAAGAAATAATAATGAAGAAAACAGTGCTAACTAATTCTGAAAAACCTGAAGATCAGCAATAATCTTGACAGTACCTCTAGGTTTCCTGACTCATCTCAAAGACCTGTTGTTGTTCAGGAAGACACTTGCTTTTTTCACCTTCTTTGTATTGTTTTAGGAAGCAAATATGTACCAAAAAGAGCTTGAAACAAAAGGAACAAAAACAAACGCTGGGTCACAGAATCACAGAATCACTGAATCGTAGGGGTTGGAAGGGACCTCAAAAGATCATCGGGTCCAACCATGCTGCCAAAGCAGGTTCCTTAGAGCAGGCTGCCCAGGTAGGCGTCCAGACAGGCCTTGAATATCTCCAGAGAAGGAGACTCCACAACCTCCCTGGGCAGCCTGTTCCAGCGCTCCGTCACCCTCACCGTGAAGAAATTCTTTCGCATGTTGGTGCGCAACTTCCTGTGCTCCATCTTGCTCCACCTTGTTCTGTCCCCACAAACCACTGAAAAGAAGTTGGCCAAATCCCTCTGTCTCCCACACCTCAGGTATTTATACACATTGATGAGATCCCCTCTCAGTCTTCTTTTCTCCAGGCTGAACAGAGCCACGTCTCTCAGCCTTTCTTCATAGGGAAGATGCTCCAGGCCCCCTATCATCTTTGTGGCCCTCCGCTGGACTCTTTCCAGGAGATCCCTGTCTTTTTTTTTTGTACTGGGGAGCCCAGAACTGGACACAGTACTCCAGGTGAGGCTTGACCAGGGCAGAGTAGAGGGGGAGGATCACCTCCATTACCTGCTGGCCACGCTCCTTTTCATGCACACCAGGATCCCATTGGCCCTCTTGGCCACCAGAGCACACTGCTGGCTCATGGTCAACGTGTCGTCCACCAGGACGGCCTTCTCCTCAGAGCTCCTCTCCAGCAGGTCGCCCCCCAGCCTGTATTGATACGTGCGGTTGTTCCTTCCCAGGTGCAGGACTCTACACTCGCTCTTATTAAACCTCATTTGGTTTCTTCCTGCCCATCTCTCCAACCTGTCCAGGTCTTGCTGAATGACAGCACAGCCTTCTGGCGCATCAGCCACTCCTCCCAGCTTTGTGTCATTGGCGTACTTGCTGAGGGCAGACATTATTCCCTCATCAAGGTCATCGATGAAGATGTTGAGCAACACCGGGCCCAACACCGACCCCTGGGGAAAACCGCTACTCACGGGTCTCCAGCCAGACTCTGCGCCACCGATCACCACCCCCTGAGCTCGGCCAGTCAGCCAGTTCTCAACCCACCTTACTGTCCACTCCTCTATCCCACACTTTCTTAGCTTTGCTAGCAGGATGTCATGGGAGACAGTATGGAAAGCCTTGCTAAAGTCAAGGTAGATCACATCCACTGCTCTCCCCCCATCTACCCAGCTGGTGATGCCATTATAGAAGGCAACAAGGTTGGTCGAGCACGACTTCCCCTTGGTGAATCCGTGCTGACTACTGCAAATAACATTCTTCTCTTTGAATTGCTTGGAGATAGCGTCCAGAACAAGTTGTTCCAACACCTTTTCAGGGACTGGGTGCAGCCCTGATCTTTCAAAAGCAGTGAACAGATTGGCGACCAAATTTTGAATTCACTTAAGAAGACAGTGACAGTAATTATTTTCTTTGACGTTCTAGAATGAAACAGACAGCAAAGACTGACTCTTCAATTGCTACATCACATAAAATAAATGCTGCACTCAAACATCATGGAACATTTGGATTGAGGAATGATTACAAGCAGGGATATATCCCTCTCTGTATTCTGCATGCCTTTATTGCCTAATACTTACAGAAACCACCGGTGGATATGTGTCATTTCAATCATTTTCCACAAAAGTTATGGTGGTTAGAGCTTGCAATCTTTATGGCTAGACGTTTACATTTGGGATTAGGTAATGTTCATCACATAGCTAGTATAGAATCACACACTTTGTGAGTGATAGACTGCACGTTAACATGAGCATGAAAAAAACACCTAAAGAGCAAACCAACATCAAAAATAAGATAAAAAATAAAAATAAAAATAAAAATAGAAATAAAAATAGAAATAAAAATAAAAATAAACATAAAAATAAATAAAAATAAATAAAAATAAAAAAAAAAACAAAAATAAAAATAAAAATAAATAAATAAAGAGGTGGAACAGCCTGTGGAACAGCCAGCATGACCGTTAAATTGCAGGAAGCCACTGGGGATATCAGAGGGAGTACCGATCTTTTCTTTGATAAAGACATAAACGGAGTGTGAAGCAGGTCACACACTGGCTTGACTGATGTCAAAGTCTGGAATAACTGATTGGCGCAGCCGAGCTTCATCTGCTGACCTGGGCTCCACACTGGCTTTGCCCCAGAGAAAGGACATACTGCCGGCAAGCAGAGGCTGCCTGCCCCAGTGTGTTTGCTCCAGCTTACAGCTATGCGTGCACCTATCGGCCTTGGCATTGGAACATTTTAACTTGCTCAGGTGCTGGCTTCTTTTGTCTTATTTTTTATTTTCTTCTGTGTTTCTGAGATCTGGGAAATGCAGTGCTCTCTTGGTAACCTTAAGAGCTGCCAATGGTATGGCCCCCAGTTATGACATGATAATGCTACTATGACCCAGTTCATTAGGAGGAAAGACATCACTCTTCAGATTGATTGCCATTTATTGTTCACTGGGAACGGAGAGTCACAGGATCTTGAACACCAGGGAATTGCAAATGGGGGAAACAGCATATGTACAGACCACCGGGAGAGAAACAAATTCTGATTGAAGTTATAACTTGGCATCAACGTGAATTGCAACAAATGGATCTTCGTCAGTGTTACTGATCTGGAAGTTAGCCGTTCCATCCCCAGAAACATACACCTGCTTTCCAGTACACGCGTTGCCCTCCTTTTGTCCAGAAATAACATCACAGTAGGTACCAGCAGGCAGACCAGTTTGCAAATTGACGTTCATGTACCTGTGTGAAAATCAGTGAACGTTGCTTCTCTGTTGTTTTCAAAACAGATATTTGCAACTGGGTAAAGGAATTCTGAAGCTGATGCTATTGCATGACTTGGAAAGGCAATGCGATGCAAGGGAGTTACCAAGCCTGACCCTGCTTCTCTCCCTGCACTCCTTTTCCAGAAATGGGGAGGCCACTGTGTGAATCTAGATCAGGCTGTAGGAGTTGTTCTCATTGGAAGAAAAGAACAGGACAAAATCAAAGCATAAAAGAGCTTCACAACAGGACGCGTGCTGCTAAAGGTAATCCTAATTGTGATGAGCGTTCAATCCATTAGGGTTGAACGGGCTTGGACTGGCTTGGATTGGACGGGCAAGTTTGGATGAGGGAAGTGAGAGAGTGCCTGCCCCGCTCAGAACTACCAAAACTTCAGCTCCTACTGCTTCCATCCTTGGGCACTGCTCTGTCCACAGCCTCAGCCTCTTCTCATGTGAACTCATCTGTGGGTGTACTGGAGATGACACGATATATGCGGCAGACCACAGGAATGGGATGCTCAAGATGCTAACGAGCAATCTGTACGTCTTCAGACGCTCCACTCAGACACCTCAGCCTTGCTTTCGATGTTCTCCATTCACCCGTCAGCACTCTAGCTGAAGGACATCCCCCCTCCCAACACCTGAGCCCTTTCAGCATTCCGTCTGGGGAGTTCTGCTTCTCCTCGGGGATACAGTCTCTCCCACCAACTTACCAGTCGTCATTATTAAAGACGATGAAGCCTTTATTGCCACGGCCAAAAGCTACTTGATTGCTGCCATTGTCCCACCAGTTTGAGAAAGGCTGGCCGTCTGCCACGTTACGGAAGATAACCATGTTCCTGAAAATGCCAGGAATGGCTGTCACTGGAGTTGCAAGAGCTCCACAGCCAAGAGGCTCATCATGCAAAAGTCACTGCTTTTACTGCGTTTTGCTCCAGAGTCTCCTACCTTATTTGCCGCCAGCGATGCTCACAAACCCAGTTGTTGCCACAGGTGGTGTCCGCATTGATTGTAACCGACTTTGTTGATCCATCCGAGTTGCTAGGTGGTCCAATCCAGTCGTTGACGTCCTTTTTATTGAAAAGAGACATTTGAAAGTTCTTACTGGAAAAAGCAGAGCAAAAAGCTGGATGGATGGCGCACCTAATTTCCACCCACCCGATCCAGGATTGGACAGAGAAATCACTTGAGAAGTTTAGCAAACGTGAATCTTGAGTGTTACAAACTTACCTTCCCATTTACAAAATTTCTTGTCCAACGATAACTTGACATCACACGTGTGAATCCATACGGATGAGCCAACATGAAACCAACGGCCATTTTATAAAGCCTGTTGGGCCAAAAGCATAATGAGACGTGGCTAGAGAAAGCATGCTGGGGAACAAAGAGACAAACAAATCAGCAAGAGGAAGAGGCATCAGCCAGACAACCCCGCATTCCTTACCTGGCATCCCAGAAGGTGAGAATGGAAGCTCCACCAGCCCCGTGCCCCCGCTGGTTGTCATGGTTATCCACAAAGACCAAGGCTCTGTCAGAAGGCACAAAGCCCCAGCCTTCTCCCCAGTTCCTGGCCAAAAACACAAGGACTTGAATCTACCCCGCCAAGCTGTGCATCCAGCGTATCCTAGGCAAGCTGCACGATGGGTGCCCTTACTTTAAGTAGGCCATCTTTTCTCCATCACACTTGCGGATCACTGTCCCCAGCTTTGCGCCGTATTTGAATTCGGTCACTCGGCCATTTCCAAAGTACTGACTGCCTGTAATTGGCTCACCACCCAAGTCTATTACCTAGTACAGGAAGCAGAAGGTAATCATCTTTCCTGTTCCCATAGAGAGGAAAAATTTGCTGTCCCTTCAGCATAAGGTGGTGGTCTCTCCACTGGCCATTTATACTCCTGCAAGATGACAAAGTTCCTTTTGCAGTTGTAGATTTCTCAGAGATAAACACTATCAGTTCTTGTTTGGCTAGCAAGCTGGGTATCACTCTTCCATTCTGTTTTTTTTTTTTCTTGTTTGTCTGTTTTTTTTCCTGTATTGCCGCACAGCTGAAGATAAAATACCTTTTCACAATGTTTATGCCTTATCATTAAACAAGCAGTCTGTGCGCAGTTCACCCAAATTTGGGACTGTATTCTTTCCAGTCATATAAACAAAGATAATGTATCAGAAATTAGCCCAGGCGTGACACGTG
This sequence comes from Aythya marila, assembly GCF_965140915.1. NCBI lineage: Eukaryota > Metazoa > Chordata > Aves > Anseriformes > Anatidae > Aythya > Aythya marila. The sequence continues at coordinate 4,902,222 of NC_139049.1, forward strand.
GACCCTTGAGGGGAGCTCTGGAACATGAAATGAAAGGCATTATAAGACAAGTGGAACTCTAATAGGTCTCAGAGAATGAATGAATTCAGAGGCATTCAGAGGCATCTAGCACTCAGGATTAATCCCAGCTCACACCTGGCTACCAGACCAGCCTCTCTCAGTCAATAGCTGATGCATCACACAACACTTTGTGAGGCTTGAGCAGCTGAATAACATACCTTTAGCTTAATACAAGTCTCGAGGGAATGGTGTTTTAAAATTTGACCATGCATTGGGTTGGTCTTGGTAATAATGACAGTCAATAGGTTTGTTCTCACTATCCTCATAATCACAATTTGTAATCACCTCACTGGTTGCTTGCTGTTGGAATGTAGACAAGGTCATGTGTGGAGCTGGTGTATATTTTTGTAAGAATGAATTGACTCCTTTTACTTATGATGTTAGAATCCTTATTCCCTCTTGCTCCCATTTGGAACAGTTTGTCTTCTACTGTGACAGTACTGAAGATAGAAACCAATGAACCAAAGTTCCTACCAATCAATGTGTCATTGCTGTTAGTTAAAATAAAGTCAATTCATTTGTTTGTATTTGAAAAAGACCTCTCGTAAGTTCTATGATAGGAAAATGAACAGATAGGCAAGCAGGACCTGCTTTTGCATTTCATCCTTGAACACAAATTCTGGGAAAGACAAGAATGTATCTGACACATATGGAATGTCATGGCTAGTTTAGAAAGGATATACTCAAGGCAGTTCAGGTACAAAGTGTAATGACATTTTCTCTTGGAGTGGGTATGCCTGTTGGTGGACTTCTTGCATTTCTCACAGTTATTCACTAAGTGTCAGGGATTTTCTGGATTTGAATTCTCACAGAGTGCTGTTTTATCATTGGCCTGACTCCAGCTTATTCAGGGAGTGTTGTACTAGGAACTTGACGTTATATTTTAGTTCCAAATGAGATCTTCAAATCATGTCACAAGGAAAAGCGGGAAAGTCTTTGAAAGAGGAAATAGAAGGAAAATCCCGAACAGGCTTAGGCAATGGATCCATTTGACTTTCCAATTCATTTTTATGCCAGACATCAAAAATTCACCTGCACTATCTCTTTACATCTAATTTTGCATTTCCCTCCTTGACTGTGTGAAATAACAGGAAAAAACATAAGGCCAATTTCCAATTTCCAGTGTGATTCAGCTGTTCAAGTCTCACAATGTGTTGTGTGATGCATCTGCCTTTGACTGAGAGAGCCTGGTCTAGTAGCCAGGTGTGAGCTGGGATTAATCCTGAGTGCTAGATGCCTCTGTATGCCTCTGAATTCATTCATTCTCTGAGACCTATTAGAGTTCCACTTGTCTTATAATGCCTTTCATTTCATGTTCCAGAGCTCCCCTCAAGGGTCCACGTGTCACGCCTGGGCTAACTTCTGATACATTATTTTGTTTAAATGACTGGAAAGAATACAGTCCCAAATTTGGGTGAACTGCGCACAGACTGCTTGTTTAATGATAAGGCATAAACATTGTGAAAAGTTATTTTATCTTCAGCTGTGGGGCAATTCGGCAAAAAAAAAAACAAAATGGAAGAGTTATTTCCTCTCACTACCCAAACAATAACTGATAGTGTTTATCTCTGAGAAATCTGTCAGCTGCAGTAGGAACTTTGTCATCTTGCAGGAGTATAAATTGGCAGTGGAGAGACCACAGCCTTATGCTGAAGGCACCATGCAAGTCCTCCTTCTCCTCGCAGCCGTAGGGCTTTGCGGAGCGCAGTACAACTCCAACACTCAGGCTGGGAGGACATCTATTGTACATCTCTTTGAATGGCGCTGGGCCGATATTGCTCTCGAGTGTGAACGCTACTTAGCTCCTAATGGATTTGGAGGAGTTCAGGTATGTTGTTTCCTGCCCGTAGGTAGTGAAACTGCTTTGTAACATTTGATTAATAAACCGCAAAAGGCCAGAATCAGAGACAGCCAGCTCCAAGTAACTTTGGTGTGGAACGTGGGGATGGAAGTAGTAAATGCTGTTAGGCGCAACCAGAGATCCCGCCGGCCTGGGTCGGGTGTCTCTCCATCAGACCAGCTGCAAAGGTGCACGCTTTCCCCTGATGGGCTTCCCTTGGAAGGCTAAGTTTTCCTCTTCCCTTTTTACTGAGGCAAGTGTCTCAGCATGGAGTTTTGGCTTTCCGAAGGATGTCTCTATTGCAGACAAAAGTAGTTCCTGTGGCTTCAGCCCTCCCATGTGCGTGCCCTTGGACAGCAGGCCCAGGCTGGACATGGGCAGCCCATGGGAACAAAAGAGAACTTCCTTGCTACCAGTCTACAAGACGGACATCTCGCAGACCCCAGCTTGTGCTGCAGGGAGGGAGAGAGAGCGAGAGAGACCGGGTCTAGCACAAAGCCTGTCTCTCATGGGAATCCAGGACTAATCTTGGTGCATGTTTTGCACTTTGAACTTGAAACAGGAACTACTGGTTTCTTACTGAGGTCCATCATCTCATCGGCAGGTTTCTCCTCCAAATGAAAATATTGTCATTACTAACCCATTCAGACCCTGGTGGGAAAGATACCAGCCCATCAGCTACAAGCTCTGCACTCGATCAGGAAATGAAAATGAATTCAGAGACATGGTGACCAGATGCAACAACGTTGGAGTAAGTGCCTTTAAAACACGTAACTGATACAGCGAGCAGTGTGGTTTCAACTGAGGGATGTCACTGCTCCTGTCCTCAAAGGAGGCAGAAATGGAGAATATGAAAGGGGAAAAAGGGTCGAATTAACAGTGATGTGGTAAAGCTCTGACTGTTACTTCCCAGCGCTACAAAGCATACTGAAATGCAATCACTACGTTTCAGGTTTATATTTATGTGGATGCTGTCGTCAACCACATGTGTGGGGCTGCAGGTGGCTCAGGCACCCATTCAACGTGTGGAAGCTATTTCGACGCTGGGAACGAAAATTTTCCAGCAGTGCCGTACTCTGGCTGGGATTTCAATGATGGCAGATGTCACACCTCAAATGGAGAAATCCAGAATTATGGAGATATGTATCAGGTAAATTTCTATGGGAAAACTGTGAATTCTTTTTTAACCTGTTCTATAAAGACTACTGTAAGGCCACACAAAAGGAGTAGTTGACCACAGATTCAGCGCTTCACCACCTGACCAGTGAATACAGTGAGCATCATAGATTTGTCTTCAGGGAAGGTACTTGTGGTGCACAGTATAGTAGGCACTGAGAAATCACAAACCTGCCCCACATGTTTCATGTGGGCATGCGCAGGACTGTGCGCCTGAACTGATGGAGCCCAAAGCACTCAGCTGCACCAGTGAGCTCTTCCTTACAGCTGCTAAACTCAGCTGAGCCTGATAAGGTGGAAAACTCCTGGAAAACTGGCAGCAGTGCAAGATGCTACCCTGGCTGCGCGCGGTAGTGTTTTTGTACATGGAATGTGTGGCAGGTCTTTCTCAAGTTCACAGCTCAGCCTTCATCAGCTTTGCAATGATACGCTGTGCAGATTCCCATCCGGAATGCTGATGACATCAAGATGGGGAGGTGATATTTTACTGACCACTGCTGCATGGAGTGAGACCACAGTGCTCTTTATTACCTTCCCCTTTCTCCATTTTCCTTTTTAATTTCCTTTGTCATTTGTCCTTTATCTTTTCCTTTTTCTTTCCCTTTCCTTTGTCTTTTTGCTTTTGCTTTTACTTTTCCTTTCTCTTTGTCCTTTTTGTTTTTCTTTTTCATTTTCTAATTTTTCTTTTTCATTTTATTTTTTATTTCAACTTTTTTCTTTTCCCTTTTATTTTCCCTATTCCTTTCCTTTTTCTTATTTTTTTTCTCTTTCTTTTTCCTTTTCCTTATCCATTTCTTTTTCTTTTAACTTTTTTTTTTTTACTTTTTTTCCTCTTCCTCTTCTTTTTCCTTTTCCTTTTCCTTTTTTTTTTTTTTTCATTTTCTTTTTCCTTTGACTTTTGTATCTGCATTTGCTTTCCCTTTTCTGTTCTACTTTCCCTTTTCTTTTACATTGTTCTTTCTTCCTTTCACAGGTTCGTGACTGTCGCTTGAGTGGTCTTCTTGATCTGGCCCAGGAGAAGGACTATGTACGCACAAAAATTGCAGAGTACATGAATTACCTCATTGATATTGGTGTAGCAGGCTTCCGGATTGATGCTGCCAAGCATATGTGGCCTGGGGACATCAAAGCATTTCTGGACAAGCTGAATACTCTGAATACTCGATGGTTTCCTTCAGGAACAAAACCGTTCATTTACCAAGAGGTAATCTCCATGAATTTCCTTTCTGCTTCTCTTTGTGCATGTGTCTTTTCTACCTTCCTCCTTCTGAGGAGTGGCAGTGATGCCATGGGCCTGTTCCTACACACCAGGAAAGGCTGAGCTCCACAGTCCAGTGGGTGAGTGATACCTGCCCTTCAGAAATGCAAGGCACCTTGAAATCTATGTGGGGATTTCTAATGGTCAGCTAACTAGGAGGTGGTAGGCGGCAGCTTAGGGCAACTCTACAGCCCCTTCTTTCCACATGGTTACAACATGTATTGTACCAACTTTTGGTTGATCTGCCCAGCAGAAATGAACGTGCTGTGCAATGCATTTCTCTCAAGCTAAAGGATGAGGTAAAGTTGCTGACTGAATGCAGCATTTTTTGTCTGTGTGGGAACAGGAAAGATGATTACCTTCTGCTTCCTGTACTAGGTAATTGACTTGGGTGGCGAGCCGATCACAGGCAGTCAGTACTTTGGAAATGGCCGAGTGACTGAATTCAAATACGGCGCAAAACTGGGGACAGTGATCCGCAAGTGGAATGGAGAAAAGATGGCCTACTTAAAGTAAGGGCACCCATCATGCAGCTTGCCTAGGATACGCTGGATGCACAGCTTGGCGGGGTAGATTCAAGTCCTTGTGTTTTTGGCCAGGAACTGGGGAGAAGGCTGGGGCTTTGTGCCTTCTGACAGAGCCTTGGTCTTTGTGGATAACCATGACAACCAGCGGGGGCACGGGGCTGGTGGAGCTTCCATTCTCACCTTCTGGGATGCCAGGTAAGGAATGCGGGGTTGTCTGGCTGATGCCTCTTCCTCTTGCTGATTTGTTTGTCTCTTTGTTCCCCGGCATGCTTTCTCTAGCCACATCTCATTATGCTTTTGGCCCAACAGGCTTTATAAAATGGCCGTTGGTTTCATGTTGGCTCATCCGTATGGATTCACACGTGTGATGTCAAGTTATCGTTGGACAAGAAATTTTGTAAATGGGAAGGTAAGTTTGTAACAGTCAAGATTCATGTTTGCTAAACTTCTCAAGTGATTTCTCTGTCTAATCTTGGATCAGGTGGGTGTAAACCTGATCTTTAGTGAGGTTGGGGTTGGTCTGTTCTCCTACATGCCTGGTGACAGGACGAGGGGGAATGGGCTTAAGTTGCGCCAGGGGAGTTTTACGTTAGATGTTAGGAAGAACTTCTTTACTGAAAGGGTTGTTAGGCATTGGAACAGGCTGCCCAGGGAAGTGGTGGAGTCACCAACCCTCAAAGTCTTCAAAAGACATTTAGATGTATAGCTTAGGGATATGGTTTATTGGGGACTGTTAGCGTTAGGTCAGAAGTTGGACTTGATGATCTTGAGGTCACTTCCAACCTAGAAATTCTGTGATTATGTGTGATTCTGTGAAAATTAGGAGCGCCATCCATCCCGCATTTTGATCTGCTTTTTCCAGTAAGAACTTTCAAATGTCTCTTTTCAATAAAAAGGATGCCAATGACTGGATTGGACCACCTAGCAACTCGGATGGATCAACAAAGTCGGTTACAATCAATGCGGACACCACCTGTGGCAACGACTGGGTTTGTGAGCATCGCTGGCGGCAAATAAGGTAGGAGACTCTGGAGCAAAATGCAGTAAAAGCAGTGACTTTTGCATGATGAGCCTCTTGGCTGTGGAGCTCTTGCAACTCCAGTGACAGCGATTCCTGGCATTTTCAGGAACATGGTTATCTTCCGTAACGTGGTAGACGGCCAGCCTTTCTCAAACTGGTGGGACAATGGCAGCAATCAAGTAGCTTTTGGCCGTGGCAATAAAGGCTTCATCGTCTTTAATAATGACGACTGGTAAGTTGGTGGGAGAGACCGTATCCCCGAGGAGAAGCAGAGCTCCCCAGATGGAACGCTGAAAGGGCTCAGGTGTTGGGAGGGGGGATGTCCTTCAGCTAGAGTGCTGACGGGTGAATGGAGAACATCGAAAGCAAGGCTGAGGTGTCTGAGTGGAGCGTCTGAAGATGTACAGATTGCTCGTTAGCATCTTGAGCATCCCATTCCTGTGGTCTGCCTCACATACCGTGTCATCTCCAGTACACCCACAGATGAGTTCACATGAGAAGAGGCTGAGGCTGTGGACAGAGCAGTGCCCAAGGATGGAAGCAGTAGGAGCTGAAGTTTTGGTAGTTCTGAGCGGAGCAGGCACTCTCTCACTTCCCTCATCCAAACTTGCCTGTCCAATCCAAGCCAGTCCAAGCCCGTTCAACCCTAATGGATTGAACGCTCATCATAATTAGGATTACCTTTAGCAGCACGCGTCCTGTTGTGAAGCTCTTTTATGCTTTGATTTTGTCCTGTTCTTTTCTTCCAATGAGAACAACTCCTGCTGCCTGAGCGAGATTCAGATAGTGGCACCCCACTTCTGGAGGGCTGATAAAGGAGTGCAGGGAGAGAAGCCGGGTCAGGCTTAGTAACTCCCTTGCATCGCATTGCCTTTCCAAGTCATGCAATAGCATCAGCTTCAGGATTCCTTTACCCAGTTGCAAATATCTGTTTTGAAAACAACAGAGAAGCAACGTTCACTGATTTTCACACAGGTACATGAACGTCAATTTGCAAACTGGTCTGCCTGCTGGTACCTACTGTGATGTTATTTCTGGACAAAAAGAGGGCAACGCGTGTACTGGAAAGCAGGTGTATGTTTCTGGGGATGGAACGGCTAACTTCCAGATCAGTAACACTGACGAAGATCCATTTGTTGCAATTCACGTTGATGCCAAGTTATAACTTCAATCAGAATTTGTTTCTCTCCTGTCCGTCTGTACGTATGCTGTTTCCCCCATTTGCGATTCCCTAGTGTTCAAGATCCTGTGACTCTCCGTTCCCAGTGAACAATAAATGGCAATCAAACTGAAGAGTGATGTCTTTCCTCTTAATGAACTGGTTCGTAATAGCATTATTACGTCAAAACCGTATGCTATGCCAGTAGTAGGAATTAGGGCGCTATCCCAAGCAATCCCAAATTTATTCTGATCAAAACGAGTGTTACAAGTGAACACTCTTAATTAAAGGTTACCGATTTGCTAGGAAGCGTTCTCTGGAAATGGTGGCCATCAATAATTTGTTCATAACATATCTCATGAGTAAGACAACTGTTTTCTTCCAAGCAAATAACGCTAAGTCATTCGCTGTCTGTGCAGATGTGGCTTGACCAAAATCTTTCACTGCCATCTGGGTTGTCTTGTGCTATCCCACACTGCAAGCAACAGGCTCCGGGCAGTCAAGCAGCAACTGGAATGGGGAGCCAGCCTCTTTCAAAGGGGCAGGAGTGCTGCCTGGCCTGATCCCAGGGGCAAAAGACAGGTTTGCAATGGATATCCTGACAGAGAGTGGAGCACAGCGTATGCTCGTCTCCATGCTGCACTAGGTTGTTGTAAAGTTTTTTGTTTGTTTGTTTTGGTTGGTTGATTTTGGTTTTGGTTGGTTGCTTCCTTGATTGTTGTTTAGTTTTGGTTCCGGCCCATGTTGACATTCAGGTCTAACACTCAGAAACTGGATGGTTCTCTGCTAACTATTAGACAGACATTACCTAACCCCAAATGTAAAAGTCTAGCCATAAAGATTGCAAGCTCTAACCACCGTACCTTCTGTGGAAAACGATTGAAATGACCTACATGTACATCCACCTGAGGTGTCCATAAATAACAGGCAACAAAGGCATGCAGAATGCAGAGATCGTGGAATCACAGGATCATTAAGGTTGGAAAAGGCCTCCCAGATCATCTGGTCATCCCAGATCATCCCCCTACCACTAGGGTCACCCACTAAACCATGTCCCTATGCACCAAGTCCAATCCTTCCTTGAACACCCCCAGGGACGGTGACTCTACCACTTCCCTGGAAACCCATTCCAGTGCCTAACTGCTCTTTCTGAGAAGAAATGTCTCCTAATTTCCAACTTGAACCACCCCTGGTGCAACTTGAGGCCATCCCCTCTTGTCACTAGTAATGCGCAAGAGGAGGCCGGCCGCCAGCTCCCCACACCTTCCTCTAGGGTCGCTGTAGGGAGCAGTAAGGCCTGCACTGAACCTCCTCTTCTCTAGACTAAACAACCCCAGTTCTCTCAGCCACTCCTCATAAGACTTGTGTTCCAGACACTTTGCCAACTTTGTAGCCCTTCTCTGGACCAGCTCCAGGGCCTTGGTGTCCTTCTTGTACTAAGGGGCCCAAAACTGAACACAGTAGTCGAGGTGCGGCCTTGCCAAAGCAGAGTACAGGGAGCGGTCACCTCCCCGGTCCTGCTGGCTACACTATTCCTGATACAAGACAGGACGCCATCGGCCTTCTGGGCCACCTGGGCACACTGCTGGCTCGTGCTCAGGTGAGCATTGACCAACACCCCCATATCCTCTTATAATAATAATTGCTTTCCAGCCACTCGGCCCCAAGCCTGTGGCGCTGCATGGAGTTGTTGTGGCCAGAGGGCAGGAGCCAGCACTTAGCCGTGTTGAACGTTATCCCCTTGGCCTCTGCCCATCAATCCAAGCTGTACAGGTCCCGCTGCAGGGCCTTCCTACCCTCTGGCAGATAGACACATCTCCCCAGCTTGGCATCATCTGTCAGATGGATGTGTCTTGGCTTGTGATCATGTCTGAATCCAAATCTTCCATCATGTTGGACTGCAGCGTGTATTTTACGTGATGTAGAAATTGAAGACTCGGCCTCAGCACTGCACGTACCACTGGAATTAATACTCTATATTAACACATGCAAGTAGGATTTCTGCCTTTAAACTGGTTCACAAGGTCTAAGTTGAGTATGCCTGAGAAAGACCTACATTTCACTTTTACCTTTGGAACAGCCGGCACGAGCATTAGTTTGCATGAAGACTTAATGGTACCACTGCATAGAAAGCAGAAGAAATAATAATGAAGAAAACAGTGCTAACTAATTCTGAAAAACCTGAAGATCAGCAATAATCTTGACAGTACCTCTAGGTTTCCTGACTCATCTCAAAGACCTGTTGTTGTTCAGGAAGACACTTGCTTTTTTCACCTTCTTTGTATTGTTTTAGGAAGCAAATATGTACCAAAAAGAGCTTGAAACAAAAGGAACAAAAACAAACGCTGGGTCACAGAATCACAGAATCACTGAATCGTAGGGGTTGGAAGGGACCTCAAAAGATCATCGGGTCCAACCATGCTGCCAAAGCAGGTTCCTTAGAGCAGGCTGCCCAGGTAGGCGTCCAGACAGGCCTTGAATATCTCCAGAGAAGGAGACTCCACAACCTCCCTGGGCAGCCTGTTCCAGCGCTCCGTCACCCTCACCGTGAAGAAATTCTTTCGCATGTTGGTGCGCAACTTCCTGTGCTCCATCTTGCTCCACCTTGTTCTGTCCCCACAAACCACTGAAAAGAAGTTGGCCAAATCCCTCTGTCTCCCACACCTCAGGTATTTATACACATTGATGAGATCCCCTCTCAGTCTTCTTTTCTCCAGGCTGAACAGAGCCACGTCTCTCAGCCTTTCTTCATAGGGAAGATGCTCCAGGCCCCCTATCATCTTTGTGGCCCTCCGCTGGACTCTTTCCAGGAGATCCCTGTCTTTTTTTTTTGTACTGGGGAGCCCAGAACTGGACACAGTACTCCAGGTGAGGCTTGACCAGGGCAGAGTAGAGGGGGAGGATCACCTCCATTACCTGCTGGCCACGCTCCTTTTCATGCACACCAGGATCCCATTGGCCCTCTTGGCCACCAGAGCACACTGCTGGCTCATGGTCAACGTGTCGTCCACCAGGACGGCCTTCTCCTCAGAGCTCCTCTCCAGCAGGTCGCCCCCCAGCCTGTATTGATACGTGCGGTTGTTCCTTCCCAGGTGCAGGACTCTACACTCGCTCTTATTAAACCTCATTTGGTTTCTTCCTGCCCATCTCTCCAACCTGTCCAGGTCTTGCTGAATGACAGCACAGCCTTCTGGCGCATCAGCCACTCCTCCCAGCTTTGTGTCATTGGCGTACTTGCTGAGGGCAGACATTATTCCCTCATCAAGGTCATCGATGAAGATGTTGAGCAACACCGGGCCCAACACCGACCCCTGGGGAAAACCGCTACTCACGGGTCTCCAGCCAGACTCTGCGCCACCGATCACCACCCCCTGAGCTCGGCCAGTCAGCCAGTTCTCAACCCACCTTACTGTCCACTCCTCTATCCCACACTTTCTTAGCTTTGCTAGCAGGATGTCATGGGAGACAGTATGGAAAGCCTTGCTAAAGTCAAGGTAGATCACATCCACTGCTCTCCCCCCATCTACCCAGCTGGTGATGCCATTATAGAAGGCAACAAGGTTGGTCGAGCACGACTTCCCCTTGGTGAATCCGTGCTGACTACTGCAAATAACATTCTTCTCTTTGAATTGCTTGGAGATAGCGTCCAGAACAAGTTGTTCCAACACCTTTTCAGGGACTGGGTGCAGCCCTGATCTTTCAAAAGCAGTGAACAGATTGGCGACCAAATTTTGAATTCACTTAAGAAGACAGTGACAGTAATTATTTTCTTTGACGTTCTAGAATGAAACAGACAGCAAAGACTGACTCTTCAATTGCTACATCACATAAAATAAATGCTGCACTCAAACATCATGGAACATTTGGATTGAGGAATGATTACAAGCAGGGATATATCCCTCTCTGTATTCTGCATGCCTTTATTGCCTAATACTTACAGAAACCACCGGTGGATATGTGTCATTTCAATCATTTTCCACAAAAGTTATGGTGGTTAGAGCTTGCAATCTTTATGGCTAGACATTTACATTTGGGATTAGGTAATGTTCATCACATAGCTAGTATAGAATCACACACTTTGTGAGTGATAGACTGCACGTTAACATGAGCATGAAAAAAACACCTAAAGAGCAAACCAACATCAAAAATAAGATAAAAAATAAAAATAAAAATAAAAATAGAAATAAAAATAGAAATAAAAATAAAAATAAACATAAAAATAAATAAAAATAAATAAAAATAAAAAAAAAAAAACAAAAATAAAAATAAAAATAAATAAATAAAGAGGTGGAACAGCCTGTGGAACAGCCAGCATGACCGTTAAATTGCAGGAAGCCACTGGGGATATCAGAGGGAGTACCGATCTTTTCTTTGATAAAGACATAAACGGAGTGTGAAGCAGGTCACACACTGGCTTGACTGATGTCAAAGTCTGGAATAACTGATTGGCGCAGCCGAGCTTCATCTGCTGACCTGGGCTCCACACTGGCTTTGCCCCAGAGAAAGGACATACTGCCGGCAAGCAGAGGCTGCCTGCCCCAGTGTGTTTGCTCCAGCTTACAGCTATGCGTGCACCTATCGGCCTTGGCATTGGAACATTTTAACTTGCTCAGGTGCTGGCTTCTTTTGTCTTATTTTTTATTTTCTTCTGTGTTTCTGAGATCTGGGAAATGCAGTGCTCTCTTGGTAACCTTAAGAGCTGCCAATGGTATGGCCCCCAGTTATGACATGATAATGCTACTATGACCCAGTTCATTAGGAGGAAAGACATCACTCTTCAGATTGATTGCCATTTATTGTTCACTGGGAACGGAGAGTCACAGGATCTTGAACACCAGGGAATTGCAAATGGGGGAAACAGCATATGTACAGACCACCGGGAGAGAAACAAATTCTGATTGAAGTTATAACTTGGCATCAACGTGAATTGCAACAAATGGATCTTCGTCAGTGTTACTGATCTGGAAGTTAGCCGTTCCATCCCCAGAAACATACACCTGCTTTCCAGTACACGCGTTGCCCTCCTTTTGTCCAGAAATAACATCACAGTAGGTACCAGCAGGCAGACCAGTTTGCAAATTGACGTTCATGTACCTGTGTGAAAATCAGTGAACGTTGCTTCTCTGTTGTTTTCAAAACAGATATTTGCAACTGGGTAAAGGAATTCTGAAGCTGATGCTATTGCATGACTTGGAAAGGCAATGCGATGCAAGGGAGTTACCAAGCCTGACCCTGCTTCTCTCCCTGCACTCCTTTTCCAGAAATGGGGAGGCCACTGTGTGAATCTAGATCAGGCTGTAGGAGTTGTTCTCATTGGAAGAAAAGAACAGGACAAAATCAAAGCATAAAAGAGCTTCACAACAGGACGCGTGCTGCTAAAGGTAATCCTAATTGTGATGAGCGTTCAATCCATTAGGGTTGAACGGGCTTGGACTGGCTTGGATTGGACGGGCAAGTTTGGATGAGGGAAGTGAGAGAGTGCCTGCCCTGCTCAGAACTACCAAAACTTCAGCTCCTACTGCTTCCATCCTTGGGCACTGCTCTGTCCACAGCCTCAGCCTCTTCTCATGTGAACTCATCTGTGGGTGTACGGGAGATGACACGGTATGTGAGGCAGACCACAGGAATGGGATGCTCAAGATGCTAACGAGCAATCTGTACATCTTCAGACGCTCCACTCAGACACCTCAGCCTTGCTTTCAATGTTCTCCATTCACCTGTCAGCGCTCTAGCTGAAGGACATCCCCCCTCCCAACACCTGAGCCAGTATTGTTTTTTTCCCTCTTCCATTATTTTTTTTTCCCAAATTGCCCCACAGCTGAAGATAAAATACCTTTTCACAATGTTTATGCCTTATCATAAACCAAGCCATCTCTTTGCTGTGCACCCAAATTTGGGACTGTATTCTTTCCAGTCATATAAACAAAGATAATGTATCAGAAGTTAGCCCAGGCGTGACACGTGGACCCTCAATGGGAGCTCTGTAACATGAAATGAAAGGCATTATAAGACAAGAGGAACTCTAATAGGTCTCAGAGAATGAATGAATTCAGAGTGATTCAGCGGCATCTAGTACTCAGGATTAATCCCAGCTCACATCTGGATACCAGATCAGCCACTCTCAGTCAAAGGCAGATGCATCACACAACACGTTGTGAGACTTGAACAGCTGAATCACACTGGTAATTGGAAATTGGCCTTATGTTTTTTCGTGTTATTTCACAGTGCCTACTACCAATTATTACAGTTTTTCATCACACAATCATGCAGAGTAACTGTTGCTCTACCTGACTTAAAGTGATGAGAGTTTCAAGTACATTCCTGTAGAGCACCTGGGTAAGCTTTCACCTTCCTTTAAGTGACCACCGATATATCCGAGTCAAGGAGGGAAATGCAAAATTAGATGTAAAGAGATAGTGCAGGTGAATTTTTGATGTCTGGCATAAAAATGAATTGGAAAGTCAAATGGATCCATTGCCTAAGCCTGTTCGGGATTTTCCTTCTATTTCCTCTTTCAAAGACCTTCCCGCTTTTCCGTGTGACATGATTTGAGGATCTCATTTGGAACTAATATATAATGTCAAGTTCCTAGTACAACACTCCCTGAATAAGCTGGAGTCAGGCCAATGATAAAACAGCACTCTGTGAGAATTCAAAAACAAGAAAATCCCTGACACTTAGTGAATAACTGTGAGAAATGCAAGAAGTCCACCAACAGGCATACCCACTCCAAGAGAAAATGTCATTACATTTTGTACCTGAACTGCCTCGATTATGTCCTTTCTAAACTAGCCATGACATTCCATATGTGTCAGATACATTCTTGTCTTTCCCAGAATTTGTGTTCAAGGATGAAATGCAAAAGCAGGTCATGTTTGCCCACCTGTTCATTTTCCTATTATAGAACTTACGAGAGGTCTTTTTCAACTACAAAAAAGAAACACTAAAATAGTAAATTGACTTTATTCTAACTAACAGCAATGACACATTGATTGGTAGGAAATTTGGTTCATTGGTTTCTATCTTCAGTACTGTCACAGTAGAATACAAACTGTTCCAAATGGGAGCAAGAGAGAATAAGGATTCTAACATCATAAGTAAAAGGAGTCAATTCATTCTGACAAAAATATGCACCAGCTCCATATATGACCTTGTCTACTCCAAAACAGAAAGCAACCAGTGAAGTGATTACAAATTGTGATTATGAGGATAGTGAGAACAAACCTATTGATAGTCATTATTACCAAGACCAACCCAATGCATGGTCAAATTTTAAAACACCGTTCCCTCGAGACTTGTATTAAGCTAAAGGTACGTTATTCAGCTACTCAAGCCTCACAACGTGTTGTGTGATGCATCAGCTATTGACTGAGAGAGGCTGGTCTGGTACCCAGATGTGAGCTGGGATTAATCCTGAGTGCTAGATGCCGCTGAATCCCTCTGAATTCATTCATTCTCCGAGACCTATTAGAGTTCCACTTGTCTTATAATGCCTTTCATTTCATGTTCCAGAGCTCCCCTCAAGGGTCCACGTGTCACGCCTGGGCTAACTTCTGATACATTATTTTGTTTATATGACTGGAAAGAATACAGTCCCAAATTTGGGTGCACAGCACACAGATGGCTTGGTTTATGATAAGGCATAAACATTGTGAAAAGGTATTTTATCTTCAGCTGTGGGTCAATTTGGGAGAAAAACAAAATGGAAGAGAGATATCCTCTCACTACCCAAACAATAACTGATAGTGTTTATCTCTGAGAAATCTGTCAGCTGCAGTAGGAACTTTGTCATCTTGCAGGAGTATAAATTGGCAGTGGAGAGACCACAGCCTTATGCTGAAGGCACCATGCAAGTCCTCCTTCTCCTCGCAGCCGTAGGGCTTTGCGGAGCGCAGTACAACTCCAACACTCAGGCTGGGAGGACATCTATTGTACATCTCTTTGAATGGCGCTGGGCCGATATTGCTCTCGAGTGTGAACGCTACTTAGCTCCTAATGGATTTGGAGGAGTTCAGGTACGTTGTTTCCTGCCCGTAGGTAGTGAAACTGCTTTGTAACATTTGATTAATAAACCGCAAAAGGCCAGAATCAGAGACAGCCAGCTCCAAGTAACTTTGGTGTGGAACGTGGGGATGGAAGTAGTAAATGCTGTTAGGCGCAACCAGAGATCCCGCCGGCCTGGGTCGGGTGTCTCTCCATCAGACCAGCTGCAAAGGTGCACGCTTTCCCCTGATGGGCTTCCCTTGGAAGGCTAAGTTTTCCTCTTCCCTTTTTACTGAGGCAAGTGTCTCAGCGTGGAGTTTTGGCTTTCCGAAGGATGTCTCTATTGCAGACAAAAGTAGTTCCTGTGGCTTCAGCCCTCCCATGTGCGTGCCCTTGGACAGCAGGCCCAGGCTGGACATGGGCAGCCCATGGGAACAAAAGAGAACTTCCTTGCTACCAGTCTACAAGACGGACATCTCGCAGACCCCAGCTTGTGCTGCAGGGAGGGAGAGAGAGCGAGAGAGACCGGGTCTAGCACAAAGCCTGTCTCTCATGGGAATCCAGGACTAATCTTGGTGCATGTTTTGCACTTTGAACTTGAAACAGGAACTACTGGTTTCTTACTGAGGTCCATCATCTCGTCTGCAGGTTTCTCCTCCAAATGAAAATATTGTCCTTACTAACCCATTCAGACCCTGGTGGGAAAGATACCAGCCCATCAGCTACAAGCTCTGCACTCGATCAGGAAATGAAGATGAATTCAGAGACATGGTGACCAGATGCAACAACGTTGGAGTAAGTGCCTTTAAAACACGTAACTGATACAGCGAGCAGTGTGGTTTCAACTGAGGGACGTCACTGCTCCTGTCCTCAAAGGAGGCAGAAATGGAGAATATGAAAGGGGAAAAAGGGTCGAATTAACAGTGATGTGATAAAGCTCTGACTGTTACTTCACAGCCCTACAAAGCATACTGAAGTGCAATCACTACGTTTCAGGTTTATATTTATGTGGATGCTGTCGTCAACCACATGTGTGGGTCTGCAGGTGGCTCAGGCACCCATTCAACCTGTGGAAGCTATTTTGACGCTGGGAACGAAAATTTTCCAGCAGTGCCGTACTCTGGCTGGGATTTCAATGATGGCAGATGTCACACCTCAAATGGAGAAATCCAGAATTATGGAGACATATATCAGGTAAATTTCTATGGGAAAACTGTGAATTCTTTTTTAACCTGTTCTGTAAAGACTACTGTAAGGCCACACAAAGGGAGTAGGTGACCACAGATTCAGCGCTTCACCACCTGACCAGTGAATACAGTGAGCATCATAGATTTGTCTTCAGGGAAGGTACTTGTGGTGCACAGTATAGTAGGCACTGAGAAATCACAAACCTGCCCCACATGTTTCATGTGGGCATGCGCAGGACTGTGCGCCTGAACTGATGGAGCCCAAAGCACTCAGCTGCACCAGTGAGCTCTTCCTTACAGCTGCAAAACTCAGCTGAGCCTGATAAGGTGCCTCCTGGAAAACTGGCAGCAGTGCAAGATGCTACCCTGGCTGCGCGCGGTAGTGTTTTTGTACATGGAATGTGTGGCAGGTCTTTCTCAAGTTCACAGCTCAGCCTTCATCAGCTTTGCAATGATACGCTGTGCAAATTCCCATCCGGAATGCTGATGACATCAAGGTGGGGAGGTGATATTTTACTGACCACTGCTTTATAAGCTGCTGCATGGAGTGAGACCACAGTGCTCTTCATTACTTTCCTTTTCTCCTTTCTCTTTTTTCATTTCCTTTGTCATTTGTCCTTTATCTTTTCCTTTTTCTTTCCCTTTCCTTTGTCTTTTTGCTTTTGCTTTTACTTTTCCTTTCTCCTTTGTCCTTTTTGTTTTTCTTTTTCCTTTTCTTATTTTTCTTTTCCATTTTCTTCTCCTTTTTTTTTTTTTTTTGAATATGCTTTTGCTTTCCCTTTTCCATTCTCCATTCATTTCTCCTTTACATTGCTCAGTTTTCCTTTCACAGGTCCGTGACTGTCGCTTGGTTGGTCTTCTTGATCTGGCCCTGGAGAAGGACTATGTACGCTCAAAAGTTGCAGAGTACATGAATTACCTCATTGATATTGGTGTAGCAGGCTTCCGGATTGATGCTGCCAAGCATATGTGGCCTGGGGACATCAAAGCATTTCTGGACAAGCTGAATACTCTGAATACTCGATGGTTTCCTTCAGGAACAAAACCGTTCATTTACCAAGAGGTAATCTCCATGAATTTCCTTTCTGCTTCTCTTTGTGCATGTGTCTTTTCTACCTTCCTCCTCCTGAGGAGTGGCAGTGATGCCATGGGCCTGTTCCTACACACCAGGAAAGGCTGAGCTCCGCAGTCCAGTGGGGAGTGATACCTGCCCTTCAGAAATGCAAGGCACCTTGAAATCTATGTGGGGATTTCTAATGGTCAACTAACTAGGAGGTGGTAGGCGGCAGCTTAGGGCAACTCTACAGCCCCTTCTTTCCACATGGTTACAACATGTATTGTACCAACTTTTGGTTGATTTGCCCAGCAGAAACGAACGTGCTGGGCAATGCATTTCTCTCAAGCTAAAAGATGAGGTAAAGTTGCTGAGTGAATGCAGCAATTTTGTCTATGTGGGACCAGAAAAGATGATTACCTTCTGCTTCCTGTACTAGGTAATTGACTTGGGTGGTGAGCCGATCACAGGCAGTCAGTACTTTGGAAATGGCCGAGTGACCGAATTCAAATACGGCGCAAAACTGGGGACAGTGATCCGCAAGTGGAATGGAGAAAAGATGGCCTACTTAAAGTAAGGGCACCCATCGTGCAGCTTGCCTAGGATACGCTGGATGCACAGCTTGGCGGGGTAGATTCAAGTCCTTGTGTTTTTGGCCAGGAACTGGGGAGAAGGCTGGGGCTTTGTGCCTTCTGACAGAGCCTTGGTCTTTGTGGATAACCATGACAACCAGCGGGGGCACGGGGCTGGTGGAGCTTCCATTCTCACCTTCTGGGATGCCAGGTAAGGAATGCGGGGTTGTCTGGCTGATGCCTCTTCCTCTTGCTGATTTGTTTGTCTCTTTGTTCCCTGGCACGCTTTCTCTAGCCACATCTCATTATGCTTTTGGCCCATCAGGCTTTATAAAATGGCCGTTGGTTTCATGTTGGCTCATCCGTATGGATTCACACGTGTGATGTCAAGTTATCGTTGGACAAGAAATTTTGTAAATGGGAAGGTAAGTTTGTAACAGTCAAGATTCATGTTTGCTAAACTTCTCAAGTGATTTCTCTGTCTAATCTTGGATCAGGTGGGTGTAAACCTGATCTTTAGTGAGGTTGGGGTTGGTCTGTTCTCCTACATGCCTGGTGACAGGACGAGGGGGAATGGGCTTAAGTTGCGCCAGGGGAGTTTTACGTTAGATGTTAGGAAGAACTTCTTTACTGAAAGGGTTGTTAGGCATTGGAACAGGCTGCCCAGGGAAGTGGTGGAGTCACCAACCCTCAAAGTCTTCAAAAGACATTTAGATGTATAGCTTAGGGATATGGTTTATTGGGGACTGTTAGCGTTAGGTCAGAAGTTGGACTTGATGATCTTGAGGTCACTTCCAACCTAGAAATTCTGTGATTATGTGTGATTCTGTGAAAATTAGGAGCGCCATCCATCCCGCATTTTGATCTGCTTTTTCCAGTAAGAACTTTCAAATGTCTCTTTTCAATAAAAAGGACGTCAACGACTGGATTGGACCACCTAGCAACTCGGATGGATCAACAAAGTCGGTTACAATCAATGCGGACACCACCTGTGGCAACGACTGGGTTTGTGAGCATCGCTGGCGGCAAATAAGGTAGGAGACTCTGGAGCAAAATGCAGTAAAAGCAGTGACTTTTGCATGATGAGCCTCGTGGCTGTGGAGCTCTTGCAACTCCAGTGACAGCGATTCCTGGCATTTTCAGGAACATGGTTATCTTCCGTAACGTGGCAGACGGCCAGCCTTTCTCAAACTGGTGGGACAATGGCAGCAATCAAGTAGCTTTTGGCCGTGGCAATAAAGGCTTCATAGTCTTTAATAATGACGACTGGTAAGTTGGTGGGAGAGACCGTATCCCCGAGGAGAAGCAGAGCTCCCCAGATGGAACGCTGAAAGGGCTCAGGTGTTGGGAGGGGGGATGTCCTTCAGCTAGAGTGCTGACGGGTGAATGGAGAACATCGAAAGCAAGGCTGAGGTGTCTGAGTGGAGCGTCTGAAGATGTACAGATTGCTCGTTAGCATCTTGAGCATCCCATTCCTGTGGTCTGCCTCACATACCGTGTCATCTCCAGTACACCCACAGATGAATTCACATGAGAAGAGGCTGAGGCTGTGGACAGAGCAGTGCCCAAGGATGGAAGCAGTAGGAGCTGAAGTTTTGGTAGTTCTGAGCGGAGCAGGCACTCTCTCACTTCCCTCATCCAAACTTGCCCGTCCAATCCAAGCCAGTCCAAGCCCGTTCAACCCTAATGGATTGAACGCTCATCACAATTAGGATTACCTTTAGCAGCACGCGTCCTGTTGTGAAGCTCTTTTATGCTTTGATTTTGTCCTGTTCTTTTCTTCCAATGAGAACAACTCCTGCTGCCTGAGCGAGATTCAGATAGTGGCACCCCACTTCTGGAGGGCTGATAAAGGAGTGCAGGGAGAGAAGCCGGGTCAGGCTTAGTAACTCCCTTGCATCGCATTGCCTTTCCAAGTCATGCAATAGCATCAGCTTCAGGATTCCTTTACCCAGTTGCAAATATCTGTTTTGAAAACAACAGAGAAGCAACGTTCACTGATTTTCACACAGGTACATGAACGTCAATTTGCAAACTGGTCTGCCTGCTGGTACCTACTGTGATGTTATTTCTGGACAAAAAGAGGGCAACGCGTGTACTGGAAAGCAGGTGTATGTTTCTGGGGATGGAACGGCTAACTTCCAGATCAGTAACACTGACGAAGATCCATTTGTTGCAATTCACGTTAATGCCAAGTTATAACTTCAATCAGAATTTGTTTCTCTCCTGTCCGTCTGTACGTATGCTGTTTCCCCCATTTGCGATTCCCTAGTGTTCAAGATCCTGTGACTCTCCGTTCCCAGTGAACAATAAATGGCAATCAAACTGAAGAGTGATGTCTTTCCTCTTAATGAACTGGTTCGTAATAGCATTATTACGTCAAAACCGTATGCTATGCCAGTAGTAGGAATTAGGGCGCTATCCCAAGCAATCCCAAATTTATTCTGATCAAAACGAGTGTTACAAGTGAACACTCTTAATTAAAGGTTACCGATTTGCTAGGAAGCGTTCTCTGGAAATGGTGACCATCAATAATTTGTTCATAACATATCTCATGAGTAAGACAACTGTTTTCTTCCAAGCAAATAACGCTAAGTCATTCGCTGTCTGTGCAGATGTGGCTTGACCAAAATCTTTCACTGCCATCTGGGTTGTCTTGTGCTATCCCACACTGCAAGCAACAGGCTCCGGGCAGTCAAGCAGCAACTGGAATGGGGAGCCAGCCTCTTTCAAAGGGGCAGGAGTGCTGCCTGGCCTGATCCCAGGGGCAAAAGACAGGTTTGCAATGGATATCCTGACAGAGAGTGGAGCACAGCGTATGCTCGTCTCCATGCTGCACTAGGTTGTTGTAAAGTTTTTTGTTTGTTTGTTTTGGTTGGTTGATTTTGGTTTTGGTTGGTTGCTTCCTTGATTGTTGTTTAGTTTTGGTTCCGGCCCATGTTGACATTCAGGTCTAACACTCAGAAACTGGATGGTTCTCTGCTAACTATTAGACAGACATTACCTAACCCCAAATGTAAAAGTCTAGCCATAAAGATTGCAAGCTCTAACCACCGTACCTTCTGTGGAAAACGATTGAAATGACCTACATGTACATCCACCTGAGGTGTCCATAAATAACAGGCAACAAAGGCATGCAGAATGCAGAGATCGTGGAATCACAGGATCATTAAGGTTGGAAAAGGCCTCCCAGATCATCTGGTCATCCCAGATCATCCCCCTACCACTAGGGTCACCCACTAAACCATGTCCCTATGCACCAAGTCCAATCCTTCCTTGAACACCCCCAGGGACGGTGACTCTACCACTTCCCTGGAAACCCATTCCAGTGCCTAACTGCTCTTTCTGAGAAGAAATGTCTCCTAATTTCCAACTTGAACCACCCCTGGTGCAACTTGAGGCCATCCCCTCTTGTCACTAGTAATGCGCAAGAGGAGGCCGGCCGCCAGCTCCCCACACCTTCCTCTAGGGTCGCTGTAGGGAGCAGTAAGGCCTGCACTGAACCTCCTCTTCTCTAGACTAAACAACCCCAGTTCTCTCAGCCACTCCTCATAAGACTTGTGTTCCAGACACTTTGCCAACTTTGTAGCCCTTCTCTGGACCAGCTCCAGGGCCTTGGTGTCCTTCTTGTACTAAGGGGCCCAAAACTGAACACAGTAGTCGAGGTGCGGCCTTGCCAAAGCAGAGTACAGGGAGCGGTCACCTCCCCGGTCCTGCTGGCTACACTATTCCTGATACAAGACAGGACGCCATCGGCCTTCTGGGCCACCTGGGCACACTGCTGGCTCGTGCTCAGGTGAGCATTGACCAACACCCCCATATCCTCTTATAATAATAATTGCTTTCCAGCCACTCGGCCCCAAGCCTGTGGCGCTGCATGGAGTTGTTGTGGCCAGAGGGCAGGAGCCAGCACTTAGCCGTGTTGAACGTTATCCCCTTGGCCTCTGCCCATCAATCCAAGCTGTACAGGTCCCGCTGCAGGGCCTTCCTACCCTCTGGCAGATAGACACATCTCCCCAGCTTGGCATCATCTGTCAGATGGATGTGTCTTGGCTTGTGATCATGTCTGAATCCAAATCTTCCATCATGTTGGACTGCAGCGTGTATTTTACGTGATGTAGAAATTGAAGACTCGGCCTCAGCACTGCACGTACCACTGGAATTAATACTCTATATTAACACATGCAAGTAGGATTTCTGCCTTTAAACTGGTTCACAAGGTCTAAGTTGAGTATGCCTGAGAAAGACCTACATTTCACTTTTACCTTTGGAACAGCCGGCACGAGCATTAGTTTGCATGAAGACTTAATGGTACCACTGCATAGAAAGCAGAAGAAATAATAATGAAGAAAACAGTGCTAACTAATTCTGAAAAACCTGAAGATCAGCAATAATCTTGACAGTACCTCTAGGTTTCCTGACTCATCTCAAAGACCTGTTGTTGTTCAGGAAGACACTTGCTTTTTTCACCTTCTTTGTATTGTTTTAGGAAGCAAATATGTACCAAAAAGAGCTTGAAACAAAAGGAACAAAAACAAACGCTGGGTCACAGAATCACAGAATCACTGAATCGTAGGGGTTGGAAGGGACCTCAAAAGATCATCGGGTCCAACCATGCTGCCAAAGCAGGTTCCTTAGAGCAGGCTGCCCAGGTAGGCGTCCAGACAGGCCTTGAATATCTCCAGAGAAGGAGACTCCACAACCTCCCTGGGCAGCCTGTTCCAGCGCTCCGTCACCCTCACCGTGAAGAAATTCTTTCGCATGTTGGTGCGCAACTTCCTGTGCTCCATCTTGCTCCACCTTGTTCTGTCCCCACAAACCACTGAAAAGAAGTTGGCCAAATCCCTCTGTCTCCCACACCTCAGGTATTTATACACATTGATGAGATCCCCTCTCAGTCTTCTTTTCTCCAGGCTGAACAGAGCCACGTCTCTCAGCCTTTCTTCATAGGGAAGATGCTCCAGGCCCCCTATCATCTTTGTGGCCCTCCGCTGGACTCTTTCCAGGAGATCCCTGTCTTTTTTTTTTGTACTGGGGAGCCCAGAACTGGACACAGTACTCCAGGTGAGGCTTGACCAGGGCAGAGTAGAGGGGGAGGATCACCTCCATTACCTGCTGGCCACGCTCCTTTTCATGCACACCAGGATCCCATTGGCCCTCTTGGCCACCAGAGCACACTGCTGGCTCATGGTCAACGTGTCGTCCACCAGGACGGCCTTCTCCTCAGAGCTCCTCTCCAGCAGGTCGCCCCCCAGCCTGTATTGATACGTGCGGTTGTTCCTTCCCAGGTGCAGGACTCTACACTCGCTCTTATTAAACCTCATTTGGTTTCTTCCTGCCCATCTCTCCAACCTGTCCAGGTCTTGCTGAATGACAGCACAGCCTTCTGGCGCATCAGCCACTCCTCCCAGCTTTGTGTCATTGGCGTACTTGCTGAGGGCAGACATTATTCCCTCATCAAGGTCATCGATGAAGATGTTGAGCAACACCGGGCCCAACACCGACCCCTGGGGAAAACCGCTACTCACGGGTCTCCAGCCAGACTCTGCGCCACCGATCACCACCCCCTGAGCTCGGCCAGTCAGCCAGTTCTCAACCCACCTTACTGTCCACTCCTCTATCCCACACTTTCTTAGCTTTGCTAGCAGGATGTCATGGGAGACAGTATGGAAAGCCTTGCTAAAGTCAAGGTAGATCACATCCACTGCTCTCCCCCCATCTACCCAGCTGGTGATGCCATTATAGAAGGCAACAAGGTTGGTCGAGCACGACTTCCCCTTGGTGAATCCGTGCTGACTACTGCAAATAACATTCTTCTCTTTGAATTGCTTGGAGATAGCGTCCAGAACAAGTTGTTCCAACACCTTTTCAGGGACTGGGTGCAGCCCTGATCTTTCAAAAGCAGTGAACAGATTGGCGACCAAATTTTGAATTCACTTAAGAAGACAGTGACAGTAATTATTTTCTTTGACGTTCTAGAATGAAACAGACAGCAAAGACTGACTCTTCAATTGCTACATCACATAAAATAAATGCTGCACTCAAACATCATGGAACATTTGGATTGAGGAATGATTACAAGCAGGGATATATCCCTCTCTGTATTCTGCATGCCTTTATTGCCTAATACTTACAGAAACCACCGGTGGATATGTGTCATTTCAATCATTTTCCACAAAAGTTATGGTGGTTAGAGCTTGCAATCTTTATGGCTAGACGTTTACATTTGGGATTAGGTAATGTTCATCACATAGCTAGTATAGAATCACACACTTTGTGAGTGATAGACTGCACGTTAACATGAGCATGAAAAAAACACCTAAAGAGCAAACCAACATCAAAAATAAGATAAAAAATAAAAATAAAAATAAAAATAGAAATAAAAATAGAAATAAAAATAAAAATAAACATAAAAATAAATAAAAATAAATAAAAATAAAAAAAAAAAAACAAAAATAAAAATAAAAATAAATAAATAAAGAGGTGGAACAGCCTGTGGAACAGCCAGCATGACCGTTAAATTGCAGGAAGCCACTGGGGATATCAGAGGGAGTACCGATCTTTTCTTTGATAAAGACATAAACGGAGTGTGAAGCAGGTCACACACTGGCTTGACTGATGTCAAAGTCTGGAATAACTGATTGGCGCAGCCGAGCTTCATCTGCTGACCTGGGCTCCACACTGGCTTTGCCCCAGAGAAAGGACATACTGCCGGCAAGCAGAGGCTGCCTGCCCCAGTGTGTTTGCTCCAGCTTACAGCTATGCGTGCACCTATCGGCCTTGGCATTGGAACATTTTAACTTGCTCAGGTGCTGGCTTCTTTTGTCTTATTTTTTATTTTCTTCTGTGTTTCTGAGATCTGGGAAATGCAGTGCTCTCTTGGTAACCTTAAGAGCTGCCAATGGTATGGCCCCCAGTTATGACATGATAATGCTACTATGACCCAGTTCATTAGGAGGAAAGACATCACTCTTCAGATTGATTGCCATTTATTGTTCACTGGGAACGGAGAGTCACAGGATCTTGAACACCAGGGAATTGCAAATGGGGGAAACAGCATACGTACAGACCACCGGGAGAGAAACAAATTCTGATTGAAGTTATAACTTGGCATCAACGTGAATTGCAACAAATGGATCTTCGTCAGTGTTACTGATCTGGAAGTTAGCCGTTCCATCCCCAGAAACATACACCTGCTTTCCAGTACACGCGTTGCCCTCCTTTTGTCCAGAAATAACATCACAGTAGGTACCAGCAGGCAGACCAGTTTGCAAATTGACGTTCATGTACCTGTGTGAAAATCAGTGAACGTTGCTTCTCTGTTGTTTTCAAAACAGATATTTGCAACTGGGTAAAGGAATTCTGAAGCTGATGCTATTGCATGACTTGGAAAGGCAATGCGATGCAAGGGAGTTACCAAGCCTGACCCTGCTTCTCTCCCTGCACTCCTTTTCCAGAAATGGGGAGGCCACTGTGTGAATCTAGATCAGGCTGTAGGAGTTGTTCTCATTGGAAGAAAAGAACAGGACAAAATCAAAGCATAAAAGAGCTTCACAACAGGACGCGTGCTGCTAAAGGTAATCCTAATTGTGATGAGCGTTCAATCCATTAGGGTTGAACGGGCTTGGACTGGCTTGGATTGGACGGGCAAGTTTGGATGAGGGAAGTGAGAGAGTGCCTGCCCTGCTCAGAACTACCAAAACTTCAGCTCCTACTGCTTCCATCCTTGGGCACTGCTCTGTCCACAGCCTCAGCCTCTTCTCATGTGAATTCATCTGTGGGTGTACTGGAGATGACACGGTATGTGAGGCAGACCACAGGAATGGGATGCTCAAGATGCTAACGAGCAATCTGTACGTCTTCAGACGCTCCACTCAGACACCTCAGCCTTGCTTTCGATGTTCTCCATTCACCTGTCAGCGCTCTAGCTGAAGGACATCCCCCCTCCCAACACCTGAGCCCTTTCAGCGTTCCGTCTGGGGAGCTCTGCTTCTCCTTGGGGATACGGTCTCTCCCACCAACTTACCAGTCGTCATTATTAAAGACGATGAAGCCTTTATTGCCACGGCCAAAAGCTACTTGATTGCTGTCATTGTCCCACCAGTTTGAGAAAGGCTCGCCGTCTACCACGTTACGGAAGATAACCATGTTCCTGAAAATGCCAGGAATGGCTGTCACTGGAGTTGCAAGAGCTCCACAGCCAAGAGGCTCATCATGCAAAAGTCACTGCTTTTACTGCGTTTTGCTCCAGAGTCTCCTACCTTATTTGCCGCCAGCGATGCTCACAAACCCAGTCGTTGCCACAGGTGGTGTCCGCATTGATTGTAACCGACTTTGTTGATCCATCCGAGTTGCTAGGTGGTCCAATCCAGTCGTTGGCGTCCTTTTATTGAAAAGAGACATTTGAAAGTTCTTACTGGAAAAAGCAGCGCAAAAAGCAGGATGGATGGCGCACCTAATTTTCACCCACCCGATCCAGGATTGGACAGAGAAATCACTTGAGAAGTTTAGCAAACGTGAATCTTGAGCGTTACAAACTTACCTGCCCATTTACAAAGTTTCTTGTCCAACGATAACTTGACATCACACGTGTGAATCCATACGGATGAGCCAACATGAAACCAACGGCCATTTTATAAAGCCTGTTGGGCCAAAAGCATAATGAGACGTGGCAAGAAAAAGCATGCCAGGGAACAAAGAGACAAACAAATCAGCAAGAGGAAGAGGCATCAGCCAGACAACCCCGCATTCCTTACCTGGCATCCCAGAAGGTGAGAATGGAAGCTCCACCAGCCCCGTGCCCCCGCTGGTTGTCATGGTTATCCACAAAGACCAAGGCTCTGTCAGAAGGCACAAAGCCCCAGCCTTCTCCCCAGTTCCTGGCCAAAAACACAAGGACTTGAATCTACCCCGCCAAGCTGTGCATCCAGCGTATCCTAGGCAAGCTGCACGATGGGTGCCCTTACTTTAAGTAGGCCATCTTTTCTCCATCCCACTTGCGGATCACTGTCCCCAGTTTTGCGCCGTATTTGAATTCGGTCACTCGGCCATTTTCAAAGTACTGACTGCCTGTGATCGGCTCGCCACCCAAGTCAATTACCTAGTACAGGAAGCAGAAGGTAATCATTTTTCTGGACTCACAGAGACAAAAAATGCTGCATTCACTCAGCAACTTTACCTCATCTTTTAGTTTGAGAGAAATGCATTGCCCAGCACGTTCGTTTCTGCTGGGCAGATCAGCCAAAAGTTGGTACAATACATGTTGTAACCATGTGGAAAGAAGGGGCTGTAGAGTTGCCCTAAGCTGCCGCCTACCACCTCCTAGTTAGTTGACCATTAGAAATCCCCACATAGATTTCAAGGTGCCTTGCATTTCTGAAGGGCAGGTATCACTCACCCACTGGACTGTGGAGCTCAGCCTTTCCTGGTGTGTAGGAACAGGCCCATGGCATCACTGCCACTCCTCAGGAGGAGGAAGGTAGAAAAGACACATGCACAAAGAGAAGCAGAAAGGAAATTCATGGAGATTACCTCTTGGTAAATGAACGGTTTTGTTCCTGAAGGAAACCATCGAGTATTCAGAGTATTCAGCTTGTCCAGAAATGCTTTGATGTCCCCAGGCCACATATGCTTGGCAGCATCAATCCGGAAGCCTGCTACACCAATATCAATGAGGTAATTCATGTACTCTGCAATTTTTGTGCGTACATAGTCCTTCTCCTGGGCCAGATCAAGAAGGCCACTCAAGCGACAGTCGCGGACCTGTGAAAGGAAAGAAGAGCAAGTTAACGGAGAAGGAGAAAGGAAAAAGGTAAAGGAACATGAAAAGTACAAAGGAAAGAGGTTAAATATGGGGGACAAAGGAAAGGAAAAAGGAAAAGGGAAAAGGGAAAGGAAAAGGGAAAGGGAAAGGGAAAGGGAAAGGGAAAGGGAAAGGGAAAGGGAAAGGGAAAGGGAAAGGGAAAGAACAAAAGAAATGGGAGAGAAGAGAGAGGAGAGAGAAAGGAAGAGAGAGGAGAGAGGAGAGATGTGAGAGAGGAGAGAGGAGAGATGCGAGAGTGGAGAGAGGAGACAGGAGAGAGGAGACAGGAGAGCAGAGATAGGACAAAGGGGAAGGTAATGAAGAGCACTGTGGTCTCACTCCATGCAGCAGCTTATAAAGCAGTGGTCAGTAAAATATCACCTCCCCATCTTGATGTCATCAGCATTCCAGATGGGAATCTGCACAGCGTATCATTGCAAAGCTGATGAAGGCTGAGCTGTGAACTTGAGAAAGACCTGCCACACATTCCATGTACAAAAACACTACCGCGCGCAGCCAGGTAGCATCTTGCACTGCTGCCAGTTTTCCAGGAGTTTTCCACCTTATCAGGCTCAGCTGAGTTTAGCAGCTGTAAGGAAGAGCTCACTGGTGCAGCTGAGTGCTTTGGGCTCCATCAGTTCAGGCGCACAGTCCTG
Source organism: Aythya marila (assembly GCF_965140915.1). NCBI lineage: Eukaryota > Metazoa > Chordata > Aves > Anseriformes > Anatidae > Aythya > Aythya marila. Next base: position 4,930,517 of record NC_139049.1, read on the forward strand.
CGCATGCCCACATGAAACATGTGGGACAGGTTTGTGATTTCTCAGTGCCTACTATACTGTGCACCACAAGTACCTTCCCTGAAGACAAATCTATGATGCTCACTGTATTCACTGGTCAGGTGGTGAAGCGCTGAATCTGTGGTCACCTACTCCCTTTGTGTGGCCTTACAGTAGTCTTTATAGAACAGGTTAAAAAAGAATTCACAGTTTTCCCATAGAAATTTACCTGATACATGTCTCCATAATTCTGGATTTCTCCATTTGAGGTGTAACATCTGCCATCATTGAAATCCCAGCCAGAGTACGGCACTGCTGGAAAATTTTCATTCCCAGCGTCGAAATAGCTTCCACAGGTTGAATGGGTGCCTGAGCCACCTGCAGCCCCACACATGTGGTTGACGACAGCATCCACATAAATATAAACCTGAAACGTAGTGATTGCACTTCAGTATGCTTTGTAGCGCTGGGAAGCAACAGTCAGAGCTTTATCACATCACTGTTAATTCGACCCTTTTTCCCCTTTCATATTCTCCATTTCTGCCTCCTTTGAGGACAGGAGCAGTGACGTCCCTCAGTTGAAACCACACTGCTCGCTGTATCAGTTACGTGTTTTAAAGGCACTTACTCCAACGTTGTTGCATCTGGTCACCATGTCTCTGAATTCATCTTCATTTCCCGATCGAGTGCAGAGCTTGTAGCTGATGGGCTGGTATCTTTCCCACCAGGGTCTGAATGGGTTAGTAATGACAATATTTTCATTTGGAGGAGAAACCTGCAGATGAGGTGATGGACCTCAGTAAGAAACCAGTAGTTCCTGTTTCAAGTTCAAAGTGCAAAACATGCACCAAGATTAGTCCTGGATTCCCATGAGAGACAGGCTTTGCGCCGGACCCGGTCTCTCTCGCTCTCTCTCCCTCCCTGCAGCACAAGCTGGGGTCTGCGAGATGTCCGTCTTGTAGACTGGTAGCAAGGAAGTTCTCTTTTGTTCCCATGGGCTGCCCATGTCCAGCCTGGGCCTGCTGTCCAAGGGCACGCACATGGGAGGGCTGAAGCCACAGGAACTACTTTTGTCTGCAATAGAGACATCCTTCGGAAAGCCAAAACTCCACGCTGAGACACTTGCCTCAGTAAAAAGGGAAGAGGAAAACTTAGCCTTCCAAGGGAAGCCCATCAGGGGAAAGCGTGCACCTTTGCAGCTGGTCTGATGGAGAGACACCCGACCCAGGCCGGCGGGATCTCTGGTTGCGCCTAACAGCATTTACTACTTCCATCCCCACGTTCCACACCAAAGTTACTTGGAGCTGGCTGTCTCTGATTCTGGCCTTTTGCGGTTTATTAATCAAATGTTACAAAGCAGTTTCACTACCTACGGGCAGGAAACAACGTACCTGAACTCCTCCAAATCCATTAGGAGCTAAGTAGCGTTCACACTCGAGAGCAATATCGGCCCAGCGCCATTCAAAGAGATGTACAATAGATGTCCTCCCAGCCTGAGTGTTGGAGTTGTACTGCGCTCCGCAAAGCCCTACGGCTGCGAGGAGAAGGAGGACTTGCATGGTGCCTTCAGCATAAGGCTGTGGTCTCTCCACTGCCAATTTATACTCCTGCAAGATGACAAAGTTCCTACTGCAGCTGACAGATTTCTCAGAGATAAACACTATCAGTTATTGTTTGGGTAGCGATCTGGGTATCACTCTTCCGTTTTGTTTTTTCCTGAATTGCCCCACAGCTGAAGATAAAATACCTTTTCACAATGTTTATGCCTTACTATATACCAGTATGTGCTGTGCACCCAAATTTGGGACTGTATTCTTTCCAGTCATATAAACAAAGATAATGACTGATAGAGGCTTGTCATCTAGCACTCAGGATTCATCCCAGCTCACACCTAGCTACCAGACCAGCCTCTCTCAGTCAATAGCAGATGCATCACAGCACACACTGTGAGACTTGAGCAGCTGAATTACATACCTTTAGCTTAATACAAGTCTCGAGCGAACGGTGTTTTAAAATTTTATCATGCATTGGGATGGTCTTGGTAATAATGACAATCAATAGATTTTTTCTCACTATCCTCGTAATCACAATTTGTAATCACCTCACTGGTTGCTTGCTGTTGAAGTGTAGGCAAGGTCATATGTGGAGCTGGTGAAGATTTTTGTATAAATGAATTGACTCCTTTTACTTACGATGTCAGAATCGTTATTCCCTCTTGCTCCCATTTGGAACAGTTTGTCTTCTACTGTGACAGTACTGAAGATAGAAACCAATGAACCAAAGTTCCCACCAATAAATGTGCCATTGCTGTTAGTTAAAATAAAGGCAATTTACTATTTTAGATTGATTGAGAGTGGCTGATCTGGTACCCAGATGTGAGCTGGGATTAATCCTGAGTGCTAGATGCCGCTGAATCCCTCTGAATTCATTCATTCTCCGAGACCTATTAGAGTTCCACTTGTCTTATAATGCCTTTCATTTCATGTTCCAGAGCTCCCCTCAAGGGTCCACGTGTCACGCCTGGGCTAACTTCTGATACATTATTTTGTTTATATGACTGGAAAGAATACAGTCCCAAATTTGGGTGCACAGCACACAGATGGCTTGGTTTATGATAAGGCATAAACATTGTGAAAAGGTATTTTATCTTCAGCTGTGGGGCAATTCAGGAAAAAACAAAACGGAAGAGTGATACCCAGATCGCTACCCAAACAATAACTGATAGTGTTTATCTCTGAGAAATCTGTCAGCTGCAGTAGGAACTTTGTCATCTTGCAGGAGTATAAATTGGCAGTGGAGAGACCACAGCCTTATGCTGAAGGCACCATGCAAGTCCTCCTTCTCCTCGCAGCCGTAGGGCTTTGCGGAGCGCAGTACAACTCCAACACTCAGGCTGGGAGGACATCTATTGTACATCTCTTTGAATGGCGCTGGGCCGATATTGCTCTCGAGTGTGAACGCTACTTAGCTCCTAATGGATTTGGAGGAGTTCAGGTACGTTGTTTCCTGCCCGTAGGTAGTGAAACTGCTTTGTAACATTTGATTAATAAACCGCAAAAGGCCAGAATCAGAGACAGCCAGCTCCAAGTAACTTTGGTGTGGAACGTGGGGATGGAAGTAGTAAATGCTGTTAGGCGCAACCAGAGATCCCGCCGGCCTGGGTCGGGTGTCTCTCCATCAGACCAGCTGCAAAGGTGCACGCTTTCCCCTGATGGGCTTCCCTTGGAAGGCTAAGTTTTCCTCTTCCCTTTTTACTGAGGCAAGTGTCTCAGCGTGGAGTTTTGGCTTTCCGAAGGATGTCTCTATTGCAGACAAAAGTAGTTCCTGTGGCTTCAGCCCTCCCATGTGCGTGCCCTTGGACAGCAGGCCCAGGCTGGACATGGGCAGCCCATGGGAACAAAAGAGAACTTCCTTGCTACCAGTCTACAAGACGGACATCTCGCAGACCCCAGCTTGTGCTGCAGGGAGGGAGAGAGAGCGAGAGAGACCGGGTCCGGCGCAAAGCCTGTCTCTCATGGGAATCCAGGACTAATCTTGGTGCATGTTTTGCACTTTGAACTTGAAACAGGAACTACTGGTTTCTTACTGAGGTCCATCACCTCATCTGCAGGTTTCTCCTCCAAATGAAAATATTGTCATTACTAACCCATTCAGACCCTGGTGGGAAAGATACCAGCCCATCAGCTACAAGCTCTGCACTCGATCGGGAAATGAAGATGAATTCAGAGACATGGTGACCAGATGCAACAACGTTGGAGTAAGTGCCTTTAAAACACGTAACTGATACAGCGAGCAGTGTGGTTTCAACTGAGGGACGTCACTGCTCCTGTCCTCAAAGGAGGCAGAAATGGAGAATATGAAAGGGGAAAAAGGGTCGAATTAACAGTGATGTGATAAAGCTCTGACTGTTGCTTCCCAGCGCTACAAAGCATACTGAAGTGCAATCACTACGTTTCAGGTTTATATTTATGTGGATGCTGTCGTCAACCACATGTGTGGGGCTGCAGGTGGCTCAGGCACCCATTCAACCTGTGGAAGCTATTTCGACGCTGGGAATGAAAATTTTCCAGCAGTGCCGTACTCTGGCTGGGATTTCAATGATGGCAGATGTTACACCTCAAATGGAGAAATCCAGAATTATGGAGACATGTATCAGGTAAATTTCTATGGGAAAACTGTGAATTCTTTTTTAACCTGTTCTATAAAGACTACTGTAAGGCCACACAAAGGGAGTAGGTGACCACAGATTCAGCGCTTCACCACCTGACCAGTGAATACAGTGAGCATCATAGATTTGTCTTCAGGGAAGGTACTTGTGGTGCACAGTATAGTAGGCACTGAGAAATCACAAACCTGTCCCACATGTTTCATGTGGGCATGCGCAGGACTGTGCGCCTGAACTGATGGAGCCCAAAGCACTCAGCTGCACCAGTGAGCTCTTCCTTACAGCTGCTAAACTCAGCTGAGCCTGATAAGGTGGAAAACTCCTGGAAAACTGGCAGCAGTGCAAGATGCTACCTGGCTGCGCGCGGTAGTGTTTTTGTACATGGAATGTGTGGCAGGTCTTTCTCAAGTTCACAGCTCAGCCTTCATCAGCTTTGCAATGATACGCTGTGCAGATTCCCATCTGGAATGCTGATGACATCAAGATGGGGAGGTGATATTTTACTGACCACTGCTTTATAAGCTGCTGCATGGAGTGAGACCACAGTGCTCTTCATTACCTTCCCCTTTGTCCTATCTCTGCTCTCCTGTCTCCTCTCTCCTGTCTCCTCTCTCCACTCTCGCATCTCTCCTCTCTCCTCTCTCACATCTCTCCTCTCTCCTCTCTCTTCCTTTCTCTCTCCTCTCTCTTCTCTCCCATTTCTTTTGTTCTTTCCCTTTCCCTTTCCCTTTCCCTTTCCCTTTCCCTTTCCCTTTCCCTTTCCCTTTCCCTTTCCCTTTCCCTTTTCCTTTCCCTTTTCCCTTTTCCTTTTTCCTTTCCTTTGTCCCCCATATTTAACCTCTTTCCTTTGTACTTTTCATGTTCCTTTACCTTTTTCCTTTCTCCTTCTCCGTTAACTTGCTCTTCTTTCCTTTCACAGGTCCGCGACTGTCGCTTGAGTGGCCTTCTTGATCTGGCCCAGGAGAAGGACTATGTACGCACAAAAATTGCAGAGTACATGAATTACCTCATTGATATTGGTGTAGCAGGCTTCCGGATTGATGCTGCCAAGCATATGTGGCCTGGGGACATCAAAGCATTTCTGGACAAGCTGAATACTCTGAATACTCGATGGTTTCCTTCAGGAACAAAACCGTTCATTTACCAAGAGGTAATCTCCATGAATTTCCTTTCTGCTTCTCTTTGTGCATGTGTCTTTTCTACCTTCCTCCTCCTGAGGAGTGGCAGTGATGCCATGGGCCTGTTCCTACACACCAGGAAAGGCTGAGCTCCACAGTCCAGTGGGTGAGTGATACCTGCCCTTCAGAAATGCAAGGCACCTTGAAATCTATGTGGGGATTTCTAATGGTCAACTAACTAGGAGGTGGTAGGCGGCAGCTTAGGGCAACTCTACAGCCCCTTCTTTCCACATGGTTACAACATGTATTGTACCAACTTTTGGCTGATCTGCCCAGCAGAAACGAACGTGCTGGGCAATGCATTTCTCTCAAACTAAAAGATGAGGTAAAGTTGCTGAGTGAATGCAGCATTTTTTGTCTCTGTGAGTCCAGAAAAATGATTACCTTCTGCTTCCTGTACTAGGTAATTGACTTGGGTGGCGAGCCGATCACAGGCAGTCAGTACTTTGAAAATGGCCGAGTGACCGAATTCAAATACGGCGCAAAACTGGGGACAGTGATCCGCAAGTGGAATGGAGAAAAGATGGCCTACTTAAAGTAAGGGCACCCATCGTGCAGCTTGCCTAGGATACGCTGGATGCACAGCTTGGCGGGGTAGATTCAAGTCCTTGTGTTTTTGGCCAGGAACTGGGGAGAAGGCTGGGGCTTTGTGCCTTCTGACAGAGCCTTGGTCTTTGTGGATAACCATGACAACCAGCGGGGGCACGGGGCTGGTGGAGCTTCCATTCTCACCTTCTGGGATGCCAGGTAAGGAATGCGGGGTTGTCTGGCTGATGCCTCTTCCTCTTGCTGATTTGTTTGTCTCTTTGTTCCCTGGCATGCTTTTTCTTGCCACGTCTCATTATGCTTTTGGCCCAACAGGCTTTATAAAATGGCCGTTGGTTTCATGTTGGCTCATCCGTATGGATTCACACGTGTGATGTCAAGTTATCGTTGGACAAGAAACTTTGTAAATGGGCAGGTAAGTTTGTAACGCTCAAGATTCACGTTTGCTAAACTTCTCAAGTGATTTCTCTGTCCAATCCTGGATCGGGTGGGTGAAAATTAGGTGCGCCATCCATCCTGCTTTTTGCGCTGCTTTTTCCAGTAAGAACTTTCAAATGTCTCTTTTCAATAAAAGGACGCCAACGACTGGATTGGACCACCTAGCAACTCGGATGGATCAACAAAGTCGGTTACAATCAATGCGGACACCACCTGTGGCAACGACTGGGTTTGTGAGCATCGCTGGCGGCAAATAAGGTAGGAGACTCTGGAGCAAAACGCAGTAAAAGCAGTGACTTTTGCATGATGAGCCTCTTGGCTGTGGAGCTCTTGCAACTCCAGTGACAGCCATTCCTGGCATTTTCAGGAACATGGTTATCTTCCGTAACGTGGTAGACGGCGAGCCTTTCTCAAACTGGTGGGACAATGACAGCAATCAAGTAGCTTTTGGCCGTGGCAATAAAGGCTTCATCGTCTTTAATAATGACGACTGGTAAGTTGGTGGGAGAGACCGTATCCCCAAGGAGAAGCAGAGCTCCCCAGACGGAACGCTGAAAGGGCTCAGGTGTTGGGAGGGGGGATGTCCTTCAGCTAGAGCGCTGACAGGTGAATGGAGAACATCGAAAGCAAGGCTGAGGTGTCTGAGTGGAGCGTCTGAAGACGTACAGATTGCTCGTTAGCATCTTGAGCATCCCATTCCTGTGGTCTGCCTCACATACCGTGTCATCTCCAGTACACCCACAGATGAATTCACATGAGAAGAGGCTGAGGCTGTGGACAGAGCAGTGCCCAAGGATGGAAGCAGTAGGAGCTGAAGTTTTGGTAGTTCTGAGCAGGGCAGGCACTCTCTCACTTCCCTCATCCAAACTTGCCCGTCCAATCCAAGCCAGTCCAAGCCCGTTCAACCCTAATGGATTGAACGCTCATCACAATTAGGATTACCTTTAGCAGCACGCGTCCTGTTGTGAAGCTCTTTTATGCTTTGATTTTGTCCTGTTCTTTTCTTCCAATGAGAACAACTCCTACAGCCTGATCTAGATTCACACAGTGGCCTCCCCATTTCTGGAAAAGGAGTGCAGGGAGAGAAGCAGGGTCAGGCTTGGTAACTCCCTTGCATCGCATTGCCTTTCCAAGTCATGCAATAGCATCAGCTTCAGAATTCCTTTACCCAGTTGCAAATATCTGTTTTGAAAACAACAGAGAAGCAACGTTCACTGATTTTCACACAGGTACATGAACGTCAATTTGCAAACTGGTCTGCCTGCTGGTACCTACTGTGATGTTATTTCTGGACAAAAGGAGGGCAACGCGTGTACTGGAAAGCAGGTGTATGTTTCTGGGGATGGAACGGCTAACTTCCAGATCAGTAACACTGACGAAGATCCATTTGTTGCAATTCACGTTGATGCCAAGTTATAACTTCAATCAGAATTTGTTTCTCTCCCGGTGGTCTGTACGTATGCTGTTTCCCCCATTTGCGATTCCCTGGTGTTCAAGATCCTGTGACTCTCCGTTCCCAGTGAACAATAAATGGCAATCAATCTGAAGAGTGATGTCTTTCCTCCTAATGAACTGGGTCGTAGTAGCATTATCACGTCGTAACTGGGGGCCATACCATCGGCAGCTCTTAAGGCTACCAAGAGAGCACTGCATTTCCCAGATCACAGAAACACAGAAGAAAATAAAAAATAAGACAAAAGAAGCCAGCACCTGGGAAAGTTAAAATGTTCTGTTTCCAAGGCTGATAGGTGCACGCATAGCCGTAAGCTGGAGCAGGCACATTGGGGCAGGCATCTGCAAGCAGTGCCTCTGCTTGCCGGCAGAATGTCCTTTCTCTGGGGCAAAGCCAATGTGGAGCCCAGGTCAGCAGATGGGCTGTGCCAATCAGTTATTCCAGCCTTTGACATCAGTCAAGCCAGTGTGTTGCCTGGTTCACACTCCGTTTATGTCCTTTAGCAAACAAAAGATCAGTTCTCCCACTGTTATCTCCCGTGGCTTCCTGCAAACTAACGGTCATGCTGGCGGTTCCACAGGCTGTTCCACCTCTTTATTTATTTATTTTTATTTTTATTTTTATTTTTATTTTTATTTTTATTTATTTTTATTTTTATTTTTATTTTTATTTTTATTTTTATTTTTATTTTTATTTTTATTTTTATTTTTATTTTTATTTTTATTATTTTTTATATTATGATTGATGTTGGTTTGTTCTTTATTTTGTTTTTCATGCTCATGTTAACGTGCAGTCTATCACTCACAAAGTGTGTGATTCTATTCTTGCTATTAGATGAACATTACGTAACCCCAAATGTAAGCGTCTAGCCATAAAGTTTTCAAGCTCTAAGCACCATACCTTTTGTGGAAAATGATTGAAATGACACATATCTGCCTGAGGTTTCTATAAGTACTAGATATTTAGAATACAGAGTGGGATATATCTCTGCTTGTAATCATTCCTCAATCCAAATATTCCATGATGTTTGAGTGCAGCATTTATTTTATATGATGTAGCAATTGAAGACTCAATCTTAGCTCTCTGTTTCATTTTAGAACTATATACATCATTGAAGAAAATAAATCTTGTCACTGTCTTCTTAAGTGAATTCAAAATTTGGTGACCAAACTGTTTACTGTTTTTGAAGGATCAGACCTGCATCCAGGGTTTGTTTTTGTTCCTTTTGTTTCAAGCTTTTTTTGGTACATATTTGCCTCATAGAACAACACAAAGAAGGTGAAAAAATAAGTGTCTTCCAGAACAACAAGAGGTCTTTGATATGAGTCAGGAAACCCAGAGGTACTGTCAATTTTATTGCTGATCTTCAGAACTAGTTAGCACTGTTTTCTTCATTATTATTTCTTCTGCTTTATATGCAGTGGTATCATTAAGACCTTATTTTTGTATGCCAGTTATGATTAAAATTTGAATTCATTTTATGTGAATTTATGAAGTTAAAATTAAGGTATTTTCTCAAGCACAGCAGGACATCTAATAAATTTGCTGAAGTGTAATATTTCAGATTTTTGTGGGCATTATGCAATAGTTCATTTTCTGTCACTAACAAAACTGCTCGCTTTCTTTGTTCAACAGTCAGTTTAACTGAGTAATGTCAAAACCTTTTATAGACTGATATTCTAAAGTTTTGTTGTAATATTGTCTGTCTCAAACCTTGGAGAACAACAGCTCAAACCATACACATTCTTAGATGAATTATTTTTAATGTAGCAGGTCATGAGAAACTTGAGCACTAGCAGAGATAAATATTCTTACATTTTATATACTATGAGATTATCATACTCGTTTAAGATTGACTGGAAGAAAAATCATGGCTAGTAATAGGTTATTTTTCCTTGATATGTATAAGTTTTCTCTTTATGAGGAGTTTAAGTATTTCTGTTACACAATTTCCTTTTCATTTCTTTCACTGCAGAAAAACACTTACACGTATGAGGAACCGCTCCGTTGACTTCTGTGGGGAAGAAGGTGAATCTGTCAATCTCCACATATTAGAAATTGGATAATACCATATCTGAAAAATCTGGCCTTCTTTTTCTGCTTTGCCTCTACTTGACTCTTTGAACTGCCCTGTGTTCTATTTGTCTGGTGAAAAAGATTTTTTTTTTTTCTACTATACTTCCCCACACCTTTGCTGCAGCTTTGCTTTTCCTGCTCTTCTGCCTTATCTGTCATGTGCTGAATACCGCTTCACTCCTAGTCAGCTCTTTCCAAGTCCTTCAGAAAGCTCAGAGGAACTGTGGCTATGTGTTAGGTTCAGGCAGCCATGAAGAGGGGATGCTCTTTACATATTTTACTTAATTCATTAATTGCTCTTGTGTTAAATTCGGTCATAAATAAATAAATGTGCTTTGCTTTCTAAATAATTGTTGTGAAGAAGTGTTTTAATTGTAGTGGGTGTAATAGGATGGGAAAGGCAGTAGAATGTTGTCAATTCTGTAAGTATAAAGCACTTATTGTTCACTTAAAATTCTGACAATTAAAACATGGAAAAAGAACAAAAAAAGGAAGCATAGCAATAAGTGTCATTTTCTTGTTGTGTCCCTTTGCTTAGGGCACATGTTTTCTGAACATGTGTAGACAAAGCTCCCTGCACTGTACTGAGCAGAACAGATTGTTTTACTAGTGATAACTAGTAAACCAGGTAAATTAAAATTAGGACATTTTTAGTGTTATTAGTAGATTATGAGAGGAAGATAAAGTATAGAAATATCCTCAGAAAAGCAGTTTCTCAGTCTCATTAGAACCTTACATGAAATGTTGAGCCTAGAGCTATAAAGCCTATGCTGCTATAAGTTGTTATCTCTTGCATTTCCTAATCTGCTCACAAAAGTATTATGTTTTCAGTGAATATTTATAGTAGAGTATTTCTAGTTATGCAGACTAAAACAATAGTAATCAGATTGAAGACTTCAGCATCTGCAAGTATTCGCTTTAGAACAGGGAAAACAATTCACTACTGAGCTGTGCAACTTTTCCAAACTGTACAGCTTTCTAGGAATGTTGGCTAAATATATTTTCAATGAGGTGAGTTTTAATAAATCACTGTCAATTCCCATATTTTATCTGACTATAAGGGAAAGTTAGGTGAAATATTCAAAGTGGCTCAAAGACAATGTGGTATAATTTGACACCCATAGCAATGTTTATACAAAAACAAAACCCAATATAATTTATTCTATGATTCTGTACGCGCATAATGAGTTTATACTTTTTTCTTTTTTTTTAATATATATTTATTTCTTACTATAGTTCTATCTTTGTGTGTAGCTTTCCACAGATATAAAAGTGATCAGAATTTAATGGAAGTGATGTGCCATAGAGCAAAGTGAATGGCAACACTGTATGTGAACCTGACCAAGAATACATAAAAGTTAACAATATAGGCATATTTATGAGGCAAACACTTTCACAATCACCCAACTGCAAAAGAGAAATTGGGGGGGGTCTGATACATCACAGTATTATTATATATTTGGCCTTTTGGTGTTTTTAAGCCACAGAGTTAAAATTATGTTTTTGTCAAATAAGGTGAAATAACCAATGTATTTAGAAAAATCATGACCTTACAGCTGTTTTTCTATGAGTGGACCAGAAGGTTAAAATTACTGAATTATTCTTGGCAATTCATTTTCCCATCTCAATGCAACAGCATAATTGGAAACTTCTGTTCAGCCCTACATGCTTCTGTGTCAGCTTATTTTTCTGAACCACTGTTATTTTTCTAGCAGAAGAAAGCTCTGTAAAGGGAAACTAACAGTCTATTGTCTCTTAATAAAGCCTGTGAAAATCTTATTTAATTTAGCATTTTGTTTTAAATGGAAATAAATGAAAACTCAAAACACTACCTTTTAAAGTTCTGATCAAGTGTAAGGTTCGTTTATATGCAGTTAGTGTATTTAACAGTCTACCAGTCTCACTGCACAACGTTTTCTGAACAATATACAGATATTGCCCTTGTAAATGCTTTCATGCTATAGCAATTTTCACTTTGCCTTAATGTTAAATCAGAACGGTGTAAGAAGGAATGAAGTAGAAAGTAGAAATAACATTACTAAATATGTTGCCCTTCAGATGACATTTAATACAAAGGCCTTCATCATAAATATTCTGGTGACAGTGTTTGAGATAGTGGTGAATTATCTCCAGTCCATCAAAGCGAAAGTCCTTGGGTTTTCACCCAGTTGTCACACCAGTTTCTCTGGGATAAATAGCCAGAACATTTCATGTATGATGCAGAAGCTGACTTACACCCTTTAAAAAGAGGAGTAAAACATGAGAGATTCTATGACGCTTGTGAGTTAAAAAATATTTGTCAGAAAAAGAAATTCCATTGTCTTCCTTAGTCTTAAACTAAAAATTGCATTGCGTTAACCACCCACCAAGACTGAGAAGTAGCCACTTTAACTAACTGCATTATACTTCCTTACTATCCCAAGAATTCTTATTTATTTACCTATCTATTAATTTATTTATTTCAGAAACAAAGAATGGGTGACATCATGTGCATATCTTATACACTTATATCATATCTACACATATCTTATTTTTCATTCCAATTGTGAAGAAAACCTTTGGAAGTTTTGCAATTTCTGTCTGTCTGTAATTGACAAATGGTAATAATTGTGGATGCTAATTTTGGCAATGTTCTGAATGTTTTGTGGAACATAAAATCAATCAGAAGACCCATGAAAAAAAAGTTAACCTTAATAATTAGGGCAAGATGACTACAGGGAACTCATTATGTTTACAATGATGAACATTCATATGGTAGGCTAATTTATGCTGGTATTTTTCCCTTGTAGTGTGTGAGGGAGGCAATCACTAAAATTTTGATTCATTATCTTGACATATTACAGTACTTTGAGTGGTATATTTTAAGTATCAGAATTTGTCTGTGTTTAAAATGAACATGTTAAATCATTATTCAAAGTCTTCTGCCTTTGAAATTTTGTGAACATATATGTGTCTTGGGAATTGTGAAGATTAAGCTCAAGTAATTGCCACCTGAGCTCATAGGCTAAAATCACTTGCAGAATAGCCACTGACCAAATTTAGGTAATTTAAACCCTGATCAAGTTGAATCTCACCAACCATAATGTTTTGCAACAACAAAAATATGATGACAAGAACTTTGAGCTAACCAGATTGAGTGCAGAAAGAGAGAAAGTCCCCTTTTTCCCATCATTTACTTCCCAGACCCAACGCTGAACCCACACTAAACAGAAAAAGATTCTTGAATAGCCTTAGTTAACCAAACCAAACCAAACAAACAAACAAACAAAAACAAACAAACAAAAACACACACACAAAAAAAAAAACACTTAATGGAGTCACAGTACACTGTTAAAAGTACAGCAGATGCAACTGCAACATTGGTCTGTGGGCCTAGTAATGCTTCTCACAGGGCAATAAAATTTGCAAGAACAGCATTTTCCCAAACTGAAGTTTCTTGGAAATGAAGTAGATTCACAAATATATATCCATACCTCTCTAAGGACATCTGAATACCTCTGTTGTCTTTTACTTTCCCAATTTTCAGCATTTGTAACATACATTTTGATTGTATTTAGACATATATAATTTGCATAACTTGGTAGACAATGGCAGGGCAATCTTACTGTGGAGCTGCAGGCAGATAATAGAAGGATTAATAATACATCATATCCTTCGTGTTAAGATGGCATAGGCCCTAGGATGGAAAAATTGCAATGGAGGAAATGTGTTTTTTCATAAGCTAAACTCACTGCAACTCAAACAATTTCCCCTGACAGATAATGGATTATAGCAGTAGCCAAGGCAATAAAAGCTATATAAAGAAAGCATATAAAGAAAGAATTTTAGCTTTCTCAATCTGGGTTCAGTGCACATTTCTGCCTTTGCACAAATACTCCTTGAATCTGCCCTTTGCTAGACAGTGTAGTTAGAGACAGACAGCTGGTATGCACAGTGGTGATAGTGAGACAATAGAGTAGTCAGTGGTGAATAGACAGCATGGCAGAACAATTAGCTAGTAAGACAGAATGAATACTGATGTTGATAAATGGATGATATGACAAGACAAACACAAATAACAGACAACAATACAGAACACAGAGACTAGGCAAACTCCTTCTGGATCATTTAGCTAGGGAGCCAAACTATATATTCACAGGTAGCAATTGTAGATGGTTGAAATAACAGAGACAGGATGAAGCCAAGTGGATCAGCAAGTGCTGTGTTCGTGTATAGCAGATGGGACTTTGATGCTGTAGACGAGAAAAGACTTTACGTCTTAGAACAACTATGACAGAATTGTTATGATGCTTTAACCTGTTGCAAATTGTCTATATACTCTATGAGAATAAAAGTAATAATCTTGCCAGCAAAAATAGACTGTCACATTGTACTGTCAGGATGTAAGAGGAGTAGGATGTTAAAACTCTTGATAGGAGACTTCAGATGATACAAGACAGAAGGAGATGTGGCAGGAAATCTTGAGCTTTAGATTTGAACCAAGTTTTTCACACTTTAGAATCCATTTCAGTCTCTGTGTCTACAGATTTATTTATTTTTATTTGCCAGCTTTAATATATCACGGTTGCCACATTCAACCCCTGTCTCAATTCTGTAGATTATGCAGTGCCCTCCAGATAAGTGCTCTGTTGCTTGCTATCTGCCAAGGCAAGTGAAGTTAATGTGGCAGTTCTGCAAATGTAGCCCCTATATATGCAAAACCAGAAGTCACAATAGCTGCAATAAATACCACTTTTCTAATTTTCTACCTTGTGGGAATAGAGACTCTTGCCTTCTAACCTCTCTTCATGAGGAAAGCCAAGTTTTGTTCCTGACATTCCATTGTAGCACTGTGTGAGCATTATAAACTTACTGCACAACTTTTCCACAAGACTGGAGAATGTTTGTCTCAACAAGTCTGCAGCTTATTTTCAAAGCGAATTGGAGAAGTGATGTAACCACTGCACAGGGCTGTGTTTTTCTAAAAGAAGAACCCATCACATCGTCTAGCCCTGAATTACTACTAACATCTTCCTATGTGTCATGAATGCAAAACAATTTTTCTTTGCATGTCTGCTGACTTCAGAAAAATGTTCATTGTTTAGTGTCACAGGTAACTTCCTGATCATTCAGTCTTCACACTCAAATGCTGTATTCCATTTATTCCACACCTAGCAATCAGAAGGTTGTATAAGATCACTGGGGTCATTTCAGCTGCACTATAATTACAAGTCGATCCTCTTCACTAAACTCCTGTTTTATCTGGTCTACTTTGAACATAGCTTTGTTGTTGCTTCAGTGGCTTTTGAAAAGCTGCTCTTCTGCCTAATGGACTTTATAGACAGATTATTTTTATCATTAAGCTAAACTTCACACTTTTATATTACTTTAATCACCTTAAATAATGCTTTGTCTTTCCCTGACATTTCCTCTCAGTAGCTGAGAAAGTAGTATTATGCTGAATGTCAGTGTATGTCAATGCTGCATAGATTAATTGAAATTAAGTCTAATGTCGCAAAATGAAAGCCACTTTCATTTTTTCCCTTCTTCTTTTTTATCTAGGTAGACATAAAAATCTGGTAAAGGATTTTTTTTTTTTTCTGATCTTGCATGAATTAGTAGTTGTTCTGCCCTTGCATTATCTGATACTTATACTATCTTTGTTAGTTAACCTGTAATGATCACAGGTATAGCCTTGTTTCAATGCATTTGTCTACCCTGAAAAATTAGGAAGCAAGTCATCTGGCTAATGCAAAATCAAGTAGAATATAAGCATGAGTGTATGTATCACATACTATATCTATGTATATACAAGCAATGCATGTTTATATGTATGTATTTTCATTCATTTTGCCTAAAGGATATCCCTTAGGTATTTAAATGGAAATTATATGAAATATATAAACTTCTCATTAAGTTCTATTTCTGTCATATGTGTTCAGAGATCTGAACCAGCAAGTAAGGGTTATTTCAGGGATAATCAATGGTCCAGCCTCTTACTTTTGCATAAAGAATTTTTATCAAGCAGAAATTGGTATTAAAAAAAAAAAAAAAAAAAAAAAAAAGAGGCACCAAGATGGGTGACATTATGACTTTTATGTCCATATTGAGCTCTAATCTCAACTTTTTAGATGCCTGTATGATTCTGCACATAGCTGGACTTTTAATTCACTCTTATCCTGACAAATAGTGCAGGGGAAGTGCTTGCTCTGCTTCATCCTGATGCCTTGCTGATCAGACTCCAGAAAGCTTTTTATTTCCTGTTCATCTCTGATACAGCAACCAGTAACACTGCAGGTATAGACTTTTTGTTTCTACATGGCTACTCAAAATATTTACAGTGGTGGGAGGCAGCTTCAGGTTTGGAAGGAAGAAAAAGAGAATGAAAGATGATTTTTCTCACTTTCTATATACTCTATTGGTGGACTATAAGCATATAAGCATCTGACAATGCAGGTATGGTTTCACTATGGTATCACGAGCCTAGCCATGGGCCACAGACCCGGCATGTTTTGGAATTCAGGATTTGCAGCAGGAGACAACATTGCTGTAGCTCAGAGTAGCTCAGAGTAGCATGGTGGCTCATGCTGGTGTGCAGCCTGAAGCCAGGGAGTTGCCTTGGGAGTGCTTATTATGCCAATACTTTGGTTGGGGAATAACATGTGGGGTCCACGTGGAAGAGTCTCATAAAGAAAGCATGAGAGTTGACAGGTCTGTTTGGTATCTGATTACAAGGCAGTCATGGAATGAAATCATTAATTACAGTAATACTTGTCTTAAAGTGAGATCAGTTCAAGGCTAAGAGAGGAATAAGGCCACGTCTATTTATATCCTCATTCCCTCCTTCTTCTTCTAAGATAAAAAACATCTGAAAATATGAACAAATTTATCACAGCAACTTGTGCTGGGGAAGGATTTGTGTAACAGAAATGTAACAGGCAAGAACAGCCTGGATCTGCCTGGCCATCAGCCTGCACAATTAAGGACTTGTACAGAACAGACTCAGGCAGGAATAAGGTAGTGTTGTGGAAGCCTCAGAATAGCTCCATAACACCCAGAAAATTATCACTGGTACAGGAGCCATGGATGTTTCTGTAGGACAGTTCTATACTCCTGATGTGAAACAGGAAGACGCACTGGGCTGAAAAGTACTTCAGCTGCCCCATGACACCAGAGCCCCAGCATTTCTCTTAAAGGAAACTGCTCTTTATCTAATTTAGGCACAGCATTGGCCTTACTGCTGACTAGTCTCTCTCTCTTTGACGGAACTTTGGATAGTTAGTGGCACAGTTTCAACAGAAGACAGAGGAAACTCTTCCTTTCCTTCCCATATAATCTGCAGCCTAGTAGAGCAAATACAGGAGCAGAGCACCAAAGTCCCCCAAGACTGAAATTAGGCCTTAAGCCTAACCTGTTCCCTTCCATTAACTTCTCAGAAAGGGTCACTAATCATTCATCTCATGTATCAAAGACATGTAGCGACTCTGCTAGTAGTACATTCTGTGGTCTGAAGAGGACCTCTGACTTGAACGAGTCCAAGATCAAGATGATATCATAAATAAATAATGCAAAATATCCATAGTAGCATGATATTAGCTATATCAATTACAATAGAATGCAGTTTATTTTTAAGGAAGAATTCAGTAAGTTGAACATGGATAAAGCTGCAATCTAAACACCAAAGACAACAATGAAAAATAAACATCAACTCAATATCAGGAAATTCATTTTATGAGAATGAGACAAGTATTTTGTCACAATGGTCTATTCTCATGTTTTTACTGCTTTTTGACTACTTGATTAGCTATATACACAACCTAGTGTTTTTTACCTACTTTCTTAACAATGCTTCAAACCACTGTGCTTTTCTATGCTTCAACTGTTGTGCAATAAAGTGAATATTTTAAAGCTATATTTAGTAGATCTAATGAAAAAAAATACAAGGAAAATATACAGCTTAAATCTTCTGTAATTGAAAAGCTGTCTCCTGATTGAAAAGATTTAATTTAGAGTTTTAAGTATGTACTGCTGTAGAGGACCATTGCAACACCTATTCAGTGTATTGCTCCATACATTTTTGAAAAATAATAGGCATTTCTGCCCTAAAAAACAAGTAAACAAACAAAAAGAAATCCTTGTGTCTTGTCATTAGAAAACTATTTTGCTTACAACTATGTTTAATTACTACCATAACGACAGTAATAACATGAAATTAAATATGAATAAGATTTCCAATCTACAGTATCTCAAATGTCAACTGAATTTTCTAAGTGTTACAATATACAGTGCTACAGATCTGGGGCCCCCAGCACAAGAAGAGGACGTGGACCCATTAGTGCAAGTCCACAGGAGGCCATAAGGATGATGACAGGTCTGGGGCACCTCTCTTTTTTAAGACAAGCTGAGAAAGCTGGGGAAGTTCAGCCCAGAGAAAAGAAGGCTCAAGGGAGACCTTTCAGTGGCCTTCTAGTACCTAAAGGGGGCTGCAGGAAAGGTGGGGAGGGACTCTTTGTCAGGTGGTGTAGGGACAGGCCAAGAAGTAATTGCTGTAAATTAAAACAGTGTAGATTTAGATTAGACATTAGGAAGAAATTCTTCACTCTGGGGTTGGTGAGGCACTGGAACAGGTTTCCCAGAAAGGCTGTGGATACCCCATCACTGGAAGTGTTCAAGACCAGGCTGGATGGGGCTTTAAGCAACTTGGTCTAGTGGGGGGTGTCCCTGCCCATGGCAGGGGGGTTGGAACTAGATGATCTTTAAGGTCCCTTCCAATCTAAAACATTATATGGTTCAAGGATTCTATGAAAAACAGAACAAAACAAAACAACAAACAAAACAAACAAACAAAGATACTCTTTTACTCTTTATGTTTATGATGTCTTTTTATCTTGCTTTTAGCTCAGATTCATACCACCCAGTTCCATGAATGTATGGATCAGAAAAGCTGAGGAATCCCCAAACTTTCCATGTGTAGGCATGTGACTCATGGAAAGCTGACTACACAATCAATAAGATTGTAAAGTAGGTATGTTTATTCAGCACTGGGCAGCGCAGGGGGTAGTCCCACCAAAGTTGTGCACACCTAATGCGGCAACTTGCCATGGTTATATGCAGTAAAGAGTTACATATGCATGAAGTTTCCCAATATGCCTATACATATGCATAACCCGTTCCCGCTTAGTATTAAAATTAGCTACAAGAAGTCATTTCCATAAATTCCTCTTGTCTGCGCTTGTTCAGTGCCGTGTGGTGGTGGGTGTTGAGGGTCGTGGGGATGAAGTAAGATGTCTTCATCAGGGTTGAACTTTTCACCTCATCTCTTTGCACATGCTCTCTGAGGCCTTGGTCACAATCTGGGCCATCAGGTTGGTTTGATCTGGTTCTTGGGGTCTGAGGGACTCCTGTTATCTTGAGGCCTTGTATGTTTAACATTCCTTATCTTGTCCCTTTGTAAGCAGTCCTCCTTATCTCTGACCCCTTGGTTAAAGTCTGAACCATGAGGGGCTCCTGTTATCTGGAGGCCTAAGCGCAGCACAGGCGCAGTACATTGCAAATATAGCACCTATTAATTCTTAATCAATTGCTCTCTAATTTCTAATCCCAATGATTCACATGAATATATTTTCTAAAGTGAGTATCTAGAGATTCTAGTGAAGCTGTTCATGGTGCCATTGACGTCATGGTCTCGATTTTGTTATATTAAATCATTCTGCTATTTACTTGATAATCCATATGCAATAGAACAGAGATAGTGTGTATAAAACCACAATTCTGCCACTAATTGTGAATGCATTTCAAATCTGCAAAATAAATACATTCGTACCATAGCTGCTGATGTCTAATATATTACGTATACAAACATATACACAAATCAAGTGTTGTATCTATATTTATATAGATACATATTTGTTTTTTCATTAAGTGCTGCATTTCTACTGAATGTAGCAGAGTTATTAGCTTTGCTGAGAATCTCATTGAATTGAAATAAATAACTTAGGTTCTTTGAATTCAATTTTTATGCTCAACAAACTGTCACAGAGGAAGTGGTTTTGCATGGTTAATAACAGCTTCAAGAGATTTGCAGTTCTCTGACTGCATTCAATTATACTTAACATCAACCTTCAAAATTATTCACCATTACCTGGACAATTTTAGTGCAGAGGAAAAGTGGTTTGTTCAGAGCTAGTATGCTTATAACACAAACTTGAACAACTGCTATATTTAAACAAGCCAGTCTGTATGTTGTAAAAATTGTGTTGGATATATATTAAATGCCATAGGCCTCTTTTTCCCAGTAGTTTCCAGGTGAGCAGTTAACTAAAGTGACTCAGCAAGAGGCTGAGGACAGGATGAGGACTCAGGAAAACCCCTGTAGCTGTGAGAGTCTGGACCATAGGAAGGCAAAACAAAGACAGGGCTCATTGACCTCATACGTGAGAAACTACCCTTGTCACTTGGCCATAGCTCTGAGTCTCCAGAAAATTTAAGAGAAAAACATAAGTAAAATATTACCTGAATAAAAACATCTAAGGTTTCATTGTGAGGGAACATCATATTTTAGTCTGTTGCCTCTACTAATATACAGACTACGTTTGCATGCAGTGATTTTTTTTTTTTTTTATTTCAAATCATCCCTACTCCTTGAATGCAATCCTATGATTGTTCAATTAATCTTTCAGAAAGATCACATGTAATTCAGAGACAAGGCCAGATTGCTATGTCTTTCTTGGAATAAAACGTGATGTGTCAGTGAGGTTAATGAGCTTTTAAGAAAAAAAAAAGTGAAGACTGCCTACCTAAGAGCAATCTTACATAGATGTGCTGATGTCCCTAATTAAAGAAGCTGGATCATGATCATTAGGATAATATAAGTACTAATTATAGTTTAATCTAAATTGTACTGTACTGGAAAATAACTACTAATTGGTACTGAGAAAGATTGATGAAGCCATGTAATTTTAGCTGATAGTACTGTACCTAGAGAACAGATGCAAGTTCACTCCAATACTAAATGACATAGTTCTAGTGAATTGCAAATATGCACCTAGTATAAAGGCTGCCTTTTGTTAATATATTGTTTTCTGCAGCCTTAAGTAGAGGAAACTTCAGGTCTTAAAGTCAAAATGTTGTAAAGCCTTGCAGCAGACTGCAGGCCCTGGTTCAACTGACCTGAGCTTCAGTAACATGCATCTTTGAGGTTCCTGCTAGTGCTGCTCCTCCAGCAGTCTGAGCCGGGAGGGGGGGGGGGGGGGGGGGGGTGAGGGTGGCAGTCCCTGTGATTACTGGCTCTGGCTTTCTTCTTCCTATGAGAAACTAGTACTTTATTGAAGACTTTGTGGTCCTGCGAAGCTTCTACCCTCTTGATACACCTAATGCAATAGAAAACTGCAAGGCCAGCGATGGCAAAGCAAGCAATGTAGAAGGCCATTAACTAACTCCAGTGATACAATAATATCCTCTTCTCTTCTCTCTCTCTCTCTCCCTCTTTTTTTTTTTTTTTTTTTTTTAAGCACTGAAGTCATGTAAAGCTTCTATCACCTACCTCTTATTTTCCCTCATTTTGGCAGGGAAACAAACAAACAAAAAGTTAAAAAACTTGGCAGAATATATGTTATTCTGTAGTAAAACAAAACATTATGAAACTCAGCTTCTCATATCAAACACTAAACTTTCAACCTGTTCTTTTATTACATTTTATATTTATGCAATGATAGAATCTTTCCATGTTATTACATACATACCCAGAAATATGAGGAAAATACAGACACAACAGGTTCATTGCAGGCTTTAGCATCACCTGGAGGAGAGCTTGTATATTTTAATTTCTGTGTCTCTGGCTTTTATAAGCATCTAAAGATTCTATATTATAATTATACAGAAGAACTGTTTTAAGCAGTATGCCTAATTGCATGCCTTTTATTTACCAAGAGTATACCCATTTTAATCATCATTCTGTATCCAGCTTCTAATTTTGACTCAGTGAGTATGTACCTGCTTCAGGTCACTAATCGCACTTACAGATGGATACCATTAAAACTTTTTTTTAAGTTAAGTGAAAACAAGGTGTGCAAGATGGGTGATCTTTTGATTTAGCTTTTAGAACAAGATCTTTGCTGATGACAGAGCAGATGGTCAGCTTTCTTGAAAAAGAGAATGAAAATAACTAGATAGATTTTGGCAGATGTTCACTACATTCATGCATAGACAAACATAATCTTCCTCTTTTATCTCCTAAATCTGGATTCTAGGTGTAAAAAGTGTGCTGTCGCATGTAGTGTATTTTGAAAACTGAACCATGATAGCTCTTCATTTTCTGGTATCACTACAGTGAAAGAATTATGTCCCTTATTTTTTGCTACAGATCTATCAGAGGATAAAATAATTTTAAAATCTCAATTTATTTTCATAACTTTTCTTTATAGTTTCATCATTTTTACAGATAAACATTTTCTTACCGATAAGAATAATATGTTCAAAACAGGTTGCTCAACTTAGGAGTAAAAATAGGAACTACTTAGCACAGGTCCTCTCTAGCAGTGCTTGTACCAAAAAAATTGATGGCAGCATGTGTGTATGTATATATATAAAAGTATATATGCATATAACAGCCATGAAGCTCAATTGTAAATACAGAGTCTGTTTGTGTTTAGCTTACTTCCATTAGAAAGCTACTCATATTTAGACTTTTCAGAATGTAGATGATACTTCCAGGAACTTAACTTTATGTATTTATTGTAAGGAGAGTTACAACAGAATACTTCAACTTGGAACAACTTGACAAAAAATCAACCTGATGAGAGTAAAGTGACTATGGAGTAGAACAGCCTGGGAACTTACCCCTTACTTACATAGGGCAACATGCAACACAGACTCTTAGTGTGCGGGGTCTTCGAATAGCAATAAAAAACATTCAGGACAGATTTTTAGAGCACAATGTTATGAAGCGTATAGATGTCAAATATACTTATCTCTTTACATGTGATACTGTAAATCAAGGATTGTCTCGTTTCTGAGGTTATGGCTTTCTTTCATGAGAAAGTATTCATCAAAAGCAAAATATTTCTCAGATATATATAGCCTTGATAAACTTTAATATGAAGAAAATTCATCAGGAATTTTTAGTCTGTCAAGAAAAGTTCTTTCTCTTTGTCAATAAAATTTCCTCCCTGACCATGTGGCATGTTCATGGGCTTAGCACGAAAGAAAAACAGGAAGTTAATGAGGTCATGTACTGAATACAGTGTTCAATGTTAATAAGATTTTAATATGTACAGATTTCTACAGGACCTCAGACTCAGAATAGTGGCAGCAACTGATTTTATACCAAGTAGAATACTTCCAGGATGAGTAAAAAAGAGCAAAGCCCCAGGGAAACCATTGCTTGTTTACAGGTCCTTCAGATATGGAAAGCCCTGGTGCTAGGATGGATGGGTGCCATTCTCTTGGGGTCACCAGAAGAATATGAATTTGTCTGGTAAGAGACTTGCTGTTTTCTGAATAAAATAAAAGAAAATAAAACAAAACAACTGAGCAGAAAACATTCAACTTGGCATTTTCCATAGAAAGAAATAAAAGAAATAAACCTGCCCATCCCTAAGGCTGTCCCAGAAGTCATGACCTCTTTCTTTCAGTGGGACCGATTAACATCAGGTGCTCAACAACTCACCTGATGAGGCAGAGCTCTCTAGTTATCTGACAAATGACTTGTGCAGTGAAAAGGCTTGGTTTGTCACTGAAGTTGACAAAGTTATTGTATTTTCAGTCTTCTGGACTGGGAGGCTTGTTGCATTCAATATCTGAAGTACTGAGCAGTCCTATCCATTGCCAAATGGCCTGCACACCTTGCATTCTGACAGGACATCCTCTAAGGCTAGTATGTTATTAACATTGTCCACAAGTGAGTCAAAGCAAGATCCCATTACACTAGCAGAGTGTAAACAGAGAAAACAGACAAAAAACATTTTGGATTTCTTCTGCCTTGAATTCAGTACATTTTTCTGAGCCTTTATTATTAAATCTATGAAATAAAAGTATTCTTAAGATTGTTCAGATCTGTTTAGACTCTGGGTGATCCCTTTCTTTCAAGGGAAGGTGATAAAAATCATATTGTTGAAAGATTGATAAAATAGTTTTTGATGTTCAGATACAGGTTTTATTTTATTGTTCTATGCACATTTTGCAAGAGTACAATACCAGTTCCATTTTATGTACCATAGCATTTCAGGAATTCTTGGCAACACAATAAAGAAAAAAATGGCTGCAGAAACAGATTGATGAAACTTGTCAGAACCACAAGATGGCAATACTGTTTTAAATATAAAGCTTACTGAACTAAAACAATAGTGTTATGACCATTCATAACAGGTAGAATGTGTAACACTTTTTTTTACAACTACAGTGCAATATGGGCGTTTTCAAGGAAGATAATCACAAGTTAGTGGTGTCCAGAGGCTTTGATTTGATTCTCTTTTAACAAGTACTGTAGAACAGGTTCTTGTTCAATATCATGATTCTATGATCATGGTTCAAACTCCAATGGAACCGTGCTGCTGGATTTCAACACAAAGCCTATAAAAGAGAAGAATGAACAAACTGCAATCAGTATTGCACACTCATTTTCTCTTTCATATCCTCAGTTTCATGAAATGAGAAGTTTGAAGACATTAAACATTGTCTGGCAGCTATTTTTGTTGATCAGCTCTCATGTTAATTATGGCCACTTTCAGGCAGCAGAAAGAGAGAAGATGCAGGAAGCTGCTGCAGCATTCCTTCATCAATATAAAACGTGTGGTGTACAAAAGGTGCCAGTCAGAGCAAGCAGATCAAAGAATACTATATAGGGTACTCTTTGTATTCTCATTTCTGGGGCACTGCCTAGCTATGTTACTAATTACTTAATGATATTATCTGTTGGGATAAAAAAAAAAAAAAAAAAAAAAAGAGAGAGAGAGAGGGAGAGAGAGAGAAGAATTACACCAAAACAAACTACTTATGCAGCAGCAGCTCACAAAAGGTAGGTGGTGAGCTTTACCAGTAATGAGTGAGAGCTAAATGGTCCCATAGCCAGGCAAAAAGATTTTCCAAAAATATATGAGCTCATTGAGAAATGCACACAAATACACATATGCATGATAATGCACGAAATGGAATGTTGTAAAAATTATCAGGAAACTCAATTCCAGGAAGATACATACTGATTAAAAGAAAATCTAGTATTGTCTGCACACTGTATAATAGCCAGAGGAGTCCTACACACACAGGTGCCTCTGAAATTGTGAGGGAAATCCCTTTTAGCAGGCATGCACTTCACTGTTTACGTCTCTGTTCCAGACAGGATTTTGCTGGTGGGATGGCAGTTGCAGGCTGCAGTAATGATTTGCATGCTAAAGGTTTGTCATGGAACTGTAAGAAGTTTGTGTTAGTTTACCAACTGCCATGACAAATTCAGTATATCTATTTACACTCACAGATGCAAATACACAAATTGCTAGTTCAGAACCTTTTTCAAAATATTTTTTTTTCAGTAACATGAATACAGTGATTCTGTCTACAAAGAGAAATGTTATTATATTTAACTATGGGGTATCCTTGATACATATGTACTTCAGCATGTAACTCCCATCAACTCCAAAGGGGTAGAGACTTCAGAAACAGTGAAGTAGAACATACCCCAAGAAAAAAAAACAACACTGTCTTTGGGTGCTTATGAGCAGCTACTGTTTACATTAATGTAAGAATGCAGTTCTTAACCCCACATATGGCCATTTCTACTGGAACTGAGATGCTGAGCCCAGTTCTCATGGAAAAGTCTTACAGAATTTCTAGGAAATAGTAATTCCTAAGAAAATGTTTAAAACCAAACTATTTTAAACCAAAAACTTATTAAACAATGAGATACCTACTGTATAATACATAATTTAAAAATAACCAACAGCAAGTATCTATTTCTATAGGTCTCATCCATCACATATCTTGAATTGCACAGTCTCTTGCAACTGGAAATCTTTTCAAGGTGTTGACATAAAGTGGCAGATGGATCCACAGTTTCTACCCGCTGCTCACATAAACATTTAGGCATTATGGATGCTCAGCCATGACTTTTAGGCTAGATTGTTATGAGTGGTTACCATCAGTGGATATTAACATCTACTCTCTATGACAGCAAAAACTTCACATTGACCTCAGTGTAACTTCTCTGTCTCAATTTGAGTTTTCCTGAGAAAGAAGTAACATTTCCCCACTGAAGTATTAGAAATAGATTTTTATCCTAAATTTCTATAATTTAGGTTAGGCATTCTCACATAACTGCAAGTTTGCTTGTCATATGGGGACTTCTACCTTTACACCTGATTAGGCAAAGAGCATCTTAGCTACTTTCCAACTCAGATTTTCAATTTGTATTCAATGAAATACATCGAAGGTTATGTATGCAGTCAGCTGAAAACATCAAGCTCTTACTATCAAGTGCATGGAAAACTGTATGGCCTTGGTACTTAAAAACAACATTCATGATTTAACTTAATAAGCCATAACTGCTACAGGTCAGCATGTAAAGAAGTCCACTGACTCAGGGGAGATTTGGAAGCTCAGAATAGGAAAGAATTTACCAGATAATTTGCAGTATTTTCTTCTGCAAAGACTATGGGCCAGACTGTGTATAGTAATCCTCAAAAATAATGAGTAAACACACTAAAACAATATAGTAACATGTGATACTATGCATTATTATTTTGTAACTCTGCACTGTGACATTATCCAGCTCTCCTAAAGATCAGAATCTCTTTGCTGCAATTTTGGTAGCATGACAGTGTGGGGAGAAAGCATGAATAAATAACAAAGTGACCTGTAGACTAATATACTCCCAAGTTCAAAAGTATGTTCAAGTATATATTTTAAGATGGCATGCCATTAAAATAAAAATTTAATAAACAGAAGCAACAAAAAGCAACATACTTCATTTCACATTAAATGCATCTAGGTGACTTGTCACTTTGCCATACCTTACCAGAGGATGACATAGGGAACATGCCACAGGACCAAAAGAGAACAGCTGTGCTGTAAATTGCCTTGACTGTGAGCACTGGATCTGCTGTTCCAGCAGAGAAGCATGGCCCATTTTGCCCAACGTTCTGCCTTTGAAAGTGGACAGCTTCTATAGAAAGTGCAAGAAAAAGACGTAAGGGAAAATTCTGGGATGACTTCTTTAGATGTGATTTATTGCTTACTTAGCTCAAAGAGTGGCTCTTTTATGCCTCTAAGCATGAGGGTTTCTTGCCTTTTCATTCTTTAGCCTCCTTTAAATATAATACAGATGATTCCTTCCCAATGTTTTCAGGTTAAAGACTCCTTCCTACAGCAAAAACTTTCTCTTACAGTTTTTATTTGCCATTTAAAAGCAACAGTGCTGTCACAGAGATGAGAAGCATGTTTTGTTTATTTTGTTTTGTTTTCTGAGGTGGCTGAAGACACACAACCTTGATGAAGACAGTCTGCAGAGAGTGGATGGAGACCAGAAGGATCAGATTGTCTTTGTTTCTGAATGTCTTTCATCCTCTGGAGGTCCCAACACACTGTCTGAAAAACTATTGAAAGTGGAATTGGTTAGTTTTTGCTTTTTGCCCATAGTTAGCCTACAAAGTAATTAATGCAGAAAAGCCCAGCATACTACAGTATCATATCTTTATGCTTATCTTGCAGTCACTTCCTCTGTAGACAAGCCCTTACTATCCAAAACTAATACTGCTAACACGTTGAAGGCTTGTGAAATCAACCAACTAGCAACAAGAATCTAAGCTGTTCACAGTAAGTGGTTTTACAGCTGAAATATTATCTGTTAAATCATGCCTTCTGAACATGTTTCTATAGATTTATTTACCCTAATCATTTTAGCAACATATGGCTGAACTCATCTATATCTCTACAGCTCTCTTGTAGAAGTTTTTTTCAGCTTTTTATGAGACTGCATGAAGTCTGCAAGTTGTCAAACTCTTTCCTCTGCTACTCAAGTCTATGTTCTGCTTTTCAAAGATTATTCAGTTTTTAAAAGTTTTTATAGCAAAAAAAAAGGAGCCCTGTGCTCAATGTAGTCAAACATTCTCTTCTAGCTGCTTTCAACATAGCTGGTGTGGTTACCATTCCCCTCAGAATAAAACCATCCCCTTCCAATGCTTGTATTAATGCCCTGTTAGTAACTCTCTATTTAACTTTGCTGGCATTGCAGTATTTGGAATCTCTCTCCAGCCTTTATGCTTCTGCTGCAGAGTATTTAAAACAGTTTTAACAATAGTGTTTTTATTTCTACCTCCCTCCCCTTGGCATCATCCCTCAAATCAGAATGATATCAACTACTAGGACAAGAAAAAGGAAGAATGAATGATGAGGATCAGCAAGATGCGGTGAACTGTTTTGCATTCACTGGGTAGCACATCTAACTTTAACCTACGAAAATAAAACATATAGATGAGAACAGTTTTCAGTTTTTCTTCTTCTTCCTCATCATTCCTGTTCCTTCTGTATTACCCAAACTAAATCCATTCTGGGGATAAATTAAGATCCTACAGGGACTCCATTACAATTTTGCCTCTCATTTGGCATTATGCTTGTGTTCTCTTGCTCTCCTTTTCAGAAAACTGGGAGTCCAACTTTGTAAGAAATGCATTTTCAAAACTCCCAGCAAAGTTATAAAAATAAGCAAAAAGGGGTTCAGGCAAAGCTCTAACATCAGCAAGCTTGATGAAAACAAAAATAGTCTGAATTTTGTCATTCTTATTAAAAATTCAATAGACAGTTGTCTTGTAATTTGAACACCTTTGCAAGGTAAATTATTTAGTAAGCAAATATTCTAATTTTATAAAAGAAAACAAGGCATTATAAATTTAGTTTCTCACCATGTTATTGAAGTACTGACCAGAAGAGTAAAAGACAGATGGGTAAAGTGAGCAGATTTCCCAGCTCTTTGAACACCTAGTACTTACACTGAACAGCCCTACAAAGAGAAGACAGCTTCAAAAGTGTAATGCACATTTGCAAAATGCGTAATCCAGAGAACACTTCAGACAAAGCTCTCTAGGGGCTATTTTTGTGTTTATAAGCTTTCAGCTGAATTTCTAAGTCAGAAAAGTGGAAGATTACAGTTAACAGAAAGGTTCTCAAGAGCATGGACACTTAAGTTCAATCTTAACGATTGCTCCTAGAAACTGTGTGGAAGTGGAAAAACCTGCTATGGTGGCTTTCCCACCCAGTTTAATAAAACAAAAATTTCATCACTTCAGATTTATGCTAGGGGAAATAGATTAAAATCTATTTGGCAAATTTAAAGCATCAAACAGATCTTATATTAAAGCCCTCTTCCTCTTCATTTTTTAAAAGAAAAATGTTCTCTCTTTTCAGGAGAGTTTTAGTTTAGAAATTCACATTAATCATATATTACTACTTTGTTCCTGTTCTGTGTCAGATGAACTTTCTAAACCCTTCCTGCTTTTGTTAAATATGAACAGAGGAATCCTTACATCAGATTATACAATGATTTTTGGTAATATTTGCTTTACCAGAAGAAAGGGGAGGAAAAAGGCAATCCATATGAATAAGAAAGCTATTCTCCGTCTTATTTTCTTTTTTCTATTCTCTGTCTTATTTTTTTTCCTAAGGCTTGGGCCTACAGCTTTATAAATAGTGGAGAAGATACAGTATAATATTGTCTCCCACAAAAAACAGATTATTGAGAATATTTCATTTATGGAATGGCAATGTAATATACTTGCATTTGTCTGTAGTCTCATGCATAGAAAGCATGAGAAAATGCTGCTTACATCATCAAAACAAACTCTCATAAAAATTTTATAAGCCAGCAAAGCACAGATGGCTGAAGGCATATGTTAGATCACTATTATAGTTTTATTTGCTTAGCAGGACTTTCTCACCTCAGGTCCTGAAAAGTTTCTCTTAGAACTCCAAATGAGTATGCAAAACAAACTGTGTAGTATCTCTCTCCATAAAAGCACTTTCAGCTGCATGTAAGTACTTGCCCAACTAAAAATGAGATTGGTAGCGCTGTAGGATAACAAAAACATACATTATTAATACCTGCTTCTTCTAGTTTCTTCTGTAGTATACTCCTGTTTCAAAGGCCAAAGTACAAATTGCTGGAGTCAGATTGCATTTAAAAAAAAATAATAAAAAAGTAGGTAAGTGTGGCATTAGATAAGGGACATTTGTTTTAAAGATTCTTCAGCTTTACTTAAAAAATAAAATAAATAAATAAAAAATTCTGTGAAACTGCTGTTTCACAGGGGGAAAAAAGTTGAAAAACAAACTCTTGCTTTACCATTTAGAATTGTTCTTGCACCTTAGCTGTTCTTATGGATTTGCTTGTGCAATTTGTGTTAAACTACAAAAATATTAAGCCAACCGCTATTTTGTCAGTGAACAATATACTATTTATGTTATAAATCATAAGAGGAGAAAAAGCTTTAAGCCTGTTCACAAACCAATCAGGATTCAGGATAAATCAAACTGCAAAATATCACTTTGGGTGCCAAAACTGATCCTCTAAATCTGGGTTTTCATATCTAGATTTAGCTAGTAAGTTGCAAATCACTGTTTAAGATTTCTAGGTGGCCTGAATTTAGAGAAAACACGATTTTCTGTTTGGCTCTTTTGGTCTTCAGGGCTCTCATGTCTGACTCACACTTTGACACATATTTGCATCATACTGGTAGTCCACTGAAAATCTCTGAAACACTGCTTCAGCCACAGGTCTTCCTGGGACACAGCAGAGACACTGCAGTTCCTCACTGTTGCCATGCAACAGTCAACATCAATACATTTTGGATAAAACCTTGTAAAGGACTTTGTTTTTTTTTTTTAACCAATCTTTAAAGATCCTTAAAGCTTTATCTTTTTAGTCTATATGAAATTTCTTCAAGTATTTTACTTCAAAAAGTGCTACTAAGAAAAAAACACATACACACAAAAACAAACTGAAACAAACAAACACAAAAACAAAAACAAAGCAGAGAAACAGTGGACCCCAAGTACATTACTATTTCTGCTGCTTCTTTACTGAAAGGGTTGTGAGGCATTGGAACAGGCTGCCCAGGGAAGTGGTGGAGTCACCATCCCTGGAAGTCTTCAAAAGACGTTTAGATGTAGAGCTTAGGGAAATGGTTTAGTGGGGACTGTTAGTGTTAGGTCAGAGGTTGGACTCGATGATCTTGAGGTCTCTTCCAACCTAGAAATTCTGTGATTCTGTGATTCTCAGGTTAACAGTATAGGGGTACTTTCAAGGCATAATGATAATAATAAAATCTAACCAGTACTGAACCTTTCAGGCCTTAATACTAGAAACACTGCTTAAACACAAGGCTTAGAAAGCCCAGGTAGTCTGTGACTGCTTTACGCATGTACACATGCATGCACACACACGCTCCATGAAGCCAATTGTCCTCTGAAGGATACTGATCACACTAAGTAATCACTGTTCTGCCTTTCACAGCTATAGCAGCTGGAATTCGTCCTTCTGACTAGCATATAGAGCTACGTACACTAACACCTAACACATAGGTTAACATTTCCTCTAACCTGACAAATTAACAAGTCAAATAAAAAATATTTTAGATACTGACAAAGCCTGAAAATAAGATGTGATTCAAGCAAAGTCACAATTCCTTTTCAGTTCCGAATTGAGAGCATTCCCATACCCTGTGCTTATGGGAGGGGGGGGGGGGGGGAGGGAGGGGGGCAGTGGGTTTGCTCATGTGTCTGGAGCTTCTCTGTGGGCCAAGGTAACTGTCTGATGTGTGGCAGTACACAAGTCTCTCTGGGAAGGACAGTCTGGTGACAAATTGTGTAATACTCTGAACAACTCTAATGCATATACTACAGAAAAAGCAAACATTTCCTATTATTGCAACTATAGCAAAATCTGGCAATATGCAAAAAGCCATATTTCAAAAACATTTGGAAGAAAGACCACAAGATCTAAATGGCCAAAATTTCCCACCAGGACACATCCTTGCAGACTTAAAATCTTCTGCCTCCAGCTTGCTAATAGCAGTGTTAATGCAACCCCGAGGTGGTACTGAAAAGATAACACACACATATGCCTCTCCTTAGTCACGTCACTGCAATTGGTCATTAGCTGGTATTTCCATCAGACTCCTTAACTGAAAAATTATAAAGAACTCAGCAAAAATACTCCCTAGATCTTTGCAGACAATATACCCTTACCAGAAATCCATTCTTCTCACTTTAGTGAAAAGTGTCCTAGAAATCTGTTTTGCAGTTCAGCACTGTACTGCCTTTGGACTCCCACTGCGCAAAGTGCTGTTCTGGTAATGTTGCCATCTTGTCTTACCTCCTCTTTTTTTATAAAGAAAAGACAAAATATTTCTTGATATCCCTCATTTGTTTACAGAGCTGGAAGCTGTGGGTTTGTTTTCACACACAACATTATGTGTTGAGCATAGCCTGCAAATAGCTTAAGCCTTATGCTAATGTATGGTATAACTGGGTAAGATTAGAACAAGGTGGCTAACGATATCATTATTCATAAGTGTTTGTGAATGAATTTTCTTTACCTTAAGTTTTCAGTCTTTCTGTCCTTGTTTCTAACTGACAGTTGGCTGATGCCCTTTTCTGGTACTTGTACAGATAGCCCATTTCAGTGTTGTAAACTGAAATTTGTGGATGATCACCTTATGAGCTAGTGGGTGGGGGAAAAAAAAAACAACAAAAACAAACAGACAAACAAAAAAACAAACACACAAACTGCTCTTTGGCAGCTCTCAGCTAAACAAAACAACATGAAGTGGAGATCACACCAAAGATAAAACAATTTTAAAAGTTATTTGGATAATACATTTGAATATCGAATAAAACAGAGAAAAATTGGTTTCTCTATATGAATACTTCTTGAGCAGAAATAGGCTGCATGAACCAAACAAAATGTTATTCATGAATTATCTGCTCACAAGGAAAAAGAAAGGAACTTCCTCTTCAAGCTTATCATAGGTAACTTACCGCATTTATGCATTTTCCCTAGCATCTGTCTTCTCTGAGACATCTAACTAGAATCTCCCCCTGTACTCAGCTCTGGTGAGGCCGCACCTCGAGTACTGTGTTCAGTTTTGGGCCCCTCGCTACAAGAAGGACATGGAGGTGCTTGAGCGGGTACAGAGAAGGGCAACGAAGCTGGTGAGGGGCCTGGAGAACAAGTCCTACGAGGAATGGCTGAGGGAGCTGGGCTTGTTCAGCCTGGAGAAGAGGAGGCTCAGGGGCGACCTTATCGCTCTCTATGGGTACCTCAAGGGAGGCTGTAGCGAGGTGGGGGTTGGCCTGTTCTCCCACGTGCCTGGTGACAGGACGAGGGGGAATGGGCTTAAGTTGAGCCAGGGGAGTTTTAGGTTAGATGTTAGGAAGAACTTCTTCACTGAAAGGGTTGTGAGGCACTGGAACAGGCTGCCCAGGGAAGTGGTGGAGTCACCATCCCTGGAAGTCTTCAAAAGACGTTTAGATGTAGAGCTTAGGGAAATGGTTTAGTGGGGACTGTTAGTGTTAGGTCAGAGGTTGGACTCGATGATCTTGAGGTCTCTTCCAACCTAGAAAATTCTGTGATTCTGTGATTCTGTGAATCAGACCAACACACAAAAATATGTAAAGCTGTTCTTATGCTTAAATTACTCTCCTAGTAAAATGGCATTCATTTTAAACTGATAATGGAAACAGAAAACTCAAAGGCAAACTCATCTTAAGACACGGATAGTTTTTAACTTAATATTTAGCTGTCACTTTGAATGAGAGCCAACAGAACTCTGGCCTTTTTGGTCCTGACATTTTACAGATAGAGATAATTAAAACAAATGAATTAGAATAACCTAATAATAAACATAAGCAAAGCATTCTGACGATTTTTTTTTTTTTTTTTTTTTGATAAAGGTAACAATATGCAGTACATATATTGAAAAGGAATTTAAGAAATAGTAAAAAAAAATCCATATATTTAAATAATTCCCTGAAATTTTACCTGTATGCCCAAAGCGTTATTCTCCTTAATTACCATAGCTTCAGAACAGCATGAATCAATACTGTAGCAATCACCTCTACTCAGTAACTAGGTCACAAACTCATTTACCATTCCAGTAAAGAATTTGCATGGCAGACAATTTCATTCATCTATTATTTCTGTTGTATGGAAAGCACATGAAATTCCTGCTTGCATCATCAGATACAGCATCTGAACTCTGATGTACCGAAATGTAGCCTGAAACAAATTAAGAAATAAGCTAATATCACTTGATGTTCAATACACTAGTTGATGTTGTCCCCTAGAGAGTACGTGTCAAATATGACAAGCAAGTAAATCAGAAGTTTGCAATTTACAAAATAAGCTCTTTATGGATTTTGGGGGTAGTCTAGGTTATTTCTGATTTCCTTATAAATTATCATTGTGGCAAAGGATGAAATAATTCAGTCTTCCTAACTTGCGTAATTATTATTATGGCAAAACTATCAGGAGCACTACCTGATTGAATGGCAGTTCTGAAAAAAAAAGTCTGTGCTCAAAACTCCAGATTTGCTCAAAACACCAAATATTGCCTCAGATGAACCTGCTTCAGCTTGTTAACTTGAAACGCATTCTTTTATCTGATTGTATAACAACTGAAAAAAAAATATCAACAACAATGCAGTTAGTGATGATATCTAGATACCTAAAACATTTCAAAATACAAAGATAAATTTAGATAGTATGATTTTCTAAACTGTATCTAAACAACACATCTTAGTCATCTCCCAAAAAAGTCAGGAGCACTACTTCAGTCTTTCAGATATTTGGTCTTAGATAGTGCCAATACTTTTTACGCTGAAAACCCTTTCCTAGTTACTGGGGTCTAGTTTTTAATATCCAGCTTTTAAATAAAACTTGACCTTTAGTAATTTAATAAGTTTTAATAATTTTTTGAAATTCCATTGCCAAATCAATTTGAGAATATGGTTACGATCAGAAGCAGAAAGTTACAGTTGAATATATTCTGATAGGGAATTTATGCTTTCAGACTTTTTGGTTCCAAAATTGAGTTAAAACCACAAAATGAATTGTGAAAAAGTTAGAAAGATTTTAATAAAAGGCAAGTCTCTCTGTTATTAACATTTTACATTAAATATATTAATATTTTTCAAAATATATATTTCTTTTCCAAAACTTAAATACATCAGAAGCTTTTCTTTTTTCATTTTCATTCTGAAATACATGAAATATTTCATTTCCTAACATATGTCCAGTGGTCTTCCCTATATCATTGGTATGATCTGTAAAAAGAAAAACTATGCATCTAGACTATATATCTAAAAACCTATATCATTAAAAAAATTATGCCAGGCTTTAAATAAATATACCTTAAGAAATGCATAGAAATTACTCTTACCTTTTGTTCTCCATATAACCACTGTCTTCCAGAGTTCAGCAAGTTTCTGTATTTTCTTTTGATGGGCTGGAATATTTCTGGTAGGACTAATACTTTTATGCATATATTCTTCATGAATCTAAGGTACATTTTCAGATATAGGTAAATTAAAGTTAATTTTCTACCAAATATGTTTTCTGTATGCAGAAAGTTCTGAAAACCACACACTTACAACACGTGGGTTACATCAGATCTAACTTCTTTCAGAACAGAAATGAAAATCTACAGCTATGTTAGGAATCTAGCTTAACAGGGTATTTGTTGAGTCTAAAACATCCATTGCACTGGCCAGCTACCTGCAAGAGTTTGAAATAATTACATTTGTCATATGGCAGAAAACTTTCACTGAGCAAATCCCAACTTGCAAAGATAAAAATCTCTGTCTTATCACTTTCTGCTAGAAGATTTGTCAACTGCCTAGCCTACAGATATGTGAAAATGAAAAAACAAAGCAAAGGAAAACTTTTGGACCTAAGTGACTTCATCACCATTTCAGTTGCCAATCAGCTACTGAGTGGCCTTTCCCAGATGGCGCTCTTGGATTCTCAGTTTTATCTCAGTTTTATCTCAACCTTCTTAGATGTAGTTTAATATATTTATTGTATCAAATTCAGACTTAGTGAAAGTCAACAGTTCTCTCTTTACTTGCCATGCCTTCAGTAGGAATACATGTAGAATAACCAAATTTCAGCTGGGACAGTACCTGCAGACATTATGTTCTGTGTCAACTTGTGAAAACATTATAAACTTTTCCAAAAGCTCTTTATTTTTTAGTGGCTTGTTGATGTTTTTGTCTTCTGGAAATGCCATAAAAAAGACTTATCATTAAGAAACATAAAAGAAAATATAAACTTTATATTAGCTGCAATTTTTCAGTTTTAGATATTTCCAGAGAACAAAAATCTAAGGTGCAAATTCTAAACAACGAAAGTGATATTTGTCTACTTATCCAGTGACACCCAGCATAGTTACAATGAATTTATGATACACAATCAAAAATATTTATATGTTTTTCAGTGAATAATACCATATAATGGATAAATGTGAACATTGCACCATTATTTCAGCTAATTTGTTGCCAAGAAGAGTATGAATCTTACAACTGGTATACTGAGTGTTGATTCATCACCAAGCTATTGTTAGAAGGTGTAAAATGAGTGCTCCTACACGTGCACACACAGAACATGTTGTCTCATGCAGAGAAAGTGCTTACCTTTCAGATTCTGCTTAGCTTCATTCCTCCACTGTCCTTTTCTCTCTTCTTCCAAGTTAATGTGCCAATTTTATTTGAAGCATGACTGAAAAAAAAAAAAAAAAAAGTAAGACTGATTACTATTAGGATGTTTCCATGAACCGAATTAAGCTTTTAATAATGTCTTCATTAACAAGAAGTGTTTGATTCACTCTGAGTCCTTCCCCAGAACAATCAATTCCTTGTAGGAAGATGGGACCCCAGATGAATATGTGAAAGGACAGTGCAGCAGAGTTGACCGAAATTTTCTGGGAAGCCTATGATTGTGTGTTTTTTCCCGTGGTGGTTCTTACAGGAGGAAATTGACTCCAAAACAAAACAAGAGCACATTAACTCTTTCAAAATCTTATAACACAGTAGCTTGTCATAATAATTATTTAATTTTCAAGATTTTCTGAAATACTATGAGGTTTTGTACATTAGTACCTCTTATGCTACTCTATCTGTAAGATTTCAGTTTGTTACAATGTGGAAGCTTTATGAAGAACTGTAAGGAAAGTGATCTGAAGAAATGCAAAGATGCAATAAGTGAGTGGAGGTGAATAGAATATCTACATATGTTAAAAAATATGCAAGAAATGGATTGCAAAAAAAGGAAAAAATATTTTATTTCAAAGCTGAGAAAAGTGTATTTGAGCTATCAAATTAAGTTTGAAGAGGTAAAAGTGCAATTGGGGCACGTGATTAAATAGTAAAAATGTACATAAAGTGAAAAACAGGTAGTTTTAGAAAAAATATGTACTGTTCTGGGAGGCAGGAAGAATTGGAAAGGCAGAGAAAAAAAGTTAATAGATATGCATAACAAAAAAAGATTTTACAAAGTTAAGACGTTGAATGTTTTAAGTTAGCTTTAAAAGGCTGATCAAAACTGTCTACAATGGAGATAAATGCTTTCTCTTCAACTAGCAGCCAACTTGAAAGAGACAGTGAGGACTGAGAGACAAAGGATAAGAAACTACAGATTTATTACAACCCATGCTTTGCTTCTGATTTTGAGTTAGAAGTAAAAATGAAATGTACCAGGAACCATATTTCTTCATGTGATAAAGCTGAAATTTGGAAAGGTTTCAGGTAGATATATGTATCTGTGCATTTCAGTTAAGACACATAAGAAGAGAAAGACAATTCACTATGCTTTGCAGACTCTTGAATTCACATGGACTACTTTTCAAAATGTATAGTTTAAAAATATATTCTTGTGTTGCTTAAAACTGTATTTAATTTTCTCAGTTCTTTATTCTCAAGGTCATTTAGATGCAGACAGACATACACACATATTCTGCTGCTTAAAGCTAATTTACTTTTGTTGATTATTCAGCAGTAGAAATCATATGCTTCTCCCAGTGGCATCATCACCATGAACTAATAGCACTGTTCACTGTTATTTTTATTGGAAAAATTGACTTTCAACTATTATGTCTCAGCTAGAGCAATCATATGATGTCTTAGGTTATCTTATTCATGCTATATACTAAAAATAACTTGAGTGCTAACCTTAATTGGATGAATATTGTAGGATACAATAAGAGAATATAATGAAACACTATTTCTTTAGACATTTCCAAAATGGCTTTAATTAAACTCCCTTTGTTGTTGTTGTTAACTCTGATCAAGTTGTATGATTCAGTCCTAAGAAAATCTGAAGAGGAGACATTTCTCTGTCCTTGAGGCCCAATTCTGCATTCATTATTTGACACTTCTCTGGTATTCTACCAGAATTTTCAGTGTGTAGGCACAGAGGGACCAGGCATTGCAAAGAACAGATAAAGACAAAACAATTCGCCTTTTCTGGGGATGTGGTAACAAGGACAAAGAACATAACGAGTGTTGGAGCACAAACCAAAGCACAGCATGGGAATGGGGATGCCGGTGCTCTTGCTGCCATCAGCAGATGCTTCCAGAGGTTCCTGGACCTGTCCCTGGCTCTGTCCTGCCTGCAGCCCTGGGGCAGCCCACACATGCATGCTTGGCCCCAGGGCTCGCCTGCCTTGGTGTGCATCAGAACTGCCTGGACACATGTGGCCCTGGCCTCTGGGGTCAGGATGGCAAGGGTTCAACCTGACTTTTTCTTGGCTTTCATTAACTGCTGTCTAAAGGAACAGGTAAAATTATTTAGGAGGAAAACAGTGCTATAAAGGAAGTCACACCAGCCCATACATTTATTTGTGGCACTTAAAAGGGTGGATGGGTCTGATTTCTACCCTCTGCACAGGACAAAATTTGTCCTGATGACCCCTTGCCCATTAGGGATAATGGCTTCTTTCTTGCTGCCTCCTGTAGCAAAATACTCTTGGTTCCTTGCCTCTTGCATGAGTAACCATGACAAAAGCCAGACTAATGCAATCAACAACCAGGAAAAAAGCAAAACGAGGCAGCTTTCCTTTTCAGCAAAGTAAAAACTAGCATTCATTTTTCACCTTACTCTTGGGCTCTTCTTTTTATAAAGCGATCACAAGTTTAAACACAGAGGAAAATTGCTCACAAATCCAATAAAATTTGGAATCTGCAGCTACCAGCAATACCGGGGGATTTCCACCCAATATATTTGCCAACAAATCAATAACAAGAGTAAATCCTTCTGCACTGAGGAAAATCAAATGCTCACTAACAGGTACTATCACCTAAATTAATATAATCCCCCAAGTGCTCTGTATGTGTCAAAGTTAATACCAAAGGAAGCTTATGCTTCACATGTGATAAGCTGAAGGATATTTCTTAATAACGGCTTAAATAAAAGGAAATTATGTGGAGATTTTGAATTAAATGATCCTGAACTGACTTGGCTCCACTGAAGCCTCCTCCTTCTGGAGATGTTCTGTTTTCTTATCCCAGAGAGCACACTGGTCCACCAGGACTGTTATGCTAAACCTGAAATCAATTCACAATGCTTTAAATTTGGAGGCTGTCCAAAAAAAGTGATTTTTTTTCTTCTGTCAGGATGTTTGATGTTTACTTGTGATTAAAAGGACACCTTGCATGGTCCATACAGGATCTTTGACATTCTGCTGTTGGATTGTTTGTTTTTTTTATATTATTATTAATTAATTTATTTATTTTGACTAGTCTCTGGTAGCAGTAACTGTGTCAAGTGCTGCTAGTGTGATGTTCTGAGGTGCCCTAATTTTCCTTGCCACCATCTAACCAAGGTGTCTGGCTTTGGTTCTTACGGGTCACTCCTCAGACTATTATTCATCAACTGGTGCCTCAAATAAAGAGTGGATCAGTCATGGAATATTCTACAGGAGGAAAACCAAACCAAACCAAAAAAAAAAAAAAAAAAAAAAAAAAAAGCACAGAGTTTTCATCCTGAAGGAAAAAAAAAAAAAAGAAAAAGGTAACAAAGATCCTCCCTCCTCCAGGTCCTGCCCATCTTCCAGGGTTCCAGGGTAACAGAGCTCACAGAAAGGCAGCCAAACAAAGGCAGATGCACTGAGAGGCAAAGCAGCTGGCTGGCCTGCTGCAGGAGAATTTACCTGCTCTGGGTTTGCAGGTTTATCTGCAGTGTGGTTGCTGTCTTGCTATGGACCAGCTCCAAGGGCTTTGTGGAAAGCTTAAGCCTGTAAGAGCAGACATGGAATAGCGTGGCAAGCCAAATGGCAAGACAGAGAACACATTTAATCATTAAACTAAACATGCTTCTGGAGATGTTCTGAGGAAGTGGCATATATCAATGTAAAAACACAACTGTGAAAGCCTTTCTAGACAACTCTGCTTTACAATCTTCTCATTGGTGAAAGTCTTTTTTTCACTTTTCACTTTTTTTTTTTTTCTCAAATAGGAAATATTTACTAATGAAACTACTCTAAGTATTGCAAACAAATAATCAGGCCTTCTGATTTCCAGTTTGATTTCTTTCTCTTGAGACTTGAACTTTATATTATAAAGATCTTAAAAAAGAAAAAATAATGGTTGAATAAAATACTACTAGTAAACAACCCATTGTACTTCCCTTCTGATAATTCATGTAACATGATAAAGCCTTGGATTTCTTTCCCTCTTCAATATCTCACTGAAAACCAAAGTTTTCCTGTCCCTACTTCCTATAACAGCATCAAAGGGAGGCCTTTGATCCACCGTTGAATCTATGATTTGTGTATTTTGGGAGCATGTTGCTCAGGACAGGGTGACATGTCAACCAGGCTGAATTCAGAAGCCTACAAGAGAACATTCAGGATTTTGCAGAGGCATGTGTGCTAGCTGATTTAATAAACTAAGTGGCAGAATGCAATGAAACATGAGACATTGCAGTTTGCCAGAAGAAACAGCAGTCTCTTCCTAACTAGGTGTTATTGTTATGATGGTAATGAGAAAAATCAGTATTTTTTGTAATTAGCAGAAGGGAATTTGAGATGCCAGACTGATGAGTCACAAGTTCAAAGAGTGGGTGTTTGACAGATATTTGCAATATATAGCAATAACAAGCTGCCTTTTGCAAAATGGTTCAAACCTTAATAATACCACTCTAAATTCATGTAGGGTGGATGTGTTTACTGAGCAGTGCATTAACGATTTGAAAGGTATTTCCCAGATGATGTAAGGAAAAAGGGTATGGAAAAGGGCTGCTCCTTTGCAATAACATCTTTCAAAGATGGAAAAAGTGAATTCTGGCTGCAGAAGACAAATAAGATGAGGCTTTATATGTACATCAGTGAGGACAAGTAGTTTGAAACCGAAAATCTGCTATTTAAGGAAGAAGACCAAAAAAGGATCACACTTAACTCAGCATGTTTGTATGTGGGTTTCTAGTACCACAAGGGAGAGAGAAAGCAAAATGCCTAGATAAGAAATGATGAAGACTTTGCATCCAATTTCAATTCTCCTTAGAGCATACGTTCATCAACAAGCTTCAGGCTAACACTGATTTACGCTGCTCTTCATATTGTTAAAAATCTAATGCCTAGGTAATTGATAAAACGCTAGTAAAGAAATGCATGGAAAACCTTAATACGGGCCTATTAGCACTTCTGTGTGAAGTATATTGCAGTACATACTAATTACTTTATACAATTAACCCAAAGAAGTCCTTTGAATTTATTTTGTGGCCTGGTCCTGCAAGAGTTATCTATACGCCTGGCTAAAAAAAATATGAGCAGTCTCCTTTGCATCATTAGGATTCACATACATAAAATTAGCCATGTGAGTAATTTTTTTTTCTTTGTAGGCTAGGCTTTTGCAGAACTAATGAGACACCAGATGGCTGGATGGCACTGAACTTTAGAAGATGAATAAAGAGTAATTGTGGAAATTATCATCTGGTAAATCACATTACAATCCCTAGGAAAATAATGGGAAAAAAAAAAAAAAAAAGTAAAATAAGCACCTGACAGAAGAAGCACGAGCAATAAACAGCAATGAGTGAAATTATGACCCTGCATATACATGGTGGAACACAGGGTGACTACAGTGAGGGTTGCAAGTTTATAAGAAAGAACAATTTTGGATCATGTATTCAGTGTTAGTAGACATCAGATACAATACCTCAGAAATCATACATGAAAAATTAATCTCAGATGAGTTGGAAATGAACACTGTCTCATGGATTTAAAATTGTCTGACAAGCTGTAAATGAAGGGTAATGATAGATGGTGAGATATTGAGCTTGGGGGGGGGGGAAAAAAAGCAATGCAAATGTTTAAGTACTAAAACATTTTGAATGATGAGAAACATTTATGAAAATTATGTAATGTAACAGAACATTGACCAAGGGTGGTATGGTAACTATCACCATGCTGGGAGAAGAACTTCAGAATGGGCTGAGAGAATAATGGGATATAGATATTAGAGACTAGAAATACTGGTTTATTAGATAAGCAAATGCGCATGAAGAAAAGTGTCCTAACTAGGAACCACATTTTTAATTATGAATAGTCTCCTGGAAGAAAACTTGCATGATCAATAGAGTAGTTTAAAAAATATATATAAATAAATGCCAAGAAACTATACGGACCAAATACATATTTGCTGGGGCAATCCTAAATACAGATACAGGCTGGGTGGGGAATAGACTTGAGAGCGGCTCTGGTGAGGTCTGGGGGCATTGGTTGATGAGAAGCCCAACACGTGCCGACAATGTGCACTTGCAGCCCAGAAAGCTAACCATATCCTGGGCTGCATCCAAAGAAGCATGACCAGCAGGGCAAGGGAGGTGATTTCTGCTCTCATGAGACCCCATCTGGAGTGCTGTGTTCAGCTCTGGAGCCCCCATCACAAGAAGGACATTGACCTGTTAGAGAGAGTCCAGAGGAGGCCATGAAGATGATCAGAGGCCTTGAGCATCTCTTCTATGAAGACAGGCTGAAGGAGTTAGGATTGTTCAGCCCAGAGAAGAGAAGGTTCTTGGGAGACCTTACATCAGCCTTCCAGTACCTAAAGGGGGCTGCAGGAAAAGGTGGTAAGGGACTCTTTGTCAGGGGGTGTAGTGATAGGACAAGAAGCAATGGCTTTAAACTAAAACAGCGTAGATTTAGATTAGATATTAGGAAAAAAATCTTTACTTTGGTGGTGAAGCAATGGAGTAGGTTGCCCAGAAAAGTTGTGGATGCCCCATCCCTGGAGGTGTTCAAGGCCAGGCTGGATGAGGCTGTGATCAGCCTGGTCTAGTGGGGGGTGTCCCTGCCCACGGCAGGGGGGTTGGAACCATAGTCTTTAAGGTCCCTTCCAATCCAAACTGTTCTATGATTCTAAATCTCCTCTAAAGATAGGGAAGCTGAGACAGAGAATCTTCCTTCCCTGATATGGCATGGTATGACCACACAATGCTACACACACAGAAAGAGACTAGGCATTAAATTTATCTCTATTCTAGAATTAGTAGTTCTTCTACTTCAGCTCTGCTACTGGCCTTTACTACTATATGAGTAACGGAAGAAATTAAGCTTTGTGCAGTCTACTGGCCATGTATACCCATGTGGCCATCCACCATTTTCTATCTTTCCATAGAAAAAACTGTAGTGCAAAGGAGCCCTCTGTACCCACAAAGGACAGCAGCAGGATTTAACTCAGGAAAGCAGATCAAACAGAGAATGAGCATGCATTGATTAGCCATGTCATCACATAATAAGTGCATTGACCCTTTCACTTATTCCTTAATTCACATTGATAAATAATTGCCCTTCACACCCTGTCTTCTTCCGTTCATCATATTATTGTGTTGCCAGCTTAAAAACACTAGTACTGAAATAAGAAATTACTATTATTAAAGATCACATTTGATGCATACTCCATTGATGTATTCTGCTGTGTTGCAAACAAGTGCAGTAAGATAACTTCAGTTACTATCTAGCAGGGCCTTCATAACCTAAGGACTTTCCCAAACATAGCAGGTAGCTGTGATTCAAGCCTACAAGTGCTGTCAAGGTGATGGTATCTAGGAGTCACAACTACTTTTACAATTTAAAAATCTGTGCTAAAAACAAATCAATAAACTGACTGAAGCTACTTCTCAGAAAGAAGAAAGGAAGGAAGAAAGAAAAAGTACAAAGGTGAAGATTTCACAAGATAGATTAGTAGCCACTACAAGGCAGCCTATAGCTATTTTTTATCCTCAGCTGCACCTCCTGAATTCTGCTAGGTAATACTAAAGCACCCTTTATTGATTCTCACATTTTTCTATTCCAAAATAATAAGAAAAAAAACACTCAGACTTAAAATCAGAACAACAGGAGTGCAGGTTACAATTCCCCTCTAATACTAACTAGATGATTTTTTCTTACTACATTTCAAAAAATAAACAATTCCAACATCTAATCAGTCAGACAAGTTATAAAAAGACAACTGTAGATTCAAAGAATCA
This sequence comes from Aythya marila, assembly GCF_965140915.1. Classification (NCBI taxonomy): domain Eukaryota; kingdom Metazoa; phylum Chordata; class Aves; order Anseriformes; family Anatidae; genus Aythya; species Aythya marila. The sequence continues at coordinate 4,974,853 of NC_139049.1, forward strand.
CTCTAACTGGCCAAATATCAAAGTTCGTATATCTAGCACAAAAGCTGGACATTTTGTGTTGTTTTTGTTTGTTTGTTTTTCACACTGTATGTGCATAACTTGAAAATATATGTTATTATTACTAACTGGTATTTTAGCTTTAAGAGTATACTAATACTGCCAGAAGACTCATTTTTCGGGTTCTAAATGCAAATGCAAAGAGATCTAAATAATAAACATATCCCAAAAGCCTTCAGATTTTGTCTGCTTCCAGAAGGCTAGATACTTTACTGAAGAGAAAGAAAATTACATTTCCCATTATCCATGTATTCCTAAAACTTTCACAGCTGCATTCATTTTCAGACAGGAAATTGAACTGTTTTTCCTCTCAAAATCATGTATAAACACCAGCCACTACTGAGAAGCTTTTATTCACCAATAGTTTGGACAAGCAATGCAAGTGCAGTGGCCTCAAGTTGATTGTGAAACTCAGCCCAGCCTCCAAATACATGTTATTTATCTATTGCTGCTGTGCTACTTGACTAGGCACAACACGGACCAGGGCTGGATAGTGTTTTCTTACCAGAGTGACACAGCCTTAGTGGAAATTCTTTGTTCTTCAGAGCCATCAGTGCCACTGACACCTCCTGTGAGTCAGAAGCAGCCAGCCCAGGTTTTGAAATGGCTGTGCAAAACCCTCATACCAACCACAGATTTTCTTATCTGAGAAACACCATGCAACACAGAAAGGCAGGTTTTCTGCCAGCTGTGAGCTGTACCTTCACCACAGCTCTCTAATGAAGTATTTTTTCCTCACAGTTTCATCAATCCTAATGCATTGCTATTATGTATTTTACATTCACTTCTCCTATTCTTCTCTACTTGCTGTTCTGTTCCTTCCCCCTTTTTAATGAATTTCTTTCACTCACTCAATTAGTCTGTTCCCTTGCATAAAGTCAGAAAAGCATACTTCAATACGTCAGCCCCACACAGATGTCCACGTTGTACACTTAGATTTTGCAAGAAGCTTGTCTGCAAGCCTTCTGAATTTGAGAGAAATTATTCTGACAGCACTATCCTGTTGTGCAAATCAATCACCTGTTGTCTTTGGAGCCTGCCTGGACTTTTGGGATTCCAAAGACAGAGACCTTGACTTATATTTACAGGGGCTACCCTGAGACCAAGGCAGATTGAGCAGCCACCAGTGTGCCATGTACCAGATCCCAGCGTGATGTGCAATAATGACCTGTCAGGGAAGCAGCCTGTGTACCACCACACTGTGAAATATCCTGCGGGACTTTCTTCATGAACTCAAAATGCCTTCAGGCAAGAATGAAGTCACGCATCATTTAAATATTGTTTCATGCTTTCCTTTTAGGCTGTCTAATCCTTTTCTTTGGTCTGTTCTAATCTGTATTTCTGAAAATAATCAAAATAAAAAGAAAGCCATGAAAAGACCATTCCAACCTTGTGAGGAAAGGGCTGTGTCTTAGAGGTTTCAGATTCGTTCACACACACACCCACCCACCCCTTTTATCTCACTAGGGGTTTGAAAAGGCAGCCAGTTTTTTTTTTTTTTACTAACTACTATCTGATCATTTTAAACAGGGATTGATTTCTTTGTTTTCTTATCTTCACAATTTGGCAGCCATTTTCAAGAAAGAAGTGTGTATTGATGCGGGACTCAGTAGCAGCTTGCAAATAATCTTGGAGAAGAAAGAAAATTTAATTCCATACCCATAGTGTAATAGGATGCTGCACAACAAAAGGACAGTGAAACCTCTGCTGGAGGTAACAATAAACCCTGAGTCCTTTACTTGCCAATGCCTTTGTTTGCTGATTTTATTTTTAATTTAAGCAAACACAGTAGCTCTGCCAGTTTAGTGCCCCCCTGCCAACAAGTGCTCCAGCACAAACACAGTAGCATCCACACAGGGCTGGGTCCGCCCTGCCACTGTGTGAAGCCTGGGACTTGAAGAACTCTGAAGCCATGTGAAATCTTAGTTTGCTGAGATTATGTTATTTGTCAGGGTCACACAAGAAGGTTCAAAAAAGGTTTCCTTACTTATGAGATTTGGGAAGTAAGAGCCTTCTCCTACTTAGAAATTGTTTGTGGTCACAGGAGAAAGGGATTTTCATTTTCTAAACATGATTGTAACTTATTTCATTGTAAAGCACTGTCCAGAATTAACTTTATTTCTGTGTACCCCTAGCCCCCGTTAAAAAGGAGGGCTTAAGTATACTCAAAGGAGGGTCATAAATAGCTTAGAAAATCTCTCTGCCTATGAAAGTGCTGTGAATGACTCACAAAGGCATGAGTCAGATGGGAAAAAACACAGTTTGGATATCTGTATAGGTCTGCATGCAGGGCCTAAAATTGTTTTAATTTCCATGAAATATAAAATAGAAGTGTAGGCATGCACTTCATTTTCTCAGCAAGCTCTCAGTGATAACAGCAATTCATAAGCTTTGTCACTTGGAGCTATACATTGTTCCACTGACTTGAGAGCTAAAAACCAGTGTCATAGACAAGAGCCACCTCTACCACAAAACTTTCCACTCTTTTCTTTCTATCATTAGAGAGAGTGCATCATTAAAAAGCTGAATTGCTAGCCTTTCTACACAGCTGAAAAATAATGGTTACCCAGGGAATCACTACTTGGGAGAAAAAAAAATCAAGTTTGATCCAAAAATTCTGCATCTGTTTCTTGAAATAGGCTCATGTGCCAGAAATATATGGTTTATCTAAATAAATGTTTTATTGAATAGCACAGCATAAGGTCTACATATCTTGTTGAAATATTCAGTGAGTTATTCCTGCCTTGCAAGTGCATTATTACATACTCTCATCTAAACACAAACAACTGTAGAAAGATTTTTGCCACAGTTCACATATATCGAGACCAGCAGATGTAACAGACTCCTTTCAGTAGCATACATTCTTTCCTGTATCTGAATCATCTCTTAGATATATAAATGAAGATGGGATTATTTATTTCTTTGCTGGCGTAGCAGGTGAACGAACAACAACAACAAAAAAAACAAGAAAACAACCCAGTCAGTCTGTGGATAAAACACGATCATTAACCAGGCTTTGTGTCTAAATAAAGAACTGCAGAGAAATGGCCTGATTTGAGAATGCAGTGGAAAGAAAGGAGTGCATGGAGTGATTTTTAAAATTTTATTTATTTATTTATTGTAGTGTCTTAATCCATTGATTCATTGTCTAATTTAAGTGTTGATAAGGTCTCCTCACTATTCCTGTGTATTCACATAATTAAGTGAAAGAAAGACTGTGAAGGGGGTAAAAACAGCTCAGTTCCAAAATGTAAAGGTGCCCTTATTCATGTATTATACACATGGGCATTTTAATATGCAGTTTGCAGCTATTTAAAACCCTGCTAATGCTTCATGGAAAAAAAAAATGAATCAGTCTACTGAGATTTCACCTATACAGCATGTCATTTTTCCCCTTTCTATTTTAAAACTAGTGGCATCTGCACTAACAAATTGTTGTTACTAAAGAGTTTATCCAAATTTTCTCTGAGATGCCTGACTGAAGTTACAGCCCTCACTGACACCTCTCCATGTGTTATGATGATACAAACTGGGTCTTGTTTTCAGAGAGCGCTTCCAGGTTTCTGGAAGTGGGGAAAATGTCCTGTTCTCTCAGGCTGAGTAGTATGATTGCCAAGAATTGGAGTTTTGGTCCACTATCAAACTGACAAATTTAAGTCCTTCAGGTTTATATCAGTGATGTATTCACATCGTGTGTCTAAAATGAGCAACCAAATCAATTGCTGACCTGCTCTTCCCTGTCCTCTTTAATCAGAAAGGTTTTTTTTTTTTCCTCCCCTCTTGCTTGTTGTAATCAACATTGCATCAAATTTCTGGTAACAAGAATATTCAGGCCTGGTTTGTTTACTACTGCTGCAGTAAGAAATGCATACAGATACACTGCTTAATTTATCTGAGGCATTTTCCAGGCAACAGATATTTGCTTATTGATTTTGTTTGGCAAGGTGATTAAAGCATTCACAAGTATATATCAATAAATTCCTAACCTATTTAAGATTATAAATGTTGTACCCCTTTTCAGAGAACTGCTTATATACAGAAATAAAAACAATGGGTGATATTTAAAGTGTCACATAACTGAAGAGTACCAGGATAACAAAATGAAATGACTCTCATCCAGTTGCACGGACAAACTGTACCTGAGTTCTTACATGACAGAACTGTGGCTTGTCAGCATATGAATTGTGTTAATATCACAAATCCTCTGCCTCTTAAACTACCTGGGGGTAGTATAATACCCACAAAAAATAAGACGCTATGACCTCTATTCAACTTTAGGTCAGATATTCACTACTTGTTTGAGGTGCAGCAGTCTCCTGGGTTCAGGGTCTTACTCATCTCCACTTGCCCCCTGCTAAAGTGTCCTAAAATATACCTGCATTTAAAGTTTGTCTTGGCCCTTGCACAGGCTTTTCCTTTTAGGATAGCAATTTGAAATCAGTACAGGTCAGCAGAAAGGAGCTGAAATTAACCTCCTAAACATAAGGAAGGGTCACAGGTCTCTCTACTGCTGTTCTTGTCGTGAGACCAGTACCAATTAACAGACTCACTGGGCATCTCAACAGAAAGGTTAGAAAGTGCATAAGACTGAGTATTTGTCATCTTAGGAAGACTCATTTCCATACCCTAAAAAAATATTTGTTAACACTACAACTTACATAGTTGCCAAATAAATACCTGATGCATGTGTATATGAAATATTATTTGAAATGGGGACAGGTATTGCTTAGGAGAATCTGCTGTTTAGATGACAATCACAGACAACTTTACTACTTCAACACAAAGAAGTTACTATATGTAGATCTTACTCATTACCACTGTTATTATTGAAACATGATATGATAAATCTAAGGCATTTCACTATCTGGTTTGCAAAACTTTCTGAAGGACTACTATAAAATGTATTTCGCATATTAACATGTATACATATTAAACACTTCTACATAGTCCATCAATATTGTAGTCACGTTGCTACATTTTATTGGCTTTATTCTACAGCAATGAAGCCACTGAAAACTTTATTCATTCAGCAGAACTGAGGAGAGAATCATCTTTAGCTACAGACATTGATTTTCTTTTCTTCCCCCAGAATAAGGTAATCTGAGGTAGCTTTGTTATTTCATTTTATTTTATTTTTTTATTTTAATGGAAATGTTTTATAGAGTAAGGGGAAAATAACAGGACCTGACTGAACCTTTGCTGTAACACAGATATCATGGTTACTATACACATGACAAAGCTGATATGTAGCTCATGAACTTTAGCATTTCGGTCACATATGGACACTATGGACATACTAGAACATAGGCAATACCACACTGGAATATGGTTCAGCGCCTCAGCTCAGATAACTGTGTCCTTAAGCCTATAAAGAAATTGTTAATCATTAGATGTTTCTAATAACACAACTAAATGTAAAAGCTAAATTTTGCATTTATTTAGTGTAAACATGAGAAGTGATAAACCAAGTATTCAGTTCTGATATTTCTTAATTTGAAGTTCCATTTTTATTTTAAAGAAATGGTATAGGACTATAAACAAAACATACGGTTGGTCTATTTGCTTCTGTCACAAAAATGACTTCTGTTAATTATCAGTATTTTTGGCAGGCTCAGCAAAAAAAAGTCCAGGAAGATATTTTCAAGAGCCATCAGATTTTAACACTAAGTGAATTTTAGACTGTAATCAGCACACATGGCTTGCCCCCAAAATATTTATTTTTTTTCCACCCAAGCTGCACATATTTTCATTGAATTAAATGGCACAGAGTGCATCTGAGTTAGAATCATAAATACCATAAATGTACATGACATGGGGCTATGTGATAGTTATAACATGTAATGGGAAGCCAAGGTGGTGGGTCCCATTCCTGATTTCATCACTTAACTCTCTCATGTATTTGAAGAAGTAGTTGATCAACACTTTATCTCAGTCTCACAATGTATAATCTGAGGATAATAGTAATACACAAACTCATTTGTAATCTTCCTGTTAAAGATGCTAAACAATGTAAATATCTTTAAAACCTTTAATTTTCTTCTCGCTGTGCGTGGTTTGGTGCATTCCTAAAACAGCTGCATGTCAGCAGCCACAGTTTAATTTTTCCAGGACAAGGGACCTACACACACTGTATGTATCAAGTAAGAAAATAAACACTTTTTGTGCAGAGTCTGCTTTTGAGTCACTATAATCAGGCACTGTCTGAGGCAAAGCTCTGAGGAAAGGTTTACTGGTACCAGGGGAAACTGGACCTTAGGTGTGAGCAAACTGGGCTGAGGTCTGTATTAAAACTGTAGGATTTCCTGGTCCTCTGTGAATGACTTGCAGGAAGTTTGGCCTCTGCTCTGAGAAGGAATCTGGAGAAGAAGCCAAAGTACAGCTTGCTCTACAACCATGATTATCACTGTAACTGTGACATACCATGCTTGGAAGTGTTAGTCTGGGGTAGAAATGGTAAACACAGTCTGTCTTGTAAAGTACATACCGTTCTTGTCACGATGACAGGAGTGAATCTGTATTTGCAGGCCATTATTACCACGCTCAAAACTGAAGTCTCAGTTCATCAAAATAAAGTACACTAAGTTTTCTCACATCACAGAAAAGTTTGTTCAATCTTTGGAGTGACTTCTTTATCAAGAAATCAACTCCCATCACCCATTCATCTGGCAGGCCAACCTCTTATGCTAACTGCAAGATTTTCAGACAAATAGTTTCCTGCTCTTTGCCCCACAACATCCAATGAAAAAGTTCCTGAAGGAACAGCTGCACAACCACCTGGCAGCTACAGAGGTTACCCTTCAATCACTTTTATCATGATACCCCAAAAGTAGGAGGTAATATCACAGTGCTGATATTGCTGTTTAGTATGCAAAGTCACATAGTCTCTGTGCACCTTTGTTCCCCTCTGTCTTGCTATCCATGTGCTGTGTTTTGTCTTCTACACAGATTGTAAGTTTTCTATGGCATTAACTGAGAGCTAGGCAATGTCTGTATCTCTTGGGTGCTATAATGCATGAATAATAATTATACTATCTGTTCAAGAGAAAAAGCGGGACCAGCAGTCAGAGACCAATGTAGTCAGATGAGCAAATATAGGGATAGTTTAAAATGACACTGAAGTTCTGTCAGGACAATGTTAGTGAAGTCAGAGGACTCAGTAAATTTAATGCAACTCTACTGAGCATGACAGAAGGAAATCAGAGAATAAGACTTTGAACTGGAAACTGGGAATTTTATTCTCAGCTTGGCAATTTCAAGTAGAGTATTGAGAAATGGCAAAGGCAGACATCATTACTAATCCACAGGTGTTTGTGTGAAACATCACCATAATTTTAGTTTGGCTGAATTGCAAAAAGAAATCAAAATACTGAAGTGAAAAGTTTCACATTGCATTATTATTTTATGTTACTGGTGAAATAGAACTACTGAGATATAAAATATCAGCTGTTTCCACTTTCCATGAGGAAAGGAGAGCTCATCATCAAGTTTCAAACTGAACGACTGCCACTTAAATGTGCATTTATTATCCTTTTTTTTTTTTTTTTTAAATCTGGATTTTTGAGATTTGAATACTGTGAAATTTAGATATAGATAACAGATTTAAAATTTAGTATTTGAAAGATGTGAGGAGAGATAAATAAAATGAAAAACATTAATCTGAGTGATTTAAATTTTGATTTTTTTTTTTTTCCTAGGAGAATTTCTAGAGGTTTAACCAAGAAAACTGAGATGAAAATCAACAGAGAAAGAAAAGGAGAGACCAATCCAGAGGCTCAGTCATTGTGGCAGTGCCACAGCCTAAAACCAGCCTCATAAATCCAGTAACCAGCTTAGTTCTGGGCATTTTGCTGGGATGTGAGTTGGATGTTTCTAACCATCCATCTGTTGTGGCATACTTCATCATTTAACCCTGACCAACTTCAAGAGACAGAGAATTGATTTGGTCGTTTAGTTAACTGAAATGCTTAAACAAAAGTTTCTGTTCACATTGTAAGTCTTTCATGAAAAGCTTTGTCCGTCTTGAAAGAGAGCTCACAAAGCAAGTGAGACGTGATGGTGGCCATTAGAGAGTGGGAGGATGAATGCGAATTGCTGCTTGTGAAGTGCTGCTTTGCCTGTCTCAGGAGAGCAGCTGCCAAGCACACTTGAGAAAGAAATCTGAAATCAGACATCTGTATGTGCACTGCATCCACCATGTTTGCTCTGAGGAGAGAGAACCATATGAAGCAAGACAGCAAAGGTGAAATCCAGCAAGACATCCTACTTTATTGCCATGGCAACCCCACCCTGATGAAAAGTAGAAAAACAATAAAACATCTTTAGAAAAAAAATCAGTTGTATCTACCAAGGGAATTGAGGAAGATGCACTTTAAGGAAGAGCTTGACATTTCCACCATTTGGTGACTCTTTGAAACAAAGGTATGGCTGCAGCTTTTGCAAGTTGCAGAGTTAGAACATATTGTACTTGATAAATTATTTAGTTTGTTTAGCAGCTGAATTCTGAATTATAAGTGAAAGCTGTAGTTACAGATTAGAATCTTTAATGCTGCTGTAGCCAAACAGAATATTATTGTTATGATTTTCCTTGATGTCTTCTGACATCTATCATCCTTTAGCACTTGAATCACCTTTCCTGCATTAGACTTTCCAGGACGGAAGAATGTGGATGCACATGTGTCTTACGCAAGCGCATGTTTGAGTCTGTATGTGTACTCTTATAAGGAGTTTTAGGCATTTATGCCTGCTATATCTAAATTCATTACTGACTTTCATGTGAATTGAAACAGATTATGTACAGGACACATATGGGCCCCACTGAGGTCAGGGAGCCAAGCAATGAAGCATCTGCTGTTAAACAAACCATCAACTCTTGCACCACAGTAATGATAAGGAACCAATATGTACCAAAAGAGTACCCTGTGCAAGCTGCCAAAGGTGTAGAGCTAAGGCAGGTGGAAAAGGATTGTGCAAGGCAGTTTGTCTGCAAAGCTCCTGTGGGAGTTAAAACTGCTCTCACACTCTCATTCCACTCCCTCTCTTCAGAAAGCTCCTGAAGTGGATCAGCAGCCGCCCTGGTACAGCCTGCCCCTGCCTGTGCTGGAGCTTTCTTGTACAGCAGGGGGCTTACTGGCACACGGAGGTGCACTATACCTCCCCCAGCCTTAGGGAATCTTGATTTAGTACACTTGTGTTTGCCAAGCATAATGCTTTAATTTTCATTTGTTATTTGCAAACATTGTTGTTTTTTTTTTTTTGTTTTTTTTTTTTTTTTTTATTTTTTTTTGTAACTAATTTGCATGGACAATGAATATTCTGGTTCTGTACAGTAATGAGAAAAGCAATAAGACTATCTTACCAAAGGGCACTTTTAAAAGTAGATATATTAGTTTCTGTTTTAAACAGCATATATCTGATATGGCTGTTACTGTTAGCATTAACTGTAGCTAAGCCATTACAGTGGCATCTGGATATCTTATTTCAGGTTATAATTTCTGTGTACAAGGTGGTAGGCATATCAAACAGCAGAAAAATAATTTATCTTACAATGGGATATGAAGGTGAGAACTGACTGCAGATCACTTGATTCCCAGACTAGAACTTTACATGACCACCTTCCCCTCTCTCCATGTATCTAACTTGGCAAAGAGATCAGCCTTCCTCAGCTCTGCCTGCTCACACCACAAGGACACCATGTGCACTTTCTCCCTTGCTCTTCAGCACCTGCCCAGGTGTGGCTGCCCCAGGGAGGAGAGATCAGCCCAGCAGGACAGGTCTGCCCCACCATGTGAAACATGGATCTCTGCACTGACAGTGTGCACCAGCAAAGGTAGATGTTCAAAAAGGAGATTTAACATACAGTCCTATAGGCGGTCCTGCAGAAGCTGTCTGGCAGGTGTGAGAACACATTTTTGAATGCCACACTGAATCACAGAAGAGAATCATAGAGTCATACAGGAAAAGACCTTCAAGATCACCAATTCTAACCATCAATCCAACCTACCAAGTCCCATCGCTAAACCATGTCTCCCTTAGTGCCATGCCCACAAGTCTCTTAAACTCCTCCAGGGATGGGGACTCTACCACTCTCCAGACAGCCTGTTCCAATGCTTGACCACCCTCCCCATAAATAAATACTTCCTCATGTCCAATCTAAACCTACCCAGGAGCAACTTGAGACTATTTCCTTGTGTTCTGTAACTTGTCACCTGAGGAAGTCAACACAACACATCACTGCAAACTCCATTCAGGGAGTTGTAGAGAAAAATGAGGTTTTCCCCCAGTCTCCTCCAGACTAAACAACCCCAACTCCCTTGGCCACTTCCCATATGTTTAGCTTTCTAGTCCCTTTGCCAGCTTTGTAGCTATTCTCTGCACTTTTTTTTTTTTTTTTTTTTAATTCCCCTAAAACTCTAAAGGGAAACTATGGCCTTTTTTTCTTTACTACATTCATCAGGAACCACATCAGAATTTAACACAAAACTCCATTTTACATCATGCAATAATGTGGTAATGATCACAAGAATTTGTAATAACTCAGCAGCTGGTGTGTGCCACCCTATGCTGTGAGAAGCACATACAGATTTCCTTTGAAATAACAGCAGTTCAGAAATATGTTTGTTTAGAAAAATTGCAGAGATGACGTGCTCCCTGGTATCAAAGAAAAGAACGTTTGGTCTTTTTCAGAAACAGGTCATTCATGTGGGAAGGAAACTTGTGCATTGTGGCCAAGGTCATGGAGACCTTAGAAAATTCACCAAGAAAATACAGCACAAACTAAAATTCCACTGAACACAATTAATAACAGCTCAAACTTCCTTCACTGAGGATATAGCAGGAATAGCTGTCTCCTTGCAGTGCGTGCATTGTTCCTACTAATATTAATGAGATATGGCTTCCCATACTTCCCATCAATATTAATGAGAGATGCACGCGCCACTAATGTTAATGGGGAATACACATGCGTGTAACTCCCATTAATGATCATTAGATATCCACAGGAGAACCCTCATTAATGCTAATGAGTGTTGCACGTATATGTAATTCCCACCAGTATTAACTAGAGATCTATGTGCATGTATTACCCATTAGTGTTAATGAGAGATACACATGCGTGTGGCTGAAACTGTCATTAATGTTAATGCGATGTGTGCAGGAACTGACAAAAGAAGATACTTTATCTTGATAACTGAAACTTGCCCTTTGTGTTTGGGTTCCAGTTCATCTTTAGAAAATGTGTTGCTTTCTATTAATAATCTAGTTTGGGTATTGCTGTGGCCATGCATCTAAATACTCTACAAAATTAAGACAAACTGCAGAGATCCATTTTTCAGATGATGTGAAGTCTCTCTCTATATCACAGATGAAAGCACAGCAATTTGCATGTTTATGCCAGGGTCAGTATGTAGAATAGGTGAATACATGTTTTACTTCTATGGGATTTGATCAAATTTGTATTTCTTAATTGCACTAAATCTCACCTAAGGCTGTACTCTGATAGGTGATTAGGTAACTGTGATCTGCCTCGAACTTAGGTCCCGACAGCTACATTCTCACTGGAGTTTCTCCAGGGGTCCATGAAGTTTGTGGCAACTTCTGTTACAGCTGTCATCCCTAATCAATTAGAGACTGCACGTGGAGCGTGATGAGCAGACTTGAATTGTATCCTTCAGTGAAATGAGTTGGTGGAACTTGCAAACTAGAAATGCAATGCATTGGCATTGTCCTTTGCTGTTTCCGAGGGACAGTGCCATTTCCCAAGCCTGCCAATTTATGGAAAAATTGTCTGTGCAGATACTGAATTTTGATGCATATATTTCACATTACACAAAAAACAATAGATAGTCAGACAGTAATAACAGAAGACCTAAAAATGTTATAGTTAAGAACAACGTTGAAAAAAAAAAATGTTTCTGCTATATTCCTTCTTAAAAATTTACCAGGGCACATCACACCATGCCTTAGGAAATCTCAGAGCTTCTTGCCTATAACAACAGTCTTATTCTCTACTGACAAGAGACTCATACAGTTATTTTTGCCTTACAAAACAAGTATAACAAAACAGCAAGGTAGAATAATACACCTGCTTTGCACCATATACATGGATTAAGGAAACACCTAGGGAAAGTGTGGGAATAAGCTTTCTATTGTCCTTTTAATTCCCATCTGTTCTGAGACTGAAGTTATGTGCTAAGACTAGAAGACAACTGGTCAGAAAAAGAGAATTTAACAACTCAATAAACCATATGTTTGTAAGAAAAACAAATCTGCACCACTACATTGTTTTATGCTTCGAAAAAATAAGGAAAACTGAAATGTGATAGCACTGTCTGTATCAGAAAGGGTCCATCTGCACAGTACAGTCATGACAATGGTATATTCTATCTAGTCTAAGAAATTCTTGCTCCTCACCTTACACCTTCCCAGTCATTTATTTCCTGGCTCACACCACAGCTCTTGGTGGTACCAGCATAGTATAGAACTGTGCTCTGAAATAGATAACTGAAGTGAGCTGTTTTAGAGGAAGCACACAGAACTACGGTGTTCTGCTGGGTTTATTGCTTTGCTTTTTATCGGATCTTTTGAATGATCCACTTATCAAGGAGAGCTGTATTGACATAACAGAAACTTGCTAAAGACTACTGTGCAAGGGTGGGAACAAGCATTTTGAGAAAGGTATCTACTGCAAGAGAAAATATCTCACCAACCTGCATTCTCACGTCCACCAATGAAAATCATACATAACTTCTGCAGACAGCAAGAACACAGCATTCTCTGGGTTTCTAAGGCCTAAGGCCATACATTGGAATATAATTTAAACCAACAACCCCCCATGGCTTCTTTTCCCTGTTAATCATTTTTTGTAGATGCATCCATCACATTATACAAGCTACACCTGATCTGATTTATTCCTATCAAACAGAAAGCAAGGGGTTCCAAGTCAGATGAGCAAATACAAAATGAAAACGAAGCAATCTCAAACCTAAACAAAATAACCACAAAGTGAGTTCCTGGAACAGCATGCACTCCAGTCTAGGAATAAGGAATTTGGCACTGGGCTTCATGTTAACAGCAGACTAAGAACTAACAAAAGTCTATCACAAAAACATGACTTAAGGCTCAATTTTCCTTTCTAAGCATGTAACCTGTGTTTACATATTTGCAGCTGTGAGGCTTAGCAGCATAATCAAGTGCTCCCAATTTTAATTAAGGGAGTAAAATATGCATATGCAAACTCCCCCTTTTACTGGTGTTAATGCCTCAGCAATGCCAGCAGCACTGAAAGAACTAAGAAAACAAGAAAAGGCAAAAATCCAAAAAAAAAAAAAAAAAAAGAAAACAAAAGAAAACAAAAGAAAACAAAAGAAAACAAAAGAAAACAAACCCCAGTAACTAATCAACTTTGTTTAACCAACAAAAGGGTAAGAACAGAGATAACAATACAAAATATTTCCAGTGTTACAGCCAACATGCACTAAGATTCTGGTCTGGCCTGAATTTCCCTGGCTAATATAGGATCCTAGTCCTGTCAGAGCATTTGAGGTAAATGACTCAAACTCAGGTTTTGTCATTGTGTGGGAAAGCCAGGCACAGGTGAAAAGCCTTGTAGTCTTGAGTAACAGCTGTTGGTAGAAGTGCTTCTCTCCCACAACCTGTAGATGCTCAGGGCTTCAGAAGTAAACCTTTGTGCCTTGGACATTAATAAAATGTTCCAGCTTGCTGCTCCAGCTTTGCTTTTGGGTCACTAGAAGCATGCAAATCCTCAGTGGGGACTCCTGACAAGAACTGGGCAAAGCTGAATATCTATCCCAAAAAGACATCAAATCCTGTGTGTTTAAGATAATGCCACTGAGACATTCACAGATAAACCAGCAAACCAAGATATTCAAACATGCATTTAGAGACTACTGGAGATTGGAGGAAGTTGTATATTTCACGTTGGTTTAACTGTAGGTTCCTCTAGGAAAATTTGGACAGTGGCATTCCCAACTGCTCATCTCCAGAAAGTCCTCTTTTTTAAAGAGAGAGACAGGAGCGTGGCACAACACAATACTGCTTGGAGCAATATTATGTTCCATTCAGGCACCTGAGTGGTTTGGGAAAGCAGTCCTTAGAGCACAGAAAAGAGCACACCATGGAGATCAGTATATCTGTATTAATATTGGAGCTGCAACATACTACAAAATACTGTACAACGTAACAGGTACCAAAGGAGCCACTATGGTCTGTTGAGTGAAATACACCCTTTTAGAACTGTTCCAATATATATTTACATGATACACCAGAAACAAAGAGCTGATCTACTGAATAAACACTGCAGTAAGCTTCAGAGCTGTTACGGTCTATTGAGTAAATAATAAAAAGTTTTAAAATGGTCCAAGCATATATTTTCATAACATGAAAGAACTGCTTCTGAGGAAACTATTTTGTCAATTCCCAGGCATGTCCATGAGTGATTTCCTTTCTTATCCTTTTTGTTTCACCATTTATATTATTGCATATGCCACTTGCATAATGATGTACAGTTCTTTCCAGTCCCTGGACACAAATTGTAACAATCCTGTTGCAAATTCCCCCCCATACTAAAGATGTTTAGCCACTGTAGTTTAAGGCAACAGCCTCAGTGACTATCTTAACAGAAGTTGAAAATGGGGAAAATCAAAAGTAGTGATGAGATATGCAAAGATATTTTCTAGCAAGCTGGGAAGAGTTGAAATAGTGTCTCTCTGCCTACTGCAGACTAAAGCCTTCCCTTTATTTTCTGTTCTATTTTTCAAATTTAGCCTTCTTTCCTAAACCAATAACAGAAGGAAACCTTTTCATAACACTCCATTTGATGACACAGAGAAAAAACATCTTGATCCATGGCCATTGTTAGACTTGGTCATAATTTTATTTCATCCTGTGACTTGAAAGGGCTTACACAGAATAAAACTAATCATCAGTCTGTGAAATACACCTACTCTGTGAAATACAATAAATTAAGACCATACAAAAAATTGATTCCTACTGGCAGTTAACAAGAAATTTGTTGTCTAATTATCCAGGGTCCAACTAGTCATAATTGACATTCTGACAGCCTAGGAACAGCTAAGATAATAGGGCTCCATTTTGTTCTCAAATCTCTAAATCAGGAGGTACTTATCTAGATTATACAACTACAAATGTGAGTAGAATATTTGCATGTGAAATGCTTTTATGGCCTGTCCCAAAAGCTCTCTGCTGAGAGCTTCATCAAAGAGGTACCCCGATTCATTTTTGGTCCCACAAAAAGTGGTTAGGTGGCTCCTCTGCACTGAGCAAACCAAGAACCTTGCTCACCAGGGAGGCAGATAAGAGCTCCAGTACCTGCGGTACAGAGCAGTAGAGAGACCTTTCCAGCCCCATCTTCAGTCTAATGTGGAATAGGCAGGAAGTATAGGGAATAGAAGCCATAGTAGAAGTATGATATTCTGAAAAGAAACTGCAAAGAAAAACAACATGAGGTGCACTATTCTTTTTGAAGGTAGAGAATCGAAAGTATGTGAAGAGTTATGGAAGTTTAAAATAAAGATCCAAGACAATGAGTTTCAGAAAGTAAAGAAGTACTGTTCTGGCTGTCCTTGTCAGCCAGAGTCCCTTTCTGTTAGTGGGTAAGACCAGAAAAGCATCTCCAGAAAGAGGCTCACCTGACCTTGTCTTGGAACTCCACCAAATAAGCTATTTACACAGCTGCGTATGAAGCATGAGTACTTAGGAAACCAGTTTAAAACAGATGCTTTCATTTTTAGACAGTATAAGTCTGATAAGATTAGTTCTGCATGTGATTTCAGCAGCTGAAGTTTTGAGAAACATATCAAACCTAGGGTACAAGGTACACAGAGAAACAACAACTTTGCTGTTGAGGTTAGAACTGAAGATTAACATCATAGGGTTTCATTCAGCTTTTTTCATGCCTTTCAGCTAAGGATAAGTAGCAAATCTGAAGTTTTTTATAGTGCAGAAATAACTGACTGTGTGAAAAGAAAAATCACAGAAACACTGTGTTTTTACGGAACTTTTACGGAAACTCCGAACTTTTATGGAAATTCTGTGAACTCAGAAGAAGAATGAACTTTGAATAATTTTAATTTTACAATGTGTATTTTAAGGAGCTCTAGCAAGATGGCTTCTAGCAGTTACCAGATCCATTGCACAGGGTGTTTTCTCATATGGAAGACAGTACTTTTTGTATCAAAAGAAATAATAATTTTGAAAAGAATGCTCAAGTAATTTCTTAGATCAGCTAGTGCTTTCATCGTGACTTTACAGTTTTATTTTTATTTTTATTTTTAATCAGAAATGAGTTATCAGTATCTCTAGGGTTTCTTCATATGGGAGAAAGGGTAAATTCTCTTTGGTTCCATGGTAAAATAAAACAAAATAAAACAAAAAGGTGTTTACCAGATGTATAGTGAGGCTGTAAATTATTAATGAGCATCTGTGGGCTTTTCATTTTAGTACCCTGCTACAAAGAATACGATGATTTGCAACATTTACTAATGTGATTACCTTTCTAACAGAGAAGACTGTGTTTCTTTCCTATGAAAAGAATATATGATTTGTCAGGTGAGAGAAGATCAACATTCTTATGGAATAAGGCACGTATTCATACACTCATATATTACAGCTAAGCAAATGGATTAAGGCTATCTGAGATGATAAAGTGGTAGCAATTCCATCTATGTGCCAAGTCCATCAAGCCAGTGTTTCTCAACACTAAAAATCGAATTAGTCCTTCTACAGATGGCAGCTAAATTTAGCAGAACTCCTGCTTTGCTCTTGTCTTAACCACAGTCCAAGGAGACTTACTGAATTCAAATGAAAATATCTACTTGGGCCCATCTGTGCTTGAAACTGGATTTGCAAGGCTCTGACAGGGAAGAAGTAATCACAAGGCAACTTGCTGAAGAGGGTGACATGCTTGCACACAATCCCTAAGCCATGATGCCTTCCACAGGGGAAAACCAGAAAGAAGGAACACCACACACCCTGGGCTGTTTTGGAATGATCAGATCCATAACCAGATGGTGTGACATGGTATTTGGTGCATACCTGTGTGGGGGGCAATGCACGTTCTCACTCACCTGTTCCAAGCCATGGAAATGCCAAATGAGAATTAGCACTGCCAGCAGACTTGTCAGTGTCATGATCCAAAGTGATCTGGCGCTCTGCTGGTGGGCTGCTCCTACCCTCAGCCAGTGCCACCGAACTCAGCCACATTGGATTGAAGCACCCAAGCATGTAGGAAAATATACCTCATCATCTTTATCTGGCAACTTACATATTTAGAAAAACAGCTCAGTATTTTGCACTCATTTGTCACCTGGCTAAACACCACTTGATTTGGAAGAAACTAAATCAGACCTCTTAAGCAGAACATATGCCAATACTACCTTGATTAACTAACAGTCATTACCATACACTGTCATCAGTTTCCACGGAGATAGACCCAGTAAAGCAGCTATCCCTATTCAGTGTGTCCC
The DNA here is from genome assembly GCF_965140915.1 of Aythya marila. Classification (NCBI taxonomy): domain Eukaryota; kingdom Metazoa; phylum Chordata; class Aves; order Anseriformes; family Anatidae; genus Aythya; species Aythya marila. The sequence continues at coordinate 4,992,411 of NC_139049.1, forward strand.
AATTAAGTAGAGTATACAGTAATAATATTCTACATTTATATACACCATTCATCCTCAAGCACTTTAGAGATTATACAGTGCTCAGACACCACTGTGACAAGTGTATTATAAATGCCCCCTTGTAGACACACTGAGCTATAGCAGCTTTTCAAGTGCATGGGAGCAGTCAATTGGCATGCTGGTATCTGAGCTACCATAGATGAAGAAACTATGCTGCAGTGTCCCTGATACAAATCCATGACATTATTAAAAAAAAAAAAGAAAAAAAAAAAAAAAAAGAAAAAAGTTCTTGAGTCTCAGAATCTCCCTTGGGCAGAAAGACATTTAGGTTCAGATCTAATCAGAATAAATCCATGTAATATAATGCACAGAGCTCAATCAATTTAATTTGAGAAAACAGTCAAGACACCTATTCCTATACATAAATCCACAGATCCTGAAGATTAAATATTTCAAAATCTGTTGTTTGGACTGCTAAGCTCTCTTTTCCAGTGACTGAATGATGAATTATTGTTGGATGTACTTTCCTCCTTTCAATAGCTAAATTCACTTTTATTTCCTCTTTCCATTTTAGATAGTATTTCTGACTAAGGATCCACTCCTACGACCCTTAATTTTTTGTTATAATTGTCCATTTTATAAATGCAGATAATATTTAATTTCCAGATGTATTTTCTTAATGACAGTGGGAATGAAAACAAGGTATTGAACTTAGCTCTTGCCTTTCTCTACTACAGTTTTGTGCAATACTTTATAGACATGGCATATACAGCATCCTGTTTAACCCCCTTTACTTCTTAAAGCTCCTCCCTCACAGTTCACTTGGGATTGTAGTCACACTTTTAAGCTCTTGAAGTGCCATTGGTTTAAAAACCAGCCCTGCTACTTACTGTGAATAACCCTTTCCATCTGCCCTATTAGGCAAATATTACCATCAACTAAGAGAATTTAAACTATTTGTTTAGGCAGTCCTGTTGTCAGTTGGATGAAGATTGAGGATTTTATTTCCCTGAAAGAAAGCTAGGTGGTTTTTGTTTGTTTGTTTTGTTTGTTTTTAATGCCAAGGACACTGACCAGTCTCTTTGCAGACCTAGTGCTTTCTTTTGGAGATGTCAGCTTTCCGTTCTTCTGAACTTCTGCTCTGTTTTGCAAATCCTATGAAAATACTATTGGCAACATGCCATATTTTTAAATGCTTTTACAGCAAGAAAGTAGTTTGTTCAGGTCATGTGCCCTATTGATATTCTCTTATTACTTAAAGATAGATGAAGAGGTTCTGCTCAAATCTGCTAAAATAAAAATACTACTTTCAATAAGAACTAAATTCAGAAAGCTGTTTAAGCCCCTGCTTAGCTCTGGCACATGCTTACCATTTGTTGCATGGGGACTTAATTCACTCTCACTTAATGTGTCATTCTGGAATAGAGACATTTCTCAGATTCGAAGTTGAACTACTGCAAAGTTTAGCCTCTGAGGTGAATGTTTTGGAAGGTTAATAGCCTGTGGAAATAGAGGAGCCCTATGTTATGTTTAGTACTCACTTTGGCTGAAAGATGAAATAGACTCTCTTCACCCAGCCGCTAAAATGCAGCCACCTGTGGGGAGTAATGTGCCAGCTCTTTAGTGCAACAGTGCAAAACCATTTAAGAGGGAAGTGAAGCGTTATGCCTCGGTCCAAAGGGAGTGTTTGCCATTGTTGTTGCTGAACAGCACGACATTTTTTTTTCTGGGTGGAAGGCACTGTCTGTGTAATGCTGTATTTCAAAAGGATTTGGGTTTGGATACACAGGAAATGGGATCGTGTCATCAGTTAATCAATAACTCAGTCCGATGGACTGGTCTCCCTACTTAGCACTGGAAGAAACCAGCAGAGGCAAGAACACGGACACAGTGAATGTTACTTAATGTGAGTGCCTACCTATAAGTGTTAGTTATATTTATCAATTTTATCACTGAACCCATAAAGAGAGAATCAAATATTTGGTACAACCACATAGCTGTAGCAATTTTGCTACAGACTGAGATCAAAGTTTAGTTACTATAACAGGAACTTGCTTCTTTTCTGGCAGAATTTACTCTCTCTCTGTAATTAAGTGAATATCTCCTATAAGTTCAGGTTTAACTTCGATCTGAATTTCAACCAAGCCAAATCTATTCACTTTACAATTCACCTTTATCCTGCCAGGGTAGAATTGGAAAGACAATGTGAAAGTCTGGGGAAAGATCTGCAAAAGACAATGCAACAAGTAAACTGCAGCAGACCAACAAGGATTCTTATTCTCCGAGATGATTTATTAAAGGACACCATACATTTTGTAGGATTAACTAACTGTAGTATTTTTCTTCCCCAGCTTTTCTTTCCTTAAGCTCAAGGAATTTAATTTCCCCAAATTCACATTGCTACCTCTTCCTGCCCTTGCCCTCCCAACACGCAGAAGAGAAAGCATTGCCTTGGTTTTTAAACCTGTAAAAATAGAGATTTGTAAGATTCTGGGTTGGTCAAATCTCCGTAAATGCTTTGACAAACTTTGGCCTGAAGGTGGCAACATTGAATAATATTCTGAGGAAAAAGCCTCCGCATACAGATACCTTTAATTAAAGGTTTATATTTTTAAGCGATTTATCCTTCTCCCCCATTAGTTTTTGGCACTGTGTTGAGAGAGAAAGAAGATGGGGTATTGTACATTTGTTTCAAATAATCTTAAGTGCACATTATACGCAATTATTTGGAAATTAAAAATAAAGCAAACAAACATATAATTTATGCATAAGGCAATCCTTCATACCTTCAATTTAAATAGAATTTTTGAAAATATATGCTGCATGTTCCTTTTCATGGTGTCACTATAAATGGATGCTCCTAACTCTGAATCAAAATTAGTGCAGGTTCTTTCAAACTGGACCTTGCCGTCATGCTAAGTTATTTCACCTATGCTCAGTAAATATTGTGCTTTAGGAGGTGATGAATTAACCAGACAATAGGAGGTGCCATTTGGACAGTGCATAGCACAGTGGCACCAGCTAGGTGCCCTGCAGACCACGTGAAGCACTGTGGCTTTGGTTGACTCAAGACTGGCAGCTCATCAGTGAAGGAGCTTGGCCCAGAAGGTTTTGCGGAGAACACAATTTTGCAGAGAACAATTATTTAAATATTATTTGTAAGTTCTTCTTAAAAAAAAAAAAAAAAAAAAAAAAAAAGTTTTAAAGTGTTTTCTTAAAAAGAAAAAAATCTACAAGTTGGTATTATTAACCAGATTAAGATACTTCTTAATTCTCCTTAAACTCCCATATGTCTTTTTTCACCAATTTCCACAGTACCCAGTGACTTTTCCTTTGACTTCTGTAAAATTTAGTATTTTCTGATATCCCACTGATTACTGTCCTTTTGGCTCCATGAAAAAAGGTATTATACATGGAATTGAAATATTTTACATAGTCCTCACTGCTGTGAACATTCCCTAGTGGTAAACAGTGGTAGCTTAAAAAAGAGACCTAACTAGGGCAGCCAGCAAACAACAAAAAATAAATCCTCAAAGTTCAGAAGACAGTAACTATTGTATTAAGAGTGGTTAGGAAAGAAAACCAACTGCTGAATTTGCCCTGTCTAGAGAAAAGATGACATGATAACAGGCTTTGAGTACTTAAGAGGAATTAATAAAAAGAAGTTGTAGGCTGCTGTGGGAGGACTGTTGGCAGCATGTAGAAAGCAGGTAGAAGTACGGTAATAGCTCAAAATTACTGAAGGGGAAAATGTAGATTAAATAGTATAAAATGAGTGAACAGGGAAGTAATATGGCACTGATTTCAATGGGGGTCACTGAGGGGGGTCACTGATTTCAATGCAAATGTTCATCCCGAGGATCATGTTTGCAGAGATTGGAGTAGGTGACTCCAGAGGTTTTTTTGTTTTTTTTTTAAATATATACATATATATATATTTTTTAGAAGTCTAATACATATGGGTCAGATCACTCCTCCTTGTGGGAATAACTCGAGGAGGAGTGTTTTACATAGAGAACACTGCTGCCAGGGGACTGCCTGGTGCAAAGCAAGCCAGGAGCATGGATGCTTACACCCTGCTCGTTCTTACTCCTTTGTAACAGCCTCCAACAGGCTTTTCCAGCCAGAAAGAGCACAAGGATCCCTTGCTAACGATTGCTCCTATTGGATCTAGAGAGGAGCTGATGTAAATAAAGCATAAACAAGAACTGCTAGATGGAGTACCATTAGTTCAGCTGGAAAAAGTGCCACTGATGAATCAATGACCTATAAAAACAACTAATTGCCATCATTTCTGACAGAAGGTTAGATTTTGACTGTGTATCCATCTCTGAACAAAACAGAACAGTAAATTATTACCCATTCAAACCAGCAAAAAGACCCTTGAGGAGGGACAGAGAGGAACAAAAGACTCCAGTCTTTTCCTGCCTCTTCTGATCCCCCCACCTGCTTACCTAATAGAACGCATAAGCAGGCAAATTCTCTGATACCGTTGTACCTCTGGAAAAGAGATGCAAACAAGCCCCCTTGAGATATAAAAAGGGTTCCTCCTATGTGACACCACAGTTGCAGTCTTAATCTTAAAGATTAGCCATCTTTCTGGTGGGGTTTCATATGCTTTTTGAGGACAAGCTCTAAACTCCTTTTTAACACATCTGCTCTGTGCTTTTCAATGCACTTAGTCATTAAAGTAGACTTACCTTTAGCATTTCTATTAAAACTACATATTCAGAAAAAGAACAGGGGCTGAGTGAGTCACTGACAAGAAAGCACAGGTATCACAGAGGGAAAAGATGATGGTTATTTCCAGGCACATTGTCTTGGAAATTGAATAGACTGGGTGAATAATCGGCAAAGTTGTAATGCAGACCACAGTATTAAAAGGTGACAAGGCAGAAGAGAAAAACTAACATGATCCCAACCCTATATATTCAGTTCAGACCCCATGTTCTGACAAAAAAATCATAACAAAAATGATAGAAAGTGTTCCAGTACATTTTGATACCTGATCATTCACTGAAGCTACCATGACTAAATGCTCATGCACAATGGTATATGCAGCCTGCTTCTGCAAGACCACCATAGCTAGGAAAGGTTTTCAGATTGCAGCTGTGGGGACAAATCAAGCGCGTGAGTAAACAGCATAGTACAAAAATCTCCTAACAACACAAGTTAAAAAGGAATTAAGCAATTAAAACACATGACTGAAAATAACATATAATAGATAAACAAAACTAAACCACTATGGAAAGCTTTGTTTCAAATAGAAAGGTTGTTATCAAAGTGCTAAAGCCAGCACTGCCTTTGGGCCTTCTCAGAACTGCTGTGATTTCATTTTGCAGGCCTAGATCTGAAGAACAAAACAGCTAGGTACACACCTCAGATACACTGCATTTATGCTTGGCACACTGGAGAGCAGAGGCAAAGTTTGTGCTAGGCTCCCTCATCCCAGAGCTGGCATATGAATGGACCAGTCCCAGGCATGCTATTGTGCAGTCACAGGTATCTTACCTCATGTCAGCCCTCAGGGAATAACTAAGCACATTATCTCCAGTGCTCTCTTGTTTTCCAAATGATCTGGTCTTTCCCTAAAGCAACTGCAAAGGCACCCTCTGGTTCATGAAGGATGGACCTACATAGGAAGCACTGCTGGGCGCACACTTTCCCTGTTGGGGCTAGCCACTGGAACAGTCTGAAGGTCACTTCATAGATAGGACTTGCTAATTAAAATAAATTTTAATTGAGTCAAATTCTCTGATTATTTGTGCTTTAATTATTATGCCTCTCCTCTCTTACTCTCCTCAATTGTGGTTATTTTATTTGCAATAAGGACTCTTTTGATGAAGCTGAATTCAAGCCTGGGATGCTTAATTTTGCACATAATAAGATATTTAGTGTGTTAGTTCGTATTCTGATGTGCTAGACCAAAAGTTCTCACATGTAACAGAATGAAAACTCAGTCAATCAGCAAGAACCAACCAGGTCCAACACTGGCTGCAATGATCTATGATTTTGATGGCATCTCTTTTACTGAGGAGAATGTTAGTAAATCTTAGGTTTCTTGGTGAAATCACTTTGCAATGTACCTTTGGGATGGGAGCTTCATCTGCTTCATGAGATGTATTTCTACATCTTGTAGGGTAAGCACTTGTAGGGTAGCTAAAAAGTGGATGTTTTTTGTGGGAGTTTTAACGCCTACACAAAGAAAATGATTTCCTTGTGGGTTCTGTTGACAGTTAGTCCTGGGCCCTGGAAATGTTTTTTTTTTTATTATTATATATATTTTTTAAAGTGGTGGGTCATCTCAGTTTTCTCTGATGGAACTTACTGTACCATTTTCAGCACTGCCTCTGAATAAGTTTTCTGTTTCCTTACCTTCTCCTTTCTTAAAAAAACCCACTGTAGGAAAGCAGAAAAAATAAAATTCAGGTTGAAGAAACATTTAATAAAATGAAGGAACACCATGGCAGAAGCAGCAGGTCATTCTGTAAGATTCATTTACTAATTTTTAATGTATGTCACAGCAGGATAGCATGAGTCTAATTGGATTTGAAAGCAGTGTGATTCTCCTGTAATAAAAGGCATATTTGCCAGGGCAGCTACAGGAAAAATTATTCCTACTGGGTCTTAGATTTAGGGGACATTAGAATGAAAGAATGAATACACACAGTTCTAGTAAATACCCTTCTATATGACTGTGGAATGCCATGCAACTTCAAATCACAGCTCCAAAAAAAAAAACAGGATTTATATTAAGTTTAAGTTGTCTCCTACCAACAACCTCATATTGATAGAATACCTGGGGGGAAGCTTTAAGGCAGATTAGCAAAATAATCCTTTCATGCTGGGAGTTGCATTTCTCCACTTAAATGGCCATTGGTAGCAACAAAAATGCCTGCAAAACAGACAGCAAAAGCAGATATCAATAGAATTCAGAATCTGAGTGTTTCCTGGAGTCAGCTTAAATTGTCTATTAATAGAGAGCTATCACACACAATTACATCTTGCACAATCTTTCAGTGAAAAAGTATGATCTATATATTATCAATATTTTTAATGAAGTCTCATCAACAAAGAAAACATCATATTAATTTTACCTGCCTTTTTTTATTATTTTGTCTTCTGAAAAATGATCTGAAGGTTAGCATTAAAGTTCTCCATTTATTTCTTGTTTAATACCGTTTTGAAACATGCAAAGGAATTGTGCAAGCACTGTCTACATCTTGTGAAGAACATAAAGGCTTTCTCACTACACTTCAGAAGCTGAGCTTTCCTTCAGCCCCACCTGCAATGACAGATCAAGGAGATTTTTGTTGTTAAAAAAGACTGCCTCCAGATACATTTCTTTCTCTAAAGGACAATGTATGGATAAGAGTTGAGCAGAACTGCTATGGTTAAGTATGCAAACAGAGATATTTGACTTGACAACCCTGCTGAACAGAAATATGCATTCTGTTTAAAAGATATACTCAAGTAGCTTCAAATGAAAAACACTGGCTTGAGTTTTTTTTTTTTATAATATATATATATATTGTCATTCCTTCAGAATAACACAGGAATAAACTCCATTTTCCTACATGATATTCCACCATTTTATTTCTGGTTTAGGATCCTACTTTGGGCACAAAGTCTCATGAATAAAGCAGATGATCTTTTAAGGTAGCCATAGGCAATATGACTACCTCAAAACAAACAAACAAAACCATATTTTTTATAACCCTTGCTATAAAATTAGCCACAGATCAAAGAAGGCGAAACATTGCATCACCTAGCAATGCACTGCATCACCTAGAAATACAGCACCACTCTGGATGGACCTGAGTCTTTGTGGGAAATAATATAAAAAGACCTTGGGAACCCTGAGAGTAGGCCAACAGTCTTGATGTGCTCTGATGGCCTTCATCAGGTGAAACTGAGTGAAGAAAATCTTGTCTCATTTCCTTCCTGTACAGGAGATTTTAATTCTAGGCTAAAGGTCTGCACCGCAGAATTTCTACTGCCAATGAGAAGAAAATATTACTTTGCCAGTTAAGTGTAAGTCTTGAGATGCCCACAAGAATACATTTTCCAAGTAAAAAATGATCGCTTGTTGGAAGTTTGTGCATTACTTTTGCACAGGTCCACTTCACTGGGTAAGATGCAACGCAGTGGTAAAGCAGGCCAATTTCCTCTCTTTTTCAAATCAAAAGAGAGAGAGAAAAAAAGAACAGTAATAGCAGACCAGGAACCTGACTATGATCTAACTTTAATTCTGTATTCTGAGGTAAGTTGCTTGACTGCAGCATACTTTCATTCAGGTCAATATACGAATGGAATCTGGCCAAATGGATTTGCATCAGTATAAGCCTTTGCAATTGCTATGAAAAACAGTCCCTGAGTTTCAGAGCAGTTAAACTCACACTTTATCATAGAGTTTGAGAGGGGAGGAAGATCCTATCTCCTATGCTCCTACTTGATACAGGTAAATCAATTTGCAACTGTTTTTTTTTCCCTCCATGATGGAGACTTGTACTTATTGAAAAAAGATCTCGATGTGCAACACCACCCATTTGCAGATAAGGGAAATGAGGAATGTAGGAATGTAGGGAAATGAGGAATGTTCTGAGACCCAGATCCCCCCAAGTTATTCATATATTTAATCACCTAAGTAAAAGTCTAGGCCTATGTTCAGAATGACATGAGACACTTTTGATAGCACTAGAAATTGCAGTCAGAGCACTGTGGTTTAACCCGACAAGCAACAAAGCACCACACAGCTGTTTGCTCACACACCCCTCCTCAAGTGCAATGGGGGAGAGAATAGGAAAAAACAAACAAACAAAAACTTGTGAGTTGAGATGATAACAGTTTAATAGGACAGAAAAAAGATGGGATGTTATTATTTGTTATTATTATTATATCATATAACGTATATATATTATCATATCTCACCATCTATATTATTATATCTCTGTAAGCACTACTCTGGAACAACTAAAATGTCTGTGTGCTATCAACATTATTTTTCTTCTAAATCCAAAATACAGCACATACCAGCCTCTATGAAGGAAATTAATTCTATCCCAGCTGAAACCACGATACAGTTCTAAAAAGGTCCATGCAGTTTGCTCCTCACCTACAAGACAGCTTTTCATTTCCCCTGCCTTTTCAATTATGACAGAAGTTTTCTAGATAAGTATCGTGAAGATGTAAACTACCTTTTTAAAAATATATGAAGCTGAAAAAATTCTGCAAACACAAGTTTGTAAATTTCAGAATAATGAGTATTTTAGAAAACAGGAGAGGATCAAGAGACTGATAGGAACATATTACAGTCAGAACCACACCAAAGGCACAAAATTGCTGTGCTGAACTTCATCACTAGAGATAATGAGACAATATTTCAATCCCACATACCAAGTGTGATTTTTCAATTATCTGCAAATAAAAAGTTGTACAGAAGCTTCCACAAAATATATATATATATATTCAGAGAAAAGTTTGATCTTATTTGTCTCTTATTTCAAAAATGTCCACTTGATGTGTTTCTATGAACATTTTGTATAGAATAGATCTGTATAGAACACTTTTTTTGTTTTTTAAACTTTTAAATTTAAGCAAATAATTCTATTTTTTTCAATTTGTACTAAGTCATATTACTTATTTCTGCTACCATTTCCCTCCTTACATAGTGATAAGAGATATTATCTAGTTTAAGCTTTCCACTGATTTAGCAATTTTACTGCTACAGTAGTTATTCACAATTAAAGTTAGATTCCAAATTGTGATTTTGCTAAGATGACATAAACTTGCTCTTATTTTTACTTAAGCATTATCAACACTGGGATAGTTTATGATGCTGTAGCATGTCAATTTCACCAGCACTGGACTAGAAATTGCACAGCTTGTTGAATACAATAAAGATTCATCATTTTCTCCTTGGTCAAAAACAGTGATCCATGCCATTCTGTGTTACAAGATGAGTACCCTATTACTATGAAAGAAGAATAAAATATAAGTAATAATAAATAATAATAAAAAAACATAATATGCTAGAAGCAAAAAAATAAATTTCATCAAATATCATTAAATTTATATGCTTGAATGAAAAAATCAACCTCTAGAGACTTGCATTCAAGCAACATATACTTCCATTTTACAATCCCATCCTATTTTCTGGAACATCCTATGTTTTCTTTCACTCATCTGACCACCATTCAACCAACATAGGGTTCAAAATGCTTCTCTCCCTTTTATTAATGAAGTAATTGCATAACCTGGAAAATCGTGTTCTTTATACACACACACACACACAAATGTTTTACCAAAGCATATGCTGTACATAAGGTTGAAGGGACAACTTTGCCATCTAAGAAACACAGAATAGATTAGCAAGGAGATTCAGAAAATTAAGAAAATGTAGGTGAAAATTTAGCACAGCATTAAAATGAGAGTCTTTAGACTCACACAGAAGATTAAAAATTATCATAGAATCATAACGGTTGGAAAAGACCTCCAAGATCATCTACTCCAAACATCCCCCTACCATCACCAACACCCGCTAAACCATATCGCTAAGCACCATGTCCAATCTTTCCTTCCCCAGGGACAGTGACTCCACCACCTCCCTGGACAACAAGATAGATTACTTCCATCTTGCAAGTGTTGTAAATGAAGGACCCAGGTAACCCAGACATCATGAACACTATTTAACTTTCTGATATATAACAATTCTAAATTATAAAGTTATTAAGGGATAAGTCTAAAGTTATTAAGGGATTCTTCTATTAAAAGCCTTATTGTAACCAGTGTAATACTTGTTTTGACATTTTCTCTGCACACCTTATTAATATTGCCCTTCATGTCTTCCCATTTTCTTAACAACACTTTCAGTAACATTAAATACCTAGAAGTTCAGCTAAACAATTTGCTTAAACAGTTTGTTGACTGAAGTAACAAACCAATGAGCACAACTGTAAATCTACAGACAAACAGACAGAAGACCACTTGTAAGTTTTCATGTGTTGGTAAGGAAATATCCTGAAAAATAATGTTTTTACCCATTTACTTCATGCCTTTCAAGGGAATAGTGTATCTACATCAACAGGAAAATGCTTTTATCAGCACGCTTTACATCCACTATGTGCACTGGTAGCACAGCTGTACCAGTATGAACCTGTAGCATAGACAACATCTACAGCCTAGTAACAGAGTTCAAATGCAGGCTGTAGCATCCATGTTATCTATCTCTTCCAGAATGTTAGCTAAAACCTCTTCAAAGCCAGGGAGTAAGAAAAGGGTAACAAAGAAACTGGGAAATAAATAAACCCTTTAAATATTTTTGCATTTTTAAGATTTCAGAGACAGTTAATGACTTTAAAATAGAACAAAAACATGAAGTCACTGCACACATTGCATACAAGCTACAGAGCATCATCCAGTGTGGTACTGAGTGCCTTCAGCTGCAGAAGGAGGTGAGAGATTGCAATACTGAGCAAGTGATATTTAATAGCTTGTTGGATTTGGGCTTTAAAAATTAACTCCCAGTTTTGGCTTGTCAAAGTAGATGATCTAGTTGTTTTTATTAAGCAAAGAAGTAGTTGTATAGAAGGCTTGAGGGTCAGTGAGATAACTTGTTTCTGCAAATTACATAAAGATGGGATGTGACCCTGAAAGCATCTGTAATTCAATTTCTGAGTAGTTTCACTAACATGTATAGCAACATCTTCTCCATCTTTCCACTTTTCAAGGACTAGTAAAGCTTAAATGTTCACTCTGAACTTCCAGGTCACCTAATTCAATTCTCATAAAAGAAGCATGAAGAGCACCTAGATATCATAAAGATGCCAATCACTAAAGTTGACTTGTATGTAAATGCTTCTTTTTTTTCTTTTTTTTTTTTTTTCCAGCATAAAGTAATAGAATTTGATTATCATAATGAGATTTACAAGGAATTGTTCCTGTCATAACTTGGGGTGGAAAAGCTGTGAAGTCTTTTTAACCTAATTTTTCATCATGCAGATTCATATAAAGCAATAGTCAAAACTAATTTTCTTGCAAAATGAAAGAGAAAGAAGACTCTACTTTGTTATATCTCACACATTAAGGTAACAGGCATTCTAGAAATAGCTAGCACATTATTTCGTCCTGCATTACTGTGAGAAATGGAAAGACTGAATGCATGTCACTGAGTATGTGCATACGCATCTGTTTTCCACTGAATACATGCCTGGTGATTCATTTTAAAAATGCTAAGATGCATAGTCAGAAAAATACTTTTTTTTTTTTAAATTTTTAAAAAATTTATTTTATTATTATTATTATTATTATTATTATTATTATTATTATTATTATTATTATTATTATTATTATTTTTCAATAAGAAGAATCAATGAGTTCACCAAAGTTGCTTTATACAGAAACTTTTTCATATGGAAAAAAAATTGACCCTTATGCAAGTCTGAACTAATTCTGAAGTTCCCCCAGTAGGAAATGCTAAAGATTTCCACTGATATAAATTTCACTTAATTGGTCTGAAGGACAAAATCACAGTACTGCCTTCATACCTCTCTATCTCTTCAAGTGCACCCTGAAAGTAACTTGAAAATACTTTTAACAGTCTGAGCTATGTGTTCTGCAGGACAATAATCTTCATGGATCAAAACTGGAAGAAAATACAGAATTATACCCTGCCATTGAAACTGTCTTGTTTCCAACTGCCAAAATACATACAGAGGGTAATCTCAAATGCCTCAGTTAAAAGGGCAGAGCATAACAAGAGAGGCAGATCTGAAAGGTCCAAGAAGAGACTGGAACAAGGAACCTACATTGAAAATGGAAACTACATAAAATCTAACACATGATAATATGCTCTGTGCCTACAAAAAAGTGAAAATGAACTTTAAAAGATGCTCAGTGCAATTTAACTTGGAAACAATAAGCCATGGATAACTATTGTGAAGGACTCAGACAGAATGGGCACGAGCTCTTTGGCAACTGAAGATGGAACAAGTGCTTTTTGCTGCTCTCTAGACATCTAAAAGCAGGTGAATATCCACTAAGACACTTTGATTGTGAGCTCTGTTAAGAAAATAGTATGCTGTTCAGACAGCATTTCCATTAAAGGCACAAATAACTTCTTCATTATATACCCAGTTGTTTAATTTCACAGCTATTTCATGCCTGAATTCTTGTACATACATACAACATATATCTTACCCAAAGAAAATCAGATCCAAAGAAAATCAGATTTTAACACCAATGATCAATGGTGTTTCATTGGAATCTTAAATAATAGGTATCCTTAACATCCTCAAAAAATCATTCCCCATTAGTAGCAGGAGGTAGTGGTTCTGGAGTTAGATCTGTCTAAGATCTAAAGATCTGTCCCAGAGACATCTTCAGACAGGTAGCAAAAAATTTGTTTTTTTTTTTTAATTCTTTCCAAGAAGTGCAGAAAGTCAAGTACCATCAAAATGATGGTACTTGAAAGTTCACTGCAAGTTTGTCAGGAATAAAATTATTTTCTTTTGATCTCTAGAACAAAATTTTAGGAACTTTTAGAATGTAGAAAGACATATTTCCTAATTTTGACATTTTAAATAAGCTCTTCTAGCTACCATTGCAATTTCTAGGAGTTAAAAATCCAAGTCTATTTTTCCCAATAGCTCATCTAAGCTAACTGAATATCTTTTATTTAACTTTAATCAGAGAGGAACAGTTGAAATATTTATGTGGAAAAAAATAATGTATTAAAATATGATGTTTGTATAAATTCTTCCATAAAGTACTATAAAATGTCTCAGTTTCCTAGTCATAAGTGTACCTGGTCTTTCCATTCATCTTAAGGATGAAAAAACGAAAATCTTTTCTCTTCTACATAGTGTCCATAACCCCCTTCATTGCAGTGAAACTTGTGTTCAATTAGTGTTGTCTCATAAACATTTATTACTAGATATGGTACGTTGTGGAAGACATTAGAGGGATTACTCTATGCCCTAAGCACTATGTCTGGTAATATATATTACTGAATTTGCAAAATAAAACTATAGTTAGTATTCCCCAGTGGAAATGATCACATATTCTTCACTGAAAGGCTATTTTTAGTCTTTTTTACTCATCTGAAAATGGCATCCCTTCAGGGCAGCAGCATATTGTCACAGGTGATGCTACAGACGTGCTAACTGCAGCAGCAGAAACATTTCTTAGCCTGAGAGGCTCATTGCACTAATACAGATTCCTCAACAGCAGAACTAAAACTAGAACTCTAAGCAAAAGGGAACTACAGGTGGTTCCCAACTCAAAAAAGAGTTGAATGAAGGATACAACTTTTACCAAATTATTATTTTGATCTGGATGCTAGATTTCAGGTTTAATGTGTTTAAATGAAAAATGAAAGATATATATATATATTTAATAAAAAAATAAATAAATAATGACACAGTTCTTCCAGAATAGGAACCAAAATAATGCTAGGCAATAACAGCCTGATCTAATGCTCAAGGGCTGTGACAACACATGAGGAGAAGTACTGATAACCCTCTCTGGTAAACATACATCTAACCCTGACAAAGTACCTTTAATAAGGAATTCACCCCCATGCTGAGGAAGACATTGCTTTCCAGATCTTAGTCAATTTATGTCCGTTTGTTATCATATTTTCCAACACAGAGTTTAATACACCTAGAAAGCACTGACATGTGGCCAGACAGCATTTATTCTTTTACCATAAGGCATAGAACATTCTATACATACTGGGGGAAAGGTTGCAAGTTACTTTGGTACAGGGCTTTTTGCCAAAAACTGTAGCTGCAGTTAATCAGAAAATATTAATAAATGTGGCCTAACTTGACTAAATGACTGAAAATGTAGGCAATTTAATTCATAATACTAGTGTAGAGAATTCCCCCTTTTGTGCCATAACCCAGTGTATAAGATGTCTGTGCACTACAGTTTTTCTAGGACTAGGATTTCAGAAATCCCTTTGCCCCATTATGTGAAATTCAAAAAAATCACTAGCTTTAAACAAAACAAAACAAAACAAAAAAAAAAAAAAAAAAGAACAGGCATGTCTGAGCCTCTTTGCAAAACAGTCACAAATGGTTAAAAAAATAATCTAAAGAAAACGTAGAAGTTCATTAAAGAAGATTTATTCTTCCTTTCATACAGATGCACAGATGACCCCCTAAGTCTGTACTTCTTCCCTGTCTTACCTTGCAAAGTGATGTTAAGTGTTACAACAATTAAATCTGTATTCACCACCATAAACAGTGTAAAAAATTGCTAGGAAAAAAAAAAAAGAAGAGAAAAGGGAAAAAAGAGAGAAAAGAGAGCATTATGAACTTGGGTAGATCACTTATATGCTTTTATCAACTGTGGTGTTACTGTGATCCATCTTTCCAGCCTCCTAATTTATAAATGCCATAACTTACTATCAAATATAACTCACCTCCACATTTCCTAGATCTGTTCCGTATTTTCTCTCTCTGTCTTGTAGTCACACATAAATATCTCTATATTCATAATAAGACAGATAGTACTATTGCTACAGTTTTCAGTGTCTTTTTTCAAATAGGTTTGAAGTATCTCACACATAATGTTATCTGCTGAACTCAATAAAAGATAACTATACCAATATAAAATCATCTTGGATAAGGTTTCAAAAACTAAATTTAAACACAAACCAACAAACAAGCACTATTCCACAACACACAGCTTCAGTGTATCAGGGGTAATTTCTCTTTTAATGGAGGATACTCAGAATCAAAAAGAACTTCTCTGTATTAAATACTTGTTTTATTTGAAAGGGATGCATTTGTTCCATGCTTAGTACTGAATTGCAGAGCGGGAAAAAATAAAGAACAAAGGTAGATACATTTTCAGAAGCCATGACAGCTTTAATAGAAACTTCTCAAAATTGCCCCCACATATCCTGGTCCTAACAACTGGGGCAGCAAGAGGTCTTGAGTCTAATTTCGCTTTAATGTAGCCTTGTAATACAGCTTCTTTCATTCAGTCCTGACTAGCTCCTGAATCACATGTTCCTGAAAGGCCACAGGGGAAATGAAGAGAGGACAAAGGGGTCATTCCTCTCCTCCTTCCCAAACAGATAGTGGCAGGACCTTCTTAGGTAACAGAAATACCAGACACACAGATAATGCTGGGATGTTACACAAGTTAAGCAGAATGAGAAAAAAAAAAAGAAAAAAAAGTCTGCTCTGCCTTTTAGCTAGAGTCATCTCAAGAACTTCTTGTAACAAGAGAAGACACAACATTTTCAGATGGAAATGTGATTTTCAAGTTGACAGTGCAACTCTAATTAGATGGGAGTCCAAGGAAAGAACATATCACTGGGAAATAAATAGGCTATAAAAGAACAAAACCACCAATGTGGATAACCATGGAAATTAAGGGAGAGAACAGGAAAGAGCAAAGGCCATATGAGACATCTATTACAAAACATCAAGGTCAATACTATGAGTGGAGGCACAGACAGGTAAATTGATAAAGATTACGGAAATGATCAAGGAAGCAAAGATCAAACATGAAGGAAATGGGCATTCTTACTCATGTGCATTCTGCCCTGACCACAAAAATGGAATATTTTTTTTTGTGTGCGTGTGTTAAAAATATTGTATCTGAAAAAAATTACATTGAAATATATCATAGCATTTAGTGAATGAATCAAAACTAAAATGAAGGCAGCTACAGAAAGCAATTTAAAAATATTTTAAATAAAGTTACGGACTCTTTGCTTCTTTTTTAAAAGCTATGTCCTAGATTAGCATTAAGAAAATCATTTTAGAAACACCTAACCGTGAGCAATCAATTCTCCAAGTAGAACTCCATATTTGAATATTTCTGTTATCTTTGCACAAAAGCAAATTTCTGGAAAAAATGTTTTGGAGCCAGGCATCATGATGCAGTTGGAGTGAGAGATTCCGTGGCTGCCAGGGGGCACCTGGACACCCCATGTGGACAGGCTCGGGGACAACCCAACAGGCAAATCAGCGTTTAGTGTCAGAGCTGCATTGCACGGTATTATCCCACAATAGTTTATGACAAGATGCTCAGTGTAACTCTGTTATAGTTTCCTTTCATAATGGTAATGTTTCCTTTACTTATCACGGTTACCCCACCCCGTGCTACTTTTGTTTTGTTCTGGTTGTTTAACTAACTTTTGTGTTGCATCTTATTTTCTGTTCATTTGACTCAACTAAGCCCAATGCAAGGAGCCTCCAGTCAGATTATGAATAAAGAACGTGTACAAAGGACATTTACTATTCTGAACAGCTTGTACTTTGTGTCTCAGATAGGCAGGCATGTTTGTACACCATGTTCAATATATGTAACTTTAACCTTCCACTTATTAACTCAGCCATTATAACAACAGTTTAGTAGTAATAATACTATTTGTATAAATAACAAACACAGATACACACATGCACACTTGAATAAGATATTTTTTGACTCACTGTTTGAATGACGTCTATGAATTTTTAGCATTTTTTTCCCTCAATTTAAGACCTCTCTGTCTTTTTCTTTCTCTTTTCAGACTTCTAGCTTCTCCTTTCGGCTTTCAAATTGCAGTCACAATTTTCCAGTTACTGTATTTAACCCTACAATTTAACAAGATTTCCTCTTTGAAATAAAAATGGAACACACTAAAATTGATCACAAGTTCTGAGTCAGCCCATCTTTTTCCCCCCTCTATCCTAAGGAGACAGTTCCATAAGAATAGCCATATCTTTATTTCTATGATTATAACAATCATTTTCTAAGGAGAATAATATTATCATATCTACAATTCACCATTTGCTGGAAAATTAAAATAAAGAAAAGCAAGTAAAAGTAATTAAAGAAAATCTATTTTTAAGTCCAGACAAGTAAAGAAGTCTATTCTTACAAGACTTATATGCTCAAGCTTTAGTTGCACTTGAATCCAAGTGTTAGATTCTGTAAGGTTTTAGAAACAGAGCTTCTGCCTATACCTGTGTGGTCAGGTGGGAAACACAAAGCCCACTGATTTGCAGGGAGGACCGCTGCGTGCTCTGACCACTAGGATTAATGACTAAAAGAGCAGAACAATTGTTACCTGCCTTGTCCACGAACATCACAACTTAATTTGTTCACCAGTTCCAGAAAAAGCTTCATAATTGTCAATTATGAATGCAGATACAGAAAACAATTTAAAAATATTTTAAATAAAGTTACAGATTAGGCTTGAGGCACTAATTCTCTTTTTTGAGTAGAAACAACATCACGCCAGTTTCTTTAGTGTTTCTTTAGTACACTGTATGGCTATAGTGTATGTAGCCATACACTGGCTACTCCCTTCTAGGAGTGCTGGCTGGAGGCATCCCTCCCTGAGCTGCCTGCCCGTGCGAGGGGTACCTCTCTCTGCCTCAGAGCCTGGTCAAATTACAAGTCACCCAAACACTAGGCACTACAACAAGCAGCTTAAAACTTCAGTGGAACTAGGCTGTCTTTCATCTCACATTGTCTTTCAATGTATTTTTAATAACATTGTAATGTTTTAAATGTATTTATATTATTCTTACAGTTATACTGAGAATATTCAATTCACTGCCAGGCGCCAGAAGACACTACCAGACACAGCAGAAAAGGGAACCAGTGTGTTTGACTTTTGAGGAATATTTAGAAGAATAATACATATTCGCAGGAGATTAACTAAAGCAGAAACTAAGTGGGACAATGACAACACCCTACAAATACTTGGAGGGAATAAACACTGCATTAGGAAAATAACTAATTATTATAAATAGTAATGTGAACATTGGAATAATATCTGGACACTGAGTTCTATTAGCTTCTGGAGTCAGCTCCTGTATAAACATTAAAGCATCAACAATAAAGCAGAATTTTAGGAAGGTAGTCTGAGTGATTATAACAGACAAACACTCAGAAATTAAATAATTTTTGAGGTTTTGAATCAAGTGTCGTTGTGTCTTTTCCAAGACTAAGTTTATATTGGTCAAAGAAACATATTTTCCATCAGATTTTTTTTATTTTTTATTTTTTTATTTTTTGCTATTTAAATGTGAAGAACCATAAGGCTATTTTGAGATATGCTGGCTTATACTTTCTCATGCAATAAAAATGCTGTTCAGCTATAGCAAACAGTACATTACTTTTAGTTCCCTTGAACCTGTTTCACTTCACTAGGATGCATTCAGACAATGCCAGAATGGAGTGCAAGTATGGAGGCTTTTGCGCAGAAGGGTCAGTGAACAGTAATAACAGAATAAGCCTTTCAAATTTGCTTGCAAAAATAGTTTTTCTTACTGTCTTTGAAGGAGAACAGTGTCTGTTTTCTACACTATAGTGTCAGACATTCATACAAAATAAATCTACGTTGCCTATATGGCAGCCAGTAGAGAGCAGTAAATCAGCACATCTCTTGCCTGGCATGGTTAGGGCCTCTCCAGGGCAGCATGCTCTGTGGAATACATGTATTCTTCCCAGCAGCATATCCCATGGCTGCTGTGAGATAGAGAACCGTGAGATAATCTACTCCTAACAAACTTTCCCATCCTCATTTTAAGGTTTGGTCCAGATCTATGATTAACATAATCTTTTGAGGGTATCTTTACTATTATTTTTATGGTTTAGCCAGCTATTTTGAAATAGATGAGATAGCCAAAGTTATAAATGAGGTTGACAGAGCCACAAAATATCAAGGACTAAAATACATTGCCAGTTAGAACTTTCACAAATCTTTTAAATCTGTGTTTGCCAGCTCAGTTTTCCATACATTCCCTTCCTTTTCTCCTGGAGTGACTAAAGAGCAAATTGTCCTTTTTTCAAACCCAAAATTTTATGAATATTTTTTATTAATGAAATAAGTTTGATATATCCAAACCAAGTTTACATAACAATAAACTGAGTGTGGAAAAGATGCATATTCAGCATGCCCTTATATCGAATCACATTCTTTTACATGCAGCAAATGTTCTGATTTTATTGTGTTTAATATCTTACTGTATTCAGCATGCTTAGGGGCTCTATAGCACAAAAAGAAAGTCCCTGTAGCAAGGAATTTATCTTTTATTTACAGGTATATTTGTATAAATACTGCAAATAAAAAGTGAATGTTACTTATTAAAAAGTTGTGTCTCAACATGCTTTTATTTATTTTTTTAAATAAATAAATGAAATTAAAAAACAAACAAACAAAAAAAATTAAACTTGCTTCTTATATTTTCAGTATGGACCATGTGGCAATGACTGTATAAAATAACTGCGATTAAGCTTAAATTTATGTAAGATTTTTGACTTGTTAATAGAACGCATATTTTGATTTTGTAAAATCTTAGAAAAAAGAATTATTATTCATCCTCTTTCTATTATTTTCTAATTGCTATAACTACTCTACATAATGAAGACACATGAAAAAGCATGTTCTTTACAAGTATATAATCCTTTTCACTGTAAACAGAAAACATAACAGTAACTGCAATAACTACAATACTTTATGGTGAACCTCACTTCTTCTTCCATGGAAACCCTTTTTAATGAATCCTGAAATTACAATGTCTGACATATAAACTGAAAATACTCCACAGATCAAAAGCATAGAAAGTATTCTTTTTGCCTTATGATATTCCCTTAGTACAGCTTCAGGGTAGCAAATACATCACATTTCAGATTGCCGTATCCAATACAAGAGATTTTACCTTCTGCTTTCCTTAAGGTATTTTACATTTTTTCCTTATTTTAACTCTGTTGTCTTTAGAAAGGATTTAAGAGTCTAACATCATCTTTCATTCCCTTTAATTAACACATCAAATTATAAGTGAGGGTACCTCCTTAATCAGAAAATTTAGTACCTTCTGAATTTTTCTACTTGCTGCAAAGTTGCTCTATTTATAATAATGACCTGAGCTATTGCCATAGTACAAAACATTTCCCAGAGCCATAAATAGGGTCACTTCAACAAATTCCACACATGTGGAACTGCAATGAGTTTGATGATATTGTTCCAAGTTTACATGCGCATACAGGAAAGAAAACCAAGGTCCAACAACACCACTTTCTAAAGCAATAGTAGAACTGCTGCTAACAGAAATAATTAAGCTGTTGGGGTGGGAGACCCAAAATGAGCAATTTTAAAAACAATTTGGGGGATCATTTTAGTAAACGTACAAAATTCACTTGCCTTGTGCTCAAATAAAAGTCCTGGCAGGAAATAGAAGCCTTGTCTTCAACCTACATCCAGCTGTATAATTCTCCTGTTAACTCTTGGTTAACATTATGTGTTTTAGAAGATTAATACTAGCCCTTTACGACATTTCCATGCTTTTTGTTTTACAGATGAGCCATTTTTCTTGTCCTTCTGCATTTCTTTTCTCTTCGTCTTTCATCTCCCTGCAATTTCTCTCACCATCTTGATCCTCTCTTCTTTATCAGATTCTGTCCACTAATCTTTCTCTCTCCTCTTTCATCCCTCAACCTCCCCTTACTTCTTTATTCCATTTTCCCCTCCTATGTTTTTCTGTCCGTGTCCAGTTGTCACCAGTGTAATGAGGAGCTTTACATCCAGAGGCCACCCCTTGGGTATCCATAGCATTGCAATGGGAATGCAGCTGTTTGTGAGGACTGATGGAAGGGCAATGACTGTCTTTAATATTAAGGCAAAATTACTGACTTTAATCTTAAGGCAAAGTTACTGACTTTTTGTTTGTTTGTTTGTTTCCTCTTCTAGGAGCAGTAACAAAGGGACATCTATTTTTTCACCATTTTATGGCTAAAAAGAATGCCATAATGACTGGATAGGATCTACACTGAAACTAATAACAAAGCCATTATAATGATTTCAGGATACCTAATACTTTTCATTCATTTCATAAGTGCATGTAAGTCCTTTTTGGTCAGGAGTCACATATGGAGAACACAAACCATAAACTAAGTTTGTAAAAATGACTAATTGTGTAATTTTATGCATACAAAATAAAAGGAAATATTTCAACTGTCATCCATTCCAACAGGGAAAAATGTGGAACAAAAAGCTATTGAGAGAGAGAACAATTTATACAGAAACAAAGATAACATGTTTTTGCAGATTGGGAGTCTCCATTATACACTTTCTGTGATTTTAGTTTGTTTCTATAAACAGTTTCATGGACTGTTACAAAATGTTGCTACTAACACTGTCATGAAATGAGATGTCTCTAGTGCTTATATTGTTTGTGTGTGTGTTATTTTAAGCAGGCATTCATGAAGTAACTTGCATTAAATTACCCAGATGTAATATTTTGCAAACAGCCAATGAAAATTATGATGAGTGTTCCTAATTAGCTGATCATCAAGCTATAATCATTTCAGGATAAATTAAGCTATGGATATTATAGAAAAGTAATGAAGTGCTAGTGCCAGGGATTTTCTGTTGCTGGTTGCCTTTTATTTTTTTTTTTAATGTGGTGCAGTCAGATGAGAAGGGTAGAAGAGATTTGGTTTGCCCTTAACCTCTGCTCACTTGCACAAATATCCCAAAGCTCAGAACAAAAATTCTGGTTTGAACTGAACATTTCATTTCTAAATAAGTTTCCCAGTAGTGAAGAATCATTTGTCTTTGTCAGCTTTGACCCCACTTGTCTTCATCAGGTTACTTTTTGAAAGAAGACTTCTATGATTACTTTCAACAAAAAAATGATGTACTGATTTAAATGGCCCTGAATGGCATTCTCAGAAGTTACACTGCTATCCTGAAAAAAGACTAATGAAGCAAGACCATCTTCCCTTCCATGACACTTCAGCGACCAACAACATATTATTAAAATTCATATGATACTCTGTGATACAATTGAACTTAAGGTAGATTAATAGCCCTAACAGGAAAAAAAAAAAAAAATCATAATTATCTATCCAAATACTGCCTCCTTGCATACATAACTTAAATATTTATATTTATATATCCTGTGACAACCGCTCGCTAATACAAAAGGAACTAAAAATGCAAAAATTAAAATGTATTGAAATCTTCACTATATTGGAGATCTTTAAATCCATTGTAAAAGGAACAGTGCTCAAAAGCATAATAAAATGTGGATATTCTAACAATCCTTCTTCTGTGTTGACACCTGGGGCAACCTAAGAAGGCCTTGCTTATATGGATTCTACTTGTCTATGTTCTGTTTATACATGAACCGTTGCAATTTCAGTTTGTTTCACAGACATGTCCCTCAAAGCCTTATTTAAGATTTTAGCTCTAGAGTAATTATGCTTTATAACACATTTGGGCCCTCAAGTTTGAATGAGGTCAGTATGACAGATTAGTGCATGCTGGACTCATTTCACAAATGCATTGGACTTTTTCCACTATGGCATAATGTGTAGAAAATTTCCAGTGAGGATGAGTTCAGAATTTTAAGAGACTGCAATTCATCTTTTGTCACTCTTTTCTTAAATGTGGATCTAACATATCTACCTTCCATCCTAATTACAAGACTGGCTTTAACAGTCTAATTTGTCATGTAAAACAGCTGTTTCTGGATCTTCTGTTACACCAAAGTAAAGAAACTGAGGTGGGTATGCATTTTGAGCCAGGAAATATTGACATAATAAATTGCAATCTAAGGTTTTTTTTTTTTTAATTATTATTTTATTTTATTTTAATAATATTTTAATAATATTTTATTATTATTTTTTAATATGGGTCTAAAGAGATGAAGCCAGAGTAGAAGAGTCATAAAAGCTCTTTCACATACTACCCTTACTGCCTCTTCTCTCTCTGGCTTTCTGAATACTGATGGATCTGCAGAGCCATATAACAACGAGAGTGTCATACGTGAAACTCAGTTTTACTTTGCTGTTCTCTTAGCTGGAGTTCAAGTTTCTTCTGTCTGGTTTGAACAGATAACTTTCTTGCAATGTTAAATTTATCTTATTAATTTACCTACTAATTTAAAAAGATCTTGTAAGAAAGCTAAATAGAAACAGACCACTGATCATTTTAAAATATATATATATAACATGTAGGATTACAGCAATAGTAAGACCCACATCATATATCAGAACTTTCACCAACTAACCCTCATTAAAATCCCTTTGAGAAACAAAAGTATTTTCACCATTTCAGGCAGCAGTTAATCATCGCTGAGTCCTTTTGCAACTCCAGTGGACACATAATGATGGGAAGCAGCAACATGAGAAGAGGAGCTGGGCCAGAAGCTGGACAGCATGCCTGCCTGAGTTTTGTAGAAGTCAGAGGGAAATGCTACAGGACACACCTTAAAGACTATGAGAATTCTGGTAGCTCAGCATACTTTGTTTTAGCTCTGACCAGCAACCAGGGAGAACACGTCCATATCTAAATTTCACTCTAAGCTCCATTAGAAATAAAAACAAACAAACAAACAAAAAAACTAAACAAATAAAATGCCTTCTTCAGTGCTTGCTCTGCTTGTTAAAAGAAAACTGCCTATGGATGCACAGAACACTCAGGGATCCAGCATGTAAGCATCATTTTTTCTCAGGGGCAAGTTATCACAGATAAGGTGTTTTCAGAAACCCAGTTTGAGCTATCTTGGACATTGCTTTGAGAAATATGAGGCAGCTGCAGCTCTACTACTTCAAATAAAACTGTGACACTCAATGGCTCTAAAAATTCAGCTCCTCAGAGTTTCAAATAGGACAGCTAGAAAAAGAGGCTCCAAGCATTGTATTACAATTCAGTGCTATGACTTTTTTAGTTTTTTTTTTTTTTTTTTCCTTGGCTTCTATTGAGCTTTAATTATGATAAAATATTTAATATGAAAATCAGTAATTTCTACCTATAGATAAGAGTTTTAAATAAAATATGAAATGCTGAAATTAAATGAACTGTATGCACATAGACTAGTTTGTCATTTTAAAATGTTTTATTCATTTTACCATCAGTAGTCCCACTGAGTAGAAATCAAGTTTTTCAGCTGATATACTGATAATGTTCTATTGCCTACTGCACACCTCATCTGAAAACTGGAAAAATCCAACTAAGAATTAGCAATGGTCCAAACTCTATCAGCTTAACGCTGATAACTATCCAAAAGTATAATTCCTTATCCAAACTGACTAAATGTACTTGAAGCCTTAACACAGAAAACTCTACTCTTTGAAAAGAAGGACCTATTTATTTATTTATTTATTTATTTATTTATTTATTTTAGCAGACCGTTTTTCCTTACTGTCCTAATTTGGTTTCAGTCAATGAGTTAAATGGTCCATCCTGGGTCCCAGACCTGGTTTAATGATGTACAAACAGCACAAAGTACTTGAACAGTGTAACATCAGAACAAAAGTGCTTTCTGGACATTTTATGCACATCTAATATGTCAAAGATGCAAGGCAGAAAAGAGCTTCACTTCAAAAACAACTTCTTCATAGTGATTACACTGATGGAGGAGGATCTATTTTAATATTTTTTTTTTCCATAGAAGGGTTTCCATAGGAGATAAGTAATTGATGTGAATTACTGTATTTTCAAAAACTTGGATGCTTAAGTCAATTGTATGTTTGAAATATTTTTTCTGCTCTTACAGCAGATTACACCGATGTAATTTTTAATTAATTAATTGAATTATTTATTGACAAAAACAGCCTGTACATAAGGCATTTTCTGGAGAGATTCAACAATCTTAGTAGACAGTATCAAGCCTTCAGGAATAATTCTGCTGGACTCTCTAAAAAATTTTGCTGTACTTGTGAAGCCTCTCAGATTATTTAATAACAATGACACTTCACTTAGCCCAGGTTAAGATGTTAAAATTAAGATGCTCTAGTACTTAATATTAAGGTAGACAAGATCACAAAGATCAGCAAAAATGACTTGGATCATATCCTTATCTTATTAAATTAGCCACAACTTGCATTTTATGACAATTTCACATTTTACACCAACTGCAAGGGGAAGAGCATGATCTAGCACAATATTGACTGATTAAAAGTTAACAAATCAAATGTTTGTGTCATGTTACTGAGACTCTGTATAAGGTAGTAGAAATCCTGAAAACAGATGTACCACATCACTGTCTATTACTGCATGTTAAATATAATTTCCTAGTTTGAGCTCTGGTGTTGAAATTGTACTACAAGGAATATTTTTACAGAAAGGAAGCAACCTTATGATTTAGTAAAATCTTTGCTAATATATTTTTCCCTTTACATGCTGAATTAACTATTTTCATTGCCCTAGCAAAAATCAGCAAGAAAAAATATTGTTAGATTTTCTTAAATTAATCTGTGACAACTTCAGGAAAGATTGGGTATGAAACGGTGAACAGTTACAGTTTTAAAATGCCTGTAATCCATTCCTTTATCTTCCCAAAGTTCAGCTGGACTTCTATTTGTTTAGTTACTTTTCATTCCAAAAAGTAGCCATTTATTTGAGATTTAATTTCCTGTCTAATGTAAAATCCTGAGCTGGTACTGGCCACAGGTCATCCTGCCCTCCTGTCCCACTGCTTTCACACACAACTGATTGGAACTCCACAACCGCTGACTCCACCTCACACATCACGAGCACTGAAGAGTTAACAAAATCAATAGGACTGAGTTAACCACTATCATACTGGAAAAAGACTCCATGTTTCCACACTCGGCTTTATTTATTGGGTATTTTTCTTGGATAATATTTATATCCACTGCAGCTGGCAGAGCTCAAGCCTGTCAGAGCCCTGACTACACTTCAGACCTCTCCATGCAAGAAATCAATATAACTGATTCATGAAAAGCATCGTTCATCAAACCTAGCCCTCACACAGATACAACACCGCAGCTGACAAAATAACTTTGTTGTCTTATCCATTAGCTAACTGCCTCTTGCGTTATTTGCCAGTATCCACCATTTTCATATGTTTTGACCAGTAACAAGATATTTTGAAGGTGTCCATTTGAATACCTTAGCTATAAAAAGCATTTTGTGCTATGAATATATAACTTAATTCTGGCAAAGAACAAGGCTATAAACAATAGCTTCAACTATTTTTAGTGAACAACAAAACATAAGTAAAAATTAAAATCTGATTAAAAGAAACAGTAGCATGCATGCACAAAGGTAATAAAAACCTAAAATAATTTCACGTTCAATTAGTTATATTAGTCTTTGACCATTAAAATGTTAACATGATGATAATCAATCTTAAATCAATTATTGTGCAATTGCTGAGTCAATAGGAGTGTAGTTAAATATTGATAAGCGTCTAAAAGCTCTATCAGGACATATTGACAACTTGAGAGATGAATGCAGGCCTGTGCAAAAGGAAAGCTTGACTTGCATTGCTTTGATGGAAAGCAGGACAAGGTTGAGTTTACATTCTTATTACCACTGTTAGACATGCCGATCGATACAGGCTGCCTCTGCCCTGTCAGCATGGAGCAGTGAAGACACGTAGGTGTTATTTCCAGTCTTTTCATCTGTACAACTGTGTGGAGATGGCCAGCTAATACCCTGTGCAGCAAAGGGCAAAGGACTTAAAAATCCAAAGATTTAAAAATAAATTCAATAAATAAAAATTATAAAATGGTGGCAGGGAAAAATACTTATGGCCAGATGGGATACTGCGGTTTCTACTTAGCATTCTCCAGTGCTTGCAAAGGTAGTCACAGTAGCCTGCAGCCACACTCACTGGAGTGGCTATTCTTATAAATTATGAATTAAGAGTCCTTTTATTTTGATAGATATGAGCAAAATAGCTCCAAGGTTTTACAACATCTCCACAATTACATAAAGTCAAGACACATTTTAATTATAGCCAGCTTAGTTTTGTGATGAATCTTATCAAAAGAGTCACCAGTTTTGTTCCATGAAAGCGGAGCAGTCACCCTTCTGCTGTTCTTCAACTTACAAAACTTAGTTTCTACAATACTAAGGTATTTGTGTTCCAGTTCACTTAATGAAGTCATTATGTTGAAGCAAATATCCTTTATTATTCCTTCTGTACCTACAAGTGGATGAATAATTGGTGCCTAGATATTCTTTGAATGAAACATGCTCAATTTTATCTGTAGCCAGCAGCAAAGTACGCAGCTACAAAGAACCCAACTATTTGTTGTTGGATTTGGGTCAGATAAGATACATTATTATAGTAAGCTCCCGGTAGCACTAGCTGTTAAGGTTATGTCAGGAATGTCATTGTAACTTCCAGTTTCTTTCATGCAGATAACCTTCTGAAACATTCTCCCTCTCTGGTGATATTTTCCTACTTTGTGTCAGCCCAGAGGCAAACTTCAGCCAAAACCATTCGGCCGTTTCACCTAACAGGAAGATCAAGTTTCACCTTGTCATAGCACCCCTAGTAAATATGAAGGCCCAGTTCTGTTCCTGCAGCACCTGCTGAATGGATCTTTCAGGCTAGCCCTCCCAGATCATGCTGCACCTGCCCTCTCACGGCTGGCACTCACCGACACACACACCGCAGGAGGACCGGCTTCCTCTGCCTGCAGCAGACGATGTGGTGCCCTCAAGGAGCCAGTCGTGGGCACAGAACATGAAGAGCTGAGAAGTCACTTTGCAGAGCTTGGTTCAGGCATTTCTGACAAGAAACCTCCTGTGACTCCGGTAATATCTCCTTAATATTTTAAATATTTTAAACTGTGCTTCTGGAAACTTGCCCTGGAGTCCTGATCCACCCTGTGGATCTTGCCAGCCGAGGAGGGGCCTTCCTAAAGCTGGGTCCGTAGCCCTAGTCCCCAGCCCTCACCAGGGCATCACGACTGCCCAAGACCAACTGCATTTCTGGGGCTCCAGCTTTGCCTCGGAAGCCTCAGATGCTCCCACTCATTCATCTCAGAGGCATGCAACAGCACCACTCATGGTTTTCCTTGGTGCCATGTAACACCACCACCTAACAGCAGATAGAAGGATGAACAGCCTTCCTTGATCACAGCTCTTCAGCTCGCTGAGGCTTACACGACCTTTGAGAAGATGTGCAATGAAGGAAAAGACAACTTAACTGAGAACACACTGCTGTGGAAAATGAAATCCCAAAGTATGCTGCTCACTGTTTAGCAAAATATGTCTTAATTTATAACCTGTTTATCTTGTTGAATTTGCTTCCGATAGGGGGAAAAATATAAATAAATAAACAAAAGCCATTTTTTACAGTTCTATTTCCATCATTAATTTTCTTGTGGAAGCCTCAACAATGAGAAAGCCCAATTTTGTTTGGAAGGTTGGCAATTCTGGAAGGGTAACAACAGACAACCTCAGTAGGAGGGAGTGACGAGCAGGCTGAGGCCAACAGGTAGCACACCATTTTAAAGATAGGGGAATTGCTTTTTGAGGCTCTTAAATTCATATGGTTACTCCATTGCAATGCAAACTGCGAAGTGGCTACCTAATTTCAAGAATACATATTGTAGATTGATGCAGACAGCATGCTACAAATCTGACAGGCAGAGCAAGCAAACACTCATGACTGAGAAGTATCATTTTGCTTTATCTGTACAGAATGGCAAAAGACATACATCTGCACAACTAAGACTCCCATATCTTATTTAGATTCAGGATACAAATGGGATTATTTTCTATCTGGGATAGGTTCTCTGTCTGCAACTACTGACACTGATGAAAAAGTCATTGTAATGGGGAAGAATGTTACAATTTCTAATGCACAGAATTTTTTTTAAATGTCAAGGACTTTTTATAACTCTATTTAAAAACCTCAACCTGTGTTAGGATACAAATCATTCTTGGAAACTATGTTTGGACATCAGCATGATATATGATAGTTTATTATGTTGTAAGAACCATTTAAGAGAGACACTCAAATAATAAATTGTAAATTAATATCTCTGCTAATGAGATCTCCAGTTTAAAGGAAAACAAACAAACAAACAAGCAATGAAAAACTCTTTAGTAGATGAAACAGATAGGAATTCAATAGGCCCCAATGTTCCCACTTTTCATTCTATAACAACAAAGTTCGGGTGTCCAAGAAAGTAAAACCTAATAGTGCTGTCCTTACCTAGACAATCCAGTAATTAGTAAGTAAAGACACATTGTGCCTTTAAAATCAGGTTGAATTCAGCCTCTCACAGGGATAATGGTTATATTTACAGATCAAAAGAAAGGTTTAAGTGACCGTAAGTGTGAAGACGACAAATCATAAAGCCTGAGGGCAAGACATGGGGCAGGGGTCTCTTCCCCACTGCAGTCTTTGTACTATGGGCCTGAAGGTGGCACATGGGATACAAGGGGATGAAACACCTATACTCAGTCAGGTCTCTTCCATGTCTGTAATTTCCCAGCTGACTTCTTACAACTGGAGCCAGAGTGCGAGCCCACACTGTGCATCAGCGTGGGGATGACAAGTTCAGGCTCAAGTCTCCAGTTGATGTGTGATTCCCAAAAGTAGGTGTCAATGTCACCCACCATAGCACATTTTTTCTTTTGAAGACTATGGGAAGATTATGAAATGTCTGATGCATACCTTTTCAAAATGGGGCTGTAGGATTAAACTGAAACATTGGCTGATGCTGCTTTATGTCTATCTAAACAGAGAGAAATACCTGAGAAATTTTACTAGTGACAGATAACATATTAGAAACTCATAATATTGAAGCACCCGTGAAACGAAGTCTGACATCAAAATAACTTCCATTCTCAACCTCTCATAAAATCAATTTGACAAAGAATTTTCAATGTTGGTCTCAAACAAAAAGTGTGAAGCACCCCACAGCCATTTGTATTTCCCTATATATACTTTGACTAGGAAGGTTATGGATGCACATCTCAAAGGTAGTTGATACTTTCAAAAATCAAAAACAACAACAAACTACAATACAGAGTTTCTGGCATTATTTAAATAGCAAACTGATTAACTACCAGTAGAGCACTGTTTATTTCAGCCAGCATACTTAAAGTGCATTTAAATTAAAAAAAAAAAAAAAAAAAAAAAAAAAAAAAAAAGACAGCCAAAAAGGACACATGAAACTTCTAAGTTCAAAAATTCCTAACCACTGAGTAGATCACCTTCAAATCTGACTTCGTCTCTCACTCTTCATTACCATAAGCTTCACATATCGAAAAAGAAAGTGTTTTTTTAAATGTAAGTTTTAATACATTTTTACTATTAAAATATGCCATATGTAATGTGGGATATGCAGCTTAGCCACATTACATTTAGAACAGCCTAACCTTCTAAAATATTCTGATTTTTGAGTGCTTGATATTACAGTGCTAGCACTGCATTAATGTAGCATTTTGAAGCCCATACTGTTTGTATTTATTATTAAATTTCTAGAAGCGGGTCTGTACTCCTTTAGAAGTGTGAAGAAGTATTCTATATATACCCCAATACTCCTGCTAGGCCTTTGCTTTTCAAAGACTGACTGCAAAACCAAAAGAGGCGTGATGCTTCTTTACAAGCCTGACAGGGAGTCTGTTCAATATTTATGACCTTCAGATGTAAAAATGCTCTTTATCAGCTCCTGTTTTGCATTCTATTCAGCTGAAGTCACACCATAGGTCAGCTAAAAAAGACTATCACTTGTGCAAGATAAATGAGCAGCTATCAGTATATAGGAAAGACTAAGTACCACAGCATGTGGTACTTAGGTGGATAAGGTATAGGATTTGATTTTACAGGAACAAAGTCTTTTCCAAATGACTAATATGAAGTAATTTCATTTTTTCCCTTTGTTTGTATTGACAGTTCTTTGCCCAAATATCTACGATAGTACAGAAGAGACAATGTATTTCAGCTGTGTAATTTTTGATGACAATAATAGTTATGAGTTTTAGTGTTGCATTTAAGACTCCATCTTGATCCACACATCAGCCACTTATGCTTCCTTTTGCTGGTGACCCTACTTCAGTAGGCCTTTGCATACATACCTCCAAAATTTGTGCATAACACTTTTTAGATGAAAACACCAAGCCTGCTGTTGTCCCAACTGCCCTGCTGCAGGTTGGGAAGCATGGCACAGCTCGTGTAGACACTGGTAACAAAGGCCTGTGGACATGTTACCTTTTCACAGGCATGGTGCTAAGCCTCACGGGATCCACTTTCTGTTGGAACAATCTTTCTTTAATGTACTACATTGGTTTGAATCCCTAGCAGGCAAAATCATAGAAAGGTCCACTCCTGAGGCAACCCAAGGTTTATAAAGATGACTTCTGGCTATTTTCCTGAATAGCACACTAATTATGTAGAAAGTGTTAACAAAGGTTCTGTTGTTAATCAAGTAACACTTTAAGAAACCTTTTCAAAATGGATTTTTTTGCCTGCCTATTTTGTTTGAAATTGCCTTTGCTATCTGCCCAGAAAATTAATACACAAAAGATTGGTGTCACTGGGTCAGCTTTCCAGTGCTATGAAAGCTGCCCAATGCTAGTCCAGCAGCAAAGAGGCACCATAGAGTGGCTGAACACTTTAAAGCAGCTCTGGCAGAAGTGCAGAATCAGTCTCATGTTTTTTCAGCAACATGTTTAATTATATGAACGGCCGGATATAAAAAGCATAAAAAAACAAAATGTGGAAATACTTTCTAGTCCATAAGAAAGCAGGAGATACTGGTCTCCACAGGTTCTGCTCAGCAAGTTTGAAAAGGTGATCCTTCTATTTTCAGTTAAAGGGAACTATTTCCCACAGAGTTAGGAGATAAATTACTGTATGCATTAATTATAGAGCATGCTGGGGCCTCTCAAGAAATACAAGCTTAAATACTGGGACTGAGTGCCGGGTCTAAGTGGATGCTACCATCTTTTTTTTTTTTTTTTTTTTTTTTTTTTTTTTTTTTTTTGCCACATATATATTATCTAATAGCACTCCTAAGGATTTCAGATCTATTCCCGAGTCTTCTCAAATCACAGGTCAAGTGAGTGGAATGATTTTACAGTTTAAGAGCTGGCCATAGGGAAATCAATGCAGCCCTTTTTCAGCAGGGAACATTTGTCATAAGTTTTTTGCTAACAGTGAAGAGCTCCACTGTACATGTGCAGCCTCATACAGATAAAAAGAGAGGACAGCACAGCTCAAAATGCAGTACTATGCTAGGAAAAATTTTAAATGTCTCAGGAAAACCCTGGCTTAGCAAATCTCTCTGTTAATTGAAAATGAAAATTCAGATTATTACCTCATCATCACTCTAGTTATTTTTTTAAACAAGATAAATCTGCTCCAGGTCTCAGCAGAAAATGAAGTATCTGTCATCTTTTTATTCATCACACATTTTTTTCACAAGGCATATTCAATCATTTATTTCAAGCCTTAATCATTTGAGGCTATAAAATTTATTCAAAATAGAGGTCAGTGTACAGGTATATTCTGACTTCTCCCATGGAATGCTAATGCATTTAGCTGCACAGAATTTTCCATGGTAGATTTTGACTTTGAGCAAAGGCTAAACACAGCATTCCTGACCAAGCTAGTGCTAGGCATCCACAGGTAAATCACAGCCCCAGTGTATAGCTGAGGTTTAAGCTCAGAAGCTTGAAGAAAAGTTCGCTTCAGGAGGTTTATTTAGTACCAACCAGCATAAATAGCAGTTGTTTAAAATCTGCCATGGCAGTATAAGCTTTGTAGACTGAAAAAGCCTTAAGCAAAAAAAGGTTTCTAAAGGAGCCTCTGTTTATTTTCTCTAATAGCATGCTAATTATGCTGAAAATTGGTATGCTGAATGTCTTGGTGCACTCTATTTCTCTCTCTAAAAAGCATTGTATTTCTTTCACTTCACTGTTTTCAGTACTGGTAGCAGAGAAATTTTCCAGTAATGAACCCAAACAAGCCCACAGTCTCTGTGGAGACATTAAGCTTTTCACCGGGGTGGGCTCCATTGCTGTAGCCACAGCAGCTTGCACCATGCCTCTACAGGCACAGCATACAGAAGGTGACAAAATTCTCAATTTGGCCTTTGCTTTCAATCTCAAGAGGTAATGCAGCATGCTCCTGCCTGAAGCCAGCTGCCTGCTCTCACTGCATCCCTGTTTCCCCCTTTGTAGATTTACAGGCATCCCCCTGCGGTGCTGCCCCGGGAATTTCCAGGACACACATAGATATGCTGACCTGGCCACGAGTCAGCTTTGCTATTCCATTATCTCCTCTACTGCTGTGAAGTTCTGAAGCCTTAACAAAGGCAAGGTGTGATGGAAGAGGTACTACTACCTGATAAAGCAGTATCCGACAGCGGCAGACAGGTAGCCAAGCTTTTACACAGCCAAATCCTGTGTTTTAAATGCACTGATACAAACATAAAACCCCAAAGACTCTCTCTCTCACACACACACATATACACATACATGGTCAGCAGTACTTCAGGCATGGCTGAGATCCCATGATCACAGAACCAGAGTGAAATCTGAGTGAGCGAATTATAGATGAACTTTCAAACCAGTCAGCAGCTTTTCTGCATCCTGGCATTTGTCCCTCAAGACTGCTTCAGCTAGTACCTTAGGAGTTCCACAACAAGTTTTCTTTTCTTTCTTGACCTTGATACCTGTGATTTCCCTTCAATTATCCTGTGACCTGTTCTTTCCTTACCTTTGGAATATCCTCATAATCCTTTTCTGTTAGTTTTAATACTACTAAACATCTAGCTACACTAAGGCATTTTGGAAGTCAGCAGCAAAAGTGCATTAAACATTCAATATTTTCCATATCATCTATTATTTGCTGCCTCTTAAGTAACAGACATATATTTCCCCAAGTCTTTCCCCTGCTTCTAGTGAAATTATTCTCTTTGATTCATGATCAATATATTACAGCTGAGAACATTTAGACAACACCAGTCCTGAAAGAACTGTACTTTCATCTTTGAAACTTTGCTTGATTTGCAAGCATTAGATAAGATTACCTAACATGCTTTTACTTTAAGAGCAGACTAAAAAATGTAGACTAAACTGTAGAAGTCCGAATGGCTGAAGCTAAGATACCAGACCCTAGGACTACTCTCAAATCTTGTAAAAAAGCAATCATTTCCATGGAGTTGTGCGCAGTTGTGTAAACATAGGTTTTACTTCAGTTTATCCTCTTACTACTCTAGGTTGTGGCTTTTCCCTGGGGATGTCAGTTTGCTGTAACTGGACTTTGTATAGTAGTAAACATGTTTTCAGTGTCATTATTCATTATTCATTCAACCAGCACTGTATTGCTGTTCCCCTCTTCTTTTAGCAATGACCCATAACATCACACAAATAAAGAAAATTTCATGTATGACAGTGACAAAAATACTTTTCATCAAACTAGGCAATAGTAGTCAGAACAAGGACATGTACACTACTGATGAAGGCCTTGACAAGAAGTGTAGAGCCAGATTGTTTGCACTGACTTTTACCTGCTTACATTTTCACGCTTTAGGATGGCAGTTATGTATGATATGTATACTAATGCATGGTCTTTGAGAAATATGAGTGCTCAACAACACAACTGTATTTCCTTAAGTAAGCACGCTTGGTTACAATTTTTCCTCATATGCTTATTCTTGAAAGGTAATTTCTACCTGATTTTACTACCTTTGCACAAAGAAAATGAATGACATCATGAAAGACTCTGATTTTCAATGCAGACAGAAATCACCTGCATCATTTTTAGTAGGTAAGAACAGCAGCTGATAGAGAGAGGTGTTTTTGAAGCATATGCTTACACCTGGTTTATATATTTTAGTGTAGCAGTACTGGCCTGGGGAGAAGGAGAAAACAAATTCAAACATACATACAGTACAGATTATTCATGATTCTTCTTTTATATATATATGTACACATGTGAGGAAAGATATATAGATATCTGCAATTCACCATCATTGCTTTCATATTCAGTAGTACAGGTACATTAGTGATTATCCTAGGACAAATAGAAAGAGACTTTGGCTCCAGATTGCTAAAACACATAGAAAGGAAAAGAAAAAAAAATTGGCTATGCTTATTGCTTTTCTAAAAAGTAACCTAACGGGATAGAAACCAAGAATTACAGTACTGTGCTTGACTTACCTTTTTTAGTCTAACTGGTTTGTAATAAACATTTAGGCAAGACAGAAACAGTTCCCTTTGCCTCTCAGTTCACTTTGAACTCACTAGACTAGTTGTACACCACCACCACCATGCTAACACAAACAGAGACATCATCTGGTGCAAGTACGCAGAGCACACACTTGTCAGTGTTTATGATTACAGAAGTCAAGCTGCTTTCAAGTCACATTCAAAAATGTTGAAAGTGTGCATCTTTTGATAGTCTGCCATCAGTGTATAGATATATAACCAGTATGGCTACAGCACATCATAAAATTTTATTTCCTGTAGATTTGTCTGCCACAGAACATTTACTTGCTGTCAAAAAGGTAAAAAATATGCTAACAGCCCTGGGTTTCCTCTACACATACTGAAATTGCTGAAACCATCCCCACGGCTACTGTTTTTCTCTTCTTGCAAAATTTGATGTACACTGCTTTTGAGGTGTGGGGAAAAATCTATCTTTGGAACTGGATTATTTTCATATTGGTATCTGGGGAACAGCAACTTCTGGAG
The DNA here is from genome assembly GCF_965140915.1 of Aythya marila. NCBI lineage: Eukaryota > Metazoa > Chordata > Aves > Anseriformes > Anatidae > Aythya > Aythya marila. The sequence continues at coordinate 5,028,847 of NC_139049.1, forward strand.
GTATGATTTAATTTGGGCTCGTCAGTGATACTCAGGCAAGAGCCTACCACATGGCACTGCATGTCCTGGTTTTATTGCAAAGTCTTCGCAGGAGTGACGTTTCTGCAGTTTGTTAGATCCGTGTATTGTTCCAGCAGATAGAAATGCAGAGTGGGACCACTGCCAGCTCAGTTGTTTCACTGCTGCCAAATGTACAGGTGCTAAAAAGACTCTCTGGTGCTATCTCACAAAGCAAGTGTTTTCCCTTCTGTGCCTTTGTTGCAGGGCTCTTGGTACAACACCAGAACTCTACAAAGAAGTGGGTGAGCAGGCTGCCAAGAGGTAAACTTAGAGACTGATCCTGTGCAACCAGTGCTTGTTTCAACAGGGAAAAAGCAGTTCCTGATGCCTGCAGGAGCTTTGATGAAGTTCCCCAATGTCATCAAGTTAGCTAAAAGCTTTTTATGGCCATTTTGTTAATAACAGACTCCCTCCTACATTTGGGTTTTCCTTCCTAACATGAAAAAGCACAGGTATGATCCCATATCACCGTGGACAAGCACAAGTCTGTTGATTTACTGCTTTTACTCTGACCGCACCCTGGAGAAGTTAAAACAACTAATTTTGCCCTCACCTTCAGGTGGCCAAATTCAGGCCTGCAGCAGGGCACAATCCCTGCACTCAGCACACGTTCAGCTGGCCTATGTTGGCCTGGAGGTAGGCTGGGGGCTTTCCAGCACCCAGGGCAGAGCTGCTCTTGCCTGACTCCAGGTGCTGTCAGGAGCCTGAGGAAATTCTTCCTAATGCTCACCAGCTCCGCTGGGCAGACACGAGCCCAGACCTGAACCAACTGCTAAGTGCAGGGCTGAGTAGAGGTGGCCCTGGGAGCTGCCAAGACCTCGTGCCCAGAAGGCCATGCCAGCCAAGTCATTTCAGTTTGACTACGTTCCCTTTTTCTGTCAATGTTTCAAAGGCCCCAAACTCCTTTTCTTACATATTCCAGATAAATTTAAATGTTTATTTTTAATATATTGATTTCCAGGTATATTTAAAAACAAACACACAAAACAAACAAAAACAAACAAACAAAAACAAACAAAAAACCCAACAACAACAACAAAAAACAACCAACCAACCAAACAATAAAACAACACACACACAAAATTCAACAGAGAAAGCTACTGTAGGACACATCCAGTCATATGCTGACCACTTATAAGGTGTCAGAAGGGTGACAGTGACATAACCTTGTCACCCTAAGAATGGAAGATGCCCGCAGCTTTCTAAAGCATGTTCCTGAGGCTAAACGTTCTGAAAGGAAAAGTCTCATCTGAGCTCTATTTTAATTCACAAGTAAAAGACAGCAATTAATGGAGTTATCTGCATAAAGAAGAAAGATTTTAAAATACTTACAGCTGTGTAAGTACAGCTGTAGTAGAACAGACTCAGCACAGGTTTGGGAGAGCAGAGACGTGGTGCTGTTCTGACCCATGCCATTACATTGCCGCGGGCTCTTGGGTAAGGCATCACTTGCTGGCGCTTTGTTTCCTCTCCCTCTCCCACTCCCGACCAAGCTGCAGTCTGTGTGGGGCACGATATACCTTCAGTACGATGTTGCATAACACCTAGGATGACTCCCCCCATAGGATCTCTGAGTGCATCTGTAAAAATGCCTAAAATATCTTTCTCCCCCTCATCCTCTCTGGTATTTTTCCCCATAGGAAAAGCACTTGTTCCACGTGAAGACACAGAGCTTGGTAAGCATGCCTGTCTCCCAGAGCACCCCTTCGGGACCTCTGCTCTCACCCATCTGGCTCAGCAGATTGCTGAACCTTTAACAGTAACAGCTTTCTTCCACTCTGTGTGGCATAAAATTATTGGGAGAAGACCACCTAAACACATTTAGTGCTTGTCAGTGGGGGCCAAAATCTCAATGCTAAATTCTCCTTCTATCCCATACCACACAGTAAATGAGGCCTGACAGGAAAAGGTTTTCCTTCTCTAGATGTCACACATACAGAGGAAATCCCCAGTTCCAAAAAGCCTGAACAGACTAAGATCTCAAAAATACTTCCTAACTGAAAAATCAGGAATAATTGCTTGGAAAATTTATAAGGATTTTGTTGATTGTTTCAAATAATGCTTAATATTCAGCATTTAAAATGTTAATAGTGACATTAGTTTATATTTTTCAATGAAAGCTACTCTAAAATTAAACCTCTTCGTACAGTTTCATTTAGAAAATAAGATAATTATATATATATAAATGATTAAAAATGACTTCTTATAGCAATCCCAAGTATACTGTTATCTGAAGAAAAAGAATGAGTTTTAGTGAATTGGCAGCTTCTGACATATTTTTTTTTTCCTAAAATATTACAAAACAATTATAATCCAGTAATAGCAATAACAATTCTGAACTCCATTTGTGTGTCTTTGCTTTCTCCCACATCTGTGAATGCTCCCAAGATTACAGAAAGAACAGAAAGTCAATTTTCAGCATTTGAAAAAAAACTCATGTTGTGGAGATAATGATGCATTCTTGTGTGTACGCACACAAATACCCCCCTGCCACACACACACACACACACACACTGAACACAGTTGATTAAAAAAAATCATCCAACCAATAATTTTCAAATGAAAAATGAGGAGTCTGAAATAGACATTACCACAAAAGACTTCCATTGGAAGAGTTTTCCCTAATATGAATTAAAATGTTCATATCTCAGTCTTGTTAGTGCTTGGAACAACTCAATTCTACCTCAAAGCTTTGTGCATTTCCCACTAAACAACTATAAATTCTTAGCGCTGGTGGGGGCTGAGGGCCTGAGCCAGGCTCACTTTGGCAAAAATGTGAAAATCAAGTTATTTTATTTTTTTCTGAAGAGCCCAGACATGTTTCCCCATGGAAGCTGGCAAGGGCTTTCCAAGGAGCTCTCAATGCCTTCAGGCTTCAAACTGGAGCAGAGCTTGGGCCATAGCAGCTCTCTTTGGACTACTATTTCAGCAAAAATCTGAGCTTTGCATCAGAATAATGTTGGTACAAACACAGCAGTGATTTGAGCCTTGTGTGTTATTTGTTGCATTATTTTATTTACAATGGCTTTAGATGTCTTCTGTCAATACCACACAATATCCACATTCAGTCTGGTGCTCTCCTCATTGTAAGTACATACCTAATTCTTGCTATAACGTCTGGTTTAAACTCAGACCTTGCAAAGCTGCATCTGAGCTGAAACCAATCTCTGTATCTGGGGGTTTGCTGCTAGTCAAAATATTTCTATTTTTATTGTCATTGTATCTTTTTACAAATTCCCAAGTACACACAGAATAAATACCTCTAACTCCCTGTAGAGGTTTTGAGTACAATAGACATTTATGACAAGTAAATTGCTGAGGAAACATTTACAATGCATATAATTTTCATGTTAAATCAGACCTTCAAAATAGATTTTTTTTTTTTTCTTTAAGAGTTTCACGATTTTTACAGCAAAAGCTTGAGGAAAGAGTGTTTCCCTTCTGAGACATAAAGCAATAAGGTAATTGCAGGGCTGCAGTGAACCATTTGGCAAAAGCTGCTCACCATCTTTGAGATTATCCCTATGGTAGATATTACTTTTTCTCATAAACTTTAAAGCAGCCATTAGATGAATAATAAGGAATAAGCCTGGAAAAATACCTATATTTTGCCATGAAGCCAAAAGAATATTGGTATGTTACTGCTTTATTCTCAAGAGCTAATGGAAAGACAGAATAAAAGACTACCTGAAAAAGAAAATCATCAGATCGTGTTTAGTGTGAATACAAGATGAGTCTTAACCTGAACAGCAACTAAGAACGGCAGACACTTTTAGGGAATCAATCTATTGCATTTTTTAAAAATGTGATATCCTCTCATTTTTCTAGCTAGCAAGTTATGAGTCCAAAGAAAAGAAAAATTCAAAGTTAGGGATAGCAGAATCATCTAACTGCGTTGGTACTTCTCAAGTATTTCCCCCGAGTTTTCATTTGATGCAAGACCAGACGGCTAGAAATCTGGATGACCATGGGCAACAGTGAGCAGGCAGACGTACTGTCTAAATTATACAATAATGGGAGCTGCATTTCATGAACTAGGAAATTAAAAATAAACAAACAGTTATTAGCACTGGAAAGTGTGGATTTCACGCTTTCCAGCAGTGTGTAACATGTGCTGCCAGCTCCAGGAATTTGTGAGATCATGCTATATAAAGTAACTGGTTGCTCTTTCCAGGCCAAAGCAGGGCAGTGAAATTTATTAGCAGACAAGCCAGAAATGCTGTCAACACCTACCCTGTTTTTAGCCACCCTGCTGTAATATGGTAATCATAAATATTAAGATATGTATCAAATACAGATGCAAAATATTTAAGATGCCTATTCTACAGAGTTCAAATGTTTCACTGACATGTGTGTTGACACACCTGAAGGCTGGAGGTAGAGCTACAGAGATCGTGAATATTTATGAACACCTGCTTTTTATTATGAGAAGTAAATCCCATCACATCTTTAATTTGGATTTGCAACCCCAGTGACATTTCTAAATATAACATTGAACACACTTTCCTAAGAAATCTTTTTATAAAATAAGATTTCTGAAATATTAATCAATATATAGCCACTCCAGCTAAGAAAGTAAGTGTAGATCTAAATCAGTCTTTAGTGTAATAAACTCATAACTGAATTTAGCTTTCTATGTGAAATAGCAGCTCTGGTGTCACAGAGATTGAATGTTAACTGTGATCTTCACTGTGGGTTATGTGGCAAAACGGGCTGACTTTTCAAAGCCTTTGAGCTGCAAGCAGTTCCATGAAACAGTTTACTCAATGCTGTGTGTTACTAAAGGCTCACCGATGAAAACACCAAAAGATTTCTCCTTCCTCATGTTCAATAGCCTGATCATAAACAACATTTCATAAATCACATTTCTGACATACCAATGCAAGGAATTTTTTGGCAGATTCAGACTGTAATTTTTGCAGTGCTGTAGGATTTATTTGAATTACTTTGCGTGCATTTGAACCAATATATTTTAATCTCAATATTTCATACATCAGTTATGTTGGCTCTGTGGCTGTTGCCAGCTCTGCACCAATTTTATAAATCCAGTAAATTATAGTCACATTTTGGGTTTCAGTCTAGGCTTGAAGACATCCTATATGAAACTGGAATATGTTGTAAAGCAGGACATGGATTTACATGACACCAGCTATTAATCACAGATTATGGCAAGTATGGGCTACTGTGAGCTACAGTTACATTTCAGAGAGCTCTCAACAGTAGCTTTGTTAGTTAGCAATGTTTTGCATTTATTCCTTAAAATAATGGGAAAAAAAAAAAAAAAAAGACAGTAGAAGGATTAGGACTAGTGGGATTTCTAGTGGAACTGTAGAACACCAGCCTAGCCTGTGATTGCTTTCACAACCTCTTTAACCATTTCTAGTAGTTACATTGACAAGAAAATTGTATGCCTTTGCACTGAGTACATAATAGCAGACATGAGCAAAGGTGCCTCTGCACATCTTGTCTTATGTGAAAAAGAAATTACTGTTGAAGTTTGGGAAGCTATTTTCAAATAAAAATGAAATTCTGCTGCTGAGGAGTCTTGTAACGACTACGTTTGCATGGATAAATGACAATGTTTATACACTGTAGTAATATGCAGAGCTTGACTCCCATCCCTCTGGATCATTGTGATAATGTGACATTACTCTTCCTGAAGATGCCAGAAAACAGTATTTTCAAGAAAGTCAGCACAGCTAGCATTCACTACCAGTTGAATCCAGAATTAACGTGCCATAACTGTGTACAATATACAGAAGAAAAGCAACAGAATATCATTATAATGCAACAAAAGCTAATTGATGGAGTATGTACCTATATAAGTGCTAGGATATCAGCAAGGTTTAGATCCTTTTGAATTCAAGGTTATTTAAAAGCACAAAGGCTTTACTGACACACTATTATTTTATGCATCTGCATTGCTTATGTAATATAGCAGTATATTTGCAGTGTCACATTATGAGCAGCCTCATTACCTGCAGCTAAGAAATTATTTAAGTTTGAAACTAATTCTGCTTAAGAGAAGAAACAGTGACAACACTTTCTCGAACAGTTGCCCATCTCTTTGCCCCTTGACCTACAAAGCTCCTTGCCCTGTTGACAGCTCAGCAAGCTTGAGACTGGACTGTCCAGGTGGAGATTGGAATTGCTGTTGGATAACCTCTCTGTGCAGCACCCTCCCTCAGGGCAATAGCCCTGGGAAGGTGTGCTAATCGTGCCCATATTCCTGCTCTGCATCCAAGATATTTTGCCCAAGGGCAAATCTAGCTCAAATTGCAGATTAAGTGTTTTCATTACATAAGGGTTTTGCCATACCAGATAAAGATGTATCTTCAGCAAATATCCTACAAAGTCCATCCCTGATAAACAGCCTGGGTCCTTGCTCATGTCTGGCATTTCCTTCTGGATCCTCAGTACTTGATGGTTTCAGAGTCTATGCCTCTTTCTCTCATTGCAAATCATAAACACATGTGAAAAGAAAACAATAACAACGGAAATGACATAAAGTAAGCCTTTCAGACATGACTGCAAACCTCTGGATATTTTTTCTGTTGATTTAGCTTCTCCTGAAGGTACACATACAGTCTCCTACTTTCTGATTTACCATTGGCAAGTGGAACAAATAGAGCTCTAACAGCAAAGAGAGACAACTTTGAGTCCTCACTTCAAATTGTACAAAATACTCTGATTTTGCTTCATAAAGACATTACTAGGAAGCTTACATTGATTTCAAAGAGAATAAACTACAGTTAAGAATGATGTTAAATTAGTAGCTTTGGCAGACAAAATCATTTTATCTAGGACACACAAAAAGTTAAGAGAGTATACAAACACTCTGATATGAATATCCAGAAATGGAAAACAGTATAAGACTCAGACATGGACAAAAATGACACTCGATTCCTTCAAAAAACCGCAAGTAATGGTTCTGTGTATTGTCTTCAGAAAACACATCAGTTATCTCTAAATTTGTCTGGAGATTTTAAACTGTAAACACAGAAGTTTCTGCCTATGTGTTGACCCAGATGACTCAGATTTCCTCCAGGATTTTCTGCAAGGGACAGACTCTCCCTAACAGTCTCTGCTTAGGTTAGCAAGGGACCATTGCGTCAGTGATAAAGGTGAAAAGGCATGTGCTTTCAGACTTTTAGAAAAAAATGCTGAAAAATAGTAAAAACAGTCATAAAATGAATGTAAATACATATTTACATGTAGAATGCAAACTAACCCGTTATTTCTGTATATTATGTCTTAATATATTCAGTGTAGATATCCAAGCCATATTGTTTGCAATCATCAGGTTAAAAAAAAAAAAAAGGTAGGATTTTTATCCTTTTTTTAGATAGGATTTGTCTAACATTTCTGGATAAGCTCTGGGACAAACAGAAAGCACAACTGTCATATGTATGTATGTATATATATCACTGTCATATATATATATATATATATATATATATATATATATATATCATATATATATATATATATCATACCCTTCTTCCTTACATGCTCGTGGAGGACAAAGATCACTACTTCCCATGACTACTGCATAATTCTTAATGTACTAGAGATTTTAGAGCATACGAACAAGAATTAAAATTTCTATCTTTCTTAAAACACTGAACCTTTCTTTTATTAGTGCTTATTCCACAGATGGGCATGGTTTATTTTTGTGTTCTGAAATCTAGCTTGGTTTTCACAGTACAAAATTATAAATTCAGATCCGAATTTATAAATCTGCTTTGTTTTATCATCCCACTCCACTTTCAAAAATGGGAAAGCCCTTTCTTAAAATCCATATACATGATTTTTTTTTATTATTATTTTTTTTTTTTACTTTCAGACAATCCTTTCTTTTTCTTTCCCTCCTTTTATTACAGTTCTTAAACCTGAAAATGTCCAAGTAATTAAATCTTTGCCAAAGATTGTCTCTGCTATCCCTCTTCCAATTAAGAGCAAACTCATGTTTCAGGTGAGTACCCTTTTACAGTGTAACTCCCGTTATGCACAGGGTCACTTATTCAGTGGAAAGTTGCTACAGGAGAATTGAGCTGGGTAGCCACAATACTTTTTTTTTCTCTCAGAAATCGGAGCAGCTCTCTCTGGTTATTATGATCTTCTTTGCTTGCCTGCTGCTTCCTAATCTTTCAGTCCCTGTGCTTGGACTCACTTACAATAAACCATTTTAATTAAAGCTCTCTATCTCGGTATTAGGTCAAAAAGAAAGATTCAAGAGGTGATGCAGGTTGGCTAAAAATACATTCATTTCATTATATTACTGGAATATGTGCTGTGAATCTATGCTAAATCCAGCTTTTACATGGCAACACTTAACTTGTCAATCCAAATCTCTTTTGCACTGAAGTTAGTTTTAGTTTTTGTAAAGAACAGCTTCTCCTGGTCCTACTTTGTATATTTATTTGTTCACTGTTATGTACTGAAGTATTGAAAAAATTAGTTTTTCAGAGAAAATAGTTCTGAATTCTTTAGAATATTTATCTCCTGTCTATTTGAAAGGTGTAAGTCTGTAACTGTAACTTCCAGTTGGCATAACTTCAGATCTGATTCACTTTACATCAGCTTCAGGTAATAGACTTATTTTGACTGTTCTGAGCAAAATTTTGAACACCAGGTATGTGACAAGACTCCACTACTTTAAATAACGGTCAGATACACAATAAATGGGAGGAAAAATATCTGTCTTGTGTTAGGCCATCATGAGTATTAGAAAGCTTTACTGCGTTTTATCATTAGCAAATATCTGTGACAACTTTTCATAAAGGTGAGAAAGCCAATACTTTGTAAGGTTTCAAGTAGACAATGACCTCTCAACCTATGTAGGCAAAGCAGTGATCAGAATGCAGTTAGAAATAATCCAAGAGTAATGCGGTTAGATTACAAAAAAATGTTATGGGGAGTGGAGTAGCTGGCACTAGCATATCCAGCTGTAATCTCTGCATGAAGATGGCATCACTTTGCAGACCAGTTGTCAAGGGCAGATGTTCTGATAAGCACATTTCAATTAATCAACATGATTCTCCAGTGAGCCCAAGCAAGAAAGCTTTTCTGGTTTATTTTTTTTTTAGTACAAAGAAGCATACTTCTGCACTAACAAGTATTGCAGAATTAGTGTTATCTAGCTAGGAAAGGATTTGCTGTTAATAATCTGTGGAGAATGCTGACATGACTTGAAATAACACAAGTCCTTTCAAATAAACACATTTCCAAAAGAAAAAAATTACTGACAGAAAAGACCTTGGATAGATTTTTTTTTTTCTTGGATGGGGAAAGAAATAAATATTTTAATGAAGAAAAATATATATTAAAAAGCTTTGCAAGAGTGCACAAAATGCATTTGAATAATCTGCAAAGGCTATTAATTGGACCAAAACCAGTCTATTTCTAGATTTCCTCAATGTCATGATAGTTTGGAGCCAGGACATGAACTAAAGGAAAGTACAGACGATTAAAGTCAGGAAATATGAAGCATGATGCTATACAGACAGATCGAGTGTGATACCCACACTCTTTTTTGCAGCTCTGGCACAGAAGATGACGTACAAGGCTCTGAACATGTCAGGAAGAACAGTTCTCTTTCTAGATGAAAGCGATAAAATTTAGCTTTGCACAAAACCAGTAAGTCTTCCTGCTGAATCTCACTGATTCTCTACTTTGACCAGTGTTTTATACAACACTGACTTTGAGAGCTACAAACTAGAAAATCTACATTAAAAAACAAACAAACAACAACAACAACTTTTTTTTTTTTTTTTTTTTTCTTGTCACCTCTCCTTAATGGGCACAGAAAGACCCACTAATGTCCTTGCTTTTTCAGCCTAACTAGCACAGTCTGAGTAAACCCAGCCAGGAAACAAACAAACAAAATCATTTCATTTAAGTGAAGAGTTACAATTTGAGCTCAATTCCTTATCAAACATCACATACCAAATATCCACAGCAATTTCTTGCCATCAAATGATAAACCATTAAATCCCTAAAGGCAGAAAAACAGTATACTAATGTCCAAGACTTTATTAATCAATTTATTTAAGGGGACACAGTAAAGAGATAATCGGTATACCAGCTAAATGTGGAAATTTGTGCCAAACTCATAGGCATCTGGTACTGAAACGCAAAGGATGAAAGACTGCTGCAGTTTTAGTTTGCTTACTACTGCTGTTCTTCCATTTGCAACTGAAATATAGAAACATCACTTTGGGAAACTTCTTGTATCCACAAGAGAACTCACACACACATGACCTTGTAACATATCCAGACTGACTTCCACAATTCAAAATTTTCAGTAGTTTTGAGTGAACATTTGGATGCTGAGTGTCTGTGAGCAAACAACCGTTTCTTTTCAGGATACTTCAGCGACATGAACAAATCTTTACTGGACTAGGTAACACATCTGAATTCAAAATTACTCTTCCTGAATGGCTCTTTACAGCAGGTTTCAGGGACTAGACTTCCAAGGTTGCTGAGTACCATAGCTCCAGGTAAAGTCAGCACAAATTCTGGGTGCTCAATGTAATTCTGAGAGGGGAAAAAAAAAAAAAAAGAAAAAAGCTCTGATTCAGCTACTTCGAATGGAAGGGACTGGTAGTTCAATCACTACGCTTACAGAAGGGGAACTGTTTTATGATCTGCACCATCCCTGCTGCCTTCACTGGGACTGCAACATTATGAATTATTCTGCTAGTGCATAGTTTTTATTGCATACCTAGTCCTGGCAGTGATCAGTATAGAGGTGATAATAATATAAAGGCTTTAAGTAAAGGCTTAAATTGTGAGTTTCAACTGAATCTGAATGGGATATGTTTAAAAGATTTTCACCTGCAATAATCCTTTCATGGTGAAATTATGAGAGCAAAAGAGGTGATGAGACAAGACTGAAAGAAGCAGATGTTGAAAAGATGAACAGTCAATACTAAAGCAATCATCCAGGATAAAGTAGCTGATGGATACAGCCCATAGCTGTGCCAATGACGGCTTGGCTAACAGCACTGCTCTGTGAGAAAACCAGCTGATCTCTTTTCTTTATGACATTATTTACAGCCCCTCTCAAGCTTTATTTCTTACTTTGAAGGAATTCTTGACAGAACACAATGAAAAGCTTATTTCTGACAAAGCTTCTGTGAGAGTTTGTGACTAGGCATACCAGGAGGTGCCTCTGCCTATTTATCTGCATGTTAGCCAACAGAATAATTTTCAAAACCTAGCTTTGTGTTACCAGTTGTCAGTACAGATTGAGTTTTGGAGAAAAAACTACTGGGAAAAACTGCTGGGAGAGAGCAGGCAGACATTCAGATAGGTAGCTTCCCCCCCCCACCCCCCTCCCTGGTCTGGTTTCTTTGCATTGTCTGAACACTGTAAAGCAGATTGTCCACAACAGTCAGACAGAGGATTGTCCTAATGTGTGAAAGTACTGTACTCTACAAAACTGTTAGATCTCTCTCCTACGTGAACAATCCTCTTTCTGCAGCAAAGGAAAAAAAAAAGTCAAAAAAAAACTTTGGCACAGCAGCCAGATGAGAGTTCTGCTTTGATACAAGAAAGTATATATACATGACAGCAACACCATTGTGATCTTTGCAGCTCTGACTTCGTAATCAATTTGACTTCAAAATCAATCTTCAAAAATCTCTGACTTCAAAATCAATCAACTTTGGAACAGCAAAGCTCTTTCAGACTGAGTCCATTTTGGCTACAATGGAACCATAGTCTTAACCTTAATATGAATAGCACTGCTGCTTCAGAGTTTTTAGAGCTTAGTGATATGGTTTAGTGGAGGACTTGTTAGTGTTAGGTCAGAGGTTGTACTCGATGATCTTGAGGTCTCTTCCAACCTAGACATTCTGTGATTCTGTGATCCCCAGAGCAAGACACATTAGCTGCCATCTGCAATACTGTGCTCTATTTCACTTAAATGTTTCCAAGAGCTGAATCTGTAACTTATGTAACTGTGATTGCTATATTAGTGAAGTATTTCTTAACCTTCAGTTGATTCCCTCATGTTTATTTTGATAATGCTATTGTTTATCGTTTAATCCCTATTCTTAATAAGGTGGTGTCTGCTCTTAGTCCTTCGGTAGGTCGATTTGTCTCTTAACATATTGGTAGTACTGAGATTTCATGGCCAACTTAATGACAAAAAATATTATATTGTACCGTACTGCAGCATTACAGACTAGCAGGATGCCTTCTGATGTGCGAATGATCAAATGCTTACTTTAAAAGGAGCTGGAGATGGCCATCTGCAGTCATAGATATTTCCATATGCTTAGGATATGCATGTGTCCTGTGTTGCAGAGAATCAGGTGTTATTGTCTTTCTACCATTTGGCATTACAAAAAATGTATATTTCTGTGAATGATGACTGACTACAACAACTCTGGCATTGACAGAAAATGCTGCTATTGTAAGATATGCAAAATACAGCTTCCAGCAGAGACCAACACAGCATGGTTCTTCAGCCTGGCCAGAAAGACTCTCCAGTTTTTCAACAGAACCTCTCTTTACTGAGCACTGTGGTTTCAGCACAACTGCACAAGCCCAGACTTTAATAAGTCACAAAGACAATACCAATTTGAAGATACTTCAACAGCTCCTTTTTCTTTCTTTGTTGTTGTGGTAGACCCAGTGGGATCACTGAGAGCATTCAGAGTCTGACCTTTCACACATTCTGCACAAACACCAAAAAAAGTATAAAACACAATCTGCCTTTTACAAATAGATCATAGCCACAAGATAGATGCTGATAGTTGAATAAGTTTTCTCCAGTGCATGTCTAGAGGCAATCCTATAGAAATAGCATCTTCCTTGTTTTCAATGGTTCAAATAAGCACACTGCACATGGGAAATGGATCAATGATGCAGCCTGGTTTTGCTTCACTGAATTTAATAAGTTACAATTGTAAAATTAATTCCTAAAAAAACCCTCTTTGTGTTTTGTAACCTCAATGTTCAATCACTTTCCAGCTGATCATTGCCCTTCTCCAGAAAACACCTCTGAGCCATTCATGTCATGAACTTGATGACATGTTGAAGATGCTTGACCTCAGCAAAGGGATATTTCAGATAGCACTATGTGTTAGTTTACTGACCGAAAGAGGCAGATGAGAATCAATGATAAAAATGTCTCTGATAGTAAATGGACAAGAATCTGATCTGTTTCCCATTGAATTTAATGTCCTTTTTTTTTTTTTTTTTTCAGTGATTTTAAATGGAAAGCACACACACCAAAAGCCCTGACTAAAAAGCAGGAGAGCCATCACATTTACCATTCACCAATGGCACACAGCTATACTCCTCTCAAAAAAACACGTGATTAATAAAATATACTGAGTGGAAAAATACTTTCCAATTTTCCTGGTCACCAACCAGCAGTGTTTAAAAAATACATATTTAAAGCAGTGATGTTTGGTATCATGCTCTACCAGCCCATCCTTTTTACACTTTTCTTTCATTGCTGGCATTAATTTAGAGTTGTATTTTCAGCTTCAAGCAATCCATTTGTGTGCATGCTCAACATCAGCCAGTCACCATTTTTTCTTTAATCTTTTACTGTTTGCATCTTGAATGATTTGGATGACTGGGTAGTTAATCCACATTTTTACTTCATGTATATCAGTTCTTCCTGCTTTAAAAGTAGCTTTTTACACTATGTAAAATGTGATCCATTGTTCTGATAAACCATTATGTTCTCAGCAATTCAGCTTTACAGAAATACTTTTGTCTTCCTTAATATCCTTGATATTGTAATTCCATTTCTAAGAAGTATAAGTGCATATAAAGATACCATACTTTCTCAGCATAACATGCATGGAATACATCTTTAATATCTCAACTAAGTCTCACAAGTTGCCTGCAAAATTCTCCATGTATCTCAGAGAGACATTCCCCTTCCTATCAGAATACAACATACTCACCCCTCAGATAAGACTGTTCTTTTGAAGCAGAAATGCCTCTTTTACATTTGACTTCTCCCTCTTTCAGGTTTACATGCCCCTTGGAGGCAAGCTAGCAAATTACACAGGAAAATTTATGTGATAAGTCAGTCATTTCTTATGCAAATATTATGTTCTGCTTCAGGGTGTATCCGTAAGCTGCATCAGATATTTACCTCAGTTTTTGAAAGTATTTCTTCTCCTAGAGCAAAATGCTATGTCTCATAGAAAGGAAATTATAGCGAAGTTTGTGATGAAACAATCTGCAGGCATTTTAAAAGGCATTATTGCTAGAATTGGTGAAGAATACTCAATAAGATTTTGCTGCCTAGCAGTTGTCTACCTATTTACAATTCCTATTGGGTCACTGCAAATTACAGGGATGAAAGAAACCAAGGAAGTTTGCTCCTCAGATTACATTACTTCTACCTGGTGGCAATGTATTTGTTTAACCCTTTCTGACTCTCTTCACATTTACTTTCCCATCAACAGTCTCTGGTCTTCATGGTGTGAAGCAGTAGGAATTAATTCACTATCTCCTATCACCATTTCTTACTACTGCTTGTATATTTCATCCAGTTAGCAATTGGCATATTTCCTTGACTACATGAGACAACTTGAGAAACATATTCAAAATGACCTGATTATTTTAATTTATTGAATATACTCATAATTAATGCTGAGATGTCAATATTAGCTCTTAAAAAAAATAAAGTGGCTTGATTCTGAGTTCCTAAAGTTAAATATTCTGACCCAATTTCAGATATACTCTGCTAAATCTGCCCCACAGAGCATTAAAAAGGTCTTGAGAGCACTGTTCTGAAGGGTGCAAAAGCAAGCCCTAGTTATATGGACTTCCTTCTTGGAAAAGTAACACATCTGAATGAAGTGGAGGATACAGAAGAAACTTTTTTAGATGATGGAGTTCCATTATGCAGCTGTTCTGATGCAGCCATTACCATGACTGAAAATTCCAGGGATTTTTGGCTTCAAGGCAAAAATTCAAGGTTACTTTAACAGGTTTCTCTGTATTTGATAATACCTATTTTCTGCTAAGGACAAATTAGTTTAGAAATTCTTCTGCCTTGCACTGCAATTATTTTTTTCATCAGTTAGAGCAACTGCCAATTTACCACACTTTGTGACCTGTATTAACTTGGTTTAGAAGCCAATCTAACCGTAATAAGCCTTTCTGAGCAGGAAGAGCCTCAGCGTTCACTATTCAAGAGATGGAGAGAGACGATACCATCAACATTCCTTATCAGATACAAATGCACACCGTTCTGACTCAATTCTCTGAGAGCTATGAATGGATTAGTTCCCCATAACATTTCATCTGAAAATTCTGTAAAACAAATAATGTATCATCTTCATGAAAAAATATATATTCATTTTAGTTGCTAGTTTTCATCTGTTTTCATTATAGGTATTTCATTAAGTATGTTGTATTTGACAATAACTGCACATAAATATGTATGACAGTGATGATGCCAATACTGTACATCTGAAAACAACACAAAAGCAAAGAAATTGTGAGCTACATACATAATTGCATTTGCAAAAGATAACCATTACTAACAGTTTCTTACAAAAGTCAAGAAATGAGAAATATTTATTAAGAAATAAAGCTTACCCCTTCTTTCTGAGCAATATTGTTTACCGCATTATCTAATATAGAAATTAAATTTGACATTCCATGAAATGTTTTAGATGTACTGTCAGATTGCAAGTTAGAGGTGTAGGTGGTTTTTTTTGTTTGTTTGTTTTTGTTTTTGTTTTCCCCCTCAAGGTTCATCAGTAAAATACCATGAATTTGATGGTTAAAGCACTGTTTGAGCAGCCAAATGATATATTTCTGTATCTGCAGCAGTATTATTAGATTTTTACTAAAAAAAATAAATTACAGTTCTGCTTTTGTGAAAACTAGACAACACCTATTTGTCTGGAGATTGACTTTGGGATAAATATCTCTTGAACCAAGAACTCAACACTTCTGCTACAAGTGCAAAACACAGTTCTTTTATCTTCCTCTCTCTAGCACAAATACATAGATCTCATATGTAAAAAATAACAACAGAGAACCATACCAAAGGAAAATACTTCACTGCAAGTCTAAGGAGAAGATAAAAAATAATAAACACACACACACAAAATAAACTGTGATAGATTTGGTTACTTCATATACTAACAGGAGATGCCCAGATCCTGAGGTAATAAACACATTACAAAAATTCATACTGAGCAGAATAGTCTAATTGACATGAGAAGCACTGTGCCCCAAGCATGAGGTGGTCCGTGGAGGGATATAATATAGTGGTGATGTGAGTAGCTGAATAAAAGAAGAAAAAACATTTAAAATAATCATTCAAAAGTCAGAAAAACTGACTCTTCACACTGGAAGAAGCTACAGACAAGGTGGTAGAAAAGACTCACTTTGGACAGCTGAAAGTATCAAAGAAGTTCAGTCTGAACCAGAATATCCCAGGGGAGTAAAGGTATGTCATGAGGTATATTAAGATATATATGAAGTATATAAAGAAATTGAGCAGTAAGGAAGAAATATCCTTTATTTTCTTCAGATTATGAAAACAAGAGCACGATTTTGGAGATTGTGGATAGAATATTAGAACCTTATTTTTTTCCCATTATAGGGCCACTTCAGTTTTTGTTCACTTTTTTATGGGTCTATATGTGTCAAGAAAAATTCACTCAAAGGTTAAAAGCATAGAAGATACATTTTACAACCTATGCAATGTTTAGTAGGAAAGGTCCTGACAATGGTAGCTGCACTCAGATGCAAGGAGGCTCACCTAGCTGATGAGATGATATGAGAAAGGCCTGTCACTGCAAGGACACCTTGGTATTGAGGACCTAGCATGTTTGCCTTGTCCTTACCTGATAAAGGTACAGACTATACCTTCAGACGGGTGCAAAACCACAAGATGAAAAGAGCAGCTGAGCAAAACCATATCCTTTCACCAGAATGTTAATAAAGAGCCATTATTCCAGGCTAGCCACATTTCTCCTGAGAAAATTAGCATACCAATACTTATCACATACATGAGAAAGGCATACAAAAGCAGCATAGTTTATAATTAGTTCAGCTTTTGAAATAAAAAAGCCATAAATTAAAACACATGGGAACATTTTGACTGTTTTCCTCTATACTGTACCTACCTGTGTTTCTGTTTTCAACTGTGACAAAGAGCTATATTCAAGCATCTCCTTTAAATGTGGGAAATACTGCATGTAAGGGGAAAGGGGCCAAGATGCCTATTTCCAGATCAGTCTTACCACCAAAAGACACTTATGTAGTTTTTTCATATACAGGCTACACACCAAGTCTATAAAAGATCCAGATCTTTAATTAAAAGAACAGTGCAGAAATAAAAGATCAAGAGTCATAAATTAAAGGCACAATATAAACTTTCTTAACTTCAAGAATTTGAAAATTACATTGAGCTCAGATCCAGTTCTTATGGAATTGCTCATGCTAACACATTGAAGACAACTATTGTGTAGCTGGTATCCTAGGTAAAAGTGATCTCAAAATCAGTAGGATCTTCCCTAAAACTATGTTGTAGTTTCTTCTACTTAAGGATAGGAAGATTACATAACCTGTTTTTATTTTGAGTAGTTTTTGTAAACATGAAATCTAAAGGACTCAGTCTACAGAATCCTACAGTTTGAAAAGCTCTAGGCTGATAAAAAATACTATGGACGATATTACAGACTCCTTGCTACAGAAGATGTCACAGATGAAGAAAGAAGAGTAAACATTTTCTGCTGATCTAGCTTTGTGTGCATACTAGAAAAGGCAAGGCCAGCCCTGGTCTTAGAGCAGCAACTAAAGTGACCTAAGCTATATCACTGTATCACAAGTAGAGATGTGATAATATCTCTAACCTCTCACTTGCCCTGATAATGTCCATGGCTGTCTGGAAGTGGATTCTTTCTTCCTCTGAACAAGAACACTGTGCATGAAAACCTCTTTTACTGCGGGAGTGGAATCAACCAGTCCTCAGTTTAGTTCATTGCCAGAATCAAATAAAACCTGATGTTTATGGAAACCTTTCGTTCAGGCAGATACTTGGTAAAAAGCAGAAAGTCTGATCTGGGTTACCTGTATTATTCTTCAGGCAGTGCCACACAAGCCTGACAATACAAAAGCTGCTGCATAAATTTACATCTACCTGATTTCAGGATGGACCTTTTTGCTCTAAATGTGTTTCTATTTGGAGGCATAGTACCTGGAAGATTCAAAAAAAAATGACTGATGAGACCAAAATGTACTTCTGTCAGAAACACTCCTGCACACATCCGAGCAATTGCATCTACAAAAAAAGTAGTTAATATATTTTTGGAAGGTTGAAGATTGAAAAAATGTCAACACATGCAAGAGTTCTCTCGTTTACTTATATTTATTATAAGTCCCCCTAAAGTTCTCAACATGCACAGGCTGAAAGAAAAAGAACTACCTAAAGTACCTTAAATAAATTTCTAAGGGACACCTCACAGTTGTCATGTTTTTGTAAGTGTCAAAAAAGCCCTTCATTTTTGAGTAAAATGAAATGTTCAGACATGGTCGTATATCATTAGAAAGCAATAAAAATCTGGTAGAGTTTTATGACAAATAATAAAAAAAAATGATAATTTACACAAACAATTCAAAGTGAAAAGGGGCCAATTTCCTTGAAAAAGAATTGTTATTTCATAAATCTTACACACTAAATCATTTCTCTATCAAAGGGTTAATTACAATATTAATTTCAACACATTTACTAATATTCAAATATTTATATCTTCTTCGCTCCTAGGTCTATATTTGCAATCAGATTTGACTGAATATACAGAGTGGTGAGTCTGTAAAGGACATTTCATTTCAGGTAAAGAACAAGTTGTTAACTTCAGGTGTTTCCAAGACATGATATCTTCAGTTACATTTGGATGGTTTTCATTTAAGTGGTTTATAAAAGAACCACCTCTTATCTGCTGAAAATTAAACTAACAGACAATGTTAATTTTTACAGAAATGAAGATTATAAAAAATGAAGCACTTGAGGAAAACCATATACAAGAAAAATACTTAATGGCTTCCTCAGGGAGAGTCTATTATTTTTAGAATATATATATATATATATATATTATTTTTTTTCAGTTCTTTCAAACCACAGATACAAAGTGATACAAGCCTTTTACACAGCTGGAATTTCAGTATTAGACCATTAGAACTAATGAGATATTTTAACTACTGGTCTGAAGACAACCCTTTTGGGCTTATACATAAAATTTTCACATCTTAGGATTCTTCCTAAAAGCGACAGACAGATAGTAATGAGAATTATCTATGTTTTGATGTTAACTGATTTAGTCAAATAAATTAATGATGCCATAACATGCAAAATGTGAATTGTCTGGGCAGATACCCTTTCTTAATTGTCTGTACAACAGTGAACAATATGGAGCTTAACATTTTACTAGCAAATGTTGGCATTCATTCTATTAATTATTCTATATGCATTTTAGGTTATTTACAACCGTGTGACAGCATAGATAAGGGAAAACACTTTTTTTTTTTTTTAATCAATTTAACTTTTTCATAGAATACTTTTTGATTTCTAAACTGTAACCACAGGCAGCTGCACAAGTTGCTACTGTTTTTGAAGCTACAACTATTTTCCTCTCTTCCTTACTTTTATCACAGGGAGGAATCTCCTGACTATCCAGAGCATTATCTTCAAATACTATCTTTCTGATATATTTCAGGAATGGAGTATAAACTACTTCATAGAAATGATGAGATGAATGCTTAAAAGTGGTGCTTAAGGTACCCAAACAAGAGGAAGAGCAATTGCTACTGATATTCAGAAAAAGATACATACACAGATGATTAATGTTTCTTTCATTCATATAAATAGTTCCAGATTCTCACCATTATTTGCAGATCCCTCTATTGCTAGAGCAGTGATATACCACAACTGACCCCCTTTCTCCTTCCTCCTACCTGCTCTGTGCCTCACTGCCAGAACTGACAGCTCAATCAATCCACATCACTGGGTGGCTCAATCTTCATGATCATCACTGGGTGGCTCAATCTTCTTTACTTTTTCTTCTAATATCACACAAAAAAAGCAGGAAGTACAGTGATATTTTTTTTCTTTTTTTTTTTTCTTTTTTGTTAATGTGGAAGTTCAGCAATTTCCTGCTTGAGACTGGAAATTTCCCTTACAGCAGACTATGCAGTGCAATTATGCTGTCTTTCAGGCACAGCACACTTAACTGAGGCTCAAACACATTGAACTAGCCTAGCCTAAAGCTATAAAGCATTCATACACCGTTAAGTCTTTTTAGTTCTCTCTCTATATCTATCAAAAACTTTTGATATCACTGAATTTCAATCAGTTCAGGGTAAGAATTACTATTTGCAAAACTACTGGTGATTGCTTTTCTTCATCACCACCATATCTGAAACAATCATTTATAAAATAAAACAAGAGAGAAAAAACCAATTTCTTACATAAAAATATGAGGATTACAAAAAAATGGTTTCCTCAAGGAGGAAAAAAAAAACCCTGAAGGTTACAGCTCTGAAGGTTGTTTTACACTGCCTCTGCTTTTCAAATGTGATAATGTCCTTTTATAAGCACCCCAGTAAGAGTTTACAACCTTCTCCCAGGGATTGTAAATCCACTGCTTTTCTCCTCTAAATTTCTAACAGATACCATTGTTTCCTCAAATTGCACACAAGGGGGTTGAAAGAATCAAGATTATTCTCAAGTACATCAAATTCAGTTTCAAGGGCCTTTATGACACACAAAACTGTATCAAGGGATGCTTAATAGGCACAACAAATTCAATCCTGAAAGGTGAGAGAGCACTGCACTAGCAGATAAGCTATTTTAACTGCAACTACAATGGAAAACAACTGAAAAAAGATGTGTTGCCCAAGCAGTCACTGCTTAATAACTACTCATTAATATTAATACAACAGATAATAGTTCTTTTTATATAGGCCTCTTTAGGTAAAACATTGGCCTGAGATGAATGTCTTCTAGCAGCAGCAGAGCAGAGATGCTGTCTGACAGGACAGGCTGTTCTCTTGCTGACCCCTCTGCATAGACAACGGAACTACGAAAGCTGTTCCATTCAGCAGAGGGAATATGATGGATCTGGGAGTAGAAGAACCCCTTTTGGAATAAATCTCTCTCTGGAAGAGGGAAAACCTTGAAGCACCTCTACACCAGAACATTAAGCCTTGTAATGGAACCTATTAGAAGATAATTTTTGAAACAAATCCAGCTAGTCACTACTTAACAGCATCTTGACTTTCAACTGCAATTTAAAAGTAAGATAGAGAATTACATTTAAGATGTTTAATCTGGTCAGAAACATATACTTTAATTGGATTTTAGAGTATTTCATACTGTCAAATGTTACTTGAGAACTAAAACTCAGCTAGAAACACTGAAATGTGAGGCCTTTTATGTAGCATATTTCTAGTTTTACACATAAAAATGTACATTCAGAGTAAATTTTCTTCATCATTAGAAAAAATAAATAAATTACTTGTTTCCCAGAGGAAAGCAGAAGAGAGCAGTCTTCACTTTAGCATCTCATTGAAAGTAAACAGCAGGAAGATGTGCAAGAAGACAAGTATTGTGCTTTATCTACTTTAGCACACTGTGTCATAGCCCCATTGTGTGGACACTACAGTGTGTGTAGACAGAAAGAAAATCTGCTGCTAGTTCAATCAAAAGTGATAAAAACAACTCTTGTTAGTTTGATTAAAACCATCAACAATGTAGTGGAATCATAATATCAGTACCTAGGAAATATAAAATAAACTTCACTACCGCAAGGATAGGAAAGGACCTGTAACCTTTGACCTAATCTCCTGTGCTGTTAGATACTGCAGCTTCCTCTCCAGTCCAGTCTGAATTCAGTTTTTCATATTTCAACACGGTATTTCAGGTAAGAACTTAACAGTGCTTTGAATGCCAACAGCATTGGTTCCATACATCCACTAGAAACTGATTGTCTGACAGACAATAAAGTCACAGTGAGTGTATTCATGGTCTTGGCACACTGTTAGCTCCCTTCATCTGTGATGCCTAGATACACATTCAGACAGTCTATCCAACAACAAATGATGAACCTCCAGTTTGTAGAACTCTTTGTTGTACAGTTGAAGAGCATGATTAAACCTTAAATGTCTTTTAATGTATTTTTTTTTATTATTATCTAGTGCTATTTAACTTCATTGTAGTTCTATAATTTCCCATATATATATATATATATTATTTTTTCATATGCAATGTCCTAATCAGGCATTTCAACTTGTTTTATGTATTTATTTATCCCCTCCCTGGGAATTTCATCACCAAGTATTATTATTATTTTTCACTTTGGAGCATTAGAACACGGATCCTTATGGAACCCCTCCAGTTTGCTAACTTCCATTCACCATATGCATCTCGTGATATGCTCTTGAAGCAGTTATTCAGTTACATTATATTCCTCTGTCTGGTCCTCATTTCAGTCCATCTACTTTCCCAGGTGACAGCATATCAAAAGCTTTACTGAAGCACAGAAGTGTTTCTTTCAAGCTTTTGTTGCCTGAGTACATTTCAGGCTAGCAAAAAACTTTGCTACATAGAAGCTGCTCCTCAAAGAAAGAGGACACTGAAGATGAAGATGTGCTGTAAGGCATATACAACTTCAATCTTGCTTTCAATAAAAACTGAAAAAAATGAGAAGATAAAGATGTTTCCTACTTTTGCATATACATTATTTTATGTTCCTCATTACTTGCAATTAAGGATTAGACTGGGAGGAAATGGGCTCTGCACTAGCTTTGTGCTAACTGTTGCATATTCATGTATGCATGCAATAATAAGGAAGAACTAAGGGAAAACTATGTTTGGTTTTGAATGACTAAGGATCTTTATGGACCAAGGTAAATAGTACTCTCATTACAGCTGCTTCATCCTGGCACTTCTTCCTACAACTTTTTGCAGCTTCGATCCTGTCTGGCTTCCTGCCAATTATATCTGTCTTTTATTTCTTCTGGCATATTTGTAACTAGAAAGTACACATGTAGGAAACCGAAGTTGTCTGGCAAAAGCTCTATCAATGTTGTCTTATATTTCTGACTAAAGAACTGAATAAAAATTTCCTAAAATAATTTTGTCTTCTTCCTGTAGGAACATCTGTAGAGTGACTAAATGTATTTCTTTGTGTTTTAGGTACCTGAGTACAACCAACAACTTCAAAGAGTATGCATATGCAAAAGCACTTCCTGTTACTGTTCTGGACAGGAATATTAGTGATCCTTGCAGTGGTTACTTTCAACTGTTCTAAATCAGTAGTGACGAATACCATGGGTAAAAAAAATAGGAAAAAAATCTGTTTTTTTCAGTACTAGTTACAGAAGTGTGTACTTCTCTCTCACACTTGAATCTACCTGCAGGATGATGAACAGCTGACTCCATACCAAGTATGAAGATGCCACATGACCATGTAAGTCTAGTACATCTCTACCTTTTATACAAAAGATATTTCTTGTGCAAGAGTAGATGATTTCACTGATGAGACTTAAAGCTTTAGCTTTATTTAACTACAAATAATTGACTAAAGATCTCAAAGCTTATCTCTTGTTTAAAGACTGCCAATGTGTTGGTTATGATACAATAGTGCCTGATACAAGGATTAAATATATCCATCTCGAAACAGTTTGGAAAGGATAGCAAAAGATGAAATTGAGAGTTCTAGAGTTCATAAGGAAGTACAAGCAATGTACTAATAAGCACGAAGTCTGCCTCACCTCAAACATTACCTGCCTTTTTGTATCCTGGAAAATAACTTAGATGTGTCACCTTATTTTCTTTAATAGAAAAAATAAAATATAACTTACCTATAGAAGAAACAAAATATGAAGAAATAAATACATCAAATTGTTATTATTCTTAAAACCAGGATGTTAATTACTTATAAAATCAATGGCACAGATTACAGATTTTTTACTGCTACTGTACTGTAACAGAGGACACAGCAGTTGGATCAAAAAAGCTGTAAGTTTAAGCACTGCAAAAAATAATGTGACTATCCCAGCCCAAGTTACAGACTCTAAGACTATGCTGGTGGGTGTCTGCAGTGCTGAATCAACATGGGTCAGTAAGGCCTGTACTGGTTTTGAAATCAGGCCAGTGGCTTTACAGTTTGCATTTAAGTTTAGATAATTCTGGGTACCCTGGCTTGAAATTTGGGCAGTGCATTTTTTTCAGTCTGGTGGACCCTTAACACTGAGAAAACACATCTCACTCCTCCTCCTGTGCTCTCTAGTTCACAAACTCCTCTCTATTTGCATGTTCTCTCTCTCTCTCTCTCTCTCTCTCTCTCTCTCTCTCTCGTTTAGGTCTCTTCAATTCCTACCTCACTTATTATGCAGCTGCTCATTCTCATTTTTTCTTCTCTTTTGTCGCCTTAGTTCCTTATCCGCTTATTATTCAGTTGCTTATTTCAAAGCATTTTGCAGTCTCTGCTAGTCTGCTCACATTTTCTCAGTGTTGAGCAGTCACATCAGGAAACCTTTTCTCCTCATGGCTCAAACTTATCAAAATACCTGCTTAGTTTTCAAGCGCTTGACTTCTTCCAATTTATATTCCAACAATGAACAGAAAATTTTGGATTTCTTCCCTGGAGTATGACTTGTGGCACTATTTATATACTAGAAGAGCTAAGATGTTGAAGCCAAAACTTCTGGCCTCTGTTTATAAGCCCATTGCCTGTCATTCAAAGTGCCAGTCTGCACAGTACAGCATAACATCATAATGGCTGTACAGTTGTAAACTGTAATAAGCTGTTCTTTCACCCCCTCCTGTTGTCTGAGAATGGAAATGGGATGGAACCTTGGTTAGCATCTGGCAAAGGAGGTTCATTTCTGTTAATTCATCACCTGATGTCAGCAGTTCCTAAACTGAGACATCTTTACAGGACAGCCTGGAAAACATGTTAGGTGTGGTGGATCCACTCCAAAAATATATCCGTATAAACCCTGTGGATAGAATGGGTGGCCTGTGAGCAAAAACATGCCCTGAGCTGCTCAGATCACTTTCTAACTATTTTTGTTACCTGACAAACACACCCTTTTCAGCAGAGTGACAGGCCAGGTTCTGTGTGCATGTCAGTACAGAACTGGAGCTGTTAGTGCACCCAGAAAATCAGGAGACACCATGCATTATAAAGATGCAGAGTAAAGTCAACTCTATTTGAATCTATTACTCCAGGTTTTCCTTTGTATTTACTGTCTTACCCCTGTGGCAAATTAGCATGCATGGCTAGTACAGGTATGTTGTGCTTTGTAATACAGCTTATTACTGTGCAATGAAACTAAGCTAGCTTTATGGTAAATATGACTAATTAAAAATTAGCTTTGCCCTTTCAGAATATCTATGAAGATCCTTACTGGATAAAACCTAATAATGTTTGTATCATACAGACTTCTGACCTAATTCAGGACAGATCTGTTTCCACACAGTGTAATGTTATGTGGTCTATGTATACCCTCAGTTTCTCTATGGCTGGAAGAGCCAGTCTATGGAATAACATTTAGCAGTAACCGATTTCACATGGGTAATGCATCGAAGTTTGAATTATTCAGCATCAATGTAAAGCTTTGAGGTCTTAAAGAAATCTTTCCATATGTGATCTGTGTTGTATCTGAGCCCAGTGACCACCAGAGTAGAGAAATTCAAAGAAAAGCACATAATATAATTTTCTAAGCACACTCAGTTATGATGTCATTTTATAAGTCTATATAGCTTTCCAACCTTTGGAGAAAAGAGAGAAGTAATTTTCTCTGTGTATATACATTCACTCTTTTTTAAACAAGAATAATACAGTCTTAGATGTCATGTATCAGAAGCCAGTCAACTAAAGATATGGTGATTAGGATTATATAGTGCAAAGAACATGTTACATAGCACACCTCTATACCTCACATTCTTAAAAGGGATCATTTACACAGGTGGTCTTTGAGCTGAAATACTTAGGTATTGGATAAAGGGGATATACTCAGCCAGATATTCTGAAAGCATAAGCTAGCTAGCCATTCTTTCCAAGGCTATTATTAGATTTTCAGCACTTTCTGTAGCAGCCTGCTGCTTCGCTACCAGCTGGTTATCAGTTTCAAAGCTCTCCCAAATTCTTTCTGGAGTTTCTTTGGACCTCCCTCCGGAACGATTCCATTTTCTTTGGAGTTAAGGGACATCAAAAGATTAGATTGCGTCAGATTTTTAAGAGCTAGCTTTATTCATCTCAGAGAAAAAGCAGAATAAAAAGCTTTGTCTGACCATTCTAGCCTTCTGAAAAACCTTTTTGAAAATGTTGCTAAAGAAATACTACCCGAGCCTGATCATGACCCTATTCTATATTTATCTCTAAACGTATTTTGAAGGCATACAGAAATCTAGACTTAGGATATGAAGTCCCCAAATCAGAGAAAGCAAACTGAGAGGAATTTCACTGTAGGGTATATAGTGACTCTGTGTTGTGTGTTTTTAATTAACTTGGGGAAAAAAATAAATTCTTTTTAGATGAACTAGTAGTTTCACTCCAACCTGATGTCTAACAGATTTATTAGTTGTACTAGTACTTATATAGAAACATCTTAACTTCTTCATGAACAGGTCTCATAAAGATGAAACAGGATGGAATGTTCCCAAGCACAGAGCTGAACGCTATGTAAATCTCTGGCTGGATGTGAAGTATTATAGCACAAGTAAATTGCAGCAGTGTAGACCAGTAGAACACAGGTATAGGATTTGAGAGAGAGAGGTTCTTTGCTTTGCTATATGTCTGCTTGGGAATAACATTCCATGTGGAATACTTATTTTGTCTCTCTTCTAGGTGCAAGGCCAGAAGAATCACAGCAAGACAACAACAGCATGAAACTAGGCAGAGGATACCGGCACAGAGACCCTGTAAAAAGACTGCTACAACAGTTTATTTCAAAGGTTACAGCACTGGTGAGTGGAAGGCATGTTACAGACTGGAAAGGAAGGCATACTACAGACTGGAAAACAAGCATAACAAAAGATAGGATTTTTTATTTTTTTTTTTCCCCCCAGTTAGGCTTAACTGTTCTTGTGTTACTCATTATATCAAGCACTGCACTATGTTACTCATACATATTTAGGAGGTGATGTGTTATAAATTTATTTGCCCAAAGTATAACCATAGACAAAATTTCTCTGGTTCCAATGGCTTGTATCAGACTTAAGGAGAAAGTAAAAGTGTTTCATTTAATTTACTCAAATAATTTATGTACCTGTCCTTAAAATTTAGTAAGTACATTAATAACTTAATTCGCATCTAGATAATTTAATTAGTTATTGGTGTTTTTTTCTTACATATTTAATATCATATTTGCCAATATTTGGAATAACAACAGTAAAAATGGCTACATGTCATCACTTTTTTGAATCATGAGAAAACTATACCTTAAATTGCATTATTGGCTATGCACCATAAACACCTAATGCAGCATTCTCACTTTAAATGTTCAGATCTCTAAAGAGACATTTTTGCATTTCCACAGGTATAAAGAAGTCATTAGTTGTTCACACTCTACGAGATCCTCTCAGTGTAATGGATTTATTTGGGCATCCCCTGTTAATGCTAAATGGCAGAATACACATAAATTGTGCATTAACGAGAAAATAAAAATCGACAAACCCGTTCTATTCAAACATCTTAAGTATGCACAAGATTCAAAGCATGAATATATGCTTAATTTCAAATAACCATTATTTTACTTTCTCCAAGTTTCTCTGTTTCTAATTATAAATATGCATTTAAATATACAGGTACAGGAACATCTGCCATTCCAAATTCTCTGTTCTTTGCATTGCCACCCCTTGATAACAATTTTTAGCATAAAGCAGTTTTTGTTTCAGAAAAGTTTTGTTTTGTTACAGAAAGGGGGTTGACTTATAAATAGCTCATCTGATATAAGCTCAAAAGTGAAAACTAAGCAATACAAATCCATCCTGATTCTTCTGAATGCCATGTATTCAGTGAGTGAGTAAGGTCACAATCTGGCCTCCACACTTGCATTTCATTAGTAACTCTTCAGATTAATGTTATGCATGTAAAACTGAATAAATAGAAAACACTAGTGAAGGGTGACATCCCTTATATCTCTCTTTAGCACAGTGATTCTGTCCAGTGTTGTCAATTTAACACTCCCCAGTTCACATGCTGCTGCTGAACAGAAAAGTACATAATAATTCCCGAAGAAGAGTTTAAATTTTTATAATCTGACATGATACGCAAATACAGTCAAGGAGGACAATCTATTCCCTAAGTCACTTTCCCTAGCAATAAATACTGAACAAGAGAAAGCTGTGCTCCAATTAAATTTGTGAGAAACTGGGATTACTAATAATTACACTTTGGCTCTGACACTAGCTCTTTTTTTTTGTTTGTTTGTTTGTTTGTTTTTTTACTTCGTGTAAGTCACCCAATGTCACTGCTCATTTCTTACTTGGAAAAAAAAAAAAAGCATTGATTTGATTTTGGGTCATTATTTTATAAAAATTAACTGATATCTGCTCATAGCTATCACAAATAATGCAGCATTCCCTCCTTAGTATTGAAATATACATTGTACAAGTTAACTAAATATATTAAAGAAAAGTTCTTAAAATTAGGTCAAAATTTGTCTAGATCAAACACCGAATAAACTCATTCTGTGAAGCAGAATAGCTGCAAATTGTAACAACAACTCCATAGAGCTACCAATGCAGATTAGTACAGCATTGTTCTTTGTACCAAATTATAACTGGTTTATTCTACAATGTGATTTGCTGCTAACACAGTTTTTCTAGCACAATTAAATACCATTTTTAGTACTCTTGCTGGTGGCACACCTGAGTGGTATCCCACAGCTAAGTCTTACAGTATCATCACATAACATCACACACAAATTTTTTAATGAAAAGGAGTAAAACTCATGATGATAAAATTCTAATTATTATATTCAATACACCAAAGAAAAAAGTAATGTTATATGGTCCTGGAGTCCCCTATCCTCTGACATTCTAATATCCTAGTATCTTTGTGACAACTATCAAGAACTTCCCAAACACCAGTCAGCTTGGAGGTGTTTTAAACAGTGACAGGAGACAGACCAGCAGAAAAAAGGCAGGCCTAAACATTGCTCCTTGCGCTCAAGTGAATGGCCAAAGCAAACCTTCTCTCATACTTGCACAGATTTTACTAATAATAAATAACTACACCTCCTCCTGCCTCCTCAGGATCATAAGAGCTCGCTATGTGAAATCAAAATGCAGAACTGCCATATGTGGCAAACCTGCTGCTCTGTTTCCAACGGTGGGCAGCAGCAGATTCCTACATAGGACTCAAATAAGAAGTGGGATTAGCGTGTACTTAACAGACAGATGGTAATTCTATTTAGCACGACCATTTTAATGCAAACTGAAGAGATGTATGCCATCTTGTACTGTAACAATACAGAGAGGCTCACGCAGAACACTTTCTCATTCTACACACTCTGCAACTGAAAAGGATATTTGGTGTGCATGTAAAGGGTTCTCTCAGGAAAGGAAAAGCAACAACGAGTACAAACAGACATTTGAGAACCCATATCTGTCCCAGCAGGGTATGCTAATCTAATCTAGCCATACTCCTAAGAATCAGGTGATGCAAAAACACATTTGAATTTTGTCATGGACAAATTAAAAAATCGATTTTAAATATTTCAACCCTTAAGTCCCTATCAAATTCACTTTCATGACAAAGAAGCCTTAGTTGTATTACATGAAAACAAAGGTGAGAAACTTAGGCTTCCTCAAACTTCAACATTTGAAAAAGTGAAAATGGAGCAATAAGGGATACATGCAAGGATGCTCAAGAAACAGCTCACACCATCTGATTTAATTGGGTTATAGAATTAAGTCGTGCCAAGAAAGAATTTCAAGCTTTGCAGTCATTTTAACAGCTATGGATAGATAGTTTAAAGGCCATCAAAGTGGAAGCTCATGATAAAATGAGTCATAGAAGTGAAGCTGCCAAAAAATGTGAAGGGCATACATAATAAGCATCAACTAAGACTGCTTGGCTATTTGGTATGTGCTGTATGATCGATCGTTGAATGCACCACTCTAAAAATGCAGAACAGAAAGGATAAATAAAGAAGTAGAATCCTCTCAAAAGCTTTTGTTCCACTGAAGCTAATTGTTACAAAAACGACATGATCCTCTGCTTTGTTCTCTCCATTACGGGGGGGGGGGGGGGGGGGACTGTCTGATAGTTTATCCTATTTAATTGATTTTTTTCTTATGTATCTTAGGATAATGTTTTAATTTGATGAGCTTGAAAGGGAAAGTGAGGTTAATGGCCTACCAAAATATAATGGAGACACTAATAAATATTTTAGATGGGGCTGGTTAAGGAACTAGTACCATAAAATATATGGCCTATATTTGGCACCTGTATGATGAAATATGTAATTGCAAAGGCTTCCCTCACTGACTTCAAAAACAGCATAACCTGGACTCACCATGAGAGAGCGACACAGTGTAGGGATCCTTCTGTACAGACTTGTGATACCTTCAAGGTGCAAAGTTTCTTTGCTTCATATTTTGTCCGTGTTCATTTTTTTTATTATTATTATTATTTTAAGAAAATATAGGAGTGAAGTGTATTTGGCTGTGATCAATATGGGACTTTCAAACTCAGTGATATTTCTTCAGCTAGCCCCGTGTCTGGCTCAGCTGACAGCAGTGGGGAAATGAAGGCTCTGGCTATAGGCAGTGCCTGGTGGGCTTCATGATCAATCTCTTCTCACAGCTTACCAATAGTAAGCACACACAGATGCAATATACAAACGAGAAATATTTGAAATAAAACACTTATGCAATAGGTGGAATTTTAATCTGCTCAAGTTACCTACAAAAATTTCTAGTGCAAGGACACTGCAGGAGCCCTGGTTTAAAATGAATGCCATGCAGAGTGCTGGAAACTTTAACCATCTGGGTTGGAAAATGCAGGCATCCGGCCCTGCCTTGGTTTTCCTCTCTTCTGGAAACAACCCAGAGTCCAAGTACAAACTTATTTTTTCTTTGACCTAGCCATTTTCTTTACATATATCAACATGAGATCTCACTCTGCCAGACAGCAAAAGCTGAAAAAATTCTGTCTTTACACAACGTGCCTTTTGGTTCTCAAGAACAAATGAGGTTAACTGATTCCAGTTTAAAACAGTGCTGGTAATACTTAACTGTAGCACAGTCAGTATCCGTTGTGAGGATGTATTTATTTAACTCATAAGCTAATCTTGCTACCAAAAGGGGTGAGAAGGGAAAGCCGTGCTCAATAAAACTGCCCGGAGCGGTGCTCAGGGATTCACATGAGGAGATTCATAAGGAAACAGCTGTTTGCCATCATCCCACAGCACATGAAGGCAGAAGGAAAGGAAAGAACAGCAAGTCATATGCAGTCACATCATCTAGCTGCAGGAGGGGATGTCAGGCAGCAGCCAGCACCAGACAGGAGATGGCCCTGGGGCTGACAGATGAGGTGTCAGTGCAGGAGCAGCAACAAGACCACATTACTGATGGCTCAGTGACAGATGAGACAGCACTGGTGGGATAAGCATGATGACCATCCTTGCTTGGACAGCTCTGACTCGCAGATATGAAGGCCAGAGCTACCAGGAAGCTGCCTTGCTAGAGGACTGGGCACTTGCAGGTCCTCAAGCTGGGACCTGTGCAAGCATGTTTAGCAGACTGCAGCTGCTGCTAGGGTCCTGGCCAGGAAAGAGCCACCACTGATTCCAATAGCATCTACAGCCAGGGTCGGCCTCACCCCAGAACATGCTCATGGGCAAGTGCTCTTCATGAGGCACTTACAGATGCACACGGCACAGAGATATATCAATCCCCTGCACTTCCTAAGTTGTCTGCCTCTTCTCCCTGCACACCAGTGCTTGCTGTAGTGTTCACAGCAGCTTAGCATTCATGATTTACAGGTAGTTTGCACAACAGAGAAGCTGCTCCCTTAGCCACCACTTCTTACTCATCTCTAAGTGATGTAAGTTGCAAAGTCATTTTGGCCATCATTTCCCAGAAGCACACCTTCACCTTGGAAGTCATGAAGAACTCCAGCAAAGCCAAGCAGCTGCTCCAGCACTGTTCTGGCCATGCTCACATGTCTAAAACACGCTTCATTGTCTAAAAGAATACTGCACGTGGAGCACTGTATGGCTCAAGTACTGCCATTTGTAACATTTTACTGCATGCCTCCTTATGTGTAGTAAGTGATCTCTGACAGGGTGATCTGATCCAGTGAAACTTTGCCTTATGGAAGATGACCACAAAAACCTTGAGGTTTGGAAGCATCACATGTAGATAATGAGGGAAAATTTCTCTATTATTCATAGTCAAAGAACACCACCCTGTTATGAACAATGGATTTCCAAATCTCTGTGGCTCATATAATTTTATTTGAACTGTTAGTGTAAATAAAGAGTGGAAGAAGAAAGCTATTTTGAAAAATAAAATGAATGGATCAACCACAAGGCCACAGCAACTGAGTTATTTCCCTTGATAGTTGGTGAGTTCAATGCAATTTAGATTATATTCAGTAAGTAAAACTTTGGCTTGTGGTATTAATGGTCTCATAATAGCTTCCTGTGGGATATATATTACTTCCACTCTTGTTAAAAGTTCCTTTGATAACTTATTCATCACTTTGCCTTTTAAGAGTTACAACACATTTCTTAATACATCTAGTATGCAAGTCCTTCTGGAAAAAGGTTTTTGACCCTAGGTAATTTGAACTCTCATGATTTATTGTGCCAAAACTAGAGAGGGTAACTTCAAGTGAACTGTTCAGAAAATCTAGGAAAATACAATGGAAGAAATAAAAAGCTACTTCTGACAGAGACCATAATCTCGGAATAATTTGGCGCTCACTGACAGAATATTCTAACTTAACTACAAGTAGGGTATAAAAATAGAGTGTGTAGCTAAAGAATGCCAATAATAAGAAGATATTGAAGTAATAAAAGTAAGATGAATGCAAACGACAACACTGCAATACTCAGCATTACTGAGCATTTTACAAGCAGTTATATATTTGCTTTATATTTAGTAATTTTGACATACAATTCTTTTCAGGAAATGTATGGTTTAAAAAAAATTTGCTGTCACTTCTTGCAACATTACTCAGAGCAAATGAGGGCTAGTGGAAAAGACGTCAAGATTGATTATGAAAATAAGAAACAAGCTTAAATTTACACACCACTTAACACATATTGTACCCTAATATATCAATCTTTAAAATGGTTATAATTTTATCTATGCCATGTCACTTTGAAAATGCCTCCAAGGGCATGCACATAAATAAAACAAAAGCTCTTTAAAAACCAGGAAGACAGAGAGGGAGAGACATCAAGACAACCTGAATCCCCAAAGCACAGAGGTTCATAGATAAGGTTGTGTTTTGCACTTCACAAAATGAAGGAGTGAATAAAATCAGATACTTGATGGATAAGTAAGTAAAATTTAATTTAAAGGAAAACAGAAAGAACATCCACTTTGGGGCTTCCTCTTTGAGGGATACTCACACAGAACAAATTTGAAGAAAGATGTTTGCTTCACAGCAACTAGCTGGACACAACATCTTTCCTACATGAAACATGAGACAGCCTATGTCCCCTACCACTCAACATGTTATTTCATATGAAAGAAAACTGTTACTTACAACAGAAAAGCTGTTACAACAGAAATGTGAATCCTGAGGTAGGTTACCTAGTCATAATGTTAGTGCACGTTTCAAAAAGTAACTCCTAGATATATCAAATCTCTTGAACAAGAGGAACAAAACCTTATCTTAAAGAAAAAAAGAAAAAAAAAAAAAAAGAAAAAAAAAAAAAGGATATGAACTATCTATTCTATTACCATCATTCTTTCTTCATGTCAAGGTGATACTCCAAATCTTATTCACACTGAACACAACTAGTCGTGGAGACGGCAATACATAGCTGCATACCTA
This sequence comes from Aythya marila, assembly GCF_965140915.1. Classification (NCBI taxonomy): domain Eukaryota; kingdom Metazoa; phylum Chordata; class Aves; order Anseriformes; family Anatidae; genus Aythya; species Aythya marila. The sequence continues at coordinate 5,062,938 of NC_139049.1, forward strand.
GGTTTTAGGAAAAAGCTCAGGGCAGCTTCTTGAAAGCACTGGCAGCACCTCTGTCACTAACATCTACCTTTCCCAGGGCTCTCTCTATGCAGTAAAATGGAGCAACATCCTGAATGAATAAAGCTTCTAGGAAGACCTCTGGCTTTGAGTAACCTGGTCTAGTGAGAGGTGACCCTGCTCATGGCAGAAAGACTGGAATTAGATAATCTTTAAGGCCTGTTACAACCACTCTACGACTTCATAAGACAAATACATAAAGCAAGCCCCTTGGATATCCCAAATGAAACAAAGTCACCATCAAACTCCTGCTGTTACCAGTAATCATTTTCCAAAAATTGCAACACGTTTGAATCTGCAGCCACACAGGTGACCTGGGCACTAGACAGGTAGGAGAAATAGCCCCTGCTGCCTCTGCCACAGAGGGCCTTGATGTAGAAATTTACTCCTAATTAACAGAAAAATCCTGGGGGGCTCCTGTATTTAACAGAAGTCTCTTTCTTGTGAACAAGAATCACCTGCTGATGATACATTTAAATTCAGATACATCACAGATAATACATTTAAATTCAGATATGTTGAAATATAAATAAAACAGGTGTGTCACAGGAACCAATGCAGAGCACATCTGAAAGCTGACCTGGCAGTATCTGATGGTACTATGTATAATATATATATTATATATATATCTTTCCACACACAATATATATATATATATTTATATATATAAATATTTTTAAAAATATATATATATATAATATAACTTTCCACAATTAAGTGTTAAAGTATAAGATGTCTGAGTCTTGCAGACAGTGCCATAAAACTGGAGGGGAAGCGTGGAGGGGGGAAAGAAGGCAAGCTTAAGCTCTGAAACTCTCCTTGAATATTATCTTCCATGGACATTTTCTCGCTCATTGAAAAAATACAAGCCTCTAACATAGGTTAGCTTGTAATAGGATTGCAAACATCTGATTAAACATCGATAGGGGTTGATGTCTACAGCTAGAATTCCACTGCTCTAAAAATTAAAATTTCAGAACTTTGTTGTTCAAAGCATGGAAGGAAAGGATGGAAGAAAAAAAGATCTATAACCTAAATGCTTTGTATATTACAGAAATACAGGCTTTCAACATCTTTGAATTTATTGGTTCCACTGAAGAGCATTTCTATGCATTTTTGTCTGTATTTGATCCTGTAGGCAATGGACAACTTTAGGGATCTATACTTTGCAAATTTTTATCCCTGATATAGTGCATAATCTGTTCATTTAATAGCTGAGAAAATCAATAATCTATTTTGCTCTACTGATCCATTAACAGCTTTGATATCTTACCAAATACAACCACGTAATAGGGCATTTCTAGCTTTTTGACTCATTCTGACAAATATATCTAAAGATAGCCTATGAAAAATAACACTTAATTACCAAACCTCATTTAATCTATGAGTTTGAGGCTGCCTGAAATTACCATTTTGTGTATGGTTTATAGGAATGCTGTTATAGAACTGAACAGTGTGTGTCACAGGGTATTTCATGTGCTGTTTATAGGTAGGATTGAGTGTACTTTTCCATCACATTAGAACATTAGATGTTACCTTAAAGGAGGCTATAGGCAGGTGGGGATCAGTCTCTTCTCCCAAGCACTAAGTGATAAGACTGGAGGAAATGGCCTTAAGTTGCAGCACGGGAGGTTTAGGTTGGATATTAGGAAAAATTCCTTCACTTAAAGCATTGTCAGCTGTTGGAACAGGCTGCCCAGGGAAGTAATTGAGTCACCATGCCTGGAGGTCTTCAAAAATCATGTTGGTGCTTCTGTTGATGCTTAGTGAAATGGTTTAATGGTGGACTTGTCAGTGCTAGGTTAAAGGTTGGACCAGATGATCTTGGAGGGCTTTTCCAACATAAATGATTCTATGATTAGAAAATATTGTTCGTATGACATACAGGCTTTTAAATTCCAGTAATTTATGCCACTGCATAAGTATCTAGAAACATATGTTCCCAGCTCTGAACTCAGCATACATGGCTAAAAGGACTTTTCAGTACCATTCAGTGAAAATGCCTACTATAGCACATCATTTTTTATAATCTCCCTTATAAGTACTAGTCTTTGGACTCCAAAAATTCTCAGACCTCCAGAAATCATTTATTCATACCATGTGAGTGCTTATATATTTATAATACATATATAAATATATTTTTTTATATACATAGAGATGCATAATGAGTTGAACTTGCAACAGTGCTGATTTTGCCCCCCTTTTTTCCCTGAAGTAATTTCTTCCTGCACTTACTTGATTGCTAGACTGTGTGATCTACTAGTAGATCTTGTGATCTACTCCTAGCTCTTACTTTGTTGGAATATTCCTAAAAGGATTCCACCAAAAGGCAGATATGAACATGGAGGCTGAAGTTTCTCTCCTCTCCTTGGTGGCAAAATTCGTATGGTGGGAAAAGGTACAGTCTCTTAAACCCAGAAATGGTGCTCCTGCCACAAGGTACTATGCTGTTACTTGAGCAAATCTTCAAGGGATGATTTTTAACCATTTAATCTCTTTCATTTCCAGAGTCCAAAAGGGGTTGTCAAGACTCTCAGCTGCATCCATCTTAAGACATTTCTGCTTCACGTATTCCAACATCTTTCAAATTATTTAACTAGAGCAGCACATGGTATTGCAGATGAGATTTGACTTTATCTCAGCTGAAAAGTTCAGCTGTGAAAAACAGCTGCATCTTACAACTGGCCTCTAGCCAATATCTAACTAATTAATGCTGCAAGGCCCTTCTGCTCCTCTGCCTCCCTCAGCTGAAGAGTATGTCTTATTGATGAAATTACTAGTTTTTGCTTTTTAAATGCAAAACATTGCACTTTGTACATTTTAGTTCATTTGTTGCATTCCAGGCCTAAGGAGTTGTGTCATCAATATATTTTATAAGGACACCATCACTTTGTTTTGTTTAGACCAAGCTATACATACTTGCAAGACCAAGACCACCTCCTATCACATTTTCTTTTTGGTGGTAGATATATATTTTTTTTAATCTTTGCAAATATTGCACAACTTCCTAAGTAGAGGATATCATCCCAATTCAGCCACTGAAAGGAAAATTATGCCCTGTCCTCTGAGACACTGACACACACTCCAACAGCCTTCAGCAACACATGATAGGGAGGAGAGATTTGATGTTTGAGGGTGCTTTTCTCTGACTCTGGAGGCCAAATGCAAAAGATAATGCTACTGGATTCAGTCTCTCTCTCTCTCTCTCTCTTTTTTTTTTTTTTTTCTCCTGTTTGACAAAGAGACACTGGCTCATAGTCTGGAAATGGAAGCTTCGGAATTTGTGAGGCACGATTAATTCTCTTTGACCAAGAAAAAATATATCACAACACTTCAATGCTGTTGTTCATGCAAAATTAAAAGCCCTTGAAAATATGACTCTTCGACTGAATATGACTTTTCAACCGCTCCATAATGCTAATACATAAACAGCACTCAACAAGTGTTAGAGTTTTTAACTCTTCTTCAGAGTGTGCAGATAATTTCACTATCTTAAAAAGATGCAGCAGACATTTTTTAACTGTTATTACAGTTTTTGTTTTTATCCTTTTTATACATTACAGATACTAGACCAAATAATACAGGTGTTACAGCAGAACAAATGCATACCTAATTTACACGAATATGAAGAAGTGTGCCCAGGAAGACTCTGGCAATGCAGCCTTCAGGGAAACTTCCTCCAGATCCTTCCTTCCTCTGCTTGCTGTATGCATGCTTATGAATAACAGGCTGCACTTTCTTGATCTAATTACAATAGTGGTGCTACTGTATTGAATTTGGTGATACTACATTAAACCACAAGATGTAGTCAAGGAGCAGAAAGGAGTGTCCACTACAGGGACTCAGCACGTACCAGCTTCCCACAGTCACTGTTAAACACAGTGTAGATAATGTTCATCTGAAATCTCTCTAAAGGAATGGAAATTTGGCACTGCAACTCCATTTTATTCTGATGACTGTCTGACTTTCTTGGAAATTGTTTTTTAACAAAAGAAGCTTTACTATTCTCATTAAAATATTCAGAAAAAAAAAATGTAAGTCCTGAGAAAAAGCTGCTCATGAGCTGTGGAGGTAATTTGTTTCCCCTTTCACCGATCTCCCATCTTTGTCTTTTGTCTTCTGGAACAACTAGAACAGCAACTAGCAGTTCCTTGGGTCAATTCAAACCTGTTTGACTTTGCCTGTCTGCTCTTCTGCTCCTGTTCTCCCTATCATTCCAGGTAACTCTATAGTGGCTGTTACTGGACATTAAATTTACTTTTAACACCTCTAACTTTTTTTTTTTTTTTTTTCTTCTCCCAAAACTTATCAACTTCATCATCTATGCCTGTTCTAAGAAGGTGGAAAAGGGAAAAAGCTTCTGATCCATTATTTACCTTAAGTGGGAACATACACAGTATCTGGAAAGACTTCAAGATATCACACTAACAAAAGTGAAGATTGAAGAGTAAGGGCTGATCTGATGCCCACTGAAGCAAGAACATTCATTGTCCTCAGTGGACATCAGATCAAGTTTTACATGATTGACAATATTTTAGCAGTACTGAAGCTTAAAATTCATTACCTTTGAAGGAAAGTGTGTGGCTTCACAGTCACTTTATGCCATAAAACTCTGGGGACATTTTGAGTCTAGTCACAAAATCTTAAGAAGGATTGAGAATCCTAACACATTTTCTGACAGAACTTGTGTGTTGCAGCAAACATAGAAAGGTTTCTGAAACACCAAGGAACCTATACATTATTTATGACTGAATGCTACACAGACCTGAAGTCCCTTATTAATCCTTTCACTAAAAATAAAAAATAAAAAAAATCATAGCTAAGATTCTAGTTTATAGCACCTGATTAGTGACCAGAACTCTAGCTTTATATTTAACAAAATATAATACATATTTGCATTTTAATTCAGTAATTGCAGCACTGACCTGAAATTTGAAAAAAAAAGCTGTTTGCTAATCAAAACCTACTGCTGTACACCTGTTTAGACACTTTCTTTTCTTCCGTAGCAACTCCCTACAGTATGAAAATGAAAATTAATACTATTACAGACACATCTAAATGTAAAATGTTTTTCTTCCACTATTTCTTGTTCTGAAAAAAACTTTTAGTCTTCCTCTTCTGGAACGAGAAGCTCAAAACCCACAGACAGTTAATTATCTACTGGGATTCTGTCTTGGTTCAGAGGAAAATCATCACCATTCTGAAAATTAGATTAAACCAGTTTCTCCACTTAAAGCTTATAAACTAATGCCATCTTAACTACAAAAGATTAATTCTTAAGTTACATATGAAAGTTTCCACACTTATACCATGAGATTGGTTTTACTGAAGCCTACCACAAATAGTATTCACATTAAGAAATCCTTGTCATTTGTCTGTAATTTAATGCTCTAAAAAGTTCAGGGTTTCTTTTATGTTTCTGGTAACCAGCCACTTATTTATTCAGAAGAATGTATAACCCAGTTGTATAAAGACAAAGACAAAAGTTATCTGAGAAGAGTGAAGATGAAGAATCAGAGCATTGTTGTTTTCCTGAATGCAGCAAGAATGAAAGCCTACTTCTAAAGGGTTATTTTAATATGATAAGAACTCCTTTCTTTTACTTTAATCCCTTGATATACTGCCCTAAAAATGATACTCAGCCACAGATGCTTTAAGCAATGTACATTTCAGCATACTTAATCATTTATCAAAGCTGAGCGTAACTGTCAGGCGTGCTTCAGTATTGAACCAAAGGTCCTCTGCTTTGCTGCCAGACCTGTAGCTCTTTAGGCAGTAAGTATAACTGCAACATCTGCTTTTCTTTCTCTCTCTCTTTTTTTTTTTTTTTTTTTTTCCCCCTCTATAACTATTCTGCTTTTTACAGAAAACAAAAATATCCTTCATTTACATGTGCCCGGTAATGCAAAAATGAAATAGAAATCTAGCAATGTATCAAAACCAATGATGGCAAGTTCTTCCCAACATTTTCAGAACTCTCTCAAGACTAAAAAGACAATAGAGCCTAACACGATGGCTAAAAGAGACGTGTTTTTGTGTTTGTTTTTTTTTCCCCTGCAGATTTTGGAACTATTTAAGCACAGTACATAGCTAAACTAAATAACAGAAGTAGCTGGACAAACTGAAAAATGATGGAATACTTTACTTGCAATTTTCAAAAGTTATTTGGAAACTCTTGGATCAAGCATAACTTGGATGCAGTAACAACCACATTTGCTGTCAGTTATTATATAGCAATATTTCCCTCAGCAATTTTATTTATGGAGATAGCGTCACTGGTATTTGATCAATAGGTTAACATTGATGGAAAAAAAAATTAAAAAAAAGCAACGTGACATTCTTAAGATCACACAGGGCCTGTTACTGCATGACTTGAGTCTTCAGAGAGAATGGCATAGAGATGCTAAAGCCAGGAATGACAACCTCTGCCTTCTGAGCTGCAAGTGGCTTCTTAGCCAGTTGGGCATGGTTGCAATGCAGGGGATTGGTTGTCTAACAAAGGGACTGAACCACCTGGAGAGCTACTCCTAATCCAGGACCTTGGCTGCAGGACATTGAATCCAGTCCTCACAGCTGTTGATTGTCTTTTCCTTCCCCTTCCCATGACGGACCAGCACTCCATCAGGAGAGACATTTCAGTACACAGCAGAACTGCAAGTCTTCCCCCACTTCAGTGCTCTAGCACACCCAGCAGCTCTTAGCCATGTGAGAATTTCAAAGCTCACGATTCAGGAATTGTGTACCCATGATACTTACACACTAATACACAAAGAATTGGAGATAAGTGATGTGTGTAAGAGGTAAGCTAGCAAAATTCAGAAATTTGAGCAATCAGACATCTTTAGCTTAGCTAGGTGCTGGCAGCTGTGAAGAACTAGGTAGCAATGTTTGATTTGAAGCACGAATTTAGTTCTCATACTGCCATAAGATTTTCGTGATATCACAGAAGAGACCAGCTTTCCACTCCAAGTGCTGAAATCCAATATTTGAATGCATTGATGCATTTATTTCAAAGAAATTACTATGAGAATGATACAGCCTAATTAAATTTGAAATGAAAGAGCCATGAGATCTTAAAAACTTATTGATGCATTGCACTGAGGATACTAAACTGCTGACATATACTCTGTGATTCTCCTTCTTTTATTTGGAAAATTATTAGCATAAAAAAAGATCTTTGGCTTTTATTAATTCATCTGATCTACATTCTTATTCCTTACAGGAAATGAAAATTCTTTAATTAAGACATTATAATCGTCTGGACTCAGACTATTTGGGCTAAGAATCAGTAGCACCAAGCAGAGAACTGGATGGAAGGCTTAAGTATCAGGAGCTTCTGAGGAAGTGATGGAAGGAGAATAAAATCATATAATTAAAGATACGTCTGCAAAATAAGGAAACATCAAGCATGGGAAACATCAAGCATATAAGGGAAATGTACATAAGTTTGCTGGGTGGCAAATCTTAATGAAGCTCCAGATCAGGCCCACTGTTTGCTAATGACCCTAAAGTCTCTGTTGTCATCTTAGTCCACATTAAAAGGCTCACAAGAGTCTAGCAGGATATTTCCTATTGAAAACTAATAATGCATTTAAAATGTTTCATTCACTCTGTAATCTCCATTTTACACAAAGTTGCTAAGAAAAAAAGCGACTTTAAAGAAGTTATCGTAAAGCATTTTGTCAGTGCAGAGACAATGTGGCAGGAACCAGTAGCAACGAGGAAGTTTCCCACCTCACTACCAATAAATTAATCAAAAAATAAGGAAGAAAAGCAATCTGCCCAACTTCTTTTTCCCTTCCCTTGAAATAATCACAGTGCTGTAACTAATTCTAAAGTAATAGGAGTGAAGACTTCAAAAGCTCATTAATATAATTGTATCACATGAAATCTAACAATATTTTTAGCTTTGAATCAGCACATTCAATGTTTCACAGACCTTCTTAAATGAATATCCACAAATAATGGCTGAGATTTTGTTTTATCTGTGTGAAAAACAAAACTATCAGTTGGCACATATTAGCTGATGTTTTCTAATATTAACGCAGCCCTGCAAATATGAGATATTTTCTCATCTCTTCATGGAATTAATTTTAAGTTTTTATTTCACACACACAAAAATAAAATAATAAAGTAAAAGTAAAAGTAAAAGTAAAAAAGTAAAATAAAATAAAATAAAATAAAATAAAATAAAATAAAATAAAATAAAATAAAATAAAATAAAATAAAATAAAAGTCAATGTTTGTTGGAAAGGTTAATCTGACAGAGCAGGTCGGTACATATTCAAATATTGCCCAATATAAACAGAGGAAAAAATAACGCAGAGGAAATTATTCCTCTGTAAGTTTCACCACCTCACGTCCAACCCAATGGTAAAATAATAATAATAATTAAAAAAAATGCCAGCACCAATTGTGCCCCAAGGCAGGCTATTTCCCTGAGAAGGGTTACATTTTGCCAGAAATCATTTTAGAAAAGCTGACTGGAATAAGAGACCACATGAGATGGGTCCAGAGTGACTCCAAGCTCATAATATGGTAGCATGCTTAAGAAAGTCAAGTGATACATTTTCCCTTCACTGTTTTATGATCTAGGGTGGTGCATACAGAAGGCATTGTATTGGACTTTGAGAAAGCTGAGCAGTCAATAAGTTAGTCTTAGGCAACATGCCCAAATTCTTTAATTTAGTGATAGGTACTGGGCATTCTTAGATATTAATCACCACTAGTGGGATACGGTGCTTAGTCCTGAAATGCAATTTGAACATTCTAATTACAAATAGATGAAGGACATTTTCCTCTCTTCCCCTGATGTGCTATACTGAGAGGAATTGGGCTGGGGGATCCTCCTTCCCCTGCTGCCCTTGCAGGGGGTAACAAGGAGGGTATTCATCACAGGCATCTCAGGGCAAACTAGTGAGATCGGACCACCACAGGTTACATGCTTCCTACTCTGTTTTGTTTTTAGCATTAAATCTTCCACTGAATATACATGTGTGTGTATATATATATACACACACACTATATATATATAAATAAATATATATATATATATTATTTTTTTTTTCCTGAGATGTGTTGAATAACATCTGCAGTCTTCTCCAAGTCATCTTCTTCACCTGCTTCCCCCCACAGTTTTTTTGTCTTCCCACTTCACATTCTAGGATCTTAACTACATTCTATTCCCTCCTAATATAGCTTACTTAGTTTTAAGTGTTTATGATATTGGTAACATAGACCAACTCATTGGATTCCTTATAATGCTCCAAGCAGAATATTCAGATACCTCGAGGCGTGTGTGCTTTAAAAGTTAACTGCTAATCAACTAAAGCTCAGTAAAAATGGACTATGTAAGTCAAAGCCTCCAAACCAGTCCTTTTTAGAGAACATACTTAATGACAGATAACCTCTATTCGGTTATACTTGATACAGTTCACCTCAAGTTTCATGCTTTTGTTTATCTCTCAAGTTGAGTTAGTGAGTATCTTAGACCTTCTCGTCATTATATCTCCAAGGCTCTTGAAATCATCATCAGATAAACTGCCAACTTTCAATAACTGGATTATTAACTCGAAGGGCAAGGACCTCTCAGAGCTTGGATTCTGCCTCAGTCAGCAAAGGTACAAGGCAGACATCTATATCATTCTCAAAAGCAATTTTTTCCTCTCCCAAATAGAGTTTATTTTTCTTTCACACTTTAACTGTTATTACAATGATCTCGTAATTGGTTTTGATCCTTATGTGTATATTTACCTCTATTAAATACTTTTATGACTGGCTACATATGAATTCTTCACAATTTCATTTTGTGGGCTGTTTTGCTAATATATTGTGAGAATAGGATCAGATGTAACTTTTAAATTTCCAGATCTCATGATAAAATAAATTCTAAAAATAGTCACCCCATCTCACTCCTTCCTCTACGATTGCTGAATAAACTCAAGGGGTGCATTTTGAAAGACTTTTGGTCACCTATAAATTCATATCAGGTCTGTTAGTGAGGAGTACCTGAGAAAATTAGCATCTGAAAGCAACTGTGATTTTCTTTATAATTTCACAAGACTATAAAATGAGCTGATAATGTGTAAGTAGTTTCTATTCTCACATGTTAATGCCTAACTTTATGCTTCTTCATGAGGATATAAAACACACATTAAAGCAAGAAACAAAGCACCAGTGTATATTGTCAGGAACCTGTCAGCCATTCTGCAATTTTCTGCGTGCTGCTGCTTCCAGCTTAGTTCCTCTGAGCCCTTTTTTTTTGTTTTCTCTGAAGGGTCTTTCTAATGCAATTTCTTGAAAGTAGAATAAGAAAAAGCCCTTATCTTTATAACACACCTATTTTAATCTCTTTGATGCGTGGTAATCCAATATGCATGTAACCTGGGGCTGCTTTCAAAAAAAGATCTGCAAATGATAAGAACCATGTAATTCAGCATGACAATTTTAAGAAGGCATTTGCAAGGCTAGTTACTAGTAGGGTGGAAACTATTCTTTCATCTTGGTATTGATAGGATGGATCAAGCTGATTAGATACAGATTGAGTAATTCTGCATTAGTGGATCAACAGTTTCACTGTAGCTACCTTTAATTTTTCATAGCCTCGTCTGTGAGTGCTTAAAAAGGTAGGCAGTAATAAAGTGTTACATCAATTCAGTGACTCTATTTCTATGCACAGGTATGCACGTGGTACATAATGTATGGCTACTAAAAATTCCCTTAGAGCAAGAGATGTCAAGAAGTCTGTTAATGGCAACAGCAGCGTTGCTTTTAAAGAAAAAAATAACTATTTCAAAGACTATCCAGGGAATTAAATGTCAACAAGAAGAGCATTAGAACAGTACTGCTCTCTCTGTATTGCTTCATTCTTGGTTACACACTGACTGCTTTGCCATTGCATGAACAAGAGCATGAGTGCTAAAGTAGCCTTGCTGCAAGAGCCAAACAGTTGCCATTCAAGCACATGCTGTTCTATCACCAAAGAAGTGAGTAAAGAAACAGTTAAGTAATAACTACTTAAGACTTGGAATCTATACAAAGAGGAAGCAGACTGAGAAGTGCAGGACTTATTCCATTTGGGGAGAATCTTGAGAAGGTTTCAAAATCTGGCTTTGAAAAGATAAGTCATATCAATCACTATTAGGATTGTCGTATTGGTGATAAAACGAGGGGCGTTTCAAGACATCTGAGGATTTATGAGGAGATCAGGAAAAAATCTTTTTCCCCCACAGTACCAGCAGTCAGGCACAACCAGGTACAGAGCTATTCTGTTGTTCATGCAAAATGTGAAGCATTAATCAAAAGTGTGAGATGAGGCATTTGCAGTGATAAACAGAATTGGCCAGAAAGCAATTCTGAAAGAAGGGTAATTCTGAAAGTGATCTCCTCAAGTTATTTCGACCTTTTAATTACTTTTACAGAAATATGTGGTGATTCTTCCCAAGCAAGAGTGCAATGAAAACAGATGAAAGTAAGATTTGGGAGCTGAGAATTGGAAATTACATGAATTAACAAAAACCTAAGTGAATCTAAAGCAGACCATGTCAGAATCTAAAGCAGACCATGTCAGATTCCTTCACTGAACACCAAACTGTCTTAGTGCGGTGCACAAAACATCTGTAAAATGATAGGTCATCTAGGGTGAGCTCAACAACCACTCCAGGTTTAACTAGGATAAATAAGCATAAAAACTTGGACTGCAAATGTTGAAGTTGCTTACATTTGAGTGTTTTTTGTTGTTTTTTTTTTTTTTTTTTTTTTGATTTCTCAGTAGCTTTAAACGTTAATACATTTTACCCTCACAAATGCTCAAACTTGGAGACAAACAGTCACATTTTAGACCTTCTACAGGTGCTAAACAAGGGAAATCTGCCTCTAACTAGTCTTGCGTGATTAAATTGCAAGACTCCACTCCCACTTGAAAAAAGGTTCTGTGATGGTCCGACTGCAGAACAAAATCTCATTTTCAGCTCACAGTTTAACAACCAACCTCCCCAAGATATATGTAACATTTCTATTTGGCTTTTCTACCTAATGTCACTAAAATATCAGAAATTAGCCATTTCCTTACTTATCTAACTAGCGTGAGAAAAGGACATGTTAAAATAAATTAGTACCTCAAACACATACTAGCGCAGATACCTATAAGGTTAAGAAAAATGTAAAAAAATCTATACCAGAATCCTTTGTTTAGTATGGGATTTGATGCTGTAGTTTTCATAAAAATATTTTAAAATATTACATTAAAAACAAAACACTTTATTTTCCCTTCAGGTGCTACTGTAAAGGACTACATTTCTTGGAAATTTATTTACCACCTAGTTCCTGAAGAAGCATTATGAGACTGGGGATGGAAAAATCTATGCTGCAACAGTGTGCAAAATAGCAGACACAGCTGTAATAAAGGAATTTGTGTTTGCTTGCTTTCCCTCCTCACCTAGTGGCAAACCATTATATGCTTAGCAATACTGATAGCTCGCACTACTGCAGTAGCCATAGTGGGACACTGCCTGTTCATTACCTACAGTTCCCATACTTCAGTAGTAAATAGCAAATAAGATCTTTTGTAAGGAACACTTAGTCTGGTCGGCAGGAACAACTGAGCAGCTTCCCCCCGACTTCAATGTGGACATGCAGATGTTTCTTCTCCTTTTGGCTGAGAAGTAGACTGAGAAAAATTAGTGGAAGTAGGGCAAGAAAAATTAGAGCATGGCAAGGACTTAACAAGCAGCCTGTCATTTGGACAAACAGTGGCATCAAAGCAAGTTAGGAGCAGGAGACAGTGGTTTAAAAAGAAACCATAGAGGAAGTGAGTTCAAAACAGTAGGGAGGGAGCAACCTGACAGACTGAGTGTGACTGTCAGACATTGCAGCTGCCTTTGTATCTGTGCAGCCTTGCAAAGCATCCTGTGGAGGAATGGCAGGGACATAGGACTGCCAGGTAGGGAGAATGACCAGGTGCTCCTCTTTGTCTTGCACTCTGTACTTCCCTATTTATTTCTCTGCAGGAAGATTAAGACACCCATATCTTGGTAGTCCTAACCCCCAACTGCTTGCTGTGTTCAGGCTGGCTCAAATAACAAGTGTTATTTCTGGACTGTAATTCTTAAAGGCACTATAACTAGGGTAACACAAGTTTTTTCTTTATTGCGAGCACGGTAAAAGAAGTCTATTTCATTTGGCAAGGTGACGGGGATATAGGAGGGCTGACATTGCCAGCACTGGCTGCCACCTAGGCACGGTGTATTTGTGGGGTAAGGTACCACAACACAGATCAGCAGACAACTCACAGCTTGTTGCCCTGTAGATAAGGTGGAGTTTTGCAGGGGCAATGAAATAAAGTAGTACATTCAAATAAATTCTTAAGCAAAGAAATGTGTTAAAAGAGATTGGAGAGGAAGGCAGGGGCTATTCCAAGGACTCTTGGTGGGAGGAAAAATCAGAAGGGGGTAGAACATCTGCTGGTCCAGGTACTTCTCTCCAGATGGTGCTCCTTCCTGTAATGACCTTCTACCTCTCCCCCATGCCATTAGCTCAGGTGTTGTACATTCTTCATGGGTGTCCCCCATTCTCATGCACTCCCCTCCTCCCACCCCCTCACTGCTAGCTGCACACTGCCAAACGATGCTGGGCTAAACAGATCCTTTTCTGATCCAGCATGACCACCCTCCTTGAGCCCATCGCTCCCCCAGGCTGCCAGAAAGATACTTGTACTGCTTAACCTGGTCTAGCCCCACTGCTGAGCAGCAGGAACATCTAAAGGCAGCCAGAGGCATTCTTGATTTGGGGGCAGGGATGAAAGGAGAACAAATCCAGACAGGCTGTGCTTGGGCATGCTTTAGCCAGAGCAGCAGCCGTTGGAGAAAAAGAATGATAATGTGGTGCTTTAGAGGCCAGGGCAGGCTGCTCAGACTCCCTCTTGGTTCCCTCCTGTATCACAACAATCCACAGCCCTGTGCCTTATGCCTTGCTGTTCTCCAGTACAGCGCCTGTGTTTTCTGAACACAATTTGAGTGTTAGACAGTTGAAAGAGGTGAGAAAGTTGTCACAGCTGCCAAGGCAGAGGGAAGGGGAGGGCAAAGGGCAAATCCCAGTGCTGAGTCCTGCTTCCTTTAGGAAGAAGGAAAGTGGAGGCAGAGAGAATACCGTTTCTGTCAGTTACAAGTATTTACAGTCTTGAACAGGGATTTAAATGACAAAACCATCAAAGTACAGAAGCATCAGCAAATCCTATAGCTCCCTGGACTCCAGAAAGAAGCTGGTTCAGACCTTCAACCATCAATTGCTTTTTGTTTTCCCCAAAGACACTGCATTTAAAACACTGTCTCTTCATGCTTTCATTTCTGAAGTCTGGTTACAGAAAGTTCACCACTGGTGAAGTATGTGCCAGGAAGAACCCACCTTGATCTTGATACTCTGTGTTGATATTGAGAGAGGTTTTTGGGATGGAGAGAAGGTTAAAAACATGAAGAATTCTTAAAAGTTTTGCACTAGTACCAAAACTTGCTGTCTCTCTCTAAAGCACAGATACGGCTTATAGAGCAGAATTACTTTAAGTTTAATGACACCGTGATGATCCAAGCTGTCTTTAATGACATCAGCCTACAATAGCAGCAATAGACAGCATTTTGCAATAGTTAGCAAACATTTTCTCCTGTGTGCTATTAATCTTAGTGTCCCAACAAGAATAAAGAAAACATGCTCAACAACCTCCCTGCACCAGGAGTAACACTAGAATTTAGAAGATGATTGCCTATGTTTGTGTATGGAAGGGATTCAAAGATTCTTACCCTGATGGTAATTTATTTTGAATTAAATTAATTTTTCCCAAAGCAGAAATTTGAAGCTGTCATAAAAATAATACACTTCTGTAAGTACTATAAGTAGAAACGAAATCTAACTTTCTTTATTAATTTAGATGTAAAACAAAGGCCTAGCCATTGCTATACACGTGATTGAAGGGCTTAAGGACATTTACATGCTTATGTAACTACAACTTGAAAAGGTGGCTTCAACTTCTGGCTCAGAAAAATAATAATATTTTATTGCATTGCATACATCTTGCTGCAAGATTTTCTTGGGTGTTTGTGCGATCAGAACAATTTTGTAACAAGTGCTGGCTGATTTAAAAAAAAAATCAACAACCAACAGATGTGCAGAATTTGATATTAACTGCAGTTTAGAGATTCAACTGAAGAGATGAATGTGTGGTCTGGTTCAGTGTGGTCCCAGGCACATACTGTAACCCGTGCAATAAACAGGAATGAGCCCTTCACTTGTACAGCTCTAGTTTCATTATTTTACTATTTTAATAATCAGAGACAGTTCTGGGGAAAGTTGAAGTAAGAAAGAGCAGATATAAACATTTTCAAACACCTTTAGGTTATGCCCAGGTATATACAAGGGAGGTATATATAAAATTTTAATTAAAATAGCATTAATTACTGAAGGAGTAGCTGAATTAACAAGGGAGAATGAGCATGAAGAGCCTGTTTTCAGATGGTCTAGCTGGGGTAAATTACTCCCTAGAGAACTATATTGTAGTCACAAAATCAGAACATTACCGATGCTAACATATGACAAAGGACAAATGAAGGTCTAGTTAACAATGTAATAGCTTCTTTTCAGAACAGCACAGATCAGACATTTAGTAAAATCCCCTTGTTGCTGAGAACCTTCATGAAGATTAAGTAAAAGAAGCAATGGTTCAAAACTGTTTCTATAATGTATAATTATATACAGCATATATAATAATATACAGTATAAAATAATATACAGTATTAACTGAAATGATATTTTAAAAGTAACTCAATTATCAGGGAGAATGAATAGGCAACATCTGTATTCTATCCTATCCATCTTTTTGCCAACACAAGCAGTTGCATCACTGCTGTTGATTATGGGAAGAATCTGATTTTTATACTTGTGAAAATACACATCTTACAGAAGAAAAGGTTTGCACACAACCAAGACCTATGCTAAATATTGGTGTATCTGTATTAGAGAAGTGTTGTCCTGACTCCTATGGCAATGAAAATTGTATGGCCGCACTGCCAGTTTCAGTTTTTAGCTCAATAACTGAGAAACTCTGCTGTTTAATTCCATCAAAATCCAATGGATACAGGGTGGGGAACAACACCATTCTCAAAGATAATCAAGTTCCTAAAAATTTCATGAAAAATGAAACAGAAAAAAAAAAATCAGAAAAAAAAAATCACCCTCAAATTAGCACTCCGTTGGACGAGAAAGCTTCTTGTTGCAGCTACCTAAAGACCAATCTACACCCTGGGAATATCCAGCATATCCAGCACAGAGATAAGTCCAGACTAGCAATGCCAGATCCTTTTCCTAGGAGAAAACATGGTTATTTATAGGTATTAGAATTTAAGAATAATGGACAGGTATCAGATGGAAAACTAGTTTAATTATTAAACAGAAGAAAACTTGTCTGAAAACCATGTCCGTTGATTAGTGGTACACTGTAGAGTAATTGAGAATCCAGTAAGACAGCAAAAATGCATGTTTTATATTTAAATAGTAGGGAAAACTAGCTGAAAGAATCATGAAACCCACAGCTTCATGTAAAAATGCATTGTAGACATATAGTATCCAATCTCCCTGTTGCTGTGGCAAATCCTCCATGTAAAGACCATGCAATACTACAGCCACAGCCCATAAACAGCTTTTAGACCAAAACACTTTCTCTGCTAATGTTGCCAGAAACTTTACCTGTGCTGGTTCTGAGTTGTACTCTAAAAGCTAAATTGGATTTGATTTGTTCCATACCTTGGGTATCTTTAGTCCCCTTCATCTCTGCAGGTTTCTAGACTCTCCCTATCCAACACTTAGGCTCACTATTTTTCTGACACCGCAGACTTCAATTTTTCAGCTACTCCCAGCCCCAGTCCAATTTCTATATTCTTTCTGCATTGAAACCTGTCAGCTACATCCTCCTTTTGTCTTGCCACTTCATACTGACAGCAGAAAAACAAGCTTCCGCTCTCAGATCAAGGCCAGCATGGCTGAAACCAGCTTAGTCCTGCAGTTGTTCAGAGTCATACTCGGTCTTTTTTTTTTTTTTTTTTTTTGTACAGAAAAGGTCATAGATGCACCCTGACAAAACATACTCACCACCAACCTAAGGTGTAAGTACCCCAGAAGAAAACAACAACAACAGAAAAGCTATCATCAGAATCATCATTGTGAAAGAGCAGTTAAACACATCCTGAACTCAGTCTCCTTGTATTGTTATCTAAGAGATAGTTTTCCAAAATAATTGCTTTCAGTATATGCTCTGTAATACTCATGTTTGTGATCAGATTTGAAAGGTTCTAGCTGAAAGGTTCTAGCATGTTTGTAAGACACCTGCATTAGAGAAAGGTTTATCTCAGTGCTCAAATGGCATGTTTGCAAGAAGTTACATGATATCTTATACCTTCGTGTCTGCACTGAACATGAAATTTCACAGACAAGAAGAAACATTTCAGGGAAGCCAAATATTTAAGACCCTTTTCATTTTTAAAGGAAACTTTTTGCAACAATGAAGGATCATCCCTTTTTGTCCAAAAATATGCTGTATAGGCTTAAATCTGAAAAACACTCCTTGGCTCTCTTTCAAAGGTGTACTGTTGGTGGAGACATGAGAAAGTCCAAGGCAGTATCGGATAGCTCCATAGGTAGAGTATGCTGGCATAAAAACAGCTTCAAAAATACTGTGACGGTCAATTCTGTAGACATCTCTTCATAACTATTGTAACAGAAGCACCTTCTTTGCTTTCTGATGACCTGTTCTAAGTATGATAGAAAAAAAATATTTTCATATGTATATTTATTGGGGGATATACAATTCTATACTCTTAAATATTACTGTATTGTATGCTCAAAAATGTCTAGGGAGGCCTATATATGTTTGTGAGCTTGTGTGCAACTTGGATATATCTGCCTTGGAAGAATGCTTCCTCCCCCCCCCCCCCCCATTTCTTTTTCCCTCTGTTAGAGTATTAACAGTAGAAATGGACCTTTCCAATGGCTTTTATGCTGTGAACACGGTTACAGTCAAAATTGGGAATTAAGGCATCACGTTCTCATGACACATTCAAGGTCACATTCTCGGTACCCCTGCCTGCTCTATGCAGTCAGAGCAATAAAACAAGTAATGCTTTCACAGTGAAGTGCAGATCTCATTTCTTCTGTGCATCAGGACAGTAAGAAACCTTGTATGGTACATAAATATCAAGATTTTGGCAATATTATTAACTTCAAAGTTTTGCAATTTTATTTAGTTGTCATGGCTCAGCTGGGATACACTATTGTTGAGTTCTGTGCAATTTGAAATGACAGAATACAAGGCAGACCATGTTACTACTAGGCACATGGAGATTTTAAGCAATGCAATCACTGATAACAAGTGGTGTACACAGCCACTAAATGCTGTAACACTAAACAGCAGACTATTTGAAGAATGACATATCTTAACACAAAGAGAATAAACACTATTTATGGCCTAATATTTTTCATGCAAACTAGGACTGTTCTGTGAGAGGCAATTTCCTAGAAAATAAAATGTTCATTCAAGGTTATATATGCTCAGTTGTGTGTGCATGTGTACGTAAATACACAAGCATGACTGTATGTATCCAGACTAATGAAGCTACCTATTTAAAGTTACATTTTGCTCCTTTAATGTAAGATTGCAATAAAAGACAGTGACAGATAAGGTGATGATGAGAGCTTCAGACAGTAGTGACATTTTTCCTTTTTTCTCCGTCAAATAAAGCTATGTAGCATATAAGCTATTCTGAAGAAAACTATTCATGTCAGCATACACTGGCAATTTTGGGAATGTCTTTAATAAGCACTGTCTTGTCATGCTGTATGTATATATATTCCGTCTCCAGGACCATTTTGTACTGGACTAGCTGCTATTTTTTCATTGTATCTTGAAATAAATTAGCACAAGACTAAGGTATACTTCTGGTAAAAAAGAACAGTCTAACACTTTATAGTATAAAACTTAACTGCCAGACAGAGCCAAGAAAAGTGCTAAAGTATTTATGCAATACAAAGAGTAAATATTAAAGACAGAGAAAACAGCTTGAGGAATAAATTGGAGGGTACTTTGTAGAGTATGCTGTCAGAAGGGGTTGCAGACAGTTTCTTTGAAGCTAATGTACTCAAATTTCCTGGGGCTGGTGCAGCCTAAGGCTGGAGCATCATGTGAATGAGACATATTTCTGTCTAATCCTGCTGAAGACAGATAAGTCTGCCAATTGAACCTGTGCAGGCCTGACAGCCAACAGCACCAGCTTTGTAATAGCAAAAGACCGATGCTGAAACACCACAAATGGAACAGCACTCTTTGACAGCAAGAAACCAACATGTTTGACAAGAAATTGGAGGCAAGATCTTTTCCAGTCAAACAAGATGTCTGTTCATAGAAAGCATCAAATCTACCTTGCCAGAAAAGTTCAAGATTCATTTTATTACTGATGTTTTGTGCTTCTTCCTTTCAGAGGTATGTTAAAGTTTAAAGAAACATAAGTGACACTTCTATATTCCTCAAGCTTTTCAATAAGGCAACGTCCTCTTTCACTTCTCCCTCAACAGAGAGCATTAAATACAAATCTGAGTTGTAGTTGAAAAAAAACAAAAACCAAAAAACAACAACAACAACAAAAAAACTTTAATGTGTTTTATGATATTCAATATACTTACTGTTGTCAGAGTTATCTTTCATGCTTTTTTTTTATTCATCAGTGTTTGCAATTAATTTAGATAGCTTCTGTTTTTCTTCACTTTTATACTCAATATATAACCACTTCTTTCCTACCTTTCCTCCAAAGCTCTGCATTAATGGATAAGTTTGAAATTCTAGGCTATCTGAGCAAAAGACAAAGCTCCTATCAACTTCTGACAGTTTGAAGGGGATCTTTGGACTTCAGGATGAAGTTTACTTGAAGGCAAATGAATACATTTACTTGTAGATGATTGCTTGGTGGGATTTATAAAAAAAAAAAAAAAAATCGTCTTGAAAGCACAGGAAGAGAAAAAAAGGAAAGGAGTAAGGCCACTTGACACAAGGAATGCTTAGTAATTAAAACTAAACAAGGTTTGTCACCAAAACTGAAAATGCCTGCTTATCCATTGGCTTATAAAACAGATATGGCATGACTAGCTACAACAGATTTTAATTAAGTAGCCAAGAGGTCCTTCTAGTACTATTCTAAGATTCTCAAAAATAGCAAACTGACAGAAATCTTTTAACTCTCAGAAATTTTATGTACCTCTGAAAAAAAAAAAGTCATGAAATTGAGAAAAAAATCCACAAACTCAATAGGAATTAAAAATCAGCTGAACTGAAAGAATTTAGAATTCATGTATCCTGCTCTCTTTTGTTCCCAAGTTTCAGAACACTGTACTGAGTTCTGTTTTATGAGGATCATTTCAGAAATTACCAGGAAACATCTATGTTCATATTCTTAGGACCATTCTACATGGATTTATATCCAATAATCCAAATAAGCAGCATATCCACATGACTGAGGAGTAGTCAGGAGTCATGTTCTATGACAATAAAATTCCCCAAAGCAGCCAATTTTAATTTCGACCTATCTTAAGTATACTGTATTGTTTGCTTCTTTGAAATATGCAAAATTGGACTACACTTCAAATAGTAATTGTATTCCAGAATTGTTTGACAGAAGAAGATATATGATGCTGATCTAATACATTAAAAATAGGATGAGGGAAAGTCAGTAGAATGGAAATGTGTTAATAAATGCAACTGTATCAAAAATAATTTGGTAGTATCTTATTACTTCATACTTCAAGACTTATTTACAGAAGAACTTGAGAAATAAGCACTAAAAATTCAACTCTAAGCTGAATCTCACTGTTTGCCACTAGCACTCATGTTTGCAGTTAGCAAAATCTATGACAGAGCTGGATCTCCAGAAAATACCTATATTTTCAGAGGACCAAAAATAATAATGGAAATATGAGAACAGATTTATTTTTTTTACATTTTCTGCTATATATAAAATATGTATATTGCTGAAATATGGCTAATTTAATGCCTAATGCTCAAAACACATCAGAACAGAACAGTTCAAAGAAATATTTCACTGAAGATATATTTTTGCAATTCTAGATATCCTATTAAATATTAGAGGTTGTTCAAATGCCTTTTATTAGGAGTCCAACCCATAGAGCTTGATATCATGCCATTCCCTGCCCAAGTTCTGCTCTCTCGACTAACTCAAGAACTACAACTGATTTACATGCACAGAAAAAAAAAAAAAAAAAGGAAAAAAAAAAAAGAAAAAAAAAAAGCAGTTGCCATTACAAACAGCATCAAATAATCCATCTAGTGCTGTGTGCCATCTCCAACAGGGACCATAGAGCTTTGCTTCAAAAGACATATAAAGCTTTTGTGGACAAGGTTAACCAGTGACAGGTGACGTTTCTTCCTGACTACACAGTCTTAAGTACTATGGGCCAATGGACAGATAAAATGCATAAAAAAAAATCTCTTTTGAAAGACTTCATAATGCCCTTGCCCTTATTTACTCTTATTAAAGGATAGGGGCATACTATAACATTTAAAACCTTTGGGTATAATAAGGACCATGGATTGCATAGAAATATGGGAATTCCAGCCTGATGTTGAGAATTACTATCAGTTAGGTTAGTTGCATCCTTGCATGCCATTTAGCAAGGCAAATTGGATAGGCAGCGTTTATAACATATACAGCCCAGAAATAAGAATTTACGATTTCCCCAAAGGCAATCACCTTTTGCTAAAGAAATAGCATACTTACTTTTCTGAGGACAACAAGCTGTGGTATTTATGCAAGGGAAAGTGAAGAGAAAGTGATGGTAAGAGGAAGGCAGCATGCCACATAGCACAGGTATTTTTCTGAGGACAAATTAGAGAAGACAACAGGATGGAATAGGTAGTAGGTACTAAAAAATTATGAATACAAAGGAAAAGAAATCAGAACACATTCACTTTGTATCACACTAATTAGTTTTGAAAGCAAAAAGCTCACTAAGAGTGCAATAAATTACAGTGCACAAGACCCTGGATTTAATTAGGATTACCTTGTATAGGTCAAAGTTTTTTATTTAACGATTAAGTACTTCAATTTGATATCATTGTGCTGTTTACCAAGTCAAAAACCACTGAAATGTGATTATACAAAGCTGTTTGTAATGCTGTTTAGTAGCAATTCTTATCTCTTTCTTCTCCCTGTAACAAATTCTTGGCTTTTAACTGGTTATAAAATACAATTACCTATTTGAATTAGAACTAGGGGGATTTATATTGCCATAGCCATTGATGTGATCTTTAATGAGCTACATTTTGTACTTTGCTAAGCAGTATTCTAGAAAAAAAAATGCTTAAATGACTGGACTGATCTAGTTTCCTATATTTTTAAAAGCTTTATTATGGCCAATGAAGCTTTCACATGTAACCTCTCTAACATCTTCTGCTTACTGACCTCAAAAATTCTGGTGAAGTTTCCACGGATTATTATGAAAAACTCATAGCTGTGAACACCAGTTTCTCATGGTAAGTTATAAACAAAAATCTATATTTAAAGTTATGTATACAAAGTCAAGCTCATTCACAACTTAATTTGGAAAAAATATGGAGGCACATCACTTTTACACATGCCCGTGGTTATATTTTAGATAGTATTTTCAGCGTAGTACAGCAGATAACTTTGCGTTATAACTACTATGATACTGACTTTCAACAATAGTTCATCCTCTCTTGGTGGTGGATTTTTGTTTTCATTTAAGAGGAGAATTAAAAAATTAAATACTGCAAGTCATAAGGAAAACAGTACCAGGCTAGTAATTCATGATCTCCACCTTTTGGCAGGACTGTACTGTACCTGAGGTTTCAAATAATTACCAGAGCTGTAGATAATAGCCTGCATTAAATCTGTTTTGACTAGAGACATACAAAGCCAACATTCCATTGGAGTTTTCATCCACTGAATATAGTGTGTGATTTCACAATGTGCTCAAAATACAAACAGTTATTGCAGACATGATATGAATGAGTAGTGATGTTGTATGTTGTAACCATATAATGTAACTTTGTTGAATTAAATGCCACAAAATAAATTTGGAATACAAGTAGATAGTCTGCTTGTTAATGAAATGAAATCCATTTCCTAAGGACCGGTGTTGATTTTGCTGATCTCCTAAATATTGAGCACAGAGCTAGGCTTAGGGATGCATAATTAGGTGCATTTTTATTATATCCTGCATTACATAAAATAGTTCTGCAAAAACCAGAGTTGGGGTCTATAAGTCAGAAAAATGAAAACATCTGAAAAGAGAAATCAGAAGAGCACCCAAAATTGTCCTTACTGTATTTTGAACACCAAGTGATTTTTTATTCCTATCCATGTCCTTTTTAAATTGAAAAATGAAATATTTCATATGGTTCTTGGCATATGAAATGAAATATTTCATATGGTTTTAATATTTTCCACATTAATTCTCTTACTATGCATTTAATCTAAGGTTATTCTTTTATGTTTCTTCTTGCCTACTCTCTTAATTCTTTTTCCTTTGACTCCCTTTTCTAAAGGAAAATTATAAGAACAAAGTGATCAAACTCTTTCTGCAAGTGATTATGCTCTGTATTTCCACTGTTGTTTCCTTTTCTTCTCTGTTTCCTTTTGTTTCATTCTTAATTCTACTTTGGTCTCTATTCTGTGAGAGAATCCTTCTATATTGTTTTTTCCTTACCAGTTCAAGTTCTTTAGCTTCTTACCACCACTGTTGCTTTATGTATGCAAACATTCAAGGTTTCTCTCCCCTACATGCCCCCCTAAAGGCAAGCCACAGAGCTCCCTCACCCATTCCCCATGCTTCTCACCACCAGAGCTGAGGGTGACAACTGGGGGTCCAAGACGTGTTCTATAAACTACTCCTGCACAGGAAGGCAATAGCAGATGCTATTTTCTCCTCTCCAGAGGTTACTGTAACATAAACTACAGAGGAATACAGCTGTATTCCTCCTTTCCTTTGGAGAGAATTCATTATCAAGGAAAAATCAGGTAGGGATGCCAAAGCTGGTCTTCCCACCCTCTAAATGAGAAAGCAAAGCACTTGTTAAGAGAGTAACTGTAAGGTGTCCAAATCTTCCACAATATGACTTCTTCTTGTGCTGATTGGTTGGAAGAGGATTTTGGTACCTCTTTAAAAATGAGTTTGTTATTACAACAGAAGAAGAAACAGCATTAGAATGAAGAACATTCCAAACATCTGTCCTTCATGAACTACTGATTTCCTGAGCCAATTAAAAATAAAAAAATAAAAAAGAGAACAAGGTTTCTCCAAGAGCTACTTGCAAATTAACATTCTTTCCAAGAATTGAACTGCAGTTGCAAAAATATCTTGCTGAAACAGCCCTGTTTTAGCTGAGATTCTTCTGAAATATAAATATAAAGCTACAGAAAGAAGCCCTTTGAAAGTGATTTTTTTTTTTTAATCAAAAATTATTAGTTCTTTCATTAAGACAAAGAATCAGAGTAGGGGTTTGCCATGAAAAGCTTTTTTTGTGGGTTTTGTGTTATGATACAGCTGCTTAATGCAGAAGCCCATGTAGTAAGTACCCCAAGGTGCACTCTGGAGACAGACTGCATCCCTGCAGTGAAGGACAAACTCTCAGCATGGGATTCCAGCCTGGGGACAAGCTGCCAGGCCTGCAGTGTCTAAAATATTTTCCAAATGTCTGATTAAATTTTCCTTATGTTCCTCTGGAAAATCCAAGTCTGAAGGGTAATTCTCCTCATCTAACTTAAAAACCCTGTTAGGAAACGTTTTAAAAGGAACAAAATATTCAATTCCACAGTTCAAGAACATGGAAAACTTTGATTTAGATTAAGCTGCTGGGTTCTCCAAAAATATGCACAAGACTTAAGGACAATACTAGTAAGTTTGTCTGCGGAAACATGCAATTTGTCAAAATTATCTATTTCCAATTTGAGAAGAACTAATTAATATTTTTCACACACATCCCTTTATCACAATATCATATCTATTTTAAGAGTGAACATATATTCACAAAGTTACATCTTTGTTTGGTGAATCCACCCAATTTATGCCAGGATGGTAAAATGCAAACTTAATTTTCCTCACAGGAGATGAAGGAAAACTGTTCAGCAAGGTAATAAAAATAAGTATCAAAATAATAAAACAAAAATAATAAGTTAACAAAATAATAAATATCTAATGACTATAATCAAATAAAGAAAAACTGAAACTCTCTTGCATTCTCACATTTCACTAGAATGAACTCTACCATTCTAAGTAGAGTTGATGCATGGAAGAAGGAAAGCCCCTGAGGCTTTCTCCTTGGGTATGAGATGCAGGTTTATTTCTATCCATCAGCAATTCTGTGGAGATTGATGGTTCAGAACTCTGTCCTTATCAAAACTAATATATAAATTTCTGCAACAAAGACTTTGTTTCAGCAAATCAGCATTTCTGAGAAAAAGACATTGAACTTTAAGAAATTCTTCAGTAGCTTTATTAGTTCTGCTGATTGCCTTTTCCTTCCCAGTTGTAGCTATATGAACTTAAAAAACTAGTAAACACTAACTTTTGAATCATAATACAGAACAGAAGTGAGTGGCCACAGAGCAGCAGACAGTTGTTTTTCAGCACTGTGTCAGAAGGCATCTAGTAGCAGATGCTAAGGGAATGATTGTAAAATGTATAAAATGATCCAGTCTAAAATACCTTTCTAGCTTCCAATAAGCAATGTAAGGCCTATCAAGTTGGAGGTTATAACTAGATCACAGCATTATTAGCTACCCATCCTACATACTTTTTTTTGTTTGTTTGTTTTAAAAAAAAAAAAAAACAAACGTCTGCGACACAGCATTGTCTCCACCACTGGAGCCCTGATCTCCACAACAACAACATGCCTTGGAAGACTGTCACATACCAGAGTGAAATAGCAAACGTTAAGATCAGAAAATGTCTTTTGTTAGAAATACACAGTTCTATCCGCATTCCATCAAAAATACTAGAGAGAGAAAAGGTCAGCAACTCCTGTCTTCAAGAAGCAGCCAAGTTATTAAGTACTGAGAAAAATGTCCTTTGATGACATGGAATAGGGTGGTCTGCACCCAATGCAGTTATGAACTCTTCCCCTGCATTCTGTTCCAGGCTTCTACCCTCAGCATAATAGGAAGAGCCATTTGAGAACACTCCTATTATTTAGTACTTGCATAGGAGAAAACCTGCTAAAACACCACAGAGATACCCCCACCTAAGCAGGGATACTTGTAAAAAACACGGGAAACACTATTCACAAAACAATTTTCTAGAGTTATACTACTAGGTTACTTTGTATTCTTTGTAAAGATTAATATACTGAACACAGTTTTTGAACAGACTATCTGTTCAAAGATGTGACTTATTTCATCTATTCTAATTTGAACCTTCACATTTAGGATCAGCCCCTACTTGCCTTGGTCTTCAAGGAACAGAGCTCATAAGGTAACTTTGAAAGCAATTTTGTAGCAAGCCTTACAGGAACTAGCTGCTTTATTTCTGCATTTATATAATGCTATTTTAGTTATGCAGGCTGGTCCATCCTTTATCTTTAAGTGGCTTGGGAGAGCTGCATAGAAGGCTGTTAACTACCTGAATCCATATGCCACTATATGTAACATAAGACTCTAAAAATATTCATCTGGACAACAGCCCTTTGACAAATAAAAAAAAAATTTTTGAAAAATAAAATAGTGGTATGGTTAAAAAAAAAGAAAAAGTAACATATCAAGATTATATGAAACATGCAAGAGGTTCAAAACTATTGACCCCATCCTTTTCTTCTAGGGTGTGATTTATTCTTCCTTACTGTAATCAATGTTGGATCAATGCAGTTTTATCCCCCAAGCTTACATCATCATTATAACTCATCTTTGTTTCAGTTCACATAAATGTCCTCTAAAGATCAGTGGGAAAAACAAAACAAAACAAAACAAAAAACTGTAATAAAAAGGAAACTGATATACTGCATCAACAAGGAAAAAAAAAAAAAAAAAAAAAAAAACACAAAAAAAACCAAAACACAGAATACTGAGAAAATCAATAGGTTTATAGACATATGGCAGAGAGGAAGGAAGAGAGCAAAAATAACCAATGTCATGCAAACCAGAAAAGATTTAATGATTTGTTTTGAATCATCTAAGCCATTTACATTGCATTGAATAGAGAAAAAACAACAATTTTTTGTAGCATTATTTTTGAAATCAGTACTGAAATTTCAGTCTGAATTACATCCTTACATAGAGGTAAATATGTGTATAAGTTGCATATCTATGTGTAAGAAAATGTGCTGCTGAAGAAACTCAATATGTGAAAAATTCAGATTATTTCATTTCCCTTCTCTAAAATTTATCCGATGGTGACAAGTTAGTAGGCTTCTAGGTAACATATCAGAACTATAAAGCATACCTTTTCACAACAGAAAGGGATCAGCTTCTCACTATGTTCTCTTCCTTCATTTTAGACCCATTTACGATATTTGTATGCACCCTTCACTGTAACAAAAGATCGTGCTTACTGTAAGCAAATGACAGCAAGTTTCTCATTCTAAAACTCAAATGCAGCTTGATACAGTTTTCTTAAGAAAAAAAATCAAACAACAACAACAAAAAAGATACCTTCAGACAAATGAGAAAACATTGCATTGATTGAATGAGTCAAGAGCTAAGCCAAAAATATTTAGACTAAGATAAATTTTCCTAAGTAACCCATTTCTCAGCTGAAGTTCTAGGCACTGCTTTCAGTCCTGCAGTTGTCCAATGATGACTGTTAATAATCCAGAACCACCATTACTATCTGCTTATCTTTCCCTGAAATACTTAGATATTCAAAATGGTTGATATAACACTCAGTATCAAACATACACATTGGAATCTGTATATACAGTGTTTATTCCAGTATCATTACAATTGCTGCTACTTATCTATTATTTCAGGCTCCGTTGTATAGATTATTTATTTCTATCAAGATAATTGTGATATTTGGTGTTTCATAGTGATTACTTCCAGATATGTTTTGTATATTCTCCATTCTGTTCTAAGTACTAAAACACTGAACGTTGTCAGTTGAACAAGAAAAAGAGGGTTGACACATTAAAGGTTCTCAGGTACTTGGTAGTAGCTATTAAAAGACAAGCAATTTTTTTTTTATTTATTTTTTTAAGCATTTGACCAACTCAGCCTTCTATTTTCATTTGAGCTATTTTCAAACCTTTTTTTTTTTTTTTTTTTTTTTTTTTGCAAGCTCTTATAACAACTCCATAAATTTGTTTCTGACAAGTCACCTGAAAGTATACAAAAGCCATCCTTGCGTATCTGTACAAAATACAAACACATAAAGAGAGAGATTGTTTTGGGCTTTATTACCCCCTGAAAATCAGCTCAGCTAACACAGCTGAATCATTCTCAAACACCATGGCTTGTGGCACACCATGGGGGTCTGCAGAGTGCAATCATGCTGGCTTGCTTCACATCCACCTGCTAAGCAGCATTAATATACAGCTAGCTAAACAACCTCTTCTCCTGGAAAGTCTTAGAAGCTGGCATCATAAGTGTCTTTGATCTATAGGCAATCACAGACCTTGAAGTTGTCGTGTAGTTAGTATGCTCATCATTCAGGCTAAATAAAAAGTCTGAAACAAAACAAGCTTCTTTATGAAGTCAGATAACAAAAATAATAGACACTACCATTAAAGATACTGAGCTGCATGGCGACAACAGGGCAAGAACTAACGAGGAGAGAAAAATACCACTTCCCAAGTGATTAATTCTGCATGCAGGAGTGGGCACACAGAGCAGTTGGAGCTGAAAATATCAGGGGAAAAACAGGAACCTAAGGAGAAAACTCCAAACATGAGAGAAGAAATCAAAAGCATAAACCTGAAAAGAAACAAAATCCTGCCTGATGAGTTCTGTGTTGAATAGAAACTACACCAAGAAAGTTACCCACTGTATTCAGGAATACAGAATTATGTACACGTACTTGATAAAGAAACAAAATACCTGACAAATACTTATCACCCCCAGTGGCACTCATTCATAGCTATGGTCAGATACCGGTTGTCTCAGAGATTCCCAAACCTGCTTTTCTCAAGCGCTGGCAATAGCCAGCCGTGCGTGGTGCTGGGACAAGAGGTGTAGGTGCTTACCATACGGTGCTGGTGATAGCTATAGGTACCAGCCCTATAACAGATCAGGTATGCTTCTCTACCCCTTCCACCCATACATTCCAAACACACATCCTTACTCCCTCTCTAACAGAGGACCATTACCCAGCAACACCTGACTTTAACAACATGACCAATGCTTTTTGTTGCATTTTCCTACCATATGATTTACCTCCATCTCAGTGCTCCTACTTTGGGATCAATCCTAATCCAGGTGTGCACTGCCCTGCTTATGAAGTACCTACGGGCCTTTGCTCTGTGCACAGCTTCTGATAGGAATGAGAAGCTAGCTCCTGATTGTCTGCACTAGTCATGGCATACAAAAACAGAAAAGGACATTTCAACTTCCCTACCTGCTACCTAAAAGTTATCAAATGCTAACAGCATGAAAATTGTACCAGGTTTATTTCAAATTCCTTATATTTTTCAGCCAGCTGTGAATAACAAAGCATGCATACAATATTAGCTGCACATGAATCAGTATAAGGTCCTTTCCTCCTCATATTCAGGTATAGTGGCACTTTCAACACCACCTTCACTCAAGTACAGGTTGTTTATTCTGCATTAGTCATAATCAGATAAACTGCTCAGGTTTCCCTTTAATAGGTTTCTCATAGAAATCAATTTTCTAAATATCTTTTTCTGGCTGTGGGCTGCTCAGATGCAATTACAGTTTAGTTCCTAAATTTACTTCTGTGAATTTAGTAATGTTCTGATTTTGAAATGAATCTTATTTAGGGATTAGAAAGCTTGATGATTTTGATATTTAAAGCCAAATTACATTCTACTTATATATGCCTATGCTGAAGCTTTTCTTGCAACTTTCTGGATCCAAGCACTTCAACAGAACTAAAGCACATCTAGCACGTCTTCTACTCCAGAATTTGTTGCTTACCAGCTGAAAACCTATATGACTTTATGATACTCAAGAACAACAGCACTTGAGCAAGTACAGCTAATTCCCGTTATTTCACTTCTTCAGCAGGGAAATGTGTCACAAAACAGAGAAGTTACAACTCAACAGACAATATCACAGAACTGCAAACAGACTCATTTATAGAAAGAGTAACAGAAGTTCATTACAGTTTGCTGACTCTTATATAAAAGTGGTATTCCAAAGTTTTATTCTAAGTGGCAGAATTGGAAAGCTTTCCTTCATTGCGACTGCAGTATTTCAGTACTTTGAAATCTTCACAAAGACATCTACAGAGATTAATCCTGTTAGAACCCTTGAGGGATTTGTTTGTTTTAAACTCTTATCTTCAGGTATTCTATCACCCCCACTACCAAGAGAACAGAGTATATGGAATAGACAGTTTGGCTAATACCAGTATAGAACATAGGAGATGTCAATCAGTGAGTCTGTGAGTCAATCCTATTTCTCTGTAACAAAGTACCACCTGAAAAATAAAACATTGCAGTGTAAACTGAAAGGGGAAAAAAAAAAAAAAAAAAAAAAAAAAAAAAAACAGCTTTAAATTGCTTCCTACTTTCTCTAACCTATCATAACACTTGCTGAAAATGATTTGGATGGATATCAAAAAATAATGAAGAATTACAATAAGATCCAATCTGCCACAAAAGCTCTACTCCCACTAGCAATAACATAGTTATTATGCCTCTTTTAATAATCTTTACAAACACGGCTGCATGTCAGTGGATCAAGCAGATTTATGCTTTCTTTAATTTTGTTCTTTCCTGTGAAATGGCTGTTATGATAAGAGTAGCACTTGGATAAAAGAACTAAGCATCTTTATCTGAAGGCAGCAGAGAAATCTGAATAGACTATGGCATACTTGTATAAGTAATCACAAGTAAATTACTAATACGGTTGCACATCTGAGGGTTAGTGAAGAAATATATGCTAAGGAAATGGTTTCTTACCAGCATGTGTAAGCAACAAGATAGAAAACAAATCTTTTGGACAGCTGAAAGATTTCAAAACACACATTATGTACCAACTTGAAAAAAAATCAACCTATAAAACTGGGGAAAAAGTCTGAACCTTGGTGCCATCAC
This sequence comes from Aythya marila, assembly GCF_965140915.1. Classification (NCBI taxonomy): domain Eukaryota; kingdom Metazoa; phylum Chordata; class Aves; order Anseriformes; family Anatidae; genus Aythya; species Aythya marila. The sequence goes on from NC_139049.1 coordinate 5,094,265, forward strand.
GTACTACATTGGATGTACATCCACTTTCTGGGGCAGTTAAGATTTTACTTGGATAGAAATAAATAAAATACAATATTTAGAGTGATGGAAAGCAAAGAAATATATACATTTTGTATAATTGGAATATATCCTGCTGTTGACTAAATTAAAAAAGTATCTTGGAAAGATGGGAATGGCTTTATTGATTTATTTTTTCTCATGGAGCAAAGAGAATGTATAGGAGAATTATAAAAAATAGTTTTTCACATGACTTTCTGCTATACTTATGTTATTCCTGCTGTAGTTACATTATACCTAATACTTAAAATGCCTCTTGGGTTTAATCTAAGGCTTACTGAATGTTATTAGATCATCTCTCTTCAATTAATGTTTCTTTCCATACATTATACATAGCCTCAATTCTGTCAGCTGCCAAAGAGCTTAGTCATATAGATTTCATTTGTGGAATCTATGAGCCAGAAAGCATTATACTTAAACTACAAAAACAAGTGCCCTGAGTTAATATGATACAAGGAGACCAGCTGTGTTATATCTCTAGGTTTTTGCCAAGTATAATTCAAAATCTTATGTGGTTTTAAGCAACTGCTTTACCAATTATATGCAAAAAGTGTATCTGACTACTATCTGTTTTGGCATACCCACAACTCAGTGGAATTTAAAGCTGAGAACAAGCTAGCAACCTAACCCCCAGTTGGGAAGCAGAATTCATTCTGAAGCCTGCAAATATTTGCTATGAGCTACAGAGAGTAACATTAAACAATCTCCAATATATGAAGACTGAAGGAATGTATGAAAGGGACTTACAGAAGGCAGTCACCACAAAATGTATTATTTGATAGTACTGGAGACATGTCCTCCATGATGCGACACAGACAAACTCACTGGTGCATGAGTCTGAAATTCTTTACTATTTCCTAGATCTCTATCGATGCAATGCGAGCATGAATGCAACAGAAATGTTTCAAGGCAGTGACCTCAAATGTTTGTCTTATTTCAGGACTGCCAGAACACCCTCACCCAAATTTGAGCATTTTCTTTGGTCTCTAATAAAGCAGCTGATAACTAATCAGCACTATTTCTGGAGGAAAAAATGTAATTTATTATATATATTATATATTTGATATATACATAATATATAATATATATTATACATTATATTAGTATAATATGCATATAATAAATATATAGTAAATATATATGTTTTCTCTATATATGATATAGTATATATACATTATATGTATAATATATATTATGTATAATATATAAATATGCTATATATGGTATATATGATATATAATATTATATACTATAATTATTATATACTATTAATATAATATTAATATTACAATATGAACACAATGTTAATATACTAATGCTAATTATGATATATTAATATAATTATAATCATTAATAACATTATTTATTCTGATATATGTATATATTATGTTGTAGGTATATATAATATATATTATATACACATATAATATATACATATAAAATATACAATATAAATAATATATGAATAACATTATATGTATATAATATATTAATATATTATATTTATAATATATTATAAATGTTGATTATGAGCAGAAATGTTGCTGGATCATTATCAGTGACCACACTTAAGAGTCAAAAAGGCAGAATCATAGATTGGTTATAGCAAAGCCAATCACAAGTCTGCACACATGAGAAAAAAAGGGCACCTAAGCTTTAGCTGATGGAAGGAATTGCCAAAGAAGGATTGGAGAAGATAAACTTGATATTGAGAGCTATGATCAAAGATCATCAGAGAATCATCATCAGCAAAAAAGCTGAAAAGAAATATTAGAAAAAAAAATCCTAAAAAAAAATAACATTGAAAAACGAAAAATCAAGATCAGCCAGAAAGGTATTATGACAAGCAAGACCAACCATGCAGGAGAAACACAAAAACACACAGCATCAACTAGAATTTGGGGCAGGATCACACAACAGATATTCTGCTTGCTGGTACATACATGCCTGTGCTATGCTTATGAACAAAATACTGACTACCACACAGTACCATTAAGCAGCATATCACAAAGGACACCAAAACAAACTGAGGGTACTTCAGAAAGAGGTTGTTCCTTTATTATTCGTTCCTTCTTTCCTAGTTTCTTCAACATGCTGAGTTCCAGATTAGGTGAAGGTTCCCATGTTGCTAATTCAGTGTTCTGCCATGCAACGTGGACTTTAAAGCAAGAGGAACTGCCTTAAAAACAAGGTACAAGATATAAGACTGTTAATCAGTAGCATTTCATTACAATCTCTGCAGGCCCCTTATCTGCATGTGCTACTGTTACCTCTGCTCTCACACACGCACACACATACAGAAAAGGGACACTCACAAAGTAAATCATCATCTGCTTTCTCTGACAGTTACCCATCTGTGTCCTCCCACAGCAGCACACAGCTGAAACTCCACACTGAACAGGAAAGCACAGAAAGAGAAGGACAGGGGAATGCCAGGTTGTTGTTCTGACTAGAGAAGGACTGGTTAAGCAGCACACTCTAAAATAGCTAGATGAGATACAAAGGAAAACAATAGTAAGCAAGATAACTGGGTCAGACAGAAAAATCAGGTTGAACAGTATGCCAGGGAGTAGTCCCATGCTACCATGGAAATGCAATCGTGACCACCTAAACACCTGTGGCACCACCTGAAATTTTAATCTTCTTTCAGAGACATTCACAAAATTAGTAGTAAAGACATTTTGTCACTTTGTCGCAGATGCTGTGCACATCTGCATTGTATTACTCTGCTGGTTTGTATTCAAACAGCCTATGTGAGTAGCTATGAATCCTACTTTAATATGCAAAGCAAATGAAAAAAAGTGTAGATAGAAGTGTACAAATGAATGCATGGGTGTATTTCTGAAATTCCAGAGTATGGCATCTACTTGTTCTATGAAGTTATGTTGACCATTTTTATGTGTGTGTGTACATATATATACACACACACACACGAGTTATATCCCACTTGATCTGCTTTTTCAACAGAAAACATTTTTATTCAGCCATTTAATGTATCTTAGTTAACAGCTTCAGCTACAGGACCTGCAAATATAAGTAATTCCTGGAAAGGCTAAATGTTAGTTTTGATAATATAATCACATTTTTAATGCTTCCTCACATATTTCAGAAAGTATAACAAACAGATAGCATAGTGTGCCACCACCAATGAGTGTGCTGGCAAAAGGTTCCTTCCTCCCCCAGAAATGTTGTTTTCTCATGGAAAATTAAACAAGCCTCCTCCCATGCCCTGAAGCACCATCACAAACAGCCACCCTTTAGCACTTCTTTGCTGAAAATTTTCAGAAGCATGTTTGTGTAAATGATGCATTTTATTCAATTAGTATTTCACAATTCTGCTAATAAAAAAAAAAAAAATGTAGTTAATTCCTTAATCACATTCTTGTTACATTGAACTTTCTTGTCTTGAACATTTTACACCTCTGAGTATCACTAAACACTACGGCAGTTGCACAGGTACTAACCAATCAACCCTATTCCATTGATCAAAATTCAAATCAACATCACCTGAGGAGGAGCGACAGACTTTGTCATAAGCAGATGCATTCCCCACTGGATTTTATGCATTAGAAAGAAATGGTGGAGAAGGTTCAAAATAGACACTGAGGCACAGTGAGCACTGTGCTGAAACAGTCTCCAGAAATCAACAGGAATTTCTGCAATTCTGCCATGAATGATCAACAGGTATCTTATTTAGCTGTTCCTAAGAATCCATTTGGATTCTGGTTTCAAATAAATATTCATATATTCCAGTAAATAAGTTTAATATTAAATGTATTTTGATATTTGAGTCTTTCCCCTAAGAATGAGATCTTGTACAAGTGGTTTTAAGAGCAATAAAAGTAAGTTTGCTTTTGAGTTGCATTGAACTTTCTGTTTTTAAATAATGAGGAGTCTGCTGCACTTCAACCCGCTAACTTAGCTGTAATTATCCCTCTGAAATTAGAGATTCCATTTATGAGCTTTTGGTTTTTCAAAGAGTCTTCCATTGTTCTGATGTCTTCACTTTCCTAGAGCTCTTCTTGCAGTTGTGGTTTTGACATTACTTTTGAAACGCTGCTCTGCTCTACACTCCATAGCATGTGGAGTGTGATGGATGGTACTATGCTTTCTGCAAAGATTAAACATGACAACAGGTGGAACAAAGAACTGATGACCACTCTCAAGGAACCACAGGAAGCAGAACAAACTTTTGGCCTCTGAAAGGACAGTAACTACTAGTCGTGCAACAGAATTTGGCCACTGTGATGTGGTGACAAACATTTAATTGGTTCCAGATATGTCACCTGGCTTATAAAATATCATGGTTATCTTCAGACACTGCTGGCCATGAGAGGATAGGAAGACAAGGTGAACCTGTGTTTGCCCTCTCATTATAGTCTGCAAACCACTGTGCTTTAATTTGCTTTAAAGACTACTTAGACAACATCTTATATCTCTGTCCTCTTAGACTACACAGGAAAATGTTTTCCATCTACTTAAAAACCAAACCAAATTCTTTTTTAGAATCCTAATTTAAAGTTGTCAAAAACATGTTCAAAGCCATTCTTCTCCTCTCTGATCTATAAGAACTTGCTTGCTACTTGCTTCATTGGAAAACTAATTTCTAACAGTTATCTGTGCTGTCTGAAAATGTGGATACATTTGTTTAAATGCAGTATTAGTGAAGAATTAACGCTGCAATACTGAGCTTATAAAGTGAAAGATGGTAAAGATTAGATAGTGGACTCATTAAACTAAGTGCACCTAAAAAATAAATGCCCTGCCTTAATAAAAATTGTAGGAACATCAGAGTTTTTGAAGTTTTCTTTAAATTTTCCTTGGACAAAACTTAATTTTCTACATGGTAGGTATTTCAACTAGATAATCAATAGGCTAATTTAAAATTTTGTACACAGTGACTACCATTGAAATTAGTCAGCAAGCTGCAAGAGCTACATTATCTTTCAGCTTACAGTTTATTCCAATTAAGAATATATAAACCTCATTATGCTTCTGTTCAAGAATTAATTCATAAGAATTGTACTAAAAGAAACCCTGCCCATTTAATTTATTCATTATTTCATGTTCCTGTTTTATTGTTTAATCATCCTGAAAAATGATACAACATGGACCACAAATGAGTTCAGTGAAATGATATACATGCAATAGGTGTTGCTTTCAACAAAGATTACATTTGATTCTGGTGAAAGCAATGTTTTGCCACCTGTGCATGTTATACGAATTAGAATTGGAAGCCTTTAACTGATGCTCACACCAAAGCAGAGTTTTATTTTTTCCTTTTAAGCTTTAAATCTGAGAATTTGTTTTCATGAAGTGCTATTTTTCTTAGCATGGTGCTGCACATACACACACAAGAATCTTCTGCTGCAGTGTGGGCTGTCTATGGAAACCTTCCACTGAGCAAAAACAGTTCTGCAAATTCTACTCAGTACACTTTTATTCCAAATAACTTGATATGGCATTAACTAGTCTAAGAACCCCAAAAATAATTTAACACGCTGAAGGAGAATAGCTGTAATATCAAATAGCATTTGCTACATGCACATCCATTTTCTTGGCAATATTTTGTTACATACGTTACTGGAGGAAAAAAAAAAAAAAAAAGTAATTTACAGTTCCATAGAACACTCTTGAAAAACTCTAAGAAGGATGAATACAGTCTGAATAGGTATTCTGAAGTCTTAAACACCTCCAGTTTCTATGTTTTATGAAGAATGAGCTAAAATAGATTGCTTATTTCAAATAGTAATTTGGATGCTTACTACAAACTTTTGTTTCAATTTTTCTGACTCTAATTGTGCTTAAAAATAATTTTAGTAACAGAAATACTTTGCTCAAGGTAGTCCTTGCTTTTCACAATCATAAAAAAAAAGAAAAAAGAAAAAAGAAAAACACCTTTAATCACATAAGGTCAATAACTACTGTAGAAACACTGTCTTAGGGGTCATAAGTCTTCTAGGTTTTAACTGTTTTCCACTATCTCCACAGTGCCACAGGAAAGCATACACCAAGAAAAATACAACTACAAAAACTGATATTAAAAGGTTTTTTTTTTTTTTTTTTACTACTAGATTATTAGTTGTGACCAATCTCTGTTTGTTTGTTTGTTTGTTTTTTCAAAACAGAAAGCATAGGCAAGAAACAGCTGGGAGGAAACAGACATGTCTGGATGAACAGAGTCGTATTAATTATAAAAAGTGCCACACAGTGCAGGGACAGAGTGATCAATTGGTACACTATGGTTTAGGAGGACTTAAGGAATATGGAGATTTTGGCATCTCCTTTGAGACCATATACTTCAGAAGTCTAGGCACTACTTCTGGTGTATGATACACTGCATTTGATTTCAGGCAACTTTGCAGGAAGAACAGCAGAAATTCACATTTATTGCTAAAATTGTTCTCAAAGTGGAAGTTTAGATGCTCCTGCAGTACACTCTGTTTCCTGATTCTTTACAAGATAGCATGGACAGAGCTTATCCAGAGAACTGGATACTACTAGGTAATAAGTTTGTTGCAATAAGGAAGATGTAGACTGACAAGTCTGCTATTTCCAAACACTGTTTTATTCTTTGACCTACTACTTCATAAGCACGCATAGACATAAATAGACACAGTTCAGTCTCAACTTCCCATAAGCATTCATGTTGGAATGACTTTAAACAGATTAGGATCAGGTTAAAGGTAGCTCATTCAGGATCTATCTGCAATGCAAAATGAGTTCAGCTGAACCTATCTAGGTAGTTTGATTTGCTTTCCCTAGTACATATCAACAAACACTGAGATGTCATTAATGCTGGCACATCTAACCATTATTTGTTACAGAGTCCCATTTCCCAACCAGACAGCTCTGCATTTCCTGTGGTCACCTAATTAATGGGTATCTATTAGACCCATCTGCAAATCTTACCAGGTAATACTTTCACAAGACTAAATTGAGCTTGCCACAGCAGAAATGATGCAGTACCTTGGGGTACAATTAGCTATACAGAGACATACTTTATCCTAAGCCTTAGGCGCAATCAATAATGAGTTTCTTTTCTAAGATGTTATGGGGTTATAAGCACAAGATGATAGGCTTAAATTACTTAAGTTTTGATGACCTTTTTCTATTTGGATCCTAACTCTCAGCAAATATGGAATTAGACAAAGTTTTATTATGCAATAAAATACCCTACCAATTCTAAAATTAAAAAGTTTAACAGCCTAAAACATAAAGCAGTATCTTGTCTGTGTAAAAATTTAATAGCTACAATATTAATAAAACAATGAGGACCAATGTGGACCAATTCTGTCCTTCATTTCCCTGTACACACAGGACAGCACATCCCAACTGGCTGACAAATCTTGGAACTCGAGTGCCAGCTCCAGCCCAGCTGGCAGTTAAAGACTTCAGAAATCCACCGAAGGCACTGAGCCCTTTGTGTGACCTCACTACAAGTACCCAAGCAATGAAATTGTCACATACTCTACTTAAAAGTTAATTGTCACAGCTTTTCCCACAGAGGATTTTTCTTCGTTACTTTAAGAGCTTTATATTGAAGGAAAGAAAAAAAAAAAGCAACCTATTAGCATATTTTTATTTCTTCAGCATTTCTCTCAAGTGTTTTTAGGAATTCTCCCTAGACCAAAAATTTGTTTCTATAAATGCAATTCACTTTACCTATCTGTACCTACTTAAGTGTAAGCATGTAATATAGGCTAGCATTTTTGGCTCTCACAACAGCACATACACAGAAGAAAGCACATCCACAAACAACAGTTAACTTCACCTGTCCTAGCAGCTAACACATTGGATGTCAATTGCCCACAGAAAGATTCTAGACAGCTCTCAGGCTAAATAAGTGTAGTCATCTAACATTCAGCAGAATAGACAAGACAACAGATCCTACCTTCCATGTGTCTCCCCAAGCTGCACTTTCCCACAACACACAGGGTCATTTCCAACTCTCCAACTACCTTTTACTTTCCTAGAAACATGCATTCAAGTGGAGTACAGACATTTTTAATAGAAGGGAATCTGCTGTGGCACTGCTGTGCCAGCCAAACTGTTCTTTATCCTTTTAGCATTGAAGAGGTCACAAGCAAATTGTTCTTATATTTAAAACAATTTTGTTGCAACCATAAAGAAATAACATTGGAATATACAATTTATTACCCCAATACATTAGAAGCCAAACCATTTTAAGTAAAAGCCCAAAGGTGATTCTCTTGCAAGACTATCGTGAGGGGAAAAAAGCCCACAAAGAAAACTAATTCCAAATCTAATTTCAAAATTTACAATGTACATGCCCTTTCCAAGGTTACACAGTCAGACACATGAAATCAGGGAATACAGCCTAGAGCACCGTAAGAAAAATGATTGGTATGTGCAGTAAGTAAATAGGATATGAAACCAATTAGCAAATACGTGTTATGATGCATTAGGATGCATGCAGTGTAAGAAGCAGACAAAGCTGCTAGACCTCTACATCTGTATCTGGCTGCATTACGGTGCTATTAGCCATGGCCTCCCAGCAGTAAGTGCTTACTTACTGTGTTTCCACTAAAAAGGAAAAAAACAAGGGCTCCAATGACAGGAGGAATTAGGACCAACACAGACTTGAAAGAAATAGCAAATATGTTTGGAGCTGAGAGACAACTCCAAAGAGAGAGTAACTTACACAACTGTAGGTGATATACAATTATATATTTAGTACTTCAGGAACCCTTATCTAGAGTTACAGACTGAGAAATATTTAGTATTGCAAATCCCTGGTCCATCCCTAAATGTGTAAATGTAAGTCAGTTTACTTTTATATCCTCATTCACATTTTAGAGCATATTAAAATGTTCCTCCACGGTCACAAATCATTTGAGTTTCAAATCTTTAATTTTTGTTATGTTGGGGTTGTATAGGGCAAAGACAACTTTTTATTGGATACTTCAGTTCTCAAAGTTGACACAGAAAAAATACTCTTGCCTTCTAATTCAAACAGACCCCTATAATTTCCCCCAAGAATAAACCCCTAAGAATTTCCCCCAACAGAGAAGGATCCTGGGTAACATACATGTACAACACTGGTTTTACTACCTTTGCAGTTATGATTTTCCTTCCATGGGCCCTAGAAAAATCCCCTTACCAGGTGGACTCTTGAGAATACAGGCAGCTGAGCATAAAATTGAGCAGCCTAGAGGTTCCTCTAATGAGAGTGAGGGATCTGTCTTGACCACTCCTATCCCCAGAATTAAAGGAACTTAATTCTGCTGTTGGCATATATTCAACTTGTCTTTGCCACTGCTACAACTGAAGGCTATATGAGGTGATTTTATAGAGCACTTCTTAGGTAGGCTCAGAACACTGCAATATTTATTATCAACTGTAACACAAACCTTATGAAGCAGAGTTGATTCAGTGATGGTCATAATTCATTTTTTTTTTCTTCTCTGTTGTGGCATTATTTTTTGTTTACTGAGATGTGCAGGGTAATTTCTTATATTTCCCCCACTAAACAGCAATGACACCACAGAACTTAGTCCTCAGACTATATGAGATTTTCATTAAATAGCATTTCAGCTGAAGTTATAAACAAAATTATTTCATATATGTTGGAGGATGGAAGGATTCCAAACTGAAGTTACTTTATTTTATTGGTGTGTGCTTCTTTCAATATGCAAAAGTTGTTGACATTGTTCCCATTTCATTTTAAAGTCACCAAAACAATTTAATTTCAATATTTTAGTAGGGAAGAAAAATATAGTAACTTGAGATATGTTTTAGTATCTTGAACATTTCCATAAATACTCTCTCTGATAATAGATTATGGGGTAAATTAAACATTCACAGTTCTACACAGACCAAAAACATTTTAAGAGCAGTTTATTCCCTTGGTTAATATCTAGGTGGCAGATATTAACTTAGGAGATGATCTTCAGGATTTATTTGCCAATCATAAAATCTAGCTTGTCAGTGTTAATATGGTTATGCTATGTGTACGCAGTACTTGGAAGAAAATTTATACCATTCATTACCTACAACACTGTGCTTTTAAAGCTTAGTAGTTTGTAGAGTGCAGCAAAAAAAAAAACACCAGCATTGTGGAAGCAAGAGATAAATGTGTATGGGCAAGGAAAAAAAAGATGCTTTGAGACTAGTGTATAAGACTGAGAGCTAGGACACCTGGGTTCCCTTCCCAGGCTTCCTTTATCTTCTAATGTGACCTTGAAAAAAGGATGTCACCTCTTCAATTGTCAGAAGCTAAAAATGAGCCTAATTCACATTTAAGTGAAAATACCTCTGAGCCTCAGTCTGAAGAAAGCTGAAGAGTCAGCAAGACAGTTCTGTTACACAGGTCCTGGTGCAACTTCAGGCTCTTACCAAAGAGCTCAGAGGCCCTTGCCTGAGAGTGCCTGACACCACTTCACATGCTCTTCCTGCAAGGCAGCTTCACTCTTCCTGCTGCTTTGCCAAGAAGTGGGACGAAACAGACTTGGATTAGCTGCAATCAGATGCACCAGCAAGAAAATCCCTTCAGTGGTGCTTTCTGCTGGGCAAGTTTGCACTTCTTTACACCATTAGAGTCATACAGAGGGTTTTGCACATGGACCATCGTTCTCACCTATGCCTAACATACTGAGTCACTTGCTCAGTTTGCACAATGACAGTCATGAAAAGCCAGAGACACCCTGGAAACAAAGCATGGTGACCAAGAACAGCTTCCATTACGTGGAAGATTGAATCATCTGTGGTGGTGTAACAGTTGGAAACTCAAAATAAATAGTCTCTTCTGTATAGGACAAGCATTTAGACAAGGCTTAAGCACTCATTTCCTGGGTTATTTTAATAAGTCATGAATTATAAGATATGTTGTGATTTGACACCCAAAATTTATCAAGTGTTTAGGCACTAGTGTTGTAAACATTGCAAAGGCTTTGTAAACTTTGCCTTTCTTGACTGATATCTAATTGGAAAAATCAATAGGTCCGGAAATGTGTATGAATTAGCAGTTGGGGACAATCAGATACTCCTTCTGCCCATGAAGGGCAGTCACAGAGATGTGGCTTCAAGTCTGGGGTCATTGCATCCAGCTGGCTTCCTGCAGGCAGAACTGGGGCACAAGCTCTACAGAAATGTTGTTTCAATCATCACATGGTGCTTGCTGAGAACAGTGGGGACCCACAGTGCAATGACTAATCCCTGTGAAAGGCTAAGCCTGGAGTGACTCAACCAGCTTTTGAGATTAAGACATTGGTATTCTTTTTTTTTTTTTTTTTTTTTTTTTTTAAATGCTTCTGAATTTAGCTTTTTATTTGGTGAGGTCAGTCAACTTTTGCTCAGCTGAAGGAGAGCAAAAACTCTTATCTTTGATTTTAAATCAGACAGATTCAGAGCATTGCAGTAGATCACATCTGTCAACATTTGAAAGCTACCGTACAGGGAAAAAAACAGGGATAGACCTTTCATTGAAATACTCCATTGAACTCTATTGAAATGCATTAGTCTAAGATCTTTTGTACTAGGAGAGCTTTCTGGGGCACAGAGCAGAAACATGGGTTTCTTTTTTTTTTTCTTTTTTTTTTTTTTTTTAATGCAACAAAAGCAAAATGCTTTCTAAAGAGAAGCAGTTCATGGATATATTTAATATTTCTAATACTATGCTTTAACCAAGCTAGTCCTTGTGAATAATCTATTTACTCATCTTTATGATAAATTTGAAAGTAGCTTTGATGCAATGCTTTTATAATTGATAGATGTTACGCTTTTAAGGTCAGAATTGAAGAGCATAACCACCTAGTCTGATTACTTATATAACTGGCTAAAGATTTTCAGGCAGTGTTTTTCTTTATATGTAATGGAAATCTAATTAGCTTAATAATATCATTAATACCTTTAACAAGACAAAGACAACAATAGACTCCTAGAACTATTTCCAGCCAAACATTTCATTTCAGTCTGCAACATTTCCTGAACATTTTACAGACATTTGGCATCCAATATTAGCCGAGGTAGATGTAGTCCAAAAAGAAAGCAAGAAGTCATATGTAGCTTGCAACACCCTTAGTACTTACCTCTCAGTATCTTAACAGGCATCTATTTATGTTCAGACAGATGAGCACATACAATTAAGAATACAACTTGAAATGTGGTGATGCTAAATTCAAACACGACCTGAGGACTTACCCTCTATCCAGATGTGGTATATGGGTCTGGTATACACCTGTCTTCCTGTCTTTCAGAAACTGTTTAACACTGCTTCTCTACTGTCTGGTCATTCCATCCATCAAGAATCACTGCTTGGACTTTTATTGCTATTCCTATTTCTCATTTTTCACTTTGTCAGTTTACTACAAATGCCCTTTCCAGCACTTTGTTGCCTCCAAGTGTCCCTCTTGGGTTACAGTAAAACCTAGTACCTGGGAGGAATCTTTAAAACATGCAAATAGCAAAAGAATGATCTAAATGTTTGTAAATATTAGCGCATACTAGCCAACAGACAAATTATCTAGGGACAGTGTCAAATCACTTTCCTAGGAGTCTCCCTCCAGAGTTTCACATTGTGAAGACTGGTGCAGCCTGTTGAGCAATCCAAATGATGGCAGGCTCTAAAACAGAAAACATTCTAAAGAATGAGGCCGTAGCAGTCCCCACAGTGCAGAAAACACTGCTGGTGTTAAGCTACTATATCACATACAATCTTAAATGAGGGAAATTTCAAAGGAAGCTGGCACATAAAAATAATGCTGTTCTTCACTGTTAACCAAGTGCTCTCCCAGCAAAATGATATAAAAAGCTTCCTCCAGAAATGTGAAGGAGCAACAGCTGAACTTACCCTATTCACACACATTACTAGATATAAAACTTGAAGGAAATGGCACTTGCAACACAAAGTGAACACAACACTTAGGCTCTTGGTAGCTGTATTTTTTGGGAAGGAAGGAGGTGGGGTGGGGGTCAACAGAGGAATAACAAACATGCTAGCTGGCTGAAATTATTAGGAAGTAGGATGATGTAGTAACATTCTATAAGTGATTGCAAAAGAGCTCTGAATAAGTCAAGTAAGAGGATTTATGTATATATTATACACACACACACATATACCTCAGCTTCCACAGCAGTTGGTATGATAGCTTACCTTTTACAGCATTATGCCTGCTGTGGCTCAGCCTAAAAAGTATTCAAGCTTATCTTTTCTTCAGAGATGATTTTTATACCATGGCTTAGAATCTTAAATAAAATGCTCTATTCACTTGGGACTTTGCATGCAAGTATACCTTCTGTGGAGGCTCTTGCATGCCACAGCTGACATTGAAACTTTTACATTTAGTCAGTGAGAAGTAAAACTTAAAAAATATACACACACACCTGATGGTGATATAACAAGGTTCCTTGCTGCTCACTGCCCAAAAGAAACATTTCAGGCATACAAACAAGCTGATATTTAAAGCCACTTCCAAACAACATTAATGGCATGTTATTGAAAAACATCCCAAAATGACATTGTCCTTCATGCAGTGTCCTTTTTGCAGCCCAGTAAAACAAAAAAACAACTGCCAGTAAAGCTTTTAACAACACATATGCTCAGACTGTGGTAGTTTGTTAGATTCGGCTATTGATGCGACAGGTCACAATGCAATTTAGAAGCAATTAAAAGGTAATGAATGTGCTGAACTGAAACCTCTGCCTGGGAGGCTTTTTCTGTGTACAGGGGAAAGCAGATAGATTTGTGTCCTTCAGTAATTTCTGCTGGTGAAACGACAAAGCAAAACGTTTCTGAAATGGGCCTCAGATGTCTGAAGGACAGCCTGCTTTTGCGAATGCAAGCACTGCTGAAATGCTGTGGTACACCAGCTTGAACTTCTATACAGAATCAAACTTCTTAAACTAGTAACTACAAAATATTCTTTCGCCATAGTAAATTTTTGGGGGGAAACAGAAATCTGACACTATCCTTTGGAGAGAGTAGGATTAGTTTCCTATTTAACAAGGTAGAAATTAGCTGTATGGTTAATGACAGTGTATGTCACGCATTGATTAAAACAATTACATTTTATTTAGCCACAGGTCTTCAGAGTAGTTTATTCACATTTGAAATATTTACTTGAAATCACGTTTCATGGTTATGCTTTCATTAAAATCATTAGGCCATGTACCTCAGAGCACTTTGTTGATAAGCCATGTTGGGCCAATTAAGTGCAGAAACAGGGTACTTGTCTCACTGAACCTTCTAATTTGGGCATGTACTTTTCTGACTTGTTTAGTCTTTTGACCACTGTTACTGAAATTGATGGATTATCTGGCTTTAAACCTATTCAGGCCAAGCTAAGAGATGTAGGAAGTCAGTGTTTTGAGTGTCAAAACTCAGTTTTCTAGGGAAATGGTGAAAATTATTTTCTTATTGCTTTTAAATATATTAATACACATAAGCATGTACATTTTTAAAACTATTGCAGCTGTATATATTACTAAATTTAAAATACCTATTTTCAAACTTATAAGTACTTTATATACACAGAGAAATATCTATCTAGATGACACCGAGTTAGAAAGACTATGCTTGTGTTTAATACCACACACATTTGCGTGCACACTTATTTTCATATACCTGAGTTTCCTGCCTCATCTCACGATAATTCCTGCCTAGGAACAACTAAAGAACAAGAGAACCTGTGAAAGGGCACCTGCTTTTACAGAACATACAAGCAGTTTATCCTCAGGTGAGCCAGAGCCTATTGTAGCTCTGTTTTGAATTATTGATATTTGAAAAAACTTTGGCATAGACCTAATCAGAACATTATGATATACACTATCATTTGTAAATGGTTCACAAACGCAGTTAGGTTTCTCGCAGCATATTAAGCACTCGTAAAATAATTTAGGAAAACCAGCTTCAGACAGCTTCAGAGCTGTGTTCATTTTGCTGTTTATAACACAAGATCTCAAAGACCAGGGTGCAGGTCCCAGGACACAGGCATGACGGCAATAGTACCACCAGTGCCAGAAGTGCTATGGTCTGCTGAAACCTTGCTGTGCCTCCTTGGCCTCAGTGGGGCTCAGCCAAGGGAGGGGACAGGTGACCATACCTCTAGCATAAGCAGCTGCTACCAGTGACCAGCCCTTCTAGCAAGAAGTATCTTTGTGTATTAATAGTGACAATTCTGGACTAGAGTTTGTCAGAGACCAGTAATAAGCAATAAAGTTATTCTGAAATATACTCCATGCTTATACTTAAGATATATAAAGGCTCACAAATCAGCTATTTTATTTATGAATGCAGGCATTTTTAAAATATTACAAGATGACAGACTGCAAAGCTAATAATTGCTTACCTGTTTGGAAATAAAATTAAAAACTAACTGTTCTTACTCCAAATAGAATGTCAAATGACTAGAGTTCAAAACCTATTGGTTTGGGGGAAAACAGGTGAAAAGATGGCGTACTCTTCATGCAGAAATATTTTCTATGCTTTCAAAAGTCAAGAATGCACAAAGATTCTTTCAGATGCATGCATTTAGTCAATTTTAAGCTAAGATATAAAACATTTACACTTAATCTTCCATTGAATACAGTATTGACACTTCAATGAGACAGTTACAAGATAATATTTAATAGCCCATAATAAATTGAGACTTATTATGCTAATTTTGTGTGGCCATAACACACTCTTATCAATAAAATTAATTCTACTATTCAGCTCTGTTATTTGTTAAGGGATTCAGTTAAACTCCTTATCCAAAATATATTTTATACCACACACACACACACAAATCTGTTATGAGCCAAGAAACATTGAGGTACCCTCGTAAAAAACAGCTTGAAAAGTAATTGACTGAAGCTTCTTCCAAGTTAACATATTTTTCTGATATTAATAAAGATGGCAGGATCAGGCTTAAAGACGAAAAAATCTGTATCAAACTATTGTCATTCAGGGCTATGGATTCTGTTTAAACTGCTATTTCCAGTATTTCCAAGGCTAGGAAGAAAAAAATAGAAATCTTAAAATGCCTGGGGGTGGCTTCCCAGCTTGCATTTTGTGAGACTGTGAATTATTTCACATGACAGAGGATAACTGCACATAACCCCATTTAATGTGATATGGCACTTTTTTTTTTTTTTTTTAAAGCAATTTATTTCAGCTGCTCATAGAAACACAGTGAAATCCTATTAAGGAAAGTATATCAGGGCTACCTGTTGTAGATGGTTTACAAATATAGGTATCCTGGCTCCACAATAAAGGTTAGCTCTGTTACTTGGTAATACTGAACAGTCAGCATAGCAGCCACCAGCTCTCTAGGACAAATTTTTGTGAGAACACAGTCTGTCTCAAAGTAAATTGGTATTTTGACAGGATATACTGTTATGTTTACAACAGAAGAGAAAAACAGAGAAGCCAGGAATAAAAGAGAGTGACAGTGATTGACTTCAGAGATGCATTTCCTGAATATGATAAATATGATAGAGCAACCATACCATACCTCGAACGTAGAACAGCTACACAATTTGACCAGTGCCAGGGATCAAGCATGAACTTCATCCTTCCAGTGCAGCAATCAAGACACCACAATACTCTGCATTTGCCTGATATGCTTAGAAAAGTACTCTGCCAGAAATGGAAACAAGCAAAGTAACCGACTAAAAATGACTGAAAAGCCTCCAACAAACTTCTGCTCACAGGTTCTGCAGCAGTGACCTAACCTTGGCATAGGTTAAGTAGGTACTAGTAAGACTTTCCAAATCTAAAATGGAACTGCTGAAGCAGCTCAGACTGGGGAGAGGGAACAAATGAGTCAGCTGAGCCTGGAGCTGGGAAGTCGGTCGGCATGGTCAAGCAAGCTGCCAAGTTCTGCTGCACAGTAGTGTCCACTCCTAACCTCACTAACTGAGTAACAGCATACATCTGCATCTTCGTATGCACCTCTTCTGAGTCCTGCTTCAAATCTGGAGTACTTGGCTCACAAGTGTTTCCCCCCCCCCCCCTTTTTTTTTTTTTCTTATTTTTCCTTTTTTAATGAAAATTGAAAATACACCACTTGACAACTCTGGAAATTAACCTGCTGATTTCTGTGGCTGCACACTGATGCTGACACGCAGTTACAAGCCTCCCAGTTTGTCTGCACTGGGCTGACCAAATTCCTGAACTGTGCAACTCCCCACTCCCTGCTCTGTGCCCACTGTTGCTTATCCCAAGCAGTAAAGGGTACAACTGTGCAAATGAGCCTAAAGGATATAAATACTTGAAGATTCATAGGTTTGGCTATTTAGCTCCAATTTCTGTCTTGGAAAGTTTCCTTATTGTATTTGACAGAGAGTAATGATCTGGAAATGTCATTTAAGAAGTGTCACAAGTTTGGGGAGCAAACTTAACCACATCCAATTCTGTCATCCTGGCACGACACTTATTGTCAGAGCAGGCCCATTTCATATGCATTTCAATAACACATCTGTAGACTGAATCAGAATAAGTTCCTGAAAATGACCCTGGAGGCAACAGTAGCAGTAGCAATAAAAAGATGTAGACCTTTATAAATGGAAATAACAGAAGGAACAATTAGCATAGTGATCTTGTTAACTTCAGAGCATGCTACCCTCTTTCTTTAAGAGTGGAAAGAATAATTGGATTTTTACAAACCTATAGGTGCAATAAAAATAGCTCTAATTTACAAAAAGGCAAAAAGCAGGTTCTTTAAGTTTTATGAGACTCCAGTATTAAAGCTGCATAATGTGGCTCTCTTGCTGCAGATATTCAAAAGCAATCCCTTTTTCATCTGTGCCTCTGTGTATCTTACAGGTCTGATCTGAAAGCCACTGAAGTAATGAGTCTTTCCATGAGCTTCAGTAGGCTTTGAATCAGATCGCGTATTATCATTTCACAAAGCAAAATGGAGCAGTGATTCGGGACAAAGAGTAACAAATGAATGATCAAGCTACATGGAAGAGCCAAAGAGATAAATGTACAATTCTACAAACAAATATTCTGTAATTTTGTGCTGCCAATGAAATCACATTGGATGAATTCTGTCTCATGTGAAAGCATTCTGCAATTTTTTTAATTTTTTTTTAATTTTTTTTTGTAGAAGACAGCCATGGCCCTACTTCTGAGCTGCATATAATTCAGAGATCCTACCTGAAGAGTTAAATGTAAGGGCTAAATTAAACATGGAGTTGTGCACTTTACCTCTGATTCAATAGGGTACTTAAAATGCACTTACTCTAAGTGCATTGACTTACGTTTGAAGTTAAGAGCATGTATAACACGCTGGATCAGCAGTTGGTAATCCATTTTAATGGGGCCTCCCAGATACCTTCTCCTCCCTCTGAAATGCCACCCTCTCCTTGTACCATTCCCAAACCCTCATTTTGTTAACCTCCCTCTTCTCCCATGTCTGCAAACAGATAAGTTAGGGATATGTGGACCTTTCTTCTCTCCTGGTCTCTCCTTCCCCATACAAAGGTTTTACACTTTCTCCTGTACCCCTCTAGGGCTTCACCCTCCCCTTGCCTTGGTGTGCCTTGTTAGCCACATGCCTCTCACCGCCTGGGGACGAGCGTGTTTCATCAGAGTTCAGGAGCTCCAAATTTTACCAGTTTCACACTGACAAGGAACATTGACCCAAATGTTATGGACTTGTCTCAGCAATTACTTCAGTCAATTTACTAGACCTGAAAGAGCATAAAACTTCTAAAAGATGAAAGCAAAGTCATTATCTGAACATAACCTGGAGTTACCCTAAGAAGATTCTGTATTTCCACTGTGTATGAAGAATTCTGAAATCACAAGTAATAAGCTTTTTCCCACAGCCCCACATCTAGCAAGGTCCAGGATACAAGTAACTGGTGAAGAAACAATATAAAAACCTAACGAGACAAAAGACAATAGCATTTCAAGGTGTCTAGTCAAGCAAACCCTTGACATTAAGTTAATGCTTCCAAGAAAACCTGAGTAACTCAAAATGAAAAGGCAAAGACCAAACATGATGATGAATAAAAACTGAGACCAAGAGAAAGACGGTTGGAGACAGGAAAGTGGTGATTAAGTGTCGTGTGAACTAAGAAGAAAGATGAGTGTCATAAAAAGAGAAGGGGAAAGCTTCCACAGATAGGAGCGTACTCAAAAGGGAACAGACTGAGTGAAGATGCCATAGGGAAGGTGTGACAGACTATCGGCTCCCTGATTAGCATTCTCATTGTGCTGCTGCTGTCTCCAATATTACATTCATAGACCCTGATCAGCTCCCTGCAAGCATACCACTTATTTGTAAAGAACTGGAAAGAAAAATACCCCCTCGTCTTTCTTCTCAAAAGTGCAATTTCACTGAAGTAGCCTTTATCAGGAGGGGGAGGCTCCCGATGAGTAGCATATGTCTGAAAACAACGTATCGCAAGCAACTAGGGCTAGAAACAGCTCTTTGATACCACTAAAACCAAGGAAGTCTCTTCAAGACCGATTACCAGGTAACAAAATTCTACAACTGGTCAACATGCAGAGATACAAAGAATGACTCCTTCAGTTTTATATATTTTTACACCCCCAATTTAGCTGCCTTTCCTCACATAGCTGCATTTAAAGGCATAAGGTAGCATAATTTTTCAGATAAAAATGTGCAAATCAAAGTTAATAAATGCTTGTTTCTTATTATTTTTAAAACAGTGGAATTTCTGTGAAACACAGTGTTCAAAGTTATGCTGCTATAGTTTAGTAGTACATTAATTGCCATATATTTAGGATGACCTGCGTACCACTCCAACAGCTTTACATAAGGAGTGAAATTTATTTTCTATGCTTGCCGAAATTCAGAAAAGCATTTTGCTAAGGTCAAACTTAAGGACTTACTTAAAGGTAAAAAAAATAAATGCTTCCTTGAACTGGGACCCCAAAACCCTCAATATGTTGTATCCTTTCATGACTCAACAGTTCACATCTCTTCTTCTGATTTATTGTAACAGCATTAACAATAACAAATGAAGTTGTTCTGTGCTTGAGATATAAGACCAAAAGCAGTTTCTGTGCAGATATTTGATCCTGCTTCCAAAATAAATCTATACAAGATAAACTTCTTTTTCAGGCTTTTTATCTGTTTAATAAGGGTCACCATTTCCTGCTTCAGCAGCGTACATCAAACTGCACAATTCTTCAGAGAGGATTATTTCTAGCACACTACTTCCTAGAGCATGACTACTCTGTAATATCCCTTAACAATCAATTAAGCCTGAAACAAAGTCTGATATACAGTTAAATGCTTCAAATCTTTCCTCAAATCCTTTGAGTGAACAAGTACCTTAAAACTAGTTTATAGGCTGAGGACATTTGAAAAGCCATGGAAATGGTAATACTAAAATAGTTTAAGAAAACCTTCAGGCTAATGCTAACTTAAGCAGTATTGCTCTTCTAGCATTCTGATTTTTGTTCATTAAATGAATTAAAAAAATCATAGAAGCATTCAATGTAACTTATATTAAGCTATTCTTAAAGCATACCTTTCATGCAAGGCTCAATAATAATAATAAAAAAAAGCACCAGAATTTTGCTTTCCTATTATATGACCCTAACATAAGGGGAAAAAATAAAAGTAGCAATGGATTAGAAAAGTCCATAATGACCTAAGGCCTTGATGAAGACACTGAATGCATGATTATTATTAGTAGTAGTAGTAGTATTTTCTTTCATGTAAACAGCCCTCTTGACTTCCAGAGGGACTTTTCAGGGTGTGACGATTTTCACATACATATATTTTCTGATAGCAGCTTGAATTCTCAGTGCCTTTCAAAATACCTGCACCCACACACCATGCAAACAGAACAGGAATTTCACTACATACCCTGCAGCTGCATGCATTCCCCATGGACTTTAACATGTATAAATTCTGAGAGTTCAAAAGAAAAACTTTGAAATACTGTGGATATATGTAGCAGGCATTCCAATGATGTTTTGGTGTGCGGTAAAAATTCAAGAGAAGGTGCATCACCTGCAGATGGCAGTATCTTATCACATTGTCCTAATGGGAAATTAATTCCCTGGGTTTTTATGCTTGATAGTGAAGAGGTTTGGGGAGGGCCAGGGAAACTAAAAGCCTTATTTATCACACAGGAAAGCCAAAATTTAGAATCTTGCAAAGTTTCCTTGTTCACAGAAAAATGTGCATTTTTTGTTGTTTTTCATTTAATATATATATATATATATATGTATATACATATACACACACATACATATCTAAATTTCTGCATTTTTTTTGTCTTTACGTTGTTTAACCTGATTACTCATTCTTGCAACAGGGGCACCATACCTGGCTACTCTGTCTGCAAGCAACAGCAAGCATCATGAGTAAATTATTTGCCAGCAATAAAAGCTTTACTGTACACTGTATTCCTTGAAAAAAAAATGTTCTGATGTTTAGGGGTGATAATAAAGCTGTTTCCTGGAAGACAGAGATTCAGGTTAGGACATGCTGAATGCACACAAAAAATTTGTACAGCCGGTGAGCAGTATACTTTAACTCAATCTCCTTTGCAAGCGGGTTGAGATCCATAGATATAAGGTGTACACACTGAAGAGGGGAAGGTCAGAAATCTTAATTTTATATACAATTCTTAAGCACTTCCATAACTAAACACATAACAAGCTTCAGTTGCATTGAACTTTAAGCTACACTCTGAAATTTGACCCCCTGGCAGTATGAACTCAGTCTACCACAAATTCTGTCAAACTTGTTCATTTTGCAGCATTCAGGTGCTCCATTTCAAAGTATTTAACTGTTTTGCATAAATTATGAATTCAAGGGCAGGTACATAATCTCTTTGTATAAATAATACTAAAACACCTCACAAAATACTATAGGAAGAAGAAACTATAAAATAGTTTGTAATTGCAAAATTCTGCAATCAGCTGAATTGCAAGCAACATGAAAAAAGTCAATGTGCTGAACTATGATGAGAACATCTTTTCAAAAAGCGTTACCCGTTCAAGAGACAAGCTCCTCCCTCAAATAAGTGAAGAATGATAGTTGTATAAAACAAGTCAAAAACTATCACAATGCACTTGTCACACTGATAGAAGGAAAATGCATGTTAGAAGCAGCTCTAGTGATGCAAAACCTTCATAAAGAGAAAGCCAGAAACACAAAAGCTACTCAAAATTTTACACCTCCTTTCACCAGTAACACCTCCAGTTTGACACAGTTTTCACAACAAGGAAACATCAGAGCAATGTCTAATGAGAAAGACTTTTAGAAGAATCAGTAAGCATCTAATTCTTTCACCACAAAATTAGAGAGCAGAAAATGAAAAAAAGATGTAAGGTGTCTCCATGAGCTCTCTAAAACAGGTGATTGTGTTTTGTGCAAAATGTACTCTTGAAGGAGATAGAAGCATGTGCCTGCTATGAGAATTTGCAGAGTATCTTTGTAATTCTATTTCCATTATTTTTATAAAGATGAGACAGTAAGCCCACGTTAGATTCTGTAGCTCACTTTCAGTTCTTCACTTTCAACTCAAAGCCTTAAATTAGCCACTTTTACCCTATTTTTAAGGGTAATTCAGGATTTTTCTTTTGACTCTTTCCACTACTACCTTCCAAGCTTCCTAATAAATATATTCAGCTAAATTACTCTCCCTTGGCAATTTCCTTTTTTTTTTTTTTTTTTTTTTTTTTTTTTTTTTTTTCCTCCTTCAAGTAATACTTATTGCTATTAGATGATGGATACATTTGAGAAACTTTTTTTTGCTCTCTCCTAATTTATCCTTAGGGCAGGCAGCTATGTCCTCTAATTTGCTTCTCTCTAGAACTGCCTATAGTTGCATTTTAAAGAGCAGCACTGGACAGTATAACCTTTCTTACTTTAGATCTGGTAATGTTCATTTTGGGACGTATCAGGTAGCTGGCAAGCAGATACAACTCTCATTTCAATAGTGACTTGTCTTCTAGGAAAAGATACCTCCTAAACTGAGTTAGCCAACTTGAAGAAAAATCCTTTGATAGAAAAGGTGGCATAGTTTTCACAAAATCAAGCTATCAAAGGCAATGGTAAAAGCAGGAAGTTAACTTGACCAGCAGGTAGGATAAGTCAGTACTGCCTGATGCAAGAAGATGAATTTTACAAGACTTCTGCCTTATCCGATTCAGTGCTTGAAATTCTTGTTAGAAAGGAGACAAGAGTATTGGAGGGCTGACTCACAACTGAGCTATGCAAATGTAATTATAGGTAAGAGCATCTCCATGGCTCAGACTATTCATTTTAGTCTGAGAAAGAAACACAGTGGGTATCTATGTTCAGCAGATACTTTTCCTCCTTGTGTTCCTGCTGTCCATAACATAGTGCTAATGCTATCCATTCATTTTACAGAGGTTGCATAAATGCAGACAGATTTCTGAAACTTTCATGACTGCTGTGCAGCAAAGAAGGTTGAGGGCACACGGTATACAGTTAGTGTGAGAAAATGTCAAAGACTTGCTACCTCTGAGCATTTCTCAGTATCCCACTGAATGAGGCAGGCATGCCGAAGATTAATGGCTAACTGCAGTTAGAGACCACACCGCAGCACTACAACAAATGTGTCTGCAACTCATTCCTTATCCTTAAAATGCAAGCCTTAATATTTGCATTTCCCAACTTTTGGTTGCTTGACTTTGCTAGTTAAGTGTTTTTTGTAACCATTTTGTTTATAAAGTCTATAAAGTCTCTGTTGTGTTACAATGGTATGCCATACTGTTAATTGCATAGTAAATAAAGCTGACCACATTGCCATCTCTAAAAAGCCACCCACACCCAGCTCTTTCTTTTGTTATTAAAAGGAAATAAGACCATTTACCAAAATGACACTGCATTAGTTACCTGCCTTAGGCTTTTCATTATAGTTGACTTAATAGAGTGCTTACCACTGTACCAACTCCTGTTACTGCACAACACACATCACCGCAACGCTAAATTATCGAGCTTTATCATTCAAAAGGAAACAACAAGGTCATCTGAGCACCCAATTTTATGGATTTTCTCTTGTTCTTTGCTATAACCAGGACAACATTACATACTGGTCTTACTGGAACAGTTTGGAAGTATAGTACACCTGTACAGTCTATATGTGCATGTCTCCATCTAGTGGAGAGTCCCAGTGCATAACTGGTCTCCTAAAGGGCTTCACTTGAAGTGATACAGACAGGTAGATACTTGAATGCTGCAAATCCCCATGAATTCCTCCCGAATCTCTTCTGTCCAGTGAACAGAGGCAAGAACATGGGAAATGGACTCCTCTGCCATGTGGCAAGCACTGTTTGCAATGGCACCAGCCTCCACCTGCAGCAGGGTTTTTCTTGCAGACCCACATCCATGCTCCCTGATGCATTTCATTACTCAGATTCCAGCTTGGCAGCTGGGGGCCTTGCTAGAAGGTAGCTGAGGGTTGAGGAGAAGGTACCAGTGGAACCTGTACTAGTTATAGGTTGTAGGTCTTACAACAGTGAAAGTCTGGAGGCATGGCAAGAGAGCAGTATGTGTGCTACCTGAGTACGGGCAATCTGCAGGCACAGAAGTAGCTCTAAGGAGAACAGAGTAAATGACCTCCCCTCTGAAGCACACACCCATATATGTAATGATGCCTATAAGCATGCAGGTCTCTTGTTATTACATAATTTATATGTGAAGCACATGTGTATGTATAGATTTTATACATAGATTTTATACATATACATATGTATACATTTTTATACATGTACAATTAATATACATATATTAATTGTATAAATAGAATATATTTATCACACACCTAAACATACTTGGGAGAAAAAAGCACTTTCCAAGAGATAAGTGAGATTTTAAAAAGTATTTTAGATTAGTTTTTAAGTTAAACCTGAAACACTGCATAACACTGACCACCCTGTGGCCAAACTAATTTGAGTTTTTCCAAGCCCTTAATCTGTTACACTCATAGCTCAGTTACTAGATTAGTTCCTTCTGTTTAGCCTGTTCATTCATGCACTTCCTAATTTAGCCCATTTCTAGATCTTCTTGTAATTATGAATAAAGACACCATTACTGACCACCAAATAATGCTTCAATTTCTCTCCTTGTCTCTAACTGCAGTCCTGTAAGTAGCCAATAAGCTCCTGAGAACTGCTAAATGATTGCCTCTCAGGAGGAATTCAGTACCTTTTAAAGTCAGGTTCACAGCTTGCACTTTTTACTACTTTTGCTGAGAACCTTGCACACATTTCCTAATACATGGGGATGTTTTGAAAGATTTCTTTATTGTTCTTGAAAGTTACATGACTGGCACTTCTGCTCAACCAGTACAAGCTGTGCATCAGAATCCGTATAGTATCTTACTTGTGCAATCACAGTTGCAGATAAATTACATTTAATGTAACAGTTTAGATTATGAAAAAAAATCTCTCAACAGTAATTTGAAAAGAACTAGAATTGATTAAAAATGAATCTATACACATAATATTTTTCTAAAGTCACATCCAGCTTAGTCAGCTGCTGTGAGTACACCAGCTACTCAGAAGTACTAATGGCAGGAGCATGTAATAAATGCCCTGGAGATGGGCATGGTTAACAGCTTTAAGTTCTATCCTTGAATTTTAAGCTTCCATAGTTACTATTAGAAGAAAAATGTGTTAGGGAGGTGTGTGGGGGGGAGGGGGGAAGGGAGGAGTTACCTCAACTCACAGGTTTTCTAGGAATTTTGAACAAATGGAATTAACAACATCTGTTTAACTGGAAACTTCAAAGTAAGATGGCCTAATGGCTCAGGTCTATCTCCCTCTTCGCTATGTACTCTAACATGCACTCTCCGCATCAACGACACTTTGCTTCACTATGAAAGGCTTCACAGATGTAAGTCACCTGTAAAAACACTCTTCCCCAAACACACTTTTTTAAAGGCTCAACTGCCTTCCAGTTCATCACCTTGAATTGTGCTTATTGTGGAACTACACAAGCATCTATACTAGTGTAACTGAAACAGCCAGAGGACAGGAGTGGGACTGCTTTCTCAGTGGCTGGTAGCACTCTGATGTGTGGGCAGTCAGGTCCCTTTCCCAGTGGAGTCACCAAGTTACCACCGTTGAGGACATTAGGGCCTGCCAAATACTCACAACTCTTGAAGCATCCCCTGGCTCTGGTATCATTTTGTCTCCATGGCCACAGCCATCTTAAATGATTACACTCACTAACTGATCTACCTCTGTTTTTAAAACCAATTAGATTCTGTAGGCTCCCATTGAACCTACTGGAAAGCTGCTGGAGAACCTCTTAATTAAGTTACTTCTTAGCCAAACATTCCAGAACACCCATTTGTTTAAATTTAAATAGCTTTTTTCCTTCCCAGCACAGAAAAACAAAAGCTGAAAGAGCAATCACTTACTACAAGTACATCAGAGGTCTAACAGTTACACATTTTTAGTCTCTCTTTCATGACAAGGCCCCATTCATAGCACCAGACCTTTTCTTTATCTGTTCCCATTTTAACTCATCTTCTGAAACAATTCTGGGTAAGCAGAATTGCAGACAGTCTTTATGAGGAGAATCACTACACTACTTGTCACAATAGCATTAATATTTCCTTTTCTCAGTTGAGAAAAAAAAAACATCTTTTGATGCATCCTGAAGGATCACATTTATCTCTCTTATGGCTCTGTCTCATTAGTGCCTCAGAGTCATTTACAAAGTCCTCCCCTCCCTCAGTTGCTTCCAGATGATGAGCTTCACACTTGGAGCAGAAATCCCTATTGTTACTTTCAAAGGGCATGAATTTGCATTTTATACAACTGAATTACAATCTCATAGCTATTATTACAGTACTCAAGTTCATCTAGTTGTTCTTTTATGGTATTTTCATCCATCTTCGCACTGGGACACATCTACATAAGCAATACTCACCTCACTTTCCACTCAGGGGAAGGCACTGATAACTAAATTGTTCAGTCTGCAGCTAGTCCAATAAATCTTTAATTCCTTTATGAAAATGGAAGAATTAGAACAGTAGAGAGGCACAATCAGTATTTTAGGACTTGGATAGCCTTTAAAAAAAAAAAGAAAAAAAAGAAAAAAAAAACCCACACAGCTAAACAAATAGTCCTATACAGAAATTACTAAGTGTTAATTAGTGTTCTTTTCTGAAATAAATGGAAAAATGTGACGTCAACTTCTTATATTTAACTTAAAATTAAGTGGTTGGTTGGTACAAAATTTTGCACAAATTTAGTTTTTCTACCTGGACTTTAAAAGCTTGTTTTTAACAAAATGCAATGCAAGAACAACAACAACAGAATAGCTTGAAAGCTTTAGGTTTGTGTTTTGGCTTTAAAGAAATTTATGCTGCTATTTCATTTTTCTAGGGAGACAGACCTCAGAAGTAAGCAGTACAACAGGAAATTTTTCTTCAACAGAATAGGTGTTGGAATATGTTTCACTGTTAATCCTATCATATATTTATATTTTATTTATATTTTCTATTTTAAAGCTGTATGGATGAAGTTTAATATATCCTGCCTGTCTCCAAGATTCAGTTTCTGAAGGTGTCAGAAATAACAGTTCCCAGCAGAAACAGGTGACTTGTTGATTGGGAAGAATTTCATCAAAGATTTTCTAGAGGGGAAACAAGGTGAATTGAGCCCATGGTACCCCGTGTTTTCTTAGCTACTTTATGACTTGGCTGAATTTTCATAGAATATAGGACTGGAAAAGACCCACTGCTTTACAGTTAAATTCTTTGCAATTATGGATAATCCTGAAATAGGTGCCTGTTTCAGAGGGCTCTGCAGAACACCTGGGCATGCAGGACACCCTATAGTCTGGTAGTAATGCATCAAGGATTCATGCTGCAGCACAGATGCCATGGTGAGTAGCCCCCCAGGCTATTGCTCTAATGTGGAGGGCTGTTCTTTGCCCTGGGGAGCCCTCTGACAGCAGAGAGGGACAGGCAGCTTCCCCACAGGGGAACAGTCTCAAGGGACAGAAAGGGACCACGCACCTAAAACACAGCAAAAAAGCACTGGAAAGGGTCCCTGTATTCTGGGCACCAGCAGAGGAAGCAAACACCCCACCAATTAATGATACAATTTCATTAGCAAGAGTACTCAATTTAAAGGGGTGGCAATGTTAATATGATCCAATGCTAATATTTAAATAAAAATTGTTTCGGAAACTAAATTTAAGAAAGAAAGATCTCAGGGCCAACGTTCAAAAGAAACAAAGGAATGCAACTCTACTGCTCTGTTGTGGAGCTAACGTAGGAATTAAGTGGGAAAGAAACTGAAAGGTCAGAACTGTGGTGGTAGAAAATCATGGCTGGAAAATTAGACCCAAGAATGATTCAGCAGAGAATAATGGTGGTAGGCATCAAGGACCTTCATGCACCAACCAGCTCCAACAAGCCTAGCCTTCAACATACAGCCACTGGAGGTAAAGTAGAGGACTCCAATCTTTTTTAAACTGAAGTGGAATATATTCAAGCAGAGAACAGCACATTTCATTGAGATCTTCTGCACTTGTAATTAATAGCTACTAAACACATTGACGCCAAAATGTAAGGGACTGTGCTGTATTCCTGCCATGCCTCTAGCCACATCAGGGACAGCTGTTGAAAACAGTTCCACTAGCTGAATCTTTTGATTTCAGCCTGCAACTCTTAATCTGTGTATTTCACCATCAAATACAGAACCAGCCTGGCTCTCTATTCCATGCCGGGAGAACACTACTTGCTACCAGTTCTCCGTTGCATCTTCCCTAAGGTGCAAAGAACACGTCAGAATTTGTCTTTCCTAACAGCGTACCATGAGTTATTGAGGGATAGCCAGAAAGGGACTGACTCTCAGAGCCCCTGTCAGAGCAGGCCATTCCTGTGCTGTAAGGCTGCCCCACAGTACAGCTGCCCTGCAGAAGATCTACTTTTAAAGAAAAAATGAACATATGCTTCTTGCTGTCATATATTAACAGCACAACAAGGAGGAATAATATCCACTTCAGATTTTTTAATATATTAAATAAATCCATCTACTTCCTCTTCAGAGAGGAGAGCTTAGGCCTGTAGGCCTATTTAACACCTGGTTAAACATTGCTTAACCTCACTGCACTGGCCAACTACTTTTCATATAAGCTGAATTTTGGCTAATAATGTCCCAATTAAACAGCAGTCATTGTCATTCACTATCATTAGGCTAAATTGGTTTCCTGGGAAATGTCCCAATAAAGCAGCTATCCTGGTTAAACGCTTACCAGTTAAGATACACTACACAGAAAAGGAGTTGTGAAAGAAGAAATCCAATCATGTCTAACCTACCTATGCAACTGTTTTCCAAGAAATCATAGGATCATACACACCTCGGCACAGAAACTCTGGATATTAGTTTTCAAATATATATCTCTCTATATATATATTTGAAATATAGATGTGTATACACACACTCTACCAGGCAGTAACCAGCAGCCATGTAAATCCTGTTTCTTTCTAAACCCAATATAATATATGACAGAAGTCGTACATAATGTATGGCTTGCGAGGGGGAAAAAAACATGCTGTAGGAACAAAAAATGAGAAGTAGGTCTAAAGTACTCTGTGGGAACAGGCTCAAAAGGCTAGTTTAGGATGATGTGTTTAATATTAACTACAGAGAAAAATGCTTTGAAGAGTACCTCATGGAAGTCTAAATCTTCTTTCCAAATCTAGCATTAAAAAAGTACCTATCCAGAGCTGCCCTTAGTTGTGCACCTAGGGTGAGAGACCACTCATTTAAACTTTAGCCATTTAAAAGTGGTTTAATTTAACCCAGTTGTTTTCTTTGTTGTCTATAAAGGCACTTCTGGTGTCAAATTCATTGTCTATGATAGGAAGAATAAACAAACTTCTTCTGTTAGTGATTTCTCTCTAATTCTCACAACGTGCCCATCCAAGTTAAGTAAAACACTAATTTCCTACTATTAAGCATCACTGAAGCTGCCCTGAAGGTCTGGCAAAACTGAATACATGCCTCTTGGACTGTAGTTGTCTGCTTTTAAAATGAAGAAATAAATACCATTCTGAGACGGGCAAGTCCAATCATCCACCTGTACTTAGCATGTGGTAAGCTTATATGGAAGACCTACATATGTACCTCACAATAGGAGAGGAGAATAGGACAGGAGAATAGGCTGGAAAGTAAAGTATCTTCCACTTGATCATGCCAAATAGGTACAATATTGTAAGACACTGCCCTATCTCAGGATAGCATGAAGAGGTACCTGAGCAAACCATAATTAATACCAGAAGATATAACTGTTTTAGACTGTTGTCTTGCTCACCCCCATTTCAAGTTAACATATTATGCTCTTGAAAAGCTGAGGAATACCTAGCAGAATACGTGAGCCTTTGTAGGACAAGAGAACCATGCTGCTATCTGCTTTTCACAGGGTGCAATTCTAGTCTACACCGTGGCTTGCATTTCAAGTCAGAAACCAAACAGCCAGCTCAATATGAAAGCAACGTGAAACCCTAAAAACGTCAAACCATACATTCCTGGCATGCATCTCTTGGAGCAGCTCGTTTAACGGAAGCAAAGACTGATACACATGCAGTTTCTCATTGCTGTAAAAATTCAGCTGAGCATAAGATATATCAATATCTCATTAATCTTATATTGATATCTTAACCAATACCAATGACTGGGTGGCCTGCAATCAGTCACATGAGGCAATTCAGACCCTCCTCAGCTTCTTCTTTGTGTTCATGCTGCCTCAAAGACCTGGAAGGAATTCCCCTCTGCACAGTTAAGTGATATTTCTGAAGGTTTCTTCAACAACCAGGAATAACAAGACAGTTTGTTGTTGTTGTTGTTGTTTTAATGCTAAAGTAAAACTAAGATTTAAAAACAATTCAGTGTACCTAGTGCTTGGAGGTTGTCTGTTCTAAGCCCTGAATTGGCTTCAGGACAGCTTCCAAACCGTTCAGGGCTGCAAAAGCCTGTTCTTCTAATTAAACCTCTAATCAAGCTTACATAGTCATTTTTTCTTTAGTGACAAGAGTCAGTGAGTAATGCTATATTTTCAAATGATGACTGTGTGGAAATTAGGAAAAAATAAAAAGCAATGCTCTGAAAGAGAAAATTAGGAGAAGTTCTGAGCTTTGTTTGAAAACCTCTGCCAAAGCGGAAAAGCATGATTTTTAAGGACTGCTGCTGAAGTAAATGTGTGAATGCATGGTTGGCTTTCTCTCTTGAGATTATGTAAAAACATGGACAGTAATAAACAGCAGGGATTCCAAAAACCTTAATTAACTGAGTTATGAAATCTGATGCTTCCGTACAGCATAACATTCACACCACTGCTTTTACTCTGTTACTATCTGCTTGCACATACAAAGACCAAAAAGATATGCTCGAGCATATAGGCTCAAGCTGAACATTTCTGAACTGAATTGCCAGTATAAGCTTTAATAAAATTATACAGCATCTTCTTTTGTACAAGAACAGAACAGTCGGCAGTACGTACATCAAGATTGTTAATCACATTCCTCAGTTCTACAGTCTTAAAATCAATTTACATTTTACAAAGTCGTCGTCCTCCTCCCCCCCAAAAAACAAACAAACAAGCAAGCAAGCAAACAAACAAACAAAAAAAACACAAACCAAACCAAAACTTAAATCCTATCATTTGTCAGTTGACAAAAAAAGATTCCACTTTTTGGATGTATTCAGATCCTACTTTCAAGCTGTACTCTGCTCTCAGGAATCTTAGAAACTTCTGTAAAATGGTTATTTATTATTTTTTTTTTCCACAGAAAGCACCCACTACAACATTTTACAGCAAGCCCCTAGCATTAGGACTCCTGGAAACATACTATATGCAGATTTAGCCAAGTGCATTAAAATAACGATTTGTTTACCTGTAAGTATTTTGATAGCTTTTTTCAGAAGGTAGTTCTTGCACAGGGCTTAAGTCTGCATCCTTAGTATTCTTCCCTGTCTGCAAGGATCCATCTCTCCTAATTCAGGTGAGACTGTGACTCTTCCTATTTAAAGGCTACGCCAGAAAGTAACAAGTTGCCCTCCAGAGTGCTGCCCTATTTGTTCCCTCCTAGTGAAGCAACATTACTTTGTTGGCTGTATCATTCTTTTGCCATCCTATAAAACACTAAGAGGCTGTTGATTTGCAGGTTTAAATGTGTGGCTGATGCTTCCTTTTGGTTGTGTCTTGGAGCAAATCAGTGCACAAGCAATACAAAAACTTGGGTGAGAGCAGCTATTTTAAGTTGCCATGTATTACTTGCATTTTCTATTTCCTTTGCTAAGATGCAAATCACCTTAGAGGCTTTCCTCCTAGCTATTTAAGCTCATCTTAAAAAACAGCACTGCTGGAGCTCCACCCTCCCAGCCACATTTTCTCACAGCTCCTTGGAACTGGCTGGAATGCTCATCTAAATACTTGCTGTCCTAGTCCAGGGCTCTAGAAGAGTGGCAAACTGTCCCAGTTTTTGTGAGTAGTCAGTCAGCTGGCCGTGTTCAGGAGAGGATCAGAGTAAGACCCTTTGTCAGAACATGTGAGAGCATGGACATAGCAGCTGGAGGCACACTACCCAGGAAAAAACTCTTATTTAGTTTTAGCTGCTTTGAGTCCATGCACTTCTGGCTAAATTGGTAGTTCTTTCCTCTTCAAACTACAAGTGCTGGGGCTTGCTCAGTTGCTCAACAACGTTTAGCAGCACTCTGGATTGGAGAGCAAACAGACTTACTCTGCTGTTCCAAATGTCCAGTCACCAGCAGGAACAAAAGTATTTTCCTGGTTCAAGTTTAAATGCCAAATGGCATTTTTGAAAAAGTTCTTATTGTTGATCACAGGAGTAAAATACATCCAAAGAAATTACGGAGTCAGGCCACCTATTAGCCAATGTAAATCTTTTTTGATTCCAGAAAGGAAGGGAAAGTGAAAGGAAAATCATTTTTCTTATAAGACTAATGATAATTTCCCTTATTCTCATGGTTTATATTTTTACATATATTTTGAAAGAGGGGGAATGCTTGATGATCTTTTTATTCATATTCAAGGCTAATTAGTTTGGATTGAAGGCATCACTTTCATCATTGTCACTGTTATCCGATCCCCTGAAGTGTATTAGGACTTGCTGTCCTTGCTTTGTTTCTCCTCCTTTTGCTCTATGTCACAGTGTATTGTCTTTACCATGCGTATCTCACTGCCCTCTGGACAAGCATTACAGACCTCCATCTTCACTCTGCTCCACACCTGTTGATGGCCATATCTATTTACATTGTGGTGCAAGTAGCATGCTATACCCTGTCTGACCTTCAGAACAGTTTATACATGACGGCTACGCTGAGTTAAAAAAAAAAAAAAAAAAAAAAAAAAATCAACAAATATCTTCGAACCAATTGTGTAACCAAGATGTTATTTCTTAAGATGAGGACAATTTGTCTTAAATACCTTAGCCAACTGAAAGACAGCTCAAACTCTAGCACCAAAATTACTGAGTGCCCACATGCATATGATAAAACATACCAAATCTTTTTTACCACCTAATCAAAGATAAAATAGAAAATGGCAAAGTCTACTTCCCTAAAAGCCTAGCTAGAACTTCCATTTTTACCTTTAAGCTACTTTTAAGGAGCCTAATCCTCAGTTATTGGACATCACCAATTGTATGGAAGTTTTGATAGTGAAAAAAAAAAAAAAAATCTGGAGAAAACTGCATTTGATATGTACTACATATTAGTAGAAGAAAAAATGCTAATGGTCCCACAACTTCTTGTTGCTCTACAACTCACCATCCTAGCCATTTTCTGAAATACATCTCCAGAGGAAGGCATAGGTTACACAGTTATAAACATAAACAATTGGAAAAAAAAAAAAAAAAAAGAAAATAAAAAAGAAAGAAAGAAAAAGGTTTTCCTATTAAGTGGCTATATTCATCTGTTGGGTAAAATTTCCTTTTTTTTTACCAATTGCAAATTCAGTTATTAACTATTTTTCCCACCCATAGGTTTGGAAAACTAAGTCATGCTACCATTGGGACTTTTGCTGGTGAAAAACCTCTTAAGTGATAGAAGTTTATATTACTATTACCCCAAATTTATGAGCTTAAGCTCTAATATCCATTGGCTGTATGCATGGCAATGGATAAGCTTGAGATCTACACCTGCAATGCATAACTAGAGTGCAGCTCAGCACAAATGTAACATGAAACAAAGTGCAAGATCAGGCCCAGTTTTTTAAATAGATGATTAAATCGTGGTTTTTGTTTGCTCTCTCCACCTTCCTGAAAGCTCCTGTTCCATTTTAGCCCTAGCTGTAAAAAAGCATTCCATTTGCATTGCACATCTGGGGAAAGGGCACAAAAACAAACAAACAAAAACCAGGATGTTACAGGATGATCTTAGTATAGATTACCTAAGAGAAAACAAAAGTTTCATTCTGCTGCAGCCCAGTAGCACCTCACAGTGCTTTCCCTTACCCAATCCTTCTATCTGTCCGAACATCTTTATTATTTATGCCAGTGACATTGCTTAATTACTTGCTTCACAAAGATGTCTGTACTGAACAGTAATAGTATTGATCTGCAGAGGTTTATTTCAACAGTGCTATACATTAGAAGTGTATTAATGAGCACTGCTATCTCCCTATTTCTTACATTCTGTTGGTATCTGTCTAATAATTTGCGCACCTTGAACATCCTATCAACATCAGAGAAGCACAGCAAACTGCTCATGCAAATTTATGTATGGACTTCTGTCTTATGTTTCATCAGCAATAACTGCATAATAGATAAATGTCTGAATTTTTAAGCTCATTGGAATATTTTTAATGTGAAGTGACCTTTGGTATCGATTGAAGTTCCTTCTGGTGCTAGCTTTAAAAATAACTGAAAGGATTAATGAGTTCATGTAGATTTTTATGCCAAGGTAGGTATTCCTGGTTGAACGTATCTTTTCAGGCCAGCAATACAATTAAAACAAATTATGGTAATCCACACAAAATAAAAGACTGGTTTAGGATTTTTTTTTTCTCTTCTTCTGATATAGATATGTTTTATAAGGAAAGCAAGGATAAGAGAGATGTTGCAGAAAAAGACATCAGGTTAAGACAAACCAATATGCAAGTACCAAATCCACTACAGAAATTCAGGGCAATACCAACGTACAGAAGATAATCATAAGTTCAATTCACTGTCTTAAACAACTGCATATCTCAGCCTCATGTCACTGGGAATGAGCACTTCTTTTGTATTTATTTATTTATTTATTTTAAAGAAAACACTGACAGCAACCACCCATTTTGCTCTCATTGAACTTTTTAATTATCAAATACTGCACTTGCACGTGACAGAAGTGAGCTGTCTGCTCCTTAACCTGTCTGCTGCTTAACGTTTGCACACACATTTAGAAGAAAGGTTCACATTCCCATTTTAGCACTGATATCTGTTTTACAATTTCATTTCACTTTCACCACCTTTTCCTTTCCTCCTCCACCGAGAACAGATTGAACATTCTTATTCTACATTCCATGTGAAGTTAATACAGGCAGAATATGTGACACCTCCATGACATTTTACTACCTTTTTTCCTTAGGCAAAGTTCATCCCTGTGCAAAGGGTCAACATAAGGCTTGTTCAGTTGCTACTAATAAGGAACTTGAGTGTTCAGTCTTTATGACATTGCTCTGCACAAAAAGAACTTCAGAAAAAGCAAATATTATATAGACAATTTAAATTACCTTGGCTCTAACAAGCTCAGATACATTATTATTTTACCTATGGCTTTATAATATACACATCAGCTGAGTTGTGATAATTATCTAGGTGCACAGTTTAAAAGTTTAAATCCACAGCAAAAATAGGGTAATAAAAAGTTATCTTGAAATCATTCACCAGATAATAAACATTTAAGTTGCTGGTTTAAAAATACAAAGCATCATGAACAAAATTTCATCAAATCTCAGGACAGCCATTTACCCCAGAGAAAGATGTTACAATAGGCTTTTAAAACACAAATAAACATGGTGGCCCTGTGGAATCATTTAAGCAGATTTCTTGTTCTGTGCTTATTTCACTGGTGACACAGGTAAGCCAAAAAACACCCTTCAACAGCTAGATTGCATTTAACTTCTTTCAGAAAAAAATGCTAGGGCAAACAGTACAGGAATTTGGTAAGGAAGGTATGATTCTCTAGCTTCATTACCTAAGTAAAAACGAGAGCTCTTAGGAAAGGATTCTTTGGAAGGGAAATGTGTGCAGTATTAACTTCTACAGCAGCAGCAGCCAGCGCTTGAAATAGACAGACATTTTAGATGCTTTAAGTGCAGTCAGCAATTTACAAATCATGATGAGTGTTTCATGTTAACTAGTAGAGCCAGAAAAAAAAATAATGGGAAAAAAAGCTATGCTTCTTGGACAACAAGAAATTAAACACTCCCCCCTCTCTCCACGTTAGTTTTTCGCAGCTTGGAATAACATGGAATATTTCTGAGCCCTAAACGCCCATTGTGAATGCTGGCAACATATTTCTACATGCCCATTAAGATCTAAATTCATCCCAGATACAGCTGCAGAGTTGCACCAGAGGTAAATGTGACCTATGCCCAATCACAGGAGTCCTGTAACAGGCATTACATTGAGAATAATAGGATTGTCACTGTTCACTTGTACTAAAGCAGCAAAAAGTCTCTGCAAGTCAAATAGATGTTAACATAATAAAAACATTGTCTTGTGCTCAGTAAGAGCAAAGTGGCAGTGTATGCTATTAGACCTTAATGCTACATAATGTTCAGGAATTCCAGGGGGAAACATGAGGTTTACATCAGTGTAACATATCTTGCTAAAGAGAAGGTTTAACCAGCTAAAAGAAAGTAAAAGATGATCCTATTTCACACTAATAGGATGTGATTTTCATGTCCCATCGAGAGGGTCTAATACAATACTGAGCTCATATTGCATTAAGTAACATTTCACCTCATAGTACTCATAATACAAAAGCATTCGTTTCTCTCATCTCTTCAGCACATCTGAAGAGTACCCTGCATTATGCTTAGATTAAGAAAATACACTGTTGGCCATATTCTTCATGAATACCTCATTTATGCTACCATTTGTCCCCCCCCAAACTGTATCTGCAATATTAGACATATGCCAATTATACAGATAAATAGAACCACTTGAAACACAACGTTCTTCCACTCAGTGGTTCATATATGAAACCAATTCTTCTTCTAGACCCATATGAAGAATAAATCAGTTTTTAGATAGCAGTCTGCTAAAACTCAATGTGTTACTTGATACAGATTAGCTTCTTGTGGCCTAAGATGCTATCATTATATTCACTTTATTTCTATTGTGGCAGTAGTACAGGATCTTGATTAGGATCCTTCTTTCTGAAAAATCAACACATATCCCTCAAACACTATCCTCCAGAAGGAGATGCCACACAGAATATACAGATGCAATGAAGGGTGTGAAGCAACAACAGGGTACCAGATGGAGGTGTGACTGTAGCAATCTAAAGCCTTAGGGTACCTCTACACACATTCAATCACACATGTTACTATTAGGCTCCTCAGGCTGCAGCTGTTGAATAACGCTGACTAATACCTGGGATTTCATGTTCTAACACTGGAAAGTTGTGTCTGCAGAAATACGGGAATGCTCAACATTTTTTGTTTTGTCTTTGTTTTTAAAGAACAAGGCTTTGATTTTTTCCCTTGAAAATAACATTTTTTTGAGCTGTCATCCTTTTTACTTTCCTATACCATTTTTTCTTTATCACATATAATAACCCCAAAACTGCCTATACATGCCAGAACACAACATCCATGTTCTCTTCTCAGAATACTGTTCATGCCAATGTAGATAGGGTCTGTGTAAATACAAGTAAATATAAGTAAATATAGTAAATACACATAAATATACTGTTATAAGAATTCCCCATTAAAATAGTCTCAAATTTTAGAATCAGATTTCTATCACAAATTTATTATGTGCTACATATCTTCTCTGTCAGCATGAACCTGTTAAGAAGGCATTAAACCAGCCTAACCTCTGGTTACTTCAACAGAAGTATCCTCATGCTCAAATACCTCATTTGGATGAAATGGGTAATAGCGGATCATCCTGTGACAACAGACATGGAAGCACATCCTGTATTTCCAATGCTTTCTAGTTCAATGGCATAAGGGATTTTAACATCAAAGTAGCATTCCCTTGCAAGATATTTTTTTTCATTTTTTACATTTGAGATTTTCTAAAAGGTATTTTTGATCTACCAGAATATTTTGCTTTGTTTTTCTATTGAACAGTGAAAGTAAATTAAAGGAAATGAGAGCTTAACAGTGCTTTGGCTAAACAAAGGTTTTGAACTGAAATATGATAAGATGTTGACATTCATACTGTGATCTCCACCATTTAAAAGAAGCAGGTTCCAATGTAAACTAGCAAGGGAGGCTTGCCAAAAAGGAAGCAGCATTGGGAGCATCATCTGAAGATCTATGTAACATCTAAGCAGAGCACAAACTACTTTGTCTTTCACACTTTGCAACTTAAATATGCCTTTACTTAAATATGCCTTTGCTACCTGATGGTAGCAAATACATACCTTGCTTCTCTATGCAGCAAGGTTAAAATGGCAACCTGCCCCTTGTCAATCCATTTACAGTCAATAACATTTTTCATTTTGTATCTTAGCTGCCAGGAAAGAAGCTAATTTTCACTTTTTTTTTTTCCTTTTTTTTTTTTTATTTTTTTTTTTCCCCATAAATCAAAGTTCTTGCAAGAAACAAACAAACAAAGTCCTGCTGTCCTGCTAAATACAAGGAAATATCACAGCAAGAACTAGCCAGAAAAAAAAATATATATATATACTCACATTAGAAAAAATCAAATTAAGTTTACACTTCAGGATTTTAGTGTACATTAACCTTGTTTCTTCCTTTAGCACAATACTTCCAAAATGAAAACAGAAAGAAGAAGATGCATCTGGACAATAATTCAATTCAACAGTGTTTATTACAGCTTTTATAAAAATCAAAGGACTTCGTTATCTCTTCAATAACAAACAATTAGGCTAAGAGAATAACATTAACTGTGGAGCTTAATTAGGAATGTACCTTCAACTACTGCATAAGCTATTTATGCAATTTGTTTTCCTGTTGTACTCTGTGAAAAAAAAAAAAAAAAAAAAAAAAAAAAAAAAAAAAGTTTCTACTAATACAAAACAAAAATACACATCCCTTGGGCTCCAGAAACTTGTTTATGCATCCTGGTAGCCCTGTGGTAACCCAACTCAGATATGCTTATGGTGACTAGTTTTAGTGGTAAAATGTTCCAAAAATACTGCAAGCTTCAGAGAAAAGTCATCTCTGTCCTGCCACTGGACAAGAGACACAACATAGTATGAAAAAGAGAATACCTATTAATACAAATTATTCATCCCTCAACATTTTTTAAGGGGTCTGAACAATAATGTGGGAACAAGAAAAAAAGAAAAAAAAATCAAAGGAGGGCTTATAAAGAGAACAAAAGACTTCCACAAGACTTCCACTTTTTTTTTTTTTTTTTTTTTTTTTTTTTTTAAGTACTTCAATTAAAGTGTGACTGAAAGTGTCTAAGTACTAAATTCTCCTGAGGCATTCCCTTAAAACTGGCACAGGGTTCTTATGGAAGTCATTATAAAAGCACAAGACTATCCGATACACAAATACTATATGACACCTCTTGGTTTTCATCATATTTTTGCCTACAAGTATATTTTTTTCCAAGGAAGCAAGATGACTAGTATTAGATTTATTTTTCTCATGCAATATGGTGCCCTACCTAAAGTGCTGAATTGTACCTGACGAGCTGAATCAAGATGAATTATATACTTAGTGTTTCAATATTTGAAGTATTAAAATGTTGTTTAACAAATAAATCTTTGTCTAAATGTTACCATAGTTCCCTTTGCTGGCATCTCAGTGTGTCTGACATGCACAATAAAGCTAATGAGTTTAGCAGCATCCTTGAACAGAATCTATAAACACTCACCTGCCAAATAATACAAAATAGAAGGGATAATCATTTCTCATAAGAGACCATAAAATAGAAAAATGAATTCTAAGTCCAAGTGGATACAACTCAACATTGGGATGATATTGCTTGTTCATGATGAGACCAGTCTTACTCTCATAAAGGTCTTCTTTCTGTTTATTTATTTTTTCTTTATTTACCTGATGCTGGAAGTAGAAAATGCTGCCTATCAGGACTGCCTTAACTGAGTTTTGAAATGCTACTCTCAAGATAAGATGTGTTTTCAGTACAGAACAGGGAGGAAAGGTGGTCTCATGTCTGAGGATACATTCAGACCTCTGTAGCGAGGACTTCAGGCATGCTTGTATACTCACTGTTCAGTGACATGTGAGTGAGACACACAGAACAAGCAACTAAACTTGCTGTTAAAAAAAATACCTTTCCCTTGCAGGGCTAATGGAGAGAAAATCCTTGACAAGAACATCAGAAGGTGTCCTCAGCTAGCAGTGTGCAAAGGGAGGGCATCAGATGAGGGGCCAAGATGGCAGTGCAAACAAAGGAGGCAGACACCCAGAAGGGACAGGCCAGGGACGGCGGAGTCTCCCTGCTGCCACAGCTGCTGTCCCAAACGCTCGTGGCCCACTCCCACACCACCAGGGCTTCCACGCTGGCAGGTAAAGCAGAGCTGCTCTTCTGCCGGGCTGCAAGTTTCTGATCCAAAGCACAGATTCTGCATTTTAGAGTAGAGCTGTGCGCCAACACCCCGTCAAAATTCTTAGCCTGCCATTAGATCAACGTGGTAACACCTCAGATCAAACATATAAAACAGAGTGACCCAAGTCTAGAGCTTAAACTGTTTAAAATAGTTTACCTGTAAAAGACATCAATACCTTCTGTATTTTGCTTTTATTTTTCTTCACATTACTCAGGAAAAAATGCCTGCTCAGAGCACCTTGGTGAATTTTACAGCTTTTTTAAATTTACTTATTTAAACACCCTGTATTACCATCACAGGTCAAAAGGTAAAGTTTCATTGCTGTAACTTATATTTTTGTGAAATAAATCAATACCTACGTGGATGTGAAAACTGGGAAATATGCTGCCAAAAGAGGCTAGAACAGCATGGGATGTGGGAAGGAAATCTGTTAACAACTTCAGATTTCATCAACCCATGAAAGAACACAAGTTTCACATATGCTCATACAGGTACATACATAAACACATAATTGCAAACTTCTTCCTGGCAAGTGTAAGACATTTAATGATAACACGATGAGGAGTTAGAATGCTTAGAACCACAAAATGATATTCTAACCATGAGGTTTAATTAGATGAAAACCATATGCAAGCTTGCATTTCTCAAGCTACCAACTGGCTCCCTCAGCATTGTAAACATCGGTCCTTGCCATGTGAAATTGGTGTGGCTGCACTGATAATTATGATCCATTTTGCTTCTTACACAATTTTTACCAGACACAGATTCCTACATGATAATTATTGAAAATAACTCTAAGTGAGACACTGAGAAAGCTATATTATTAATGTTACAATAGTTTAGTAAACTCAGGTGAAAAAAAAAAAAAAAGCAATGAATATATGGATGACATCTTTGTGCATTTCAAGTGATGCTTTTACAAATTAATAAAAAAAAAAAAAAGAATCACTCTTCCTTTCTATGCAGTTTAATTAAGAAAGACTTTTGAAATTAAG
Source organism: Aythya marila (assembly GCF_965140915.1). Lineage (NCBI taxonomy): Eukaryota > Metazoa > Chordata > Aves > Anseriformes > Anatidae > Aythya > Aythya marila. The sequence continues at coordinate 5,135,977 of NC_139049.1, forward strand.
TCTAACACAAAAACAACTGAGATACACGTGTGTAGATAAACATGTCTTTATTCCAGAAAAACTGGATAATCCATTATAATAGCAAGGAGAGAAGCTAAGATCTTTTCTTTAAAGGAGAAAATGGAAGAGGTTCAAAATACTTTAAAACACAAGTATTTTGTTGTGTATGAATACAGAAATGTATACAAAGCCTTTTTTTTTTTTTGTTCCAAAAATGTATAGTCTCAGTAATACGAACAACTCAAAGAATGAATCAAAGATTAGAATCACATTTAACAAGTACTGCACAGAAAAGCATGACTTAAGTTACCTACTTAGAAGTGCTCAAATAAGTCTGTCAATGCATTTTTATTTTTGTTAAAGCTGATGGCACATCGAAGTAAATTAAATATTGAGGGTTTGATAATCACGTTATCGTTTCATAATCCAAGCATTTGATGGAAGTCACTACTTGAAATTTAATTAACAAAACCCTACTCCTTAATTAACCTGTTAAGTTCTTAAACGTTTAAAGAACTGCTTAAGCACCTTGTAAAAACTGGGACTGAATAATATAGAATATGTATGATTGGAATGACATCATGTTCAACTGAAGAAAAAGCAGGGAAAAAAATAAGACCAACACAACACTGACTGTAACAAGCATATCACAGAATAGGAATAAGTAAATGAACACACACAACATCAGGAAAACAGAGATAAAGGAATTCTGTGAATATGTATCCAGAGACTATAAAGCATCACAGCATGAACACTAGTCAACAATTTGCAAAAATGCATATATTTCAAGGGAGATACAGCAACAGGAATAGATTACCTGTAAGAAGAAATCAGAAATCAATCTTTTGGGCTATTATGGCTATGAGTGTTGTGCTGCCTTCATGCTTAGGCCAGAGGTGCCCACCACGCCTCCATCAGTCTGGACAGGTACTGCTAGACATGCAGCTGAAAGCAGCAGCACCACACACGTACATCAATAAAATTACACCAGGCATAGCAGTTGGACTAAATTCCTAGAAGGAATATAGGGGGCTTTCTTAAGCCCTTGTGAGGTGCCATGACAACAGAAGCAGCGGCAGCACCTGTCATCACACTGAGGCAGCAGAGGAAGGTCATACGTGAAGTCAGAGGGACTCTTCACCCCTCTTCCAAAGAAACACCACATCTCACTTCTAGATAATCCCAGGTTACCTTAAATCTTGTCAACAGCTCTAAGCTTTATCTTCCACAAATCAGAAACCCTGCCACATATCTCCTTCCAGAACACATAGGGAAAACTTATTATGGCTAGTTAATTTTCTTAGCAGACATGTACTGAGAACAGTTTTACCTAGAGTCTCTCTCATTTTTCTCAGAAGTGCTTCCCACAGCCCCTCACTTCCTTAGCAAGAAGCCAGCACCCTGCTTTGAGTGAATTTCCAAACTTGGTGACCTTCTGGAAAACTAAATGTTGTTTCCCATCTATTTAATATCCCTGCCATCTGAAACCTCCTTCTACTCCAACTCTTTTCTTTCCGTAAAATCTTCTTAGATTGTTATCTGTCTACACTTGAGAAGATAAAATACAGCTATAATAGCATTTTTTTTTTCCTTTTGCAGACAGCCTACAAAAGCTAAAGAGCTATTTTGCCAGGTCCCCAGTAGAGAAAGTGATACTGCCAAAAAAAGAATCCTTTTTGGCAGTATACCTGTACCTTGCCTAGGATTTCTGCTGGCCTAGAAAATTAACTAGGTATATAAGGAGGATTTTTTTAGCCTAACTGAAGCAGGTACACTGGGAAAGCTTTAAAGTACAGTACCCCAGCTGCACCATTTAATTAACATGAAGTGGCACAATAATGCTGTTAATTATGAGTTATATTGTCATCTGTTCCAATGCTCAAAATGTTTACCAACTGCATAATGTTGCTACCTCAGAAACTAAACCTCAAGTATTTTAGTATAAGCTATATTTGTTGCTTTACAAAGTCTGAATGTCAGATGGACTGAAACTGAATACCAGCAAGATTTCACCTCAGATTCCTTTTAGTCCACTCACAGGAAGATGACAGGTCAGGGCTCTGAATGAAGAGCCTATATATTCAGGTATCATACCCGGCATATTGCTAAGTAGAAAGGCAAAAGACAAGTTATCTAAGCTGCAATATCACTGTCACACACTCTTTGTTGCAGTGCCAGAGATGTTTTAAAGGGAGATTTGGCTTTTTGAACACCTTTAATAGGCTTCCTCAGAGTTTTAATTAGTAAGAGATCCAAGCAGTAGCTGACAGCTGGCAGAATCTCCTGTCGTGAGTTAAAGTCAACCTAATTAAGATTCTGGAAGGAAAACATATTCCTTCCAACACCCTTAATCAGTCAGGCTTGGTTGGAAATGCAATATGGAACCTTTTGCCGTGACAACAGCATAACCTTGGAAGTATGGCACTTCCAAACAATAACAATGGAGTGATTTCCTCATACGGAAATGTACTAAATCTCCTACTATTTCACTGAAATATATTCTCCCCCTTTCCCTTAACAAATGTTAATATAATTCTGGATTATTTGTCATACTGAAGATTTGGCATTTTATGACTGAGACATTTTGTGCTACTGGGGTCATGGACAGTGACATATAAGTTGCTCTTATAGGTGACAACATTCCTCCCCCCTCTCCTTCACACTTACATGTACAAGGCTGTCTAGCTACTTATGGTGCAAGGGGAGATGCAATGAATTCAGGTTGAGCCAGCTATACATGGGCAAAGGGAGATCCATCTTAATTACAAGCCAAAGGCTGTAAGCTCTGGTTCGGTTGCCAGCATGAACCTCCAGGAGTCTGTTGTCTCTGCATTCTGCTCGACTGCCTGGAGAGAACTGGTTCTCAGAGCACAGAAATTCTGCCAAACTTTGCCTCTGAAGCAGTATAGATGTAACTATTTCAAACTTTGTCCTTCTTCAAGCTTAATCCAAACTTCTAGGCAACTACCAAATGACTATCTGCTGGTCTGAGACAATCTACCCTTTTTCTTTTTTCCATTACTATTGGCCATCTTTATTTATTTATACTCAAGATGCATTTTAGTTGTGAGCTCCAGCCTCAGTTTCTCCTTTACACTTACTGCTCACAACTGGTTCCCAAGATGACCTACTCCTTCAGTTATCTGCAGTCTGTCATGGCAGATGTCTGCTGAATACTATCTAGAAAAACAAAAAGAAACAAATAAACAAAAAATCAAAACAGCACAGACAGAATCACAGAATAATCTAGGTTGGAAGAGACCTCCAAGATCATTTAGTCCAACCTCTGACCTAACACTAACAAGTCCTCACCATTGCCTAGAGTAACAGCTGCATTGAGTTTGGTGCATAGAGGATTGATTCAACTCCCAGCAAGCCTAAGCAGCACAGACATGAAGATAGATTTGAATAAAAACTCAATCAGAATTACACTTAAAGCCTCTGCTGCATTTTTTCCCCCTTCTAGAGTGATGTTTTCTACCACGTACTCACACCTCAACAATGACTTAATGCTTGTATTTACTTTCCACTCATTCTACACGTGGCCTGATTCTCCACTGCAATATACAACATACAATCATCTATCTCTCTGCAAATGCAATAAGATTGCAGCCATTCTAGTGTCTTCACATTTTATAGTCCTTTTAGACAGTTGTAAATGACTGCAGAAGGTACAAAGAAGTCAGGAATCAGGCCGACAGTACTTAGAGTGATTACAATGAATATTACAATAATCCCCCTCTTTGTAAAACAAAATCCTACAAAACGTGTATACACTGAGGTTAAAGCCTCTTGGAGCAGCTGTTAAGATGGTGCTTAGACTACTCAATTACACTATTAAACTGGCAGCAACCTCACAGGTGATTTGATTCTCTGTACAGAAGTTGTGCAGTACAAAGAATAAGAACAGAATGACTTTAATAGATCTCAGGCAATCCAGCCAGTACAGGCTGCAACCACTCTGAAAGAACCTGCACCAGAAAACTTGTTTTGACATGTAAATGACAAATATAATTGTAGTAGATAACATCCCCAGACCTACCAGGTAATTCATGAGAGACACAGGGAGCCCTTATAAAAAGTGCTGGGAGCAAGTGTTCTGTATGTTGCCATTTAGTACTATGATGAAACCAGTGACAAAACTACTGATGAAATACACAACAGTATTATAAATATTAATACTTCAAAATAGTTCAATCTTATTTATCTTTAGATGAAGCTTTCATACCTCCCCTAGCAAAGACTAAGAATGAGCTGCATTGTACTGATGATGTACTTCAGATACTCAGATGTCTGGTTACAGGGTCATGGCCAGGAAAGCTGAATTTCCTTTAAGCTACCATATTCTACAGACAAGCAGTCTCCTTGTTTTTATACTTTCAGCATTACATGTTCTCTTTCTTAAGTCAGCTAATTTTACTTCTGCCTTTTTCACTTCAGCTCAATATCCAAGTTACAGTCCCAAATCCAATGCAGTTAACATCTTATTTTTTGCTTTTCCACCACTGTATTTTCCTCTGCAAATATGCAGCACACAATTTATTTCCATTACGAGGACACCTTCCTTGACTTAAGCTGCTGTGGCATTCACACTGACTACATAGTTACAGCACTTCTACTTCCATTCCAGCCTCTCCACTGGAGGTGATGACTGTCCTCCCATTTTCAGCACCTTTCCTTCTCCTTCTGCCCACAGTTTCCTCTGAGCTATCTGCCAGTTTGAGCTTTCCACCACTGTTGTCCACTTAGTGTTCAAACACTTCATTTTCCAAGGACTTTTCCCGAATCTCTGGAAAATACCCTTACTAGTATATGCATCTTCTTTTAGAATTAACTAAAAGACCCAAACTTAAAAAGATAATTTAGCAAATACAAGACTACATGTGTAAAAATGGAACAGTTATTGGACAGTTTCCTGATTAAAATCTATTTTTATACCTGTGCAGCCTCATTGACTTAAACATGTTATCCTTGTCTTAAGAGCAAGTAAGCAAGGCCCACAGTACTAGTTAATATAACACCTCTTTTCTAGAGGATACCACCTAAGGAACAAACAAACAAACAAACAAACAAAACCAAGAGACTAACAAATGGAAAAAAATAGCTAAACATCTACCATATAGTTACATGAAGCATTAGCTTCATCCATGAATTTAAGCATCTTAGCCTGGAAAGTCCAATTTTATATGAATTTGAGGTCCATAACATCATTTTAACCACATTCCATATCTCCCAATTAACATATCCTGTTCATGTATCTCTTCCATCTGCTCCACACAGAAAAGCTACTCCTTTTTTCATCTTCCTCCAGACTCTCCTGAGATGCTAGCATCCAAAGCCCTGCAAACTACCAGCCAACACCAACATTATGGTCAGCAAGCTTATAGCTATTTTCAGAAGTTGCCAAGTCACAAAATGAACTGCAATGATGCCAACATCCCCCTTGCACAACCCAGGACCAGGGCTCAGAGAAACAGCTCCATCAACCCAAGGCCAAGCGTCACCAACCTCTCCAACCCTTCTCCTCCCCAAGCAGCCCTAGTATGGTCATTTGTGCAGCTACCCTGGCACTAATCTGGGGGCTGGCTCAACTGAAAGAGGAACCCAGCTGAAGCAGGAGTGTTTTGTAACCCAGTTGATTTCTATGTCCAGCTCCCCAAAAAGCCACCTGTGCAGCTAGAGTTAAGGAAGCTACTCCATACTAGTAGATGTTTTTGTCCAAATTTATGCCCTATATTTGACTCATTCTTAGACAAATTTCTACAGATAGAGGCACAAAATGAAGATACATACATGTACGTATTCACTGTCTGGGGAAAGAGCAATAGAAACAAAGCAACACATCAGAGCAATGAAGGACGGTGGATATCCACAGTCTGATGCAGGCAGACTTGAGAGGAACCACAAGGCAATTCAGAAAATGTCATTCCTCTGGACATCAACTCAATGCAGACCAACAAAGTTCCACAAGGCAAAATAAATGCAAGCCTCTGCACCCATCCCCCGTCAGTGATGTTTCTCCTCTAGCTTCAAGCCTCAAGTCACCTTTCAGTGAGGGAAATAAGGCAAAAGATAACACCACAAACACAAGACTTTGGGTTATCAAATGGGTTATCAAACCAGTCAGGGACCTGCTTACTGTTTAGGTTCACCACCTGACTTAGAGTTACCATGCTAGAGGGACCTGGGAGCTGGACTGTGGCATGAGAGAGGGTGAAGGATGACCCTAGGTGGTACTGGCAGAGCAGGGACCTTACCAACAGGCTGCAAACCATATACCTGCAGGACTGGCTGTAGCAAGGGTCTCCCTTGAAGCTCAGTGGTCCTCACACTGGGTCAGGTCCTAGAATAACCTTAGAAACTTAGGAGACAGTCCTAGAGAGAAGCCACCTGCAGCCTGACCTGGAAAGGTGAGAGAGCCCCAGCCTGAGGTAGGCCCGGGCAGACCCTAATGACCCTGCCCAGGCACACCCTGACTTCACAAAATGCAGTTTATTTCCTGAGGTATGGTTACACCTGTTACAAACTGCAGTCCCTGATTTCAAGAACATTTCAAAGTACAAAATTTTGCATTAACCCCAACTCCCTAGCATTCTCAACCAAGGAGCTTGTTTTTACCTTGCAGCTTTGTTTTTATTTATAGTGGTTTTTTTGTTTTGTTTTGTTTTTTGTTGTTGTTGTTCTTTTTTAAAAAAGTCTAGAACTTGGGTACCCTTTAAAGTAAACCCTAATCTAAGTCCAAAATTCTCACTGAACACCTTACTTACAAATTGCATGTTCTGAATTAACTTTCTGTACCACTACGGCTGAAGCAGCTTTGCTGTGGTGGGGTAAGCAGGCCTCCCCTCTGCCCTGCTGAGCACAACAGGGATGCTAATGGGAACAGAAGTGTACATGGATGAGTTTAACTTTGGTTCACAAACAAGTCAGCAGCCTGCTCAAAAGTACCCAGAGGTTTTCCATCATGTGAATCAAGAAACTAAAGAATACAGTAATTAAGAGAAAGATGTTAAAGTGATGTAAAGTACTTTAGCTCAACTTCAGTGGTGTGATGCCAATTTGGATTAGCCATGATTTAGCTCAGTGAATATTTGGTTGATGTCAACAGTTTTACATTCATATTTATATTAACTAGAAGATTGGACTTGCAATATTTAGGAATGTGATGTGAAACAAATCAAAGACAAATACGAGCCTAAAGTAAACCATTTTCTAATTTAAACTGTTCTAGTGTAGAAAATACTTCTCTCACACCCCAAATTGCCATTTTTTGAACAGGACCAAAATTTTTCTCTCCTCAATAGGTTCTGATATGCTGAACTACAATATAATTTAGTCTAAATAACTTAGTATCCTGCCAGAAAAGGTGGACAGAAAGCAATGGATTAGAGGTCTCTCTGCCCTGTTATATCTGTTCTATTTCCCTGAAACTGAATGAAAGGTGAATATATGGAGTTAAATTTTTCCTCAACCGTGAGGCAATCAGTATGGATTACATAATCAGTATTGATTACACTTATTATCTTAGCTTGCATAGCTCTGACTGTCCTTTGTGCATATAAAATATTTCAATCTTGTTAAAGATCCTGTGCAGCATTTGACTCAATAGCTTTCTTGGGCAGGAGTTCTACAGGTGGGTTGTGCTGACTGAAAGTCCAGTGACCTGAATGCCAAAATATCAGATTTCATCAAGAAGAGTTTACACCACAGGTCAAGGTGGAAGCACATGATAAAGGGACAGCCAGGGGAAGCTTCAGCTGTCATTGTTAATGCAGCACCTGTTCTAGAAGTAAAATATATTTATACTCTATCCTCAGTGGCTGTCAATGCCAGTTCTTTCAGCGACACTAATTTTAACCTCAGAAGTTGACAAATTATTTTATACTTGGCATGAAGAGTGAAACAGTTAATGGAACCTAACTGAATAAGAAGTCACAAAATACCTGAGATGAAGAACATGCTTTTAATTGCTTACTTCTCTCCCACACTAGTGTCTGTCTGTGATAGATGATGTGACAGAAGAATCCTCTCTAAATTCTAAATAAATTAGGATTAGCAGAAGTGCCACTACATTTATCTTTTTCAGTAATAGTTCTTTGTTTCTTTTTGGTGTCATCCTTTGGTTTTCTAGTTTATGGCATTATTCAGTTCAAGGGCTGAGATAAAATGGCTAGAAGATTAATAGATTGGAAGGAAGGAGTGAAGGCCAAGTGCTCTGACAACACGCAGATTAAGTACATTAAGCAGACATATTATCATCAAAATATGTCTTTTCAAAAACAAAATTTGCTAAATTAGCCAGTGAAAAAAGATGGTGTTTCTGAACATAGCATAGTTTGCTTTCATGTACCTAACATTGGAACGTGCAATAATAAGGATTTTTATTTTTTTTCTCCCCACAAAGAGCCTTAGTTTGTTACTCATTAAACAGGTGAGTGATGACAAAGTAAATCATTTAAGCAGTAGCAAAGGGAACCATAGCTGCTTAATACTTTTGAAAAATGATAGATATGCTATTTGCTTTTGCAAGGTGTTTCAGCAAAATAAAACCTTAGTGTTATGACAGCAGTTGGCCTGCCATATATAAATGCCATACATAAAACTATATGCCAGAATAATCTGAGTAGTACTGGTAAATACTCTCTAGGACAAAACACAATGTACTGAGTCACTGAACCACATATTACAGGAAGGTTTCATTGTTCACTACCCAATTAAACCATATTCACCATGTTTGAGAATACAGCACTGACTCAGATGGCATTGTAATTGTAAGCTCATTTATTTGGCAAATACATTGAACGCTGTAAATTTTATTTGCTGTAGCACTACAAGAACACCTCAAATATGGGAATAATTATTTATCAAAAAGCACGCTGCCAAGGTTGAGAGAAATTAATTTGGAAACAAGTGGCATATTAATGAGTATGTTTCCTTTTCTATTCATATGCCTCCAACACAATCCCAATAAGTACTTTTGATGAAATAATTGACTTGGTCATTCAATCTGAACATGTATTTCAAAGTTATTAAACTCGGACACATATCCACAGTATTTTTATATTGAAAGCTCAATTAAAACTGAAATACAAAATCAGTCTTCTAGTCATAATAGGTCATGCTGGCTCATGACAGTAAGAACATAACAATGTGCATATCAGATGCTGACGCTGAAACACTCACCTTGTTATTCTTAAATTTTTCTTTCTCGTTTGAATAATACCCATTTCAGCTATCCATTTTTTTAGTCTATTTCTGAACACCTGCTGCATTAGCAACAGTAATTTCATAAAAGCTGCAAACATCTGTATACATATGTGTATGAACAGATTAAAAATAGCTGACTCAAAACATGACTGTAAATTGGTAAGTAGCTGCAGGTAGTTTTGGTTACCTCTTTTTTTTTTTTTTTTTTTTTTTTTTCTTACCCCTATCTTTCCTGCAATCTTTGAGAACCCTAATCAGGGTTTCTTGGAAAATTGTGCTCAGTACTTTGGCCTAGCAACAGATTTGAAGACAAAAGATCTGAAGATAGAAGCAATACAAAAAAGCTCTGAATAGACCCATACATATACATGTTAATATTAATAATGGATGTTAATTGTGCCAATTCATAAATTCACACAAGACTTTGATTATATATAAATATCAGACAATGTAGATTCTAAATTCAAGGTAAAATACTTTAAGTTTTGGCTATTTTTTTAATGTTAGGTCTAATCTTGTATGTCTCCTAGAGCATATGAATTTGACAACATACTACCGATGAATCTTTTTAGTTGACTTGTCATAGGTTCTAGGCTACAACATTCGAATGTGGGATGTTGAGAGTGAATACATTTGGTTCAAAACTTTATTCTTTCAAAACTGTTGTGAAAAACAAGCTAATACTGATAAGGTGGCTTTGACAGCTGAAAGATTATGAAATCAGATGATTTTAACTTCTAAACTAGAATCAAATGGTGTCTGATTTCTCTTCATGAATTTATGTTTGCTACAAAAGAAGGAAATTTTCTCATGGACTTGAGAAAATCTGAATATTTTTATTAAGCTCCCTGAGTAGAAAAATAAACATATTAAAAAATAAATAAAAATCACCCTCTATTTTGCAGATGCAAAGCCCTTGATTTCATTTACATAAAATCTTATAAAATAAGGTGAATTTTTATGAATATAAAAGATCCACAGAAATAAAATATATTGTTATGGTGACCAAGATCTATAACTCAAGTTTATAACCCCTGAAATATTTATGTTCTAGTTAGATAGATGAGGATCCATGGCAGTAAATGTAACTTGTAGCTGAAGAAGTGATAAATTGTCAGAACTAACAGATAAAGCAAAATACTTCAGGTCCTATTAATTCTCAGATTTCATTTTAAGCATCAGTAATTTCCACATCTAAAGCATAAATGCAATTAATTAAATCACAATTAACTAATATTCTCTCTGATCACACAAGATCAGCTTACCTCAGGTAGATTGTGTTCTACCCCTGATTCTAAACTGTAAAGAAAAGAATGGGAACTTTCAAACTGGGTGGCTCTGGCCATGCAGTGCTCTTTGGAGCAGCCACCCTTTTAAGTGGGTAAATACAGAGGTGAAATTTGGAGTACAGGGAATAGGCCTATTTGAATCACTCTTCGTCAGCACTGCTAATTTACCTAGTAGTTGTAACTGCCCAGTCCTGCAGCTACATTTCACTTAACATCTAAAAAACCCCTAATTTCACTGAGACCTTTGGCCTCATATACGGAGATCATATTCATTCTATATAGGGAAATTCTTTTACTATATCCATAAACTGAAAGACAAAACATCTGAAATATTGAACAAGGAGCAAAAATAATCCAAACCTATTAAGTAGTTTAAACAATTGGATAATTATTCTCCATTGCTTTCCTCTCTGTGTAGCCACCCAGCAGTGGATTATCCAAACAAAACAATCAACAGTTTTCCCCATGCTATTGTGGGTTTAAAAACATCAAAATCATCCTGGTAAACAAGGTTATGGTAAATAAACATGTGTTCAACTTTATTTTTAAGCATTCATGTTCCGTTCCACTGTGTGATAAATTCTAATAAAGAAATACATAAATTAGGTGGAAAATGCAAAGTTACTCTAAAATGAGTTGTTTTGTGCCAGTGTTAAGATTATGTTAAGGGTATACTGATGATATTTTCTAACATAGATGTAGGAGTTTATATATTAAGCTTGGAATTCTCAGAAGTAGCCAAGTGTTCCGGGAAAGCATTTTTCCTTGCAATTTGTTTTCCTTAGCCAATTTGTATAGTTGTACATAGATACTCATATATCTTGAAAATATACAGTTTCTCTATTTTGTATAATTTGAGTGGAAAACATGTTTCTTTTGGATTTATATTATTCATTTTCAAGAGAAGTAACCCTTAACTGAAAATATGTCTGACTAGGCATCACCTGCCCAGGGATACCACGGATGAAAGCAGAAGTTTAGTTTAGGAAAATAGTGAGCTCCAGTAATGAGGTCTGTAATGGCAGTGACCCCAAGAAACAGATCTTGACTCCAAACAAGATCCTGCAGACATGTTTGAAGACAAGTAGTTACTGTGATTGCTAGGCAGGGGGAATTCAGGATCTCCGGCAGGGTTTGGGGCATGTTGTTTGCAGATATTGTTGAGCAGTCTGCTTATTTTTAAATCCATATTTAAATGTTATTTTAAATATTACTATTACAATTTACATTTAACACCATGGAATAATATTCATAAATTTACATACTGAAAAATAGTGTATATTCAGAGGTATCTTTTCCCAACTAGTTTTTAAATTGTGTTCATTACAGAAATGTCCTGTACCAATCTCTGTGAATTGCAAACCTGTTAATATAGCAATTTTTCTGACTCACTATAAGGCCAGTATTACAAACCAATTTTTGTATGTGGCAGCAAATTGGATTTTGTTTGGAAAATTCAAAGCAATAATATTCACATTACACACATGCACATATTTTTCCCCTTATTTTATCTCTGCCAGGAAGATCTCATCTATTCAAGACCAAATCTCGTTCCTATTTAATACAAACACAGTAATTCAAACTTTACTCTTGAAAAATGTGAAAAAATAGGCACTAAAGTGGTCATTCAATTGTGTAACTTTTAATTGGGGAACTGGTATCAGTTCAATATAGTCAAACACAGTAAAATTGTTTTTCCTTCCATCAACTCTGAATTTGGCTATTTGACTTCAAAGGGACTTTTTATAAAAGTTAAGGTGCCACTGGCACATGGAGCTGGAGGCACTGATCAGAAATATACAGTAGAGTAAAAAAAAAGGCTGAAATTATTGAGGCCTGGAGTGGAGGAGATACAGGATACATTCCTATCTCGGACACTAATTTACTTTCAGGCACTGGGCACATCACTTAAGGCCTCATGTTTCAATTGTCATCAATGAAAGGAAAGTGAAACTTTCTTTCTACAGATCAGATGGCCATCTCTCACCTTCAAGTACAATTTCTTACCTTATGAATTTACATTTGCATGTGTACATACACAAGAGTAGACACATGGTCTGATTTTTTGTTTGGTCCTTTGGGGACTCAGGAGTTGGACTTGCGGGTCCATTCCAACTCGGTTATTCTATGATTCCATATAAAATGCATATATAAATGCTTATCTAGACATGTAAACATGTATAAAAAATAGGTAATCTCCACATGAAATGCCATCTGTGGCGTGGATTCTAAGCCCTAACATTTTACAAAACAGACAATAAATAATCACAGAATTTAACTATCCCTGTGCAGAACCAAAGGGATATGGAAACATGAGTCTGGCAGAGTGTATAGGAAAACACTTGCAGTGGGTATTTTTTTTATCTATTTTTGTATGCCTACACATTACTCTATGATTAATCTGAATTCCAGGGAAAAGGGGAATGAAACAAAACCTGACAACACATGGATAGCTTAACGCTTCTGATTTTGAAAAGGGCAGGTGAACAAATCTCTTTCACTGTTGGTGTTTCAATACAAAGACATGCAACATATGAAGCAACATAATTTACTTTGACACACCATCATTATTTGTTAAGATAAATTAATAAAAAGCACCTTTGGGTGCAGCCAATTCATTCAGTTCCTGTCGCAGTTGATTACAATATCTGAGCTGTAATAAAACTGAGAGTGCATTAATCTATGATAGTTTCCTTTGTTTACCTAATATAGAACAATTACTGCTTATTCATTCCACCGATCACAATTTTCTCATAAACAGTGAGCATTTCTACCTCTTGCTTACAGTGTTGAAATGAAAAGGGTCATTACTCACATTTTATTATTGCCCAGAGCTCTTAGTTACTGTGAAATAGAGGAGTTGTGGTGATTTAAATATGTAACATATAGTCTAACTAATCACATTTGTTTGAAAGATCTATGATTAGCAATATTAAAACAAAATCACAATGTCTGAACATTCTATAAATTTAATCTTAGAATGTTCTACCCTCCAAAGTAATGATATTCCAATAACGTATGTATACAGCAGACAACTTCTCATCAGTTTGAGTATTATAAATAAGAGTAGCATTTGTGAGTCATCAGTATTCCACTCCAGTAGCATTGCCCTTTACAAAATGTGCTCAGGTCATCCTAATTTAATTTCTCACTTTCTGTGTGCTGTGAAAATAAAAATACTTCAAGTTGATCTTTTAAACTGTCTTTGATTACCATCCTCCAGTGGGATATTTCAGATTTCTTTTCCAATTGCTACTGTACATTATCACCCAGTATCCCTCCTTCTCTCTCATTTTACTCCTACTACATATTGGTTTTGGTGCAGGAATACTCTCCTGTAGTACATATAATTACGTTAACCAGCACCTTCCAGAGGACCGACAATGCCTTTGCTTTATCCTATCTAATCTTCATTACATGGGCATGATTCTCTTTTCTGTGGTTACTTCACATCATTTTAGCAACTTCAAGAATAGACTGTTTTTATACTTTGCCATCATTATTTGTTATGGAAGAGATGCAAATGCTTACTATATATGGAAATCAAGTCCATAGGGTTAAATTAAGCCCCAAGCAGAATTTAGCATCAATATAACCATTGACTTCAATCAAACAAAAATTTCATTTTCTCTCTATTATTTATGCTTAAGATCTTTATTATGTCTGCAGAACTTTTTCCTGCTTATACAGGCTTCACTATAATAGAGATCAGTGGTGTGAAAGCAAGATTGGCTGGCAGGAATCCCTTAGTTCTATTACTGGTACTGACGTTCCCACTGTGTCTTTTGATAAGTTAATGAAGTTTAATTTAGTAGGAGCTGTGGGTGCTAAACATGCTGAAAATCCAACCATTTTTCATAGGGAGCCCAATTATGGTTTAAATCACCTAACTTCAGGTGGTTACATCCCCTGCACCACTTAGAAATTCCAAGCAGTAGGCTCACAGTTGTACTATCAGGATTAATCTGTTAATGCAAAACAATTTGGTAAGCATCATTATCCTACAGAACTACTTACACATAAACCTTATCTCAGACCTTCTGTGGAGCCTCTGAAGTCATAACAGGTGACAAGAACATGGATTTTTGATCAGGTAGGCAGCTGCCTTCTCTACACTTTGGAGTCTGATTATGAATAAACCATAACAATAATAATAATAATAGAAAAGAAACTATATTTTGATTAATATTTATTAGAAGCATATAAAATAATTTCAACTATCTAAACACTCTTACGGCTTTTAATTGCACAATGTCTTGTACTCATTAACAGATTTTATCTGCAGATTACTTCTGTGATTCTTCTCTGAAGCCAAAACGGCAAGGAACTAGGTTTAGAAAGATAAAACAATCTTGTAGCTGTTGCCCAGGCAGCTTTCAGTGCATGATGAAGAGGGATCCAGTGGTTCCCTTACGAGCAGCTCTCCTGTGTGTCACACACCTAGGCCACCTCAAAAGCCTTGCATGCTCACCCTCTGTAAAAAAGACAGCGTGTACTTTTGATGTGCTAGTGTGGTATAATACCACTGGTGGGAGCTTCAGATATAATGAAGGATTGAACAGATGTTCCTTTTACTAGAATTTCCCTTTTCCCTTTGCTAGAAAGTCAATATTTCATGGCACTGGTACTTGGACCACTTCTCTTACATCTAATTAAGAAATGCTGAAATGTGGGGAGTGATAGAAAGGTCCCGGTCCCAAGCCCAGTGAAGTCAATGGAATGACACAATGGAAAGATGGGCTTTGCATTAGGTGCTAAGTGCCACATGGCATATAGACTGTCTACACAATCACTATAATTTCAGAAAATAACAGACACTTTGAAGACTACAGAGCTTCCTGTGTTTAAAATGAAAAAAAAAAAAAAAAATTGCTTCTAAGTGTGTTTAAGCTTCTTAACTGTATCATAAGGAATGAAAATGAAACTCAGAAGAGAAAAAAAAAAAAAGGAGACAGTCAAAAGATTTTTGAAAGAATTAAATATTAGTAAGGGATGATATGAGGGAATACAATGAAGCTACAAAGTTTGAAGTTTTACCTGCTCTCTGCCATTAGGTGCAATGACTATTTCCTGATATCTGACATTGAGAAGAGATGCTTTGAGGGCAGAAAAGGCATTTTTGTAATCCTAACCATCACTCTTATTGTTATTATTTCCTCACACGAGGAAATAATATTTCCCTCACACGAGGGAAATCCGATTGGGTCTCCAAAAAGCAAAGACTATATTAAAGAGGGATTTCACTTTGCAAAAGTATAGCCTGTAAACATGAGTGACAAAAGGTATGTAATACAGTAAAATACAAACCAACACGGCAAAAGATATCTCATGCCATTATTCTAATTATTGCTCTCCTGGATGTAAATTGCAAGCAACTTTTAGAAGTTTATATGAATGTCCCAAAAACACTGTCCAGTCCCAAACACACTGTTGTCAAAATTTGCAGAGGGGGCTGGACCAAGGCTGTTAAGTGTATTAACAAACTCTCTCCTAAAGTAGTTATATGTTATCTGTGAATAAATGTAAAAGAAATACATACGGGAAATATATTCCTACGAATCTTTTATAGAAACAACAACAAAAGAAGGAATGCTTCTCACCAAACATAAAATGCTGGTGTCATTCCAAAGAAAGAGGAGAGAAACAGAGGCCAAACAGATACACACAGGTCAAGATTTGGCAGGTGCGAATTGTATGGGGAAAATTTTTCAAGCTACCTTAAGTTTCATACCAAGAGGAGCTAGATTTTCACTATTTGTCTTGACAAAAAAAAAATAATCTTATAAGTATAATTGAGCTATAGAAAAATCTTTATTATGAAACATTATCATTCAACTATCATTAGCAGGTAAATATATAGATTAAGTATCACTGATGTTTGAAATGGTTCTGCTAATGTTTGCACTACAAAGTACCTCAAAATAACTGTATGCAATAACTGTTAGTATTCAAAGTTTCAAAAGAAATCTCCACATGATTATGGCTAGTATTTTATTGGGAACAATTGTAAAACCAGTAATTGTATATATTTTGGGTCAATCATTGTTCTCTCCAGTACTGCTGAGAAACTGTCAGTTCCACGTTCCCTAGAATGTAACCTCGATCAAAAGACACAATAATAACATTGATTTCAAATCCAGTTGTTAGTTTTCCAATAAACTCCTAACATAGCAGCTGCTGATTTTCCTCCATGTAGCATATTTTGACCATGAACTGTCTCTTATTTATTTATTTATTTATTTATTTATTTATTTTGTGGCTGCATCTTATGGTTATCTTTTTATTACTATCAGAAAGAACACATCTTACAGCTTCTTTCCTTCTTGTTTTCATCTAATATTTTGTATCCATTGACCTTAATAGCAGCCTTTTCCCCTTCATTTATTTAATGCTGCATTTATTTAACCTTAGGTTGAGAGAAAGAAATGCTTTTACAGTCCAGACAAGAAGTCTGAATAAATCGGTACAGCAAGTGTAAAGTCCACAGGGTAATCTGTAAGTGTAGATTATGCTTCCTATTATAAAATACAACAAGAAGTACTTATACGTAAAAGCTGTACTAAATTTTAACAGTACTACACAGTTGCAAATCTATATTTTAAAGTGCTGGGATGTTTGCTGCTACCAAATAAATTTTTATCTGTGAAATAGAAATACTGCTTTAGAAGCCTATAAATATGGGCTTTCCTTGCCTTGGAAGGTTATGAGATTTATCTTAATATGAATTGTAGGTTAGCAGCAATGACATACTGTAATTTACCATGATTAGGTGAAGTTAGCAATATGCCAAAGAACTGCTTCCTTGTATTACATGAGTCCTCTTAGTGGGAAGATAATAATAATAATAATATACATATACATATTATATATAACTTACCAGAAAAAAAAAAAAAAAAAGAAACCTACAACATTCTGATTTTTTCCAGCACTTCAAAATAAATGTACCCCATTCCATATTTCAGGGTGGTCCATACTGACTATTTATGGGAAAGGGTATATGTAGCAAATGTTATTTAAACTATTATTCACAGAGAATTCACAGGAACTTCACTTTTTTTCATACTTATTTCACTCTTCTATCATTGTTAAAAATGGTCTGTACGCTCAATAACATTTCTCATCCAGCAACCTCAATATGTATGTTGTAAAGACAAATGGATGAGGTGCTTAGAGTTAATGATCTGTATCATATTGCATCCATTTAGCTAAAGATATATAATCCTATACAATTTTGTTTATATTGACTCTTACTCAATAACTACATCTTCAAAAGGCCATCATGCTATCCTGACAGGTTAGAAGATGAAAATAAATAAGACAATAAACTCAACTTTCTGTTTTTAAATAAACTCTAGAGAATATCTGATAGTTTTACTTCTTATATTTTATAGTGATAATAAAGTTATGTATCGCCAAATTACAGTCACATTGCCTTTCATCACTTCAACTTTATTTCTGCTTTGGAAACATTTGTAGTTCATATGTTTTTGCTAGCATAAACATATATCCTGTATCTGAGTGTGCATGTGCATGTACATGTATATTCTGAATAAACATGTCTTATTTCAATTACTTCTATGCATTACTGTAAACTGCATCCTTTCTTGTCCATGGAATGAGAATCACCTCAAAGCAATGGCTATCACTGATAGATGAAGTAATTTTAAATAAAATAACTATAAAAAGTCTTAGATAGTATTAGGTATAGCCTTTGGACCGTGAATGAATTAACATGTTTCCTGAGCTCAGTGGTGTTCTCTGTTCTTGCTTATTGCTAGCTTTTGGGATTATCCTGTTATGTCTGAATTCAACTGAGGAAAAGTTACTGATATCTCAAGTTCCTTAATTTTTCAACTAAACTGGATCAACAAAACTTGACTGGATATACTACAGTTAGATCAAATTTAAATAATGCTAGAAAGTGGGGAGTGATTTTCATTTTCTGACTTGCCTACTTTTTGATTTATCTTTATCATCTGCAAAATAATCTCTAATCTCTACTTCACTAATCTTAATTAAATATTTTAAGGGCAGAGATACCTTTCTAGTGTAATCAATGTCAGATTTAAATATAACCTATCTTTTAAAACAAATGTACCTGTTCTCTGCAATCTGTGATTAAATATTTAAATTTTTCACATAACAACTTTCAGGTGCTGAGCATGTGAACATCAACATACCTCAAGGCAGTGTAGAACAAACTGACAGAAGAGTCCTAAGACTCTTAGAGAGTCCATTTATGGCTCAGCTGTGTTCTCAGTAGCATCAATACCAGCACACTTAATATAATGACAGGCAGAAATTTTAGTAAAATGTTGAGTTAGAAGATGCTTTGATATGTATGATACAATGCAGAAGAGATTTTATTATTTTTTTAGTGAAAAATTGTATTATACCAGTGAATTACAATTTTTTTTAGGGAATCCACAAGCACACGAAGGAAAAACTTGTTGATCTAATCTAAAGGGATTTTGAAAAGCTGTTTTATCAATGTTGACCACTGAAGATTTAAGAGCAAGTAAATTCTAGGGTGAGAGGAGAAATCCAGAGACTAATATCTAAGTGATAACAAAAGGTCACTTTCCATACCATGTGGGAGGGTGTTAGCAAGGGATATCTACAAATATCTTTAAGAGAATCAGTTTCCTTCAATATATTTATTAATGATTCAGGAAGGGCCTAAGCAGTGGAACAATAAAGTTTGCTGATAGGAAACTTTATTGAGGGCACTAAAGACAATATGTGCAAAGAGCTACAAAGCATCTTATATAATAGAGTGACTGAAAGATTAAGTGGCAGATAAAATTCAGCTTTCATAAATCAAAGATACATCCAAAGCCAAAACATTCATTGGTCACAGTCAACACTGGTTCATGAGGGGAAAGCCCTTTTTAACATAATTAATTTCCTTTATGACAAGGTTACACACCTAGCTGACCAAGGGAAGCAGTTTGATATAATCTTTATGGATTCAGCAAAGCTTTTGATACTGTTTCTCACAGTATCGTGCTGGACAAGATGTCTGGTACACAGATAGATTAAATACATAGTACAGTGGGTGAACAACTGGCTGATGGGTTGAACTCAAAGGGTTATTATAAATGGGGTTACATCATGCTGGCAGCAAGTCATTAGTGAGGTTCCCAGGGCTCCATGTTAGGGCCAGTTCTCTTTAATATTTTTGTAAATGATTTGCACGTAGGACTTAAAGGTACACTAAATAAGTTTTCAAAAATCACTAAATTAGAAGGAGCTGTTGACTCCCTGGAGGGTACAGAGGCCTTCCTTGTGGAGAGATCTTGAAAAATTAGAGAGCTGGGCAATCATCAACCACATAAAAATTAACAAAAGCAAGTGCTGGATTCTGCTTCTGGGACAGGCCAACCCTGGT
Organism: Aythya marila; assembly: GCF_965140915.1. Classification (NCBI taxonomy): domain Eukaryota; kingdom Metazoa; phylum Chordata; class Aves; order Anseriformes; family Anatidae; genus Aythya; species Aythya marila. The sequence continues at coordinate 5,155,864 of NC_139049.1, forward strand.
TGTATGTACAAGCTGGGGGATGAGAGACTGGAGAGCAGCCTCACAGAAAGGGATCTGGGGGTTCTGGCCAATGGCAAGTTGAACATGAGCCAGCAGTGTGCCCTGGCAGCCAGGAGGGCCAACTGTATCCTGGGGTACATAAATCATGGCACTGCTAGACAGACAAGAGAAGTGACTGTCCTGCTCTGCACTGGTGCAGCGTCACCTTGAGTATTGTGTGCAGTTTTGGACACCACAATATAAGAAGGGCATAAAACTATTAAAGAGGGTCCAAAAGAGGGCAACAAAGATGGTGAAAGGGCCAGAGGAGTGGCTGAGGTCACTTGGATTGTTCAGCTTAGAGAAGAGAAGACTGAGAGGAGGCCTCATGGCAGCCTGCAGCTTTCTCATGAGGGGAACAGAGGGGGGTGGGGGGGCACCGATCTCTTCGTTCTTTGAGATAAGACCTGAGGGAATGGCATGGAGATGCATCAGGAAAGGTTCAGGCTGGATATTAGGAAAAGGTTTTTCACTGAGCGGGTGGTTAGGGATTGGAACAGGCTCCCCAAGAAAATGGTCACAGCCCCCAAACCTTCTGGAATCCAAGACACATTTGGACAACGCTGTCGGACAGATGGTTTGATTTTGGGGTGGTTCTGTGTGGAGCTAGGAGTTGGACTGCTTGATCCTTGTGGATCTCTTCCAACTTGGGATATCCTATGACTCTATAATTCTAAAAAATGTACACAGAGGAAAAAGAACTTTAATCATATGCCTAGAATGATGTCTTCTAAATTAGCTAGTACACAGAAAAGAAATCTCAATGTCATCGTGAGCAGCCAATGAAAGGGTTAGCTCAAAAAGGGCAAGAAGATAAAACTTGCTAGAAAAGAAAAAAAATAAGTTTTTTTGTTTGGTTGGTTGTTAGTTTTTTGTTGAAAGAGTTTGGAAAGGAAGAGAACACAGAACACTAATGAGTATTTTGATAGAAGACAACCTGAGAAGGATATACGAATTCATGAAACAAACAGAGACCTTTGGACTGAAAGAAGTTTGCTCTGCTAGCGATAGGATCCACTCTACTGGCAAAGGAGACTTAGAAAAGGCAGCAGATAAAAAAGTGGCAAGGTCATTGAAAAGAGGGAATATGCACCTGTGCATGTAGCAGATCATGATTCATCGGACTGTCAGCAGTCAACGAGTCTCATTATGGAGCCTTACTGCCAGATTACTAATTGAAAGAATTGATACTGCCTTCTTTAAACCCGTATAGAAATGGTGGAGTGGAATCATCCTTATGTGCTGAGAATAATGATTTGCCTCTACTTTCTGTTCTCTTCTACTTAAACAACAAATACAAATTCTGAATCTAAGTTAACAAATGAGCCCCCATGAGTCAAAATACCATACATTCTGCCATGTGACTCCCATGGAAGATTCCCTCTGTGTCATGCTTTCTGCTTGACAATCTTTTTTTCTTCTATTTCCTACTCACAATTGCACAACTGTGCAAAACTCCTGTTTTTTTTTCTATTTTCACCAATTTCCACTTTCTTTCTGTTTTCTCATCTCCCACTTTTTTGTGAATCAGTGAAGAACCTGAGTCATCAGAAGTATCAGAGGCTATAGATATTCTGCACAAAACAGCATTACATACTTTTTTGAATATTATGAGACTCACATGCATTGGTAAAGTTGAGCTATGTCAGGAAAGGAAACACCTGGGCCCACAAAAAAGGGTAGAAAGAGAAGAGTGAAAACAATAATAAGAGCAGATTGCCAGCAATATTTATCTTTTCCTAGCAAAGGGAAAATATTTATCTTTTCCCTGCAAAGAGGCTCTAGCACAAAACACCAGGCGCTTTTTATAATAGAAGTAGAAGCTTTGTGGAATGTTAACTCAAAAACAAAGCAAATTTCTCTGTGCATAGGCTCCTTATCATCCTTTTCTGCACTGAAACAGTAGACTTTCGAGAAAGAATTATCAGTTTGATTTCCCTTTCATTCATGCTTCATCAGTCCAGCATTGCATGCAAGTTCTAACATAGAATTGCTTGTGCTGGAAGGAACTTTAAAGATCATCTAGTTCCAACCCACCCTGCCATGGATAGGGACACCTCCCACCGGACCAAGCTGCCCAAAGCCCCATCCATACTACCAGGGATGGGGAATCCACAGCTTCTCTGGGAAGCCTGTTACAGTGCCTACATACAGTTTTAGACAGCTGACAATCCTCCCCCCCCCCCCCCCCCCTTTTTTTTTTTTTCTTTTGTTAACAGGAATTAAGCATTTACAAATTTTATGTGCACTTTCATTCATGAGAATGGTATTTCATTTGTCTGGTTCCATTCTGAAGACAAATCAGCTATCTGGAACTGAAATGCAAAATCACCATCCTTAAAAGGAAAACAGAGATACTGTAACCTTTTGGCTTTTGTCAGTTCTTTACATTTTTTTTTTTTTTTTTTTCCAATGATGCTTTGTGATTTTGATCACAAATTTTGCTGTGTTTAGTGATGGACTGCATCATATTAGACATTATGCTTTAGGCTTTTTTTTACATAACAGTTGTTCCACCCAAAGAGCAGCATAATTCTTGAGCAATGCTACACCAAAATATTTATGCTACAGCAGAATAAATTCTGCTTGGTTATATATTCTATATATATAAATATTCTATATATATAAATAACGTGTGTCATGTTCAATTATGTTTATGTCATTTTAAAAATATTTCATAAAATTTTACGATTTGATACTTTTTTTTTTTTATGATTTGATTATTTTTTTTTTGGCTGGACTTTAGAGTTTGATTTAAATCCCAGTGAGTGAATGTAGGGCAACAAAGACATAAGGAGAGGGAGAGGCTTGTGCTGTCAGGAGCTTGGTCTGTGACTTTGTTTTCTAGTAATTAGCCCTGGAGCAGTGGCTGAATATTACTTTAGAACTTCTATCTGTTCACAGTGATATCAATCTAGAAAACAGCTGACAAGGAGAAAAGAGGAAAAACAGCTAAAATGAAAAAAATCTATATGCTGATTTCTGAGCTTATACACATAGAGCCATTAGCAATTCATATTGAAAATTTTATCATGCACAGACATTCTTAATATTACTTACATATGTTACAGATGAAGGAGAGAAGAAAGAAATTTAATTTGCCCACAGCAGAAGGAGATTTCAGAAGCATAAATATATATATATATATTATTTTTTTTACTTGAAATTTTGGTATAAAATGAAATGAAATATTTATGTCTGTATATCTATATTACCTCTACATTTTTTTTGAATAAATATTATGCCAAGGAATATATCAATATTGCAGGTTCTAGTCTATACCAGTCTATCGCTACAACTGCTGGCTAGTTTTATTTGAATGCTACTGTATCATCAGACTATGGCTCAATTACAGTTATATACATAAATATAGCTGTTGCCTGGCATGTAGAATACTCTCGCCTTATGTTCATTGACTTTTTGCTGCCAACTACTACTCTATGTCCTTGCAGCTCCCCCCCCCCTTCCCCCCCCCCCCGAATTATTATAGTCAACATCACCAATGGCTTTCTGCTGCTTCTATTTCTAATTTTAGCTTCAACTTTAACATTTTGTTGCTTTTCACTCATCTACGTAGACTGAATAGAAGTCATGAGGCTTCCTCCTGCAGTCCTCTCTAATTAACCTTCCACCCTCCACAAACTAACATATACACCCCTTCTCTTCTCAAACTGGAATCATTGTTATCTCCTCATCTGTGGTCATGACATCTGCAACCTCATCCTTTAAAGCTTACTCTAAACACTATTCTGAAGATCATAATCTTACTTGCTTATTGAACTAGATAACACAGTTTATATCCTCCTCAATCTTTGTTTACCACTGCATGAAATAAATGTTCCTGATCCTTATTACAATGCTTCTCAAAGCTGATCTCCTTGCAGCCTATCGTGTTGTTTCTAGAGAAATTCTTAATGTAGTGATACTAAAGATGCATGATCTGTGGTTTTCATCTTCTCTAAGAAATATTTTCAATATTCTGTTGTACCCCTCTTGCATAATTACAACAGAAATCTGATTCACCAATGAGAGAGTTATGACTGCTGCTACTGGATAGCCAAGAACTGAACACATCCAGTTTCCACCATTAAGATGTCTTTCTATCCCAGCCGGCTTCTCGTCTGTCTCAGCAGATTTTATGCCAGATTTTAGCTTGCAAATCCATGCAGAGATTGTCATTTATAATATATGTATACAGCACATAACACTACTTGGTATGCGCCCTGGCTGGCTTTCAGTTATAGTGTAACTATCTATATTGTTTGTAGGATGTTGTTTTGCTTTTTCATAGCCTAGATAGATGAGAGCTTTGTATATGAAAAAAAAATATTTTTATTTTTTAAAATTTCATAAGTACTTCTTATCATTTAGCTATTAATTATTATCGACATAAATAATTATAGATTTTTTAATATATTTTTTCCATTTACTACAGTTCGCTAGCAATTTTCCTTTTAGACAGACACCAAGGACGGACGACCAAGCTCACTCATGGGTGATATGGTATAAATCTAGAATTACTTTTTATTTTTATTTTGCTACCCAGAGATACCATCCCCATAAAATATAAAGAGGACATGAGAAAAAGAAACAAAACAACAAAAGAAAAGGCAGAAGAGAATGTAAAAGTATTGAACAAACACATACTGATGATGGAATTAGAGGCAAGAATTACCTCTTGATCTGCCATACTACATACTGAGAAGTCTCTGATGTATGGGTAAAGATGTTCTTTTCCATTGAATCCCAGAGAAAGACAGAAGTTTGTCTACTGGCTAAATACAGAAGGTTAAGTTCAGGGCTAGGAAGCTAATTCAAAACCTAAAACTAATTTAGATTTTCTGAAATAACCATTATGATCACATCACTACTCTCATTTTATATATTTGCCTAAATAACAGTTATAAGAAAGTTAGCAATATTTTTAAAACTTTTCTTGTTAGGAGGGGATATTATGCTTGATCCTGGGGAATGGTACTTGAATGCCAAAGAGAGGGGTATCATTAAAAAAAGCTAAATAGATGGATTGATACAGGAAAGCTGAATAAGGAAAAAGGAAAATGCCTTAAAGATTAGGACAGTGCTTTAGACGAAAAATTTGAAAACAATTAAAGATGATTAAAAATTACAGAAGGAAACAGCCTGGAGGAAAACATAATTGCTATAAAAGATTGACTAAAAGATGTGAAAGAGGAAGGGAAAAGAAAGCAGAGAAAAAGAAAAATACATATAGAAATAGTGAGCTTGTTATAGCTCTCTTGTTTTATGGAAGGTTTAGCTTTATTCCACAGTTTACCATCTCTCATTTTTATGTTGGATTTAGCCAATTTCAATAAAACATGGGACTGTTTTTCTGGCCCTTGACCAGAGGCAGATGTGGCATTGGTACTTGTGCCCCTGCAAAAGGGAAGTGATGATATATTGAGGTTGCGAGCACTGCTCCTTTCTAGGTATCAATATTTCCCTGCCTACAGAGGTGACTGCTGGGAGGATTTACCATTTTAACCATCAGCTCTTAGGTAGAAACCTGTAATTGTGGAAATTGCCGTGCTGTCTTTGATTTACAACAATTTTTTCTCTCTCTCTCTTTTTTTTTTTTTTCCTTCTATGTTCCCCCCTCCCTCTCCCCACACACACTAAACAGGGAGAGTGAACAGGTACTGTTGGAGTTACCTCAACAAAAGAGGAAGATGCAAACGTGCTGATTCTTAATTATGCTAAACTTTTTCATAGCCTCCTAGAACATATGCCAGCTCCTGAACTCCTGTCAGGGTGGAAGCTTAGACCTGTTAACGTTTTCCAGGATCTTCTGTCAGTCACAGAAGGTATAATGAGCTTCCCCAGGAAGTAAATGGATATACTCAGGCTTTGTTTCCTCACTATAGAAGTAGACAGTAAAGGAAACATACAATTTCAGAAATCTCTAAAACATGTTCTAATTTTTTATATTGGCAGCTACGGTGCTTTGGAGAAAATAACTTCTATCAGAACCACTTGGTTCTGATAGAAAACTTTTACCTGTAAATGAATTTATACCTGACTTCAATATTTTGAAATGTATATGCCTCTAAGGTAGAAGACATAAAATCTCAAATTATTATTAAAACCTGTAGCCAAAGGGAAAAAAAAATTAGATTTGGACTTCAGCACTGGAATTTTAACCTATCAGAATTACATCAGACTCAGGTTTTCACACTGGCAAGTGACATGCTATAGCATGCTGAATGAAATTCTTTATCTAACAGTGACACCTGAGAGTGATAAATTACAAAATAATTTTCAAGTCCAACTACGGAAAAAAACCGTCTCCACTTGGGTTAGTCACAGTTCACAAGTAGGAGCAGTTTTGCAATTTTAAATTTTCAGTGACATCTTCTTCTAATTTATTATTATTTTTTTTAACCTGTCTCCTAGAGTTTTTTGTACTATGTTGTCACTAGAAGACTTACACTTTAAATGTCAAAGTCTATCAGGAATGAAAATGTTCCTGTGGGAAGGTGAATCAACTCATGTATTAATCACTAAAGAAAGTATTACATAAGGAAAAACATATCTAAAGAAAACTAAATCTATGGTTATCGATAAAATAAATGCTGAGTTCCAATGTTTACTTTAAGTCATAGCAGTACATAACAGGACTGATCATACAAGCAAAGGCAAGAGCAGGAAGAAAATGTTTAGATGGGCTATTAAAAGCAAACAACAAGGTTAATAAGGCAGACTGACTTTAACTAATGACAACAAAAAATAGTGATAATTAATAAACCAATCAAGTATCATCATACAGGGTAAAATTAAGATTTTTTTTTAATGTAAGGAATATATACAACTTCCATTGCTTGTTTGTTGTTTAAATGGTTCAATATGCTAAAAAGGCACTTACTGTTTCTCAAAGATGGATGTAGCCATGAAGAGATGCTCTTAAGGAACAATATTCAAGTTAAAAGGTACCTTGTCACTGAAATACTGTGGTAGTACTAGAGTACTGAGTATAGTTTCTAGAATTGATTAAAACTTGTTCTCCCGTCATTATCCAAAATTTACTGTTCTTCAGTTCAGCACAAACTGAAGCAGACCAATAACTATTCACACAGTTTTCACAAATGGCTAGTTTCACTAAAGAAACTTCAGTACATTTTGGAAAATGAATTACTGTCGGATGTCATTAATATATAATAGTCTTCTAATGTCTAAATTGCTTAGTGTTTGGTTATACTTCTTACTGTACATTTGATAAACACTACTGCATTTGAAAGACTAGGTATTTCACATCTATTAATGACTATTTATTCCTAGAAAACAGCATATCTAATATAAAATAGCATGTCACAATTCATATAACTTAGCATAATCCTGAATATTGTTATGAAACCTTAACTGGTGCTAGTCATCAATATTGAGTTGATATAATATTATTCCATCATAACTTTTAGTAAATTCATGCCAGTTTAGATTAGTTGTGCCAAGAGACAGTGTTATTAACTGCTCACACAAGCTATATTTGAGTTGTATATATAATCCTAAGATATTACTGAGAAGTCACAGGGAAGTTGGAGATCTAAGAAATGTTACTTCAGTGGGTCTAGATTTGTGTTTGAACATTTTATTGAGTAGAAATCATTCCCTGTGCCATGGTCTAAAACAAAACATTTCTGAATGCAGCCAACAATGGCTTCAGTGTTTTTTTCAGTTATACCATGCTAATTTTCATAGCAGTCATCTTCTTCCTTATGAGCCACTGTCTGTTTCTTGATTTAGCACTCCCTATATTCATTACAGCTAGCATGTGCCCTTCTGAGACCTTTTACACAGGAAATGTAGCAAGAAAATTAGAAGGGGTTGCCTTAGTGCAGACAGTATTGTTTGCCACACATTTGTGCCAGGGGAGAAGGTGGCAATTGTAGCTGTTTACCCATCTATGAATTATGACTAATATGTGTAATTTTTACAAGTGATGCCTTCTTTCAGACACTACTGTAATATATAATATAATATAATATAATTTATAATATTTTTAATTATTTATAATATTTTTAATATTTTTAATTAATTGTAATTTATAATAATATAATATAATATAATATATATATAATATAATAATATAATCTGTCCTATCAGCATAGAAACATTTATACTATGGCAATCTTATACTATGGCAATCACCTTTTATAATCAATTCCAGAAGTTGTCAGTGGTTTTAATCAATTGAATATGTTTTTTTGTTTGTTTGTTTGTTGTTTTTTTTGTTTTGTTTTGTTTTGTTTTTTTATCCATAGTTATAATCCATGGTAAGTTATTTCAAATACATTTAACAGAAACTGATTAATATCTCTTCCCGCTCCCCACCCCAAATGATGCATGATAAAGCCTGTTTTCCATAAAATTCAAACTGATTTCACGTAATTTTCCCCTTGTTCTAATTTCTTTACGGGTTGATTCCCCCTTCTAGCAGTCATAACACAAAATATCTAGATGGCTATGTATTGACGTGACTCATTGTAAGCACTGCACAGCTCCTGTAGTTTCAGCTGTTAGTGCCCTCAACTATCTGATTTACTTTTGCTGAAGGTCCCACCACTCAGAAAAAATATCCCTACCCTTTAGCCACCAATGCTTACACCTTTAGTTTATTAGCTTAAAAGTACAACTAAAAAAGTTTTGCGATAATATTTAGGGCCGCACTGCAGCAGCTAGCATGGAAACAAGTATGTATTTCTGCCAGTTTTGCTACAGGGGATGCAAGAGGACAAGGACAGACTGGTGAGGGCTGTACTTTTTCTGTCTGCTCCAACCAGATATACCAGAGCTTGTTTGCTAGAGCCATTAGTTACATGAGTGACCTCCCTATCCTGATTCATTTAATTCCAGTAATTCATCCCTTCTTCCATATTCTATGTGTTTTGCATCTTTTGCACATGTTACAATGCATTGGTGGACCAACTGTACAATACACCTTAGGGTGGAAACAAAGCATCACCACTTCTTTATCTGTTATCTCATTTTTACCTGGTCTAAAAAAAGTTATCTGGAAAGAAGGGAAGGAAAGCACTCTTTGGAGAATATCCTGTATGTGACAATGCATAAGCTAAGTACAGCAGCTTTTGCCGTCAAAAACAATTGCATGTTGTAACAGAGTAAATGAGGTCAGAAATCCAGCTGCATCCTTCAGTGCCTAGATAATTCCTTCATGGAAAACTAGCCGTGAAACACATTGATACACATTAGTTGGGATAAATACTATGTTTTGCAATCACATGGACAAGCACAAGGATTTGCAGTCTCAGATGCATGTAACAGCATCAGAGAAGTCATTTGTGTATAAAACAAGCGTGCTGTAAGGCATCTTATAGCTTCTCCCCTTAACATTACAGAGGCTTAAAAGGCTGGTATACATTTTACATCCTTGCAGCATAGAAAGCAGCAGCATTCTGATTTTTAGGACTTGTAAAATATTGCAGACTGTAGCACTGTAGAACTAGTTATTGGGTTCATGAGTTCAAGCTTTCAACCTTCAAGAGTTTTGGCCCAACATATTGTACGAGGCTGGTTACACACCTGATGAATTAACAGAAACACACAGTTAAGTGTTGGCTTTAAAATAAAGAGCAAAAAAATAAATAAATTTCTGGTTGATACAAGGTTTAGATGTGACCCTGACCTCAAAAACCCCTTCCAAGCTGATTAAACATCAATTAATTCAGTGTTTGCTAAAATATTGTACTTATGGCAGGTATGAAAGTACGTAACTGGACTATTCCCAAGGCTTATATATTATGCAAGCAGCACACAACAATGATTATAAATCTCCTCTAGATGCAACAGCTAAAGATCCTCCTGGCTGTCCATTATTTGTAAGAAAGAGAAGGAAGAAAGGAAATTTTAGTCAGCAAACTTAGCTGTGGCCTGACAAATTACCTCATCCATTGCCACTAATGTAGGCTAACGAAGCTGAATTAATTTCTTTGCCACCATGATCTCTTTTTCTAGTCCAGAGATCAAGGTCATATTACATCAGCAGAACACTGACCAGATGTGTATTACTCTTCATGAAACATCCTAATTTTTATTCTTGAGGCAGTAGCCACTAGTGGCCTATTAGCAATTATATATCATAAGGTCTTTCATACATTTCTGTTATTCACAGCTCTTACAAACTGCCTTTGCACAATGCAGTAATACGTACAGCTTAAGCAACTGACCTCTAAAGAATATTAAATAGCTGTGTGGCAGCTAAAAAGCAATTATCTCTGTGACTATTTAGATATACCTAAGTAATTTTTTTACCATTTATGGTGCTGTTAATGATCCCTCTTGTTGCTTTGATACACCAATCATGGCTAATCTATGCCCACTGTTCTGTGTTACAAATGCAAATGTGTTTGTGTTGATATAAATACTACACAAAATGAAATTAATACCTTATTATTTTCAAGCTTATACATGCAAAGCTACTTGGAGATGGCATTTTCTTTTCTATTATCTAATTACAAAGCCTTGAGGGATATGACAAGTCAGCTACGTATTTGAGCAAATGGGATATACATGCTCCTAGGTTTGTCATGATTTTACCTGGCTGCAACAGCAAAGCCCAACAAGCCTACAACACTCAGGTTAACAATCACTAGAGAGCACAACAAGAACAATAAACATCTAACTACAAATGGAAAAACGACCCAGGAGACCACTGTAAATGCCATGTAACTGAACCTGTGTAGGAAACAAAGTTATTTTATGCATGTTAACAGAATAACTATGAAAGTGAAATCAGTGTGCCACCCCTGCACTCCCTGTGCTGTCTCCGCACCCAGCAGGACCTAACTTTGCTACCACACTGACAGAAGTGGGAAAATGAATCCTACTTCTTAAGAACCCTCCTGTCCTTAATGTTGACATGCAATTTCTGTGATACTTTACTGGAATTTAGTGGATCTAATTTTCTTTAAAATTTTTAAGCATGCCTGGGGACAAAATTCCATCCAAGTAATAAAGATAATCCCATGTAGTATGAAGGTGAGAAGGACAAGAAGGAATGATGTCACTTCATATGATCAACTACCAAAGGTAGGATCATAGAAAAGGATGCGAGTTTACAAAATTTTACCCAGGGTAAGAATAGTGAAATGCAGTAAATATGTAGTTTCACTGTAATTCTGTTACTAATGATTCCTCCCAGTTTATTGATTGCAGCCCAAAACTTCCCTGAACTTAGATAAAAAGGAATAAAATTGTTCAATGTTCTGCATTCCAATAAACATATATTTACCTAACTTACCAGCCAAATATTTCAACAACCTGTGCAGGACATTGAGCTATGTATTATTCTATTTCAATTTCTTCCAAACTTCAGAAATTAGCACTAAAACTTTCCAGCTCCTAAGCAAGTTACTTCCACAATAATAGAACTTTAAAACCCTGTGGAAGGATATGTTCGAAATTGCCTGTTCAAAGAAATTTATGATTTTATTATAGCTGCATATTGACTATTCCTACAATAACCTGAAGGCAGAACCAAACAGTTTATTTATTCAAACTGCAAATGAAATTGGACCAGAAAAGTAATTAGCAAGCAACAAAAAATAATGGAAAAGCACCATAAAAGCAGTTGTGAATTTATGTGGGTTGTCAGATAGTTAGGAAAATAACAGCTTACATTTAAAAAGATCAACTTTTAACATACAGCACATAGTATATACCATGAGGTTGATTTTCAAAAAGCCCAGAAACTCTGCATGTAGCCCAGCCTCTTTTCCTGCTAGTGAATAGTAATGTTAACTCAGGAATAAAATGTGCTCCTACAGTGACACGTGGGGGATAGACTCAGCGAGCACAGATTTTTTTTTTTTTTTTTTTTTTTCCTAAAATAAACTAATTTTCAGAAATAAAGATTCTGCAGAAGGTCCTTCCCTGTATCTGTTTTATATTGATAGGCTCCATTTCTTGTCAATGAAAAAGGCAGCTACTTGGAGCTACACTGCATTCTGTGGGCTAGGATCTGCTCCATTTTTCTTTCCTCTTATGACTAACCTATAGTTACAACTCTGTGCTACCTTGGGCACAGTCATGTGTTGTACCCAGGAAGTTCAGTTGATTCTCATTTACTTTCTTAACCTTCAGGTCCTGCATCATTTCCTAACTTCTAATATCCTCGGAAGAACTTCAATCTCTTGACTAGAAAACAAAAAGTCTGAGTTCCATTTCACATTGTAACGTTGCTTCTGTCCATTTAATCCAATACGCTTCCTACTGTCAATCCTCTACCTCAACTGTTCAACCCTTTTATTCTAGTTTTTAAACCTGACCATTGCAGTTAGCATGTGTTCAACATATCTAATTTCCATCTCCTTTTGCCCCACGCAATGTTGTACTTAACAACTTGCCATAGTCAAAAAAACCACACTATGTATATATGGAACCAAGAATTTACTGTTAATCTGATCTTTTTTATTTCTTTCTGTTTGTTTACAGCCTAAGAGGCAAAACTATTTAAGTAATATGGAAAATTCTCATTAATAAAACTGGTAAAACAGTTTTATGAAATCTTCTTAGTATCTACACCCTTCTCTGGTGCTACACTTGCCCCCCCAGTGTCTCCTGGGTCCTGCAGGAGGCCGGTCAGTTGGGGCAGAGGTGGGGAAAGGCCTTCACCCGACCAGTTGCACAGGGCCCTGCTCCCTTTAGCTGGGGGCCAGGGCATAGTGACTCCAAGCCACTGTGATGCCCTTACCCCCAGGCCACCAGCCCTTTCTCAGCCCTGGCAGTCACCTGAAGCTGAAGCTGCATCTGGGGAGCCCACAGGCACGAGGCCACTGGACACAGGGAAACCAGACTCAGGAAGTGCAGGCCCGGTATGGCTCTCAGCCAGAGTAAAAGAAGGCCCGGTATGCACCAGCCGTGGCAAAAATCACATTTCTGGGCCATGCTAAGACCTTCTCAAATGACATTCTGCTTTATTAGGACTGTTTCATTTTCCCTGGCCTCACAAAGTTACTCATTTATGGCTTTACCCATGCTTCTCTCTGTCCCCCAAGAAACAATCCCATCTTTCTAAATATTTTCCTACTGTTTAATGTAGCTATGAATTCTGCAATGTTGAAGGTAAAAGCAGAAAGAAACAGCTGGATTATCACTTTGGCAGTTCCTTTTTGCACGGTCACTTTGCTCTCACTGTGGAAAGAGAGTAAATGATGGCTATTACTATTTTAATGAACAAGCCCCCAGTGAGCATATAATCACTATTCCAAAAATAAAAGGGTAAATTCTTATGCTTATTTTGGATATTTGTTTTCATTTTAACTGAATGCTCTTTTATATTCTACCATTTTTTACTAGAAGGGCACATATTTATTTTTTAAAAACTAAAGCAGAATGTTCCCTAATAACATAAAATCCAAACCACAAACCCCATGCTTTTATAAATTGTAAAGTTGGACTTGTGGATCTTTCTGTCTTTGACTGTCATAAATTACACTATAGCAACCAGATGTGAATTAATGCTCACCATCTTGAAAATTTGTAATCAAGAAAAGAGAATGGAAAGAAAGATCAAGAAACATTTCATGTAATTATATGACATCAGTAGTTGCAGTTCAGTGACTCATCATCTGTCCATACTATCTGCTCTCCCAGAAAAAAAAAGAAAGAAAAAAAAGAGAAAAAAAAAAAAGAGGAATCAACCTGAATATTTTACCTCATAAGCTATTTCCATTAAACAAACAAACAAACAAATAAAAAAAAAAAAAAGAAAAAAGCAGAAAGCCAGAAGCAGAGCAAAAGTAACACATAGTGTATAGAAAACAGCAACATTCTTCCTGAGGGAAAAATAGCAGTAGCTCTTTTAAGCACATGCTTTTGCATCACAAAGTGCTCTTAGAGGAAGCAGAAAGGAAATAAATCACTGCCTTTCACTTGAAACTAAGCCAGAAGTTGTGGAGCAGAGAACATTTGATTCTCCCCAAACACTGATCAGCATTCAAATTACAGGACAGCACTAGATGGAGTCTGACATAATCTTCCTTGAAACGGGTACAGCGTGGAAACTTGTTTCACTGTGCAGATACTGGTCCAAGTTACTCACAGATGTAGACAAGATCAGTAATGTTCTTGCTCCTTGCCTGCATAGTTTGTGAATGTTCTTTCTATGTTTTAGGAAATTATTCAATTTATTTTGAACAGTGATAGAACAAAGTTTTTATCTGTCATGTTTTATTTAGAATCAAGTTTAATATGGGCATGCTGGTAAAGACAAGTGTAACTCTCAAGAAACCAGCCCCAAATTCTCTACAATTCAATTATTTCCTAAGATAATAACCCATGGATTGAAAAAGTGAATCAAAAAGCAAAAGCAAGCGGGCTCATGGCATATGGTTACAGGTGGCTGTGTGTAGCCTCTGAATGTTTGTCCTGGCCTCAGATCCTCCCAACAGACAAAAAAGTCAGTTGCTTATTTCTATCCTTTGCAGAGAAAGCTCAAAGGTCCTGGCCCTGGTGCTTTTGCTACTGAGTGAGATTCAGTGCCTGCTGAAGTGAATGCTAGAATTCTTATCAACGTCAATACAGCCATGATTTCACCCAACAATTTCATCATAATACTTCAGGCTAGCAATTCTGAAAAAGGACCTTATGCGGGTGCTGCAGCTCCATTAGTGAATTACAGCCATCAAAACTGTTTAATAATTTTAATAATAGCTTTTACAAAACTATGCATTGAAACTATGTTACTATGTTTCTTAGAATACTGATTTAGAGAGGCAATACTCCTAACAAGAAGGTGAAACAAGATTGGGGTACATAGACACATATCTGCTCTGGATGCATTGTCTCAAAACACCCACAGCCCTGACAGAGCATCTCTGTGCATAGAAATTATTTACCTTTGACAGACTTTAATCAAGAGTAATACTCAAGCTCTAGCAAGAAAATCAGGCAGGTACCAGATTACCCTCTAATTAAAAAGATGAGGTCAAATACTTAAAATTAATTAATACCTTAAACCCTTGGGTTTAATCTCCAGACAGGGAGTCTATAAGGGAATCACTAGATACATAAATTAACTTTCAAAAGAACAACATTAGTGTATAGCAGTTCATTTGCTTTACAACATTACTTCCAGAAATTCATATTTAGCACCCATATACATATTGGCACACATTACACTGATTAGTAATTAAAATATGATTATTAAGGTTACAGTGCTAAACAGTGAGAAATTAGGCACATTAAAGCTGAGTATGAGACCTTGCTCAGCTTCATTGCACAAACATATTATGAATCAGTTTTCAGCAACAAGAACAGGGCAAACCTGCCAGTTGTAACATCCAGTTGCAGTCTCCCCTTCACTGTTGACTTACAGTCTTCACTTTCTCCTTCTCCCCAGCTCTCCATTCCCTGCCAATCCAATATTGCAGCCTGCTCTCTGGGCAAATGCAATCCCAGTCTAACCCAAAGCTTTCCTTCTCCCAGACATGAAGCCTTGTTTCCACAGCAATTGTGGAAACAAGTTCTGGTATCTGGAAACTGACACCATCATCATACAATACCGAGGAAAGTAAATCCCTGCGTTCACAGATCTGGAGGTTCAGACCTCCATAAGTAAAGGGCCTAATAGGAAGGAAAGTCCTTCTCAAAGCTGGAACATGCTCAATGCAGAGAATATTCAAGGAACTCAGTTTCCAAATCTGATTATTTCTCCTAGTCTTAGAGTACTCACATATTTTCAAACACTCCAAGCCTGGCAAAAGTCAGATATTCTTTTATAGAAATGGTGAAAGGCACATATCAGAGGCACATAGGATGAATTTTAAGTGTCCATATTTAGGACTCCTCAAAGAATACTTTGCCAAAATGCCTTAAGAAGGTTAATGTGATAGCTTTATTGTTTCCTTAAAAATAAATAAATAATTCTACCAACAAATGTCCCTACAAATAACAACAGTTTGGCGTACTGTACTGTCTCAGATAATGGCTCCATTCTGACATCTTAATAAGACACAGAACTGCTATCCCACCTGTATTACACTTAGGAAATTTTTCTTAAATTACATGATGTACTATCTGGTTTACATTTCCACAGAACCTCAATGGGTTGCAATACAGCTTATTACCAACATTCTATTCAGTTTAGTAACAGAAACACTAATATCTGCCAAAGAGACTCATGCGAAGACTCAGCAGAGTGCAGCAAAAGCATCTTCTTTCAAAATGAATGCAAGCAAATTAACCACCCTTTCCTGCTTAATTCTACTTGAGTTCACCTGGGGAGAAATAAATGCATGAGAACACATTAAATGAAGTTACCACTGAGGGAATTTCACTACTAGATTTTTCTTTTATAAGTAGAGAAGAAAAAACTCAGCAGAGGAATGAGATCAATAATGCTAGGGATATCTTCTGCCCCAAGCACTTAACTTTAAAAGTACCTTGTTTGTATGTATAGATGTATATGTATATAAATATATATATATTGGTATTATTTAACAATATTAGTGTTTCCTATTCACAGATGAAATTTATTCATTTTCTAAGGTATAGGAATTTATGTGCTTCGCTCATGAAAATAAACAATATTAGCATGCATGTCCTTATCAGTTCAAAAAGTAAATGGATATTTATCTAGCAGTACAGAGATGCTCTGATTGGAAGAACAGCTAGAACTTTTCAGTCAGCTTTTTTTTCATCCACAGTAAAGAGTTTATTTTCATTGTCCTTTATATGACCACCAGAAGGCATGTACTGTTGATTTTCTGTTACTTAATAACTAATTTTAAATTCTTTTTTTTTTTTTTTTTTTTTTTTTTTTTTTTTTTACTTTTAAGGGCCAATACCTGAAGTGGTCAATCAAGAGGTAGGTGCTGTCTCCAGCTGAGTATGCAGGGCAGCAAAGAAATTCATAGTCAAACCAAACTGAGATGACTTGCGAACAAAAAAACTTTAAATAAACTAGCTTCAGATTAGTTTATTTTAATTGTAATGAATAAGCTTGTCTAGTTTTGCTGACACATAGATTTACTTCATGAGGCAAAAGGTTTTTACAACAAGATTCAAGAGAGGACTTAAGTTCAGAAATGTTTAAAAGATGAAAACATTAACCTGCAGCCTGAGTTAGGAGTAAATTCCTGCATTAGTACCCTGATTTAGCATTCTGAATCAGGCTGATAAAAACATTAAGAAGGCTCCAACTGGTAATAATGAATGCAATCAAGCTATCTCCGAGAATTATGTTTCTAAATAAATGCCAATTACATGATTAGAACATCATGGTGAACTTACTTATTTAATGTCAACGTCACCACTTGATTATGAATACAACTAAGTTTTCATTATTTTTCATGTAACTGCTACACATACTTTATAGACAGTATGGCACTATCAAATTAAGAATCAAATAATTGCCTCGGGATAAGATACTTAAATTATGACACCTCAATTTGGTTAAAAAAAAACTTTATATATTTGAACAGTATTTTAAATATTTTGTAATGTGCAGTCTCAATAGAATATAATTTGAAAATACTGCAATGCTTGCTTTGTTAGGCAATTAGAAACAATTTCTAAGGGCTTCAGTTTGCTATTGCTGAGCATGCGTGGTTTTTAAGTGCAGACTGATGGCATTGTATCCAATCAATCAATGCATCCTGACACAGTGGCCTAACAGTTTGTTTTGTTGGCAACCAGAGCTCTCAGTCTGAGATCACTAATATTCAAGTGCATTTGACTGCAACAAGCTATCACAGGTATAACTTCATAATCTTTCTAAACATGTGGTATTTTATCATTGTCCTGTTCAGGTTTTCTCTTGCATAACTCTCAGAATACACTACAGAAGAGATTAGCCTCCTAGGGAAAAAAAAAAAAAAAAAAAAAAAGTGGACATTCTACTGTGTTTTATTTTATTCACACTGATAAAAAAATAATGCTCAAGAAAGCTACTGGAAATTTTCTAAACTTCCTCTAAATGAAAGACTCAGCTAAAGAGAAATGGAATGATTAAATAGACAACATTTACCTAAAATCAGGGGATAGAACTATTTCAGTTCCTCCCTAAAAATAACAAAATTCCTTTATTAGAAAAAATATGAGAGGCAACTCTTAAAAAAGTCTGCAGTTTAAATGTCAGCAGCCACCAGGGATGCCTTCAGAGAGCATGGTGCCTGAAGCAGTCTAGACAGCAATGACCCATGGGTCAGCAAATGGTAAGTATTTTAAGCAGGGATATTTGTTAAATTCAAAGCATTTGAATTTTACTTCACTTCCAAGTAAAAATGGTAATAGAAATACATCCTTTCATGTCACTTAGGTAGGAAATATATCTAGTCATCTCTCTATTATTTAATCAGGGGAATCCATAGGCTCAGGACTCCGCCACCTGCTGTCTGAAAAGAAGTCAGAAGCATGATCTAGAGAGACAGAACTGAGGAAAATTTTGGAGACAAGAGCAAACAAAACTTTCCATTATTTCATGTTTGAGTAGCAGAAAAATCTACCTGTGCCAAATGGGACAAAAACATTTTGAAGCTGTGGAGTCCTTACCTGAGGGAATCATCATAGGAGAACACAATTTCAGATAATATGATATTGCCCATGCAAGCTGAGATGCAAATATTAAAACTATTTCTCCAAATAACATACAATGGGGACTTCAAGGTTTGAAAGCTTTTTAAAGAAAACTTGTATTATGACTATTATCTGATTATTAGGGTTGCGTTGGAACAGTAACAACAACAGAGCATAAAGGAACAATATTATGCCATGGGAGCAGTGTGTATGAATGACTGACTGCATAATATTCCCTTAAAACAGTTCTCTATAGCTAGTTCTCTACCGTACAGACAAAAACAGTACAAAATTAAACAAACAAGAAACTAATATTTGTCATGACTGACAGGAGTTTGGAGTACCCAGATGCTAAAACAAACCTTTACTGGATAAAAGATGCTGGCTACATTTCAACATTCCAGTATTCTGGAGAGTACTTAAACAAATATATATGCTCAATGCCTACCTATTCTTAAAAGTATTTACTGAAAGTGCTCCTAAGACTAAACTAATCCATGGCAAATTAAGACAAAAATATCATTAAGCATGCATTTGTTGAAATAAATTAAGAAGAGCACATTTTGATACAGTTTCCTTAACCCATTCACAAACACAATCCCAACTATGCTTTATTTTTCTCGAGGTTTAGTGAAACAATTATCATTACTTTCTTAGAACACACATCACTGGAAACAACCAAATTGTTTTCTTATACTGAGATTTTGTCTTGCCAATTGAAGTATTGCTCCATATTTCTGCCAATACATTCCTCACTGAACCTGCATTTGCTAAGAGAAATGCACTGAAATGCTTTTGTTATATATCACTGCAACAAAGAGAAAGAATCATCATAATCTTTTGAAATATGTTGTTATGAAATGTTTTAAGAAACAGTGCTTGACTCAGTTTAAACAGACTAATTTGCACTTTTAAGAACCTGACAAAATAGAATGTAATTTATAAAGAGGACAAAAGGGTCCCTGTCCATTTATTTGTCTCATGGTAAGAAATAACTTATCACAGGAGGTTCTGAGACATAGTACACCACATGAACCAGTGGAGAATGAAGATGAATACTATCTGCAAGATGACTTAACATTTATTAAAAAGATCTGTCTTTTTATTTTTTATATACTCTTAGTTATTATTGTACAATGTGTCAGAGAGTAACATCATCCCTTCAAGCAGTAGATAATCAGGTAAAATAATGCGTTCATTTTCAGATTCTATAGGAAACCTTCCTAGAATGTATGTCTAATAATTTTCTGGCATACCAGAACTCTAGGGAATAGATAGACTTTATTGCTTGCCTGTGGTCATTTCACCTGGTCAGGATTATCGAATTTAATACCTTGTCACATGGCAGGGTTGACCTTGAGTGGTTTCTCAGTCACAATTAAGGTTGCCTTTGCTTGCAAAAACATTAAAGTGAAATGTAAAATGCAGCATCTGTTATTTGCATTTAAATTCTTGTGGGAAGTAAGAAACCTCTAACAAAAAATATTCCTGTATGCTAATGTGTTTATACAATTAGGAGTTCATACACTTATAAACAAACACAGCATACTTGTAAAAAAAATAAAATTCAAGTTTAAAGGTATGAAAATAGTGAACAATGAGAAAATAATAAAATATATTGAAATAATTTTCAGAGAGAAAAAGAGAATCATTAAGGTAGAATTAAAATCAGTGGGAAAAGAATAGCCTGAATAAAATAGATTTAATCATAAGGTTGATTGAGATGTCCATGAAAGTTGATAATGAGTGGCAATAAGATTTATAAGTAAATTAGGTACCATAAAAAGGTGTTAATTTTTAATGAGATGAGCTCTCATTAGAGACTGAAGAGAAATCCAGACTTTTAAAGTTTTAAAGTTTTACATTTCATTTATGAAGGTTTCAGACTTTGGGTCTGTGCCTCTGTCACTTTTATAATTTTTTATTTTGTTTTTAATTTTTATTTTTTGTTGTGATTTCAAGGAGGTCTCCTGGCTCTGTAAGTTTGCAAAATAGTCAACAAAAGGTAAGGCATTCCCTCTTGACATCTGTTAATCACTTTATGCCTGCATGAAGAGAATTTTACTTCTTAAAGATATAGATACTTATTTCTGTATAATTTATTTGGACAGTAAAAGTTCTCAGATATGTACAACAATGCTGTTATTTTGCTGACCCAGATCCACGAGTAATTTGAGCATTTTTAAAAGCAAAACAACCAAAAAAAGTGTTCACTGCCCCATGCCTGAAAGGCATCTCTTTCAAGAGGGTATTCAATGTTGTGAAATGCAAATCTACTATATACACCTCCTGATGCCTAAACTCACTCAGACCTCTGAGTCTGTGAGGAATAGGAATTTAAGTACAACCTTGTTGGCACCGTTTCTTTATTACAGAAGAGTGTCCTGTGCCAGGCAATGGTCTGCAAGCCACTTCAAATATTCTGCATGATCCATCACAGAGCTGGAAGCTGTCATTTCCAGTACTATTAACCTACCACCACAGTCAGTGCTCGTACCTACCAAAAGAGTCTAAATCTCTCCTCTACATCCAGAACTATGGCAAATAAAAGTACAGATGCTCAATAAAGTTGCTATAGCTGAAGAAGTTAATATGGAGCTGAGCTTCAGTAATCAACTGTAAGCACTTTTTCCTGTTCCCAGCCTTTTTTACTTAATCTCTCAATTCTTAATGCACACATACAGTCAGTTATTGTGGCCCAGCCAAAGTGACGTAACTGGATGTGAATGAGAAACTGTAACTCCTCCTAGTCACTTTTCAGGAAATATGTCATAAATATAAAAACAAAAAGAAGCTATAGCTTCCCATTCTGGAAGTTGAAGACCTCAACAACAAAATATTAGTTCCCATTATGCATCCTTCAACAAACAAGTAAGAAATATACAAGAAAATCAGAAGAAAAACAAACACAACCCAAGGAATAAAAGAGATCATTGACAAAATAAAAAATAAAAAATCCTGTTTCATATTCTCTAAGACAATGATAATAATTATAGTCATTATAGCCATAAGAAAGGAGCAAGAACATAAAATCTTGGTGGTCAGAATATGACTGTGCTGAAAGTGGGTGGCCAAAGACTAGCACTATGCATAGAAGGTGCCATAACACAACATTCATCTGCCTCTCCCCCAGACCCTAGAGCTGGACAGACAAACAGCAGTTATCAGTGTATATCAGTACTCACAGCAGTCCAGAATGATACATGAGAAATGATGCATTTGTAGCTCATCTCCTCAGTAGGGATGGAGAAGGGCCTGGACAGAGCTTTCTTCACATGTTGCAATGGACTGCAGGAGGGAAAACCAGAAAACATTACATTAACATTCTGAAGAGAGATGCATAATGGGATTTACAATGTAGGCAATTCATGCAACATGTAATACATATATGTAAATATAATTGCTAAATCAGATAGAAAAATAACATTTGCCAGTTAACTTGGGCCTACTCTTGCAACATCTGTAGTACTGTTACGGACTTGGCTTTGAAGTCACAGTGTATGTAGTGAGAATATCAATAGATCTCAACACTCTGTACAATGGTATATCCACCTTATTTTTCTACAAAGATAAAAGATATTGTAAAGCAGTAACAAAACCTATAAAAGTTTTAAAGAGACATATTGTGAAAACACTTTATTATTATTATTCAGTAAAAAATCTTCACCATTTAAATTGGATTTAAGAAACAAATGTCTGTCTTTATCAAACTGCTGACTCTCTTTACCATATCCTGGTCTTATGCACATTAGCTATTTTCTGATATTAACATGTTATGCTGTCAATATATTCTTCAATATTGCACTGTCAATACTAGTGTCTGTATTCTGGCATTAAATGAAGACATTTCCTCAAAAAAACAGTATCTGTGGTTATTATTATTACCAGATTAACCTAAAGCATTGCACAATTGGTTTACAGGCCTAGTTACTATTATTAGTAGACTTAAAGGTATCCTGTTCAAATGTTCCATCAAGCTCTACTAAAACTACTTGTCAAATTACATGCAAATATGCAGGCAGATTTGCATGGCTGAAGATAACATGTCTGTCTTGAAGAATGCAGGTATCAGGTTTTTCCGTAAGCATATGGCCAACTGGGTGCATCAGAAACACTAGTCAAAACAGAAATACCTGGATATATGTAGCATATTACATATATTAAATCTTTGTAATATGTCTGTATTAATTAAGTGTCACACTAGCCATAGATATATTGTATTCTCTGGTAGTCCTTCCTTCACAGAGGAACCACTGAAACAATCTCCCACATGCAATGCAAGATGAAGAGTTAGTAAATTTGGCATCAATTTTCTGTCTTTATTTCCTTTTTTTTTTTTTTTCCCCTGACTTATCTATACACTAAGGCATACATCAACCTCAAACAGAAAAAAAATATATTATTAGTCAACCAAAGTAAAGCACAACAAACACAGTTTTATTTTTAGATGTAGAAGGGAGGTTGATATAGAGTGCACAGAAAATTAATTTTATGAATACAATCTATGAAGGTAAATTTTACATTTTAAAACTAAGCTATCTGACTCTTAGTCTGCATGAGGCACAAATGTGCACTAGGACTATGATGAGAACAAACACCAAACAGCAAAGGTGACCTTTATCACAGCCCTTCAAAATTCCATCACAGAAGAGGACTAGATCAAAGAGCAATATCTAAGTCATGCAAAGTATGGCTGTTCTTTTTTCTCTTCTACTTCTACAGTAAATAGTATTGGCCTCTATATATTCATCTTATTGATCTTTTAATGATATGCACAGAAAAGTAATTCCCAAATGTTCACTCTGTCACTGTGACTAATCATTTTCTTCCTTCTCTAGATTTTACACCTTCAGGAAACAGTTGCATCAACGATGCTTTCCATTAAACTGCACCACAGATGTCGAGGTACACATTAATGGCCGGGTAAACCTTATAAGTAGTAATAATTCCATTTAAAACAATAATCAATAAGAATCTGGAAACAGAGTATAAATTTGACTATATTAAGTAATCTCCTGCACCCATATAAATTGCAATACTAACTTATTAATCTCATTTTTTTCCTAAGTTCTTAAATGAATTGTTTGTTTTATGCCTTCATTCTTATGGGTCATTTCAATGATCATACAAATGTAGCTGTAAAACTGGACCTATAAGGAAGGTGTCAGATTTTCACAATATGAAAAGCTGTAGCTTTTTTTGGATGTTGTGCTTCAGTAAAAAGTTAGCTGAAATGAAATTTGAAGTATGATGTACTTCCTTAAAAGTAAACTATGTGGGAGGCTGCCTGAAAAGTAGCATGTTTCCAGATTATTGGAATATGCTCAGTTTTATTCTAGGATACTGAAAGAATTGGCCAAAGCAATTTCTCAGTTGTTTATAGTCATCTCTGGGGACTAGAGATGACTAGAAGATGGAAGGTGGGTGAACAAAGCGCCTGTATTAAAAAAGACAGAGAAGGAGAAAGAAAGAAAGAAAAAAAAAAAAAAAAGGAGAAATTATGAGCCAGAAAGCTAACTTCAGTTCTAAAATTTCTGCAATAAATTTTCCATCTACTTGTAACCATTCAGAAATTAGCACAAAAAAAAAAAAAAAAAAAGGCAAGAGTAGAGATCTGTAAACACCTAAGTCAAACCAAATTCCAAACTTAATTTCCTTCTGCAACATGTTAGTGGAGCTTCTACATTTAAAAGACAGGAAATGAACCTTCTTACATCCTGATTTTATGAAAGTTTTAACAGTATCTCACTTGACATTAGCATAAACACTTTACGAGCACACTGGTAGAACAGGTAAAACAGTAAAAATGCAGGTGCAAAAATTGGCTGAATAACTTTATTCTGAAACTAGTTTTTCATAGTTTGTTAACCAAAGACAAAGGAGGCTGACCTGGCAGAAATTCACGTGGCTTGGGATTTGTCCAGCCTTTTTATTAATAATACTATTGACTTAGACAAGAGCGTACTTGCCAAAGCTGAGGATGGCATGAAATTGGGAAGGACTGCAAGGATCTAGTAGAATTCCAAATTATCTTTACAAACTGAAGATTTGTGTAAACTGTGGGAAAAAAAATGAAGAGGTTTAAAATATAATATATGAAAAGGAACATCAGCTGCACTAACCCAAGATGAGGAGTGACTATTTAGACCACTTCTCCTAAATAAATAAATAAATAATAGAAGGAATTGGAATTGATCACATGCTGATATGAATGAAAAAAAATGCCATAAACATCATGTTGTTTAGACCTAATCCAATGAATGTCTAAAAGCAGAACAGCTGAGAAACATAGATCAGTGCTTTCCTGGTCTCAAAAACATTTCTCAGTCTAATATGAGTACAGCCCTTCAAGAAAGAAGCCTAAACAGAAAGATGAGAATACAAATGACTTAAGATGTAGAAAACACAACATATAAACAACAGTAAAAGAAGTAGGAACCCTGAAAGTTGAGAGTGGGAGAGGGAATGGCAATCCCAACCCTTAGAACTATTTTTTTAATTTTTTTTTCTCTTTGTATGTACTGTCTTTTCCACTGGAGCTCAATCATGGGTTTCCTGTGCATCTAAGTCAGTCTCCCGGCAGGTCAGCCTCTCCTGAATATCACGATGGATCATTCTTGCATTTGGCAGAGGTCGTCCTTAAAGACCTGCCTACTTTCATAAGCTCCTTCACCTTTCAGAGGTGCCTCTCTGATCCCACTTACTAATTCCCTGAGTAAGCCAAAGCCTTCCTGCCTGAAGTGCAGGGTCTGTACTAAGGATCTTGAGCTCCACTATTTCATGATAACTGTAACCAAGGTCACAACCAATTATTACAGCCAGTTCTCCCTAGAATAGCTATAACTGACCCTGCCTCAGAACGAAGTGAAGAATCAAGTGACCTCTCATATTTTCTGAGTTTCTGTGAGTCAGGAGTGTAGTACATGAATACATCAGGAGTATTCGAAGGCTCTTCCTATGATCACAGAAGCCTTGATTGTGGCATGTAGGCATGAACACATGATTTATGCTGGCATTCTGTTAGGGAGCATTCTATCTGAATGACAGTGTTCACATGATCTCAAACCTGCAGCATCTGTATACTGCTGTTCTATTTTGAGTTATGAAGCTCAAACACTAAGAGCAACTTGCTAACCTCTGTTGCCAAGTACAGAGAGCTCAGTTTGGGTATCTGTAAGATATTCATCTTTTCCCATTTTTTAAAGGGAAGTGTGAAGTTCTACTTTAATCACATGTAGGCTAACAAAGAAGTGAGAAAGTTGTTGTTTCTGGTATGCTTTCTAATGTCTGTACCTAGCCCAAAGAAATACCTTAGTAGTAAATGTAAATGTTCTCTTTACTGTCATAAATCACTGTACAGGAGTCCTTAAAGTGTTTGTAAGGAGAAATAAGGACAGCACTGGTGAGTACTTGTGAAATTTTCATTCATGCTTTCAAGACCTAGTAGCGTATACTAAAATCTTAGCTAAAAATATAAGTTACGCATATGCTAAAATCTAGAAGATAGGTATAGAGTACTTTAATACTTTTGTAACTGATAATTTGATATCTTATGGATTAAATTATTCACAACTCTTTTGTTAAAAAAATAAAATAAAATTACAGACAATCTGCTGTTCTCTGTCAGTCACTGCCAAATTAAAAGTTTGTTCATATAGAAACTACTTTGATGTACAGTAGCACCTGAAATATAATGAACAACATTCCTCAAACTTCAAAGATAAAATCAGAGGTATATAAAATACAGAAAAAACAAACAAACAAACAAACAAAAAAAAAAACATCTGAACACAGAGATGCATTTCTATCACTTATTGAGGGAACACGTGTTTTCCAGCAGAATACTGACAGTACTCAAAGAATGGCAATCATATTAATTCTATAAATAACTTCTGAAACAAATTGAGGAAAAAAAAATATGTCAATAATTGGAATATTGTATTCACTGGGTAGAATTTTCACCAGTCATGACAAGGCTGTTACAAATATGACCTTGCTGAGTAAGTGGCATTGTATACTTACATACACCAATTATGAGAAACAACTTGATCAGAGATACTTAGAAACTGACACTAATGCAAATAATTATGAGAAAGTAATCAACTTTATTCTCTAAGATCTGGAATTTTAATCTTATTTGCAGAGCTACTGAAAGTGTAGCATGTAATTGGATTCTTCAATGGTGATTTCCTGAACGTACTAAGACATAGATACCCCTATTCTACGTCGTACTTATTTTTGTAACTTCTGCCAGTTTATTGTTAGATGCAACATTTAAATCCCAATTAAATTTAACTCCAGGGTTGAATATGGACCCGTGGCATTGTGTTCATGCCTATATTGTCAACATATTTTCTCCAGTATGCAAATAGAAGGGTAAACTTGCAGCAGCACAGGACAACTGTACTCCATAGTTTCACAGAAGAGTGCTTCCTCTCTACCATCATGTGAGTGCCTTTTCAGTCAAGTTTTTAATTAATGCGTTTTTATTCTTCAGTGCTACTTGGCAGGGCAAGTGCTCAAGTCCCGTGAATGAGATTACCACAAGCAACTACATTTGAGCTCGTTACTTGACAGAACTATGCCAGCCTCCACATCCAAAACAATGCCTGATACTAAGTTCCATTTTCTTTTACTAGAAGGATGTGCAAATTTTAAATATTTTCTCCTTTAAACACTAGAATAAAGTGGCTCTCTTGTCCCTCTCTCAATAAAATTTACCAACTGTCTTTGAAGACCAGAGGATTCCAGTTATTTCTGAGTGTTCAACAGTGAGATCCAGAGATCATTTTTTTTCCCCCTAATTCCTTTTCTCTAGCTACTAGACTTTAAGGGTGCATCTACATAAGAATTTCATTGGTGTCAGGAGTACGTTTTTGAGGTACATTTCTAAATTGCCCCTACTTGCTATGCTACATTCTTTGAATTGTACAGAGGGCTTTTAGATCAAGCAAGTGGTAAAATGACTCTAGCTGCTAATGGACATTTAGGCCATGCAAACAGATCAATTAAGTCCAAAGTGCAACTCCAAAATTCACATAGTGTGGATGTCAGGTTCTCTGCATCATCTGATTAGCTCTGTGGAGCAACAGAGGAGTTCATGCAAATTTATGCTGTCAAGGCATCACAGTACTTGCTAATGCAGACATAGTCATATAGTCTGGGTTACAAAAGCCTACAGAAGCCACTAATAATTTTAAGTATTCATTGTCATCTATACAGAACATGAATTTAAAGAAATGTTTGGAGTTCCATTGATACAGATCATATGAGGATTATCCAATTATTAAAAAAATGGCAAGACTTTCAACAATTTATTACATGTAATACTGTGTATTTAATCTGGTTGTCTGAAAGGTACTTGAAACTGTTCCATATATTTAACTCTGGAAAAAAAAAAATAAAATAAATAATAAAAAAAAAAAATCAAAAACCAAATATCTTGACCAAGCAACTTACAGAAAGTTTTGAGCTGCATTGTGATTTTGGTCTTATATACAAAATGCAGTTCAATAAGAAAGTCAGTTACAGAAAAATGTATGCTGAAAAAAAAAAAAAAAAGTTTTATACTATTTTTCATCTTATTGAAATTGGAAACTATTAAAGGTCATAAACCTGATTTTGGGCATTGCAGTTGATCTGCAGCCAACAGGTAAGATCTGTCCCTAACCCTTCAAAACCCTTTGAAGAGTTCACCATTTGTGAGAAACTGGAAAATACTTCATTAAGTATGATAGCATTTTTATTCTCTTATGAATGAATTAGGTGTCATACCCTAAACATAACCTTATAATTTTAGACTAGAAGCCTTAAAAATGTATCCAGAGCATCCATGCCATATACGATGGAAAAAGATTCGGGTAAAAATGCACTTGTGCAAAAAGAGGAAGAAAATGCAAAATCAGTGGCCATAGTCACTTCATACATGTGAAAAGCCAACAAATAAAACCCATAAAAATGAAAAATAAATCAGGTAAAGGACATGTAAGCTGTTAAGAACCAAGAGCAAATTCTCAGCTTCACTGAAGTCATTTTGAGTTTTGTCATACACCTCAAGGTTTCTAAGGTGAAGAGATATTTGAAAACATAATTAAACCCACAAGCTCACTTTCACTCATCTCGCAGTTTAAATTCCTTTCCTGGAAAGATAATGGTTTGTAAGGAAGGCCTAGTCTTTAAGACTGCTCCAACATGCCTAGTACATTTAACTGCCAGTCACTTCCTCATTGCAAATATTAAAACTTACTATGAAAGATCTAGAACATTTTAGTGAGTAAAAATGTGTCACATATTTATGTTTGTGCTCTCAGGTCTAGTTAAGCTACAGTGATGCAAATGATAAAAATTAAAATGGCATTAAATGCTTTAAAGGCTGCTCTTATTTAACAAATAACTAACATCATTTAAGTTTTGCCGTCTACAATCCCAGGGCCATGGAGAATTCTGAACTAATGTGTCACTGGCTTCTCTGTGCAGACAGAAACCTAGTGGCAACTGAAATACATAATAAAAGGTAGTATCAGTTCTGTTTCAGAAGAAAAAGAAATCATACCTGGAAAGAAAAATAACACCAAGGTTTGGTGGTAAGAGTGTGATATGAAGGTATTGAAACACCATTCTAGTTCTTATTCATCAGGGCTTTTAGACTTTACAGTCTACAAATAACTAATACTTCCACCAGCGATCTTCCTGGGGTTCATACCTCAAGAACTACAATAGAGTTATGTTTTTCAGTGAGAATCTGACACCAGAAATTGTGAAACTAAGGACAAAAGGTACCAAGAGGTATAAATGGCCTTTTATCCCTGCTTAGAAAGCTTAAAGAAAGCTCTTAAGGTTAGCTCCATGTTTTTTTTTTTTTTCTGTAGTTTTAATTGGTTAGTTTCCTTGTGTACACACAACTATGGTTCACTCATTAACTGGCTCACTAAGATTAACTAAAGACTAATAGAATATCTAAAAATATCCTGTCACTACCCTGCACCCTCATACTGAAGTCCAATAGCAAAAAGCAATTGGCTTCTTGAAGGGTCATTTAAAGATCTCAAGAAAAGGATGTTATTTTAACCTACATTGTTCACTATTTTAATGTGGCCTTCCAGTACACATGTTCCATATTTAAAATATGCCACTAATCAAATAACTTATCCATGCTAAAAATAATTACAAGATCTATTTATATATAATAAAATTGAGCTCCTCTTCTTTACAGTTTGAGAACTATAACTTGGAAAATGTTTAGTTTTTACTTAAAATAAGTAAGTAAATAAAGGTTTGTGTACACACACACACAAATCCCTACTTCTTAAAATCTTTACCTCAAGGATGTGACAATTATCAAAGAATAACATGGGAATGGGGGCCCTGCTATTTGAATAGCTTTGCATTTCCAATTTTTCCATTTTTTAATTTTACCTTTATTTATTTATTTATTTTTATGTAACATTGGCTTAGAACATCCAGGCTAACACCGTGTTCACAGAGAAAATTAGAATACTATCTAATGGTCTCTTTCCCTTTAATTACCAGTTAGATAATTATAATTCTAGTTTTAGATCTCTGCATGTAATAATTTTCATTTCCATCTCAATAGAAATGAGGAAGAGAAGCTTGCAGAGACTGGAATATATAAGATTTTATAAATCACGAATCAATTTCTAGATTACAGTTTCCTTTGATTTAGGCATATCAAAGGGCAATCTATTCCTTAATGAAAGCAATAAAAGAATGTTATATCAATAGAAAATCTATTTTTGGCATTACATACAATTTATATTAGGGGAAAAATATCCTAAGTGTTTTGTTAAGGATTCTGCTGAAAGGATTAAACAAAAAACAAAAACAGTAGTTTATGGAATGCAGAAGACTAAGATTCATACCTGTTTTCTTATTAGGTCTTTAGCTGAAGAGATGCTGGTGAAGCTGTAAAAGGTTCTTGTCTAAACTTTATATTGCCTTTGAGTTCTACTTCCAACTCAAATAAAAGGCACTGAACACTTTTCTGGGAACACCGACATCCCATCACAACTATTTGGCAGGTTAGAAACTGCTAGACTTGCCAAAAAAAATTGTCTTCCATAAGGAAAACCCTTTCCTCCCAGGAACAACAAATCTTTTCATTTGGAATAGAGGAAATACCCAAGCCATAAACCTGGCAGAAAATAAACTGTGGTAGACGTATGCCTATCTGAAAGCATCAGAAATGAAAGTGCATTAAAAGGTAAGTAGATATATAAAAATCCAGTTCAGTCATATCATCTTTAGGAACAACTCTGCATGTACAGCATCTTTAAAATCAGAACAGCTTCATTTTCCACACCTCATGCATGTGGTCTTGCAATATCTGATCTTCAAGATCAGAATAACTGGTCAGGCTGTGGAACAGTGTGCAGAAAGGGATTGGTACATTACATTAAGTAGCATGTACTATATAAGAACATGTATTTTTCCCGTCTCAAAAACATTTTTGAGATAAGAAAACATATTCCTGTTGCATGCTCAGCTGTAACTCAGTCTGATCTCTCATTCACAATCAGTTCTAATACAGAACAAAACAGAGTAAGACATTTTTGAGCCTACAACAGTGTCACACCAAAAATACACTGAAAATTCAGGGCATATTCTTCCCTGAAAAGAAAAACAAAACAAACAAAAAACACAGGATTTTATTTTCCTTGAGGCCAGGAATTCCTCTTTTTATTTCACAATTTACACCTCCTTAGTAAGTTGTTTGGAAAATTGAGTAGCTGAGCATAAAGGAAAGGGGATTTCATGCACTTCCAAAGATATAATTCATCCTGAAAAGAACATTTTTCTAAGCAAACAATGGAAGCCATATGAAAGTAGGGCATGACTGTTTTATGAATCAAACTGATACCAATGTAACTGTGCAGCTGTTCTTCACTGTTTCAGATGCTGTGTTTTTACTTCACTGTTTTGGCCTTCTTTTTCACCATGTGAGACAAATATAAGAATTGTTTCCCTGACGGATGACATCATGCATAGACTCAAAATAACTGCCACTGACATTTTATACATGCAGTCTGGAAAAATGTGGTACTGACTCCAGAAGGAATGCAATAGAAAAATCCTCTATTAGTGTCCTAGGCTGAAATTCACCATAATCCTGGAAGCACCCAGCCCAAGGAAAGGTAGATGTAATGCACCAGCACATTTAAACAGCAATGTTTTATACCCAGTTTTCATTTATATAAAATAATCGCATATTGTGCAGGACATCAGTTGCATCACTTACCATGAGCTGATCAGGCCTACAGAAATCACACAATGGTGAAGACTGGTAGTTTGACATTGGATTTTGTTAACAGTATATCCCCTAAACATATGCCCCGAATCAATGAGAACTCAATAATATTTTGTTTCCCAATGTCCTGTTAATTTTTCAGTCTGTTCAATAATAGATAAACAGTGGAAACTATGAAAGCAGTGTCTTTAACTTCTGCCTGCTGATTCACTATGTTTAGAAATCACAGGAAATTGTATTTATCTCTTCCCTATGAGCCATTATTCCCAATGTTGAAACTATTTGCTCTGAGTACAAGACTAACATGTGTATCTGTCAACAAAACGGGTCACCTCTATACTCTTCTATATTTTCTTTAGTTGAAATCAATAAAGAAGAAATCAGAAACATCAGACACTGGAGGGCAGGAATGATGAAGTGCTTAACATTGTTCCCTGATGTCTGTATCCCTAGACACATGGCAGGTTCACAATTATCTTATCACTTTTCACATTTTACCTGCTTGTGCATCCACTAGCCCTTCTAACTATTTTTCATGCTAAGACTTTTTTTTTTTTTTTAGTTTGGAGGTTATGAACAACAATGCTAAAACAGATAATTTATTTAATTGTAATGCTTTGCATAACTTTAATATGCAAATATCATAGCTTCTGATTACATCTCCCTGGACATATCAAACACACAAATTACATTGCAAGGAAAAAAACAAACAAACAAACAAAAATGTAATCAAAGCAGTGTTAATGCTATTGTAACTAATGTGCAACATTTTCATAAACAGATATATGAATGAGGGATTATAATTACTTCACTCTGAAAATAGGTACTGTAAATATTTTATGTTTTTCTAATCATTTAAGAGACAGTACTTTATGACCTAGAAGAAAAGCCAAGTTTGGTCTTCCAGCATCAACATCATAGAACATATAGGGGAATGAAATATAAATCAGTAGGAATGCAAAGTAGACAAAGCAGTAGTAAAATCACAAAAAGTGTAAAGGAGACAAATTTTCCCCTGCCAGAATGCATCTCCCGAATATGCCTTGACTGCAAGGTCATCAACTTCAGATAGAACCTTGAAGTATTATTCACTGGCATTGATGTCACTAGAGATGATTAACCTGCTAACTGTTTATGACACCTAGTAAGGCATAGAGGTAAATTTCAAATTTACTAGGTGACTAAAATAGAATATTTATGGATGCTGTTCAAAAACCCAGTAGAAAACAGTATATATCAGTATGCTTCACTAAAATGAGAACAGTAGAATGTATATAGACAACGTTTTCTGGCTTACTATTAATTTTGTCCTATTTTTACCATAGTAGGAAACCCTCAAGAAAGTAACAGGATAGTCCTGGCAGAGAAGCACATTCAAATTTTATGCAAATTATGCAGATCTCTCAGGGCTAAGGATCAAAATCTCACCTTCAGTCAATAATTCCAAAATCTGGACCTGGATTTCAAAGTAGTCAAAATATCAGAGGGGTTTTGCAGTATGCGTTTTGACTTAGAGTTATCTCGATGCACGTTGAAAACCTGGGGGAAAAAAACATGATATTTAAAGTGTGTGGTCTGGTGCATAGAGCTGTGAGGTGTTGTGACTTGCTGTACACAACTTACAAAACCTGGTCGTATTTCGAAATGGCCGTCAGTATGGCAATGTCCACGTATACAGGATTGTAACTCAAGGCAGGATTAGGTGTCAAAGTAAAAAAAAATAAATGGTAATTTCAAAAGAGGCATAAGACATTCTACAGATTTCTGACAAAGTCAAAGCACAGTAAAATGAGTATTCTTGCTATTGTTGTGAGGCAAGTTCAACCCCCCTTTAGTGAATGTGACAGCAATCATCAAACACAATTAGCATTACACAATTATGTAAATAGCAAATAAAATTCTTACAAGCAGGAAACAACAAAAAGCTGTTACAACGGCAGCACTGTTTAAAACACAATAACAAAAGCAGAAGGTGTCACAGCAGCACCTGAGCACATTGGATTCTGGCTCTGTAACATAGGGTCACCTACATAGGACCTATGCACAGATTTCTAGATATTTTTCTCTACAAGTGAAAGAAAATGAAATTGACCATAAAAAAAAAAAAAAAAAAAAAAAAAAAAAAAAAAGTCACAAATGTACATGTAAAATGTCTTTTTCTTAATATTCTCTTTTTACCATGAAAGCTAGGTACTGGTACTACTACATTGGGAGTGATGGTCACTACCACATTGTAGTTTCTCCTCCTCAGATGAAAGATTTTTGTTGTTGTTTGAAATGGATAGGTTTTAAACTATTCCATGAAATGCACATGCAGCTTAGCAAACTCCCCTGCTCATGTTCTTTTCTCTAGAGAAGGGGTTATAATCAAGGAGCTAAAAAGACACAAATGAAACCAGACAAGTCTCAAATTTTCAGTACAAAAAAAAGTCAGAATGATGGTGACTGTCAAGCCTCTGCTTGCCTTCTGATGGCCCCCACTCATTTTCCTGAAGAATCTGTAAAAACCAAACTCCTTCTATTAATATCTTCAGATTGGACAATATAATAAACTCTGCCTGAACAGACTGTGCTCTGAAACTTCTAGAGCATATTTGGATGGATTCTTACCCAAATTCTGACCTACTTTTAAAGATATTTGTAAAATATTGACAAAAGATTTATAATCATCATCTCATGGAGGTCCAGTGTTCCTTGTTTCTGTAAGAAATCCCTTAAATAGAGTGTAAAATTTACCTGGTTCCCAATGAAGGGTTGAGGTCCTAATTTCCTACTGTTATTAACAGCTTAGATGAAGGAGGAAGATTTAAATAGTATCAAAGGAAGATTTTTGGCAAATACTTTAAGGAATATCTGCTATTTGCTAATAGGCATTAAAACAATTAAATTAGTGGTGGTAAATTAGTCATTCCATACAATTTAAGATCAGCCTGTGATATATTTGTTTAAATTTAAATTTAACAAATTTCATAGTGAGGTGTTGATAACCCATGCCTGTGAACATTCAAGAGGCATTTGGATAACGCCCTCAATAACATGCTTTAACTTTCAGTTAGCCCTGAAGTAGTCAGGCAGTTGGACTCAATCTTTGTAGGTCTCTTCCAATTGAACTAATCTATTTTATTCTATTCTAAACTCTGTGCTTGTAGTTCTACGTGACAGAATGTTAACCTTTTACAGGCTTCAGGCAGTCCTTAAAAAGATGATTTAACCAAAAGTATCGAGCAATTACTTCTTTTATTAGGTACTAGTAATTGCATTTTCTTACTTTCATATATACTTGCTGTACATGAATTCTCCTGTTTTATATCCTAAGCAGTTTACAGGAAGTTAAAAATGGTATTTTGTGTGGCTTACATTTTCTTTAATTTTGTATGCTTTTTTCATTTTTCTTGGTATCTGGTGAGGTGTCCAGAAACAAAATAGTGCGAGTTTGATGTTCATATAATTAGTACATTGTCGCTGCTAGTCTCAAAAGTAGAAATGCACTTGAGAGTTGTGATAAGTTTGGGTTGGTGTTGTTTTGCTTCCCTAACAAACCAGTGAAAATACATCTTACCTCTATGGCCATTGCAGTGTATACATTATTCCAGAAAACTTGTTATGATGAACTTTCAAATTATTTTTTT
Source organism: Aythya marila (assembly GCF_965140915.1). NCBI lineage: Eukaryota > Metazoa > Chordata > Aves > Anseriformes > Anatidae > Aythya > Aythya marila. The sequence continues at coordinate 5,191,345 of NC_139049.1, forward strand.
TTTGGGGTAAAGACTGTCAGAACTTTCAGTTAAAGATTTTGACCCACTTACATGCCCACATCTAACCTCCAGCTCACTATTTACCATGGGAAAAGCATTCACAGCATCCATCAACCCTTCTCAATAATAATAACAATAATAACAACAATAATTATTATTATTTATAAAGTATTTCTTAAGTTGGTTTCTTAGCAATAGCTATACCTACACAGCATGGTGGAGCTCAGGAGAGCACTGTTGGTTTCCCTTTAGACATGCTGCTCTGACTCACATTATGGTGTGAAAGAGCTCAGATACATAGCCATAGCTTTGAATCTGAGCTCTCAGTCCCATTTCTCTTATTTTTTTGGGGGTGGCTTGTGATGTGTTTTTTTGAGTGTTTTTATACTACCCATTTAGCTTCATTGAAAAAATAATATTCTCATTAAATTGTCATATATGAGTTGGCATTATTAGAGAGATGTACCAGAAAAAAAAAAAAAAAATACAATCAATGGCAATGGTGGGGTTACATTTTGAAAGATTCTTTAACATATCCTTCTTGGTAGTATTCAACACCAATTGCCAGGGGAACAAAATAGAAATAAATGCTTCTGAACCACAGAGAGAACCAAGGGTAGACTTTTAAAAGTATTGAATACTTTAAAATTGTATTTAGTCTAGTGGGACTTTTCAACAGTAAAACGTATAATTCCCAGTTGTTGCAAATGTATTTGAAAATCCTTCCAGGGGTCCAGAACTAAATACTTGGATGGCTTTAATAGCTCAGTCTCAAAACTACAAACTTCAGCATACTGGGAGAAAAAAAAAATGATTAGAAATATATTGCAGTGCACTTTTCATCTGACAAGAAAAGTGGTTAAAATATCTCAAAAAGATGCAGATGTCAAACATTAATCATAACCAATACATACTGCTATGGTCCAGTAACTGTCGGTACTTAATTTCAACAAAATCACAATCCTCTCTCAACCTTTCCTATGTGGCTGTGTAAACATGACAGCAACTTTAAATCTTGTTGACAGTGACTTCCATACCTGTCAGTGGGCAGTCAGCTGCAGTTCAAACAGTGCTGCGGAGAAAAGTACTTCCTAATTCCGACCCTGGGAAAAAAAACTCAACAATGTACTTTGGGACACAGTTGAATGCTAAGTCAAAAATGTCACTGCTTTACAAGCAATTAATCAATTAAAATTATGGCTATGAAGCACTGAACAAAGGTTAATTAGAACAAGAAAATCAACTGCATTTTGAAGCAGGACAGAATACTTTTTCAGCTACCTTTGAAGATAATTAAATCAAATGTAAAAATCACAAGTTTAAGCAAGGATTATCTTCAGCAGTATGCCCAGATTATCACAACAGTGATAATCTAATAATTAATATCTAATAATATCTAATAATTAGATATCTAATAATATCTAAGATAATATAATAGACAAATAAGTACTTGCATATATGTTATCCATACCTGCCTACATACATAAAAATTATCATCTCAAAACGCTGTTAACAAACTGAATTTCAACCATGATTTCCATTGTCATTACACTAGACAGATTTATCTGAGAAGTCTGAGAAGAGTCAAAAAAGTAGAAATAAATGCTGCATAGATTCATCAGTCAACCTATCAAGTTCTTTTCCTTGAATTATTTTGAATACCTTACATTATTTCACTGAGTACAATCAGAGTTTTATTATTTCTTAGATCTTGTATTTTGCCTTTAATAAAATTCTGTTGATTCAAGTCATTCCAAATAACAACACACACAATAATGAGTATGAACGGAAGGACTAGAAGGACTTCTGTATTTCAAAAAACACAGAACTTTCTCTGTAGGCAGAGCAAGATTTTGTGATATAAGATTTCATTAAAAAATTTTAACTGTCTTTTAAGCTGGTCTAAATAACACATTCCCTTTTTAAACCCAAATTCTCTTTCCAAATGCTTTGTTTTGTTTTTATATTTTTGATATTTATCCATGTGAATAATAAGAAAGATCAAACTGAAGTTTTACTGGGTCTGTTTGTCTTTTACTATCTCAACTCTGCTGCATTTTAATATTTGTCCATCCCCACAGATCAATTTTAGCCACTGCAAGCATAAATGCCTACAGGCTTCTCTTTTAGAGAAGTTCTGTTGAGAAATTTGGCATATTTCTAATTATATTTCAATCCTATGGAGAGAATCCCTGTATTGTAACTGCAGACTGGCATTACTGTCTGGGGTTTCTTGAACTAAATAAAGAAAGCATTAGCAATTTGATTAGTAGAACCTGATTGCTTTCCTGAATATTACAGTATGTTAAATGAGAAGCTGCATAAAACAAATAAATGAAGCAGGTGCATGTCAGATTCTCATTTGGAAGACTGCCAGCTGATCAACTCCACCAAGGTTTTATTATCTAACCAGAAACACATTTTGTTGATGCTTAGATTTTTCCCTCAAGAATAACTTCTGCCAACACTGGCAACAGCTCAATGAACAAAATGCTGTAACTATTGAAGATTGAGGTGAATGCTCTGTAGCAAACATTGTACCAACAGGCTCTTACCCCTCTGTATGTGCATATAGACACACACAGGCTAGTATGCAAATATATCACAATCTTTATGCCAACTTGAAAGCCACAAAAAATGACAGATGTCAAAAAGAGGGACCATGTTTTTCCACGGTCTTTGTGATACACATTAAAACAATGATTGAACAGACAATCTTATACTCAGTAATTTGGTGAGCATATTTTCCAACTGGATAGCTTCCTTTGGACCCTAGTAAACAGCTGGAGGGGATGGATAGAATATTTGGTAATATTTTCTACTTGGCTTTTCTTCTCCTTTCAACAAACTTCTAAATGGTTTGCAATGGTGTACCATGACCGTAATGTCTCATATTTATGTCCAGTGAGTCATTTGCAAGAATGTCAGACAAACTGACCTTCCACACAATCATTCCATGACAAGAATGTTAACACTTGTAACTGCCATTTTAATGCTGTCTCTAGTTCTTGTAAAGCATATGTTGCGGTATTGCCTAAGTCTACACTCGCATTGAATTTCAGCCCTTAAGCAGTGTTGTGTCCCCCCCATCTGTTATACGTGAACATGCAAATCATGCTGCTAACTCAGATTTTCAAGAATTTGCTGTCTTAACAGTTGCTGTGGATTTACAGGGGCATATTTTTTAAGCACCAAAGTTGCTAGCTTCAAGAATACTTAAGTCAGTTCAAATGCTAATGCATTCCACTTGCTTTATAAAACTTTTAAACATGTTTATTGCTCTTCATCCAACCCATAGTTAGCACTTGTACCACCTAATAGTACCATTCCCTTGTGGAAAGATTCTATGAATACTGCTTAAACATATTAACTTTGCATAGTTTTTAATATATATCATTAAGAGGAGAATTCCCAAAAACATATTCATGGAAGAAGCCTAAACTGTGCTGTGATTCAACAAGGTACATGGTACAAGGTAATTTTGCAAACTATATGTCAAACCTGATAGTTGAACCCATGTGTTTTTTGTTGTTGATGTTGGTTTGTTTGTTTTGAAGATTGCCTAAAAAGTTTATAAAAGCAAATCCATATGTTTTCAGAGAAATGAAAAATGTTTAGCCCTAAGCATTTTTTTTTTATTGTATGGATAATAGGAGTAGAAAATAATAGAAAACATAGTTGGAAGAGACTTCAAGCAGCCCTCTACTCTCAGACTCTATCATAAGAAATGATTAAAAATATCTAACCCATTTTTGAAAGATGATTGTATATCTTGTTCATAAAAGCTCCTAGTGATGGAGATTTTGCTGAATTCTATGCAACTTATACTAGACAGTATCTCCCACTGTCCTTACTTTTGGGAAGTTTTTATTAAATGCTTTATATAAACCTCACATTCTTCTACAGAAGTACAACTGTCCTTGGGGTGTGTAGAAGTTTTTTGCCTTTATCTTCATAGCTTCTTTTAAGCTTTGAAGACCTATCATGTCTCAAAGTCCTCCCTTCTCTATTCTTAACACTCACAATAATCTTCAATTTATTTCTTTTCACAAGTTATATTTCCCAGACTTTGGATCCTTCCTTCTGTGTGTCACTTGATTCTCTGCAGTTGGTGCCTATATTTCTTGAAGTGCATGTCCAAAAGTGGCAAAAGGACTCCAACAGAGGCCTTATTAGCGCTGAGTGAAGCAGAAGGATTACTTCCTATTTCTGAATAAACTCCTGCTTTCTTATCAGGATGAGGATGCCTGTTTGCACAAAGCCAGAACATAACTGATTCATGTTCAGTTTGTGACTCACAAAGGGGAATTTGTAAACCTCCAGATTTATGACAGCAATACTGCTACCTAACAGGTCATTCTCTTTTATACATTTTTTTTTTCCCCTGAGAGTAATACTTTGAATTGTCCTTAATCAATTGTAGCTCTTCATATTAGAGCATTTCTTCAATTTGTCAAGAATGCTTTGCATTGTAATTCTGTCCTACGAAGTGCTTGGGTTCCCCTTCCATTCTGGTACTGTCTGAAAGTACAGTAAGCAATTCTCTATGCCTTCAAAGATGTTAATAATAATATTGAGCACTTAAAACACCTGTGTGATGCAAATTATTTATATATTTTTTTTTCACAAAGACAGGCTATATTTGAAAGGAAGAGTTCTGATCAAATTCAGTCAGGTTAAGAAGATACTTCACATATTCAGTAAGAACGACTTACTTTCAGGGTAACAAAAATTATGAGACAAGTTCATCTTAAACTCTAAATTTGTGTGATGGCATTTTGATGTTTCCTTATTGACGTAATTAGTATGTAAGAAAATATCTGAAGGTATGGCAAATCACATAGTACTGTGCTTGAAAACGCCATCACAGTGAGCTATGTAAGACCTAATTCAGGTTCTGGTTCATCCATATGAATAAAAGAGAATTTATTAAAATTATTTTTATGGTTATTCAGAGCATAAATGTCCTCTATCATGCACCATATTTCATGCACCATATTTCTTCCTCCAACTTTTATTATGTAAACTGCCTTAAACACAGTGCTAATCCCAAATCCCACCTATAACAGTAGATTAGGGAATCACTCAGCCAATTAGCTCCTATATACAGAGTGATCTGATTCTTTCCCTATGCAATTAACTAATACAGTCCATTACAAATATACACTAACATTATTCAGGAATTTTAAAAATGTCATCATAAGCTACTCTGATTGAAATTCTTAAAAACTAACATTTTCAAAGGCTTGGAAATTAATACAGTATTCTATCTGTATATAATAATAGCTTTTAAACACAAAAACCTACTTGTGAAGAGCTCTTCAAAGATAACATTCCAAAAAGGTCCACAATCTTACTGACAGCATATGGAATGAAATGAAATGAAATAAAATAAGAACATAAGACCAGCTGTGCTAGGTCAGAACAAAGCTCCATATAGCCTATATTCTTTTTCTGACAGTAGCCAAAAATGGATTATCAGGACAGGAAAGTATGTAGTGATATTTTGTTCAAATTATTTAATCCTTTAGCAATACAGTTCTCAGGAAAATCTTGAGGCAAAGGTTGTGTCTTTTTGTCTCTCAGTAGATTTTATTCTACGAACTTGACTATCACCATCTCTTTCTATAATGATACTCTAAAGAACAAAATACAAAGCACTCACATTTAAGTATTTATTCTGTCTCACATTCCAATTTTATCTCAAGGTGAACCATTTCCTACATCCTTTGGATTCCAGTCACAAGAATAGAAAGATGGAAAGACAAAAATGTAAATGAATTAAATTCCCAGAACTATCTTTCTTCATTTTTATGCCACCTCTGTCTAGCAAAACAAAAGACACACTACCTTAAAAATCTGACAACAGAAGTTCCAAAGGGTGTAAATCCATGTTTTAGAGATGGTATACTCTTACTTCTTAGGCCAGGCCCTTTTCTGAAAATGCATGTAAGGGCCAGATGCATCATTTTCTTCACTGAGATCTGATTGTATACTCTGTAAGAAAGAAACACTGTGAATTGCATTTGGATGAAACTGATACTAGCAATGGAAGAATGGGTCTTCTTCTCTATCACCTGGCTCCATAGTACTGGTCTTTTCCATACAGCATGTCCTCCACTTTTTTTTTGCCACTGCAGTCTTAACTGATTGGACAACTCAAACATCTGCAAACAGTGACAGAAGAATATTTACTATTTTAACATAACCTTACCAGAAGGTGCTTTTTTTTTTTTTCCTCTTTTTTTTTTTTTTTTTTTTTCTGGTTTGCAGAATTCCATTTTTGCATTTGTGTACTGATGATCCTCACTGTCCACTGTGCCACAGCTCTACAAGCAGTCTGTTTAAATCAAGAGTCACCATCAGAAATGCAAGTAATGGTGCCATACCAAAGACATCCCTGAGAAGGGACACTTACCTGTGAGATTGTTTATATAAGGTTTACTCTGGACCGAGGGAAGAAATCCTCTAATTTCCTCACTTCTAAAGCACTAAATTAATAAGAGAAGATGTTACAGAGACAATATCCTGGGACGTCCCTCTGAAAGCTGCCATAGAAAACTAACCCCAGCAGCCTGAACTGCTGAAAGAACAGAGCAGCTGACATTTCTTTGTCACGTCATTTGCTACCTTGCAGTCTTTTTTAAAAATACAAGAAATGCAGTCAATACTGGCTGCTAAAATTTTCATAAGGTAACAGTGCTGTAGCACCTTTACATAGAAAGTATTCGCCCTGCATCATCTCTGTGCATGTTGAAAGGAGTCACCTGAGCATTCTGCACTTAAGAACAAGCGAGATGCTTTTATGAATGAAGCCTAATTTAAAGAATAGGATGGCACAATTTAAAAAGAAGGGATAGAGAGGTAGACGCATGCAGCAAGTAAATAACTCAAGGTGAGCCTCACCTGGTGTATGCTTCCTAGTAGAAAACAGTGAAATAAATACCCTGTATTTTTTTCAAGTCAAGATTCATCAATAATTGGAGTTGTGGCTCTAACCAGGTTCAGCACACAATACACAGACAAGTCTCAGCCCCAAAAATAAAAACAGACAACATGCTCTTGCCATTCAAGAGCTCCTCACGGATGCAGGTACCACATCTGCAAAACCAGTGGTCTGCCAGCATTTTTATATATATTTTTTTTTTCATCAGATGAAAGATAAGATGAGGCAGGACATAAAGAGAGAACTCATGAAGAAGTTAGGAAAAGATCTGTAAGAAAGGATAACTAGTTGTGGGTCTTGGATTTCCCTGTTACAATCTTCATATGACTTCAGAGCCGTGACCACACCTGAGAATTACACTCATTTTTCTGCACTAAGTGGAGGGAAAGAAAACACAGGGAAAGAAATTCTCTACTATACATTAGAATTATTATAAAATGACTTAAAAAAGCTTAACTCTACATCAGGGCAGATAATTGCTAAGAGGTTTTCTGAAACCAAACTTTTCAAACTGCTGGGAAGAAAAATCCTACTGAGAGCTAATTTCATTTGGCTTAAGAAACACAGGTTGGTAGCTCTGAAACAGAAGATTTCATTATATATATATATATATAATATTATATTTTTTATATATATATATATATATATTATTTTTTTTCCCCACAGTCTCCAGCCACCATACACCAGTTAACATTTTGCAGTTTTTGTTTTGATGCTACTCAGCACAGGAACACTGCTTTTCTAGGAAAGTCCTGAGCATAAGATACTCAAAGAATCGGAAGCACAAACACTGAGGACCCTGAGGAGTCACTCCTTACCTAATTTTGATTTGAAGAGAAGGTATATAAGGTTCAGCTCAGTTTGTTTAAAATAACTCTTTTGGGTCAAGACAAAGACTAGCAAATCTTCTCATGCTCTAAAATAGTTGAAAAGAAAGGGGTCTTTAAAAACACATAAACAAACAAACAAACAATAATTTTTTTTTTTTTTACTTGGTGGAATATGCAGGAGCATATTCCACCCTACTGACCCAGGACATTAGCACACCCACCGTTCCATGGAAAAGTATTTGGGCAAAGCCTAGCAGACCTATTAAAATATCTCATTAAGATGAGATATTCTAAACTCCTGAATAATGAAATACGTTACAGTGAAATACAGTTAATGTCAAAAGAGCTGTACCCATTTGATACAAAAATGACACACCATTTCTTTTCCTGTTGTTACAACTGACAGAATAAGAAAACTTCTAACATAAAAAAGTAAACCATTCAGTAGTATATCTAAACCAAAGGGAGGTCTGTATCACATGTAGCGAGGTGGGTCTGTATCGCTGTAGCGAGGTGGGGGTTGATCTGTTCTCCCACGTGCCTGGTGACAGGACGAGGGGGAACGGGTTTAAGTTGAGCCAGGGGAGTTTTAGGCTAGATGTTAGGAAGAACTTCTTCACTGAAAGGGTTGTGAGGCATTGGAACAGGCTGCCCAGGGAAGTGGTGGAGTCACCATCCTTGGAAGTCTTCAAAAGACGTTTAGATGTAGAGCTTAGGGATATGGTTTAGTGGAGGGCTGTTAGCGTTAGGTTGGAGGTTGGACTCGATGACCTTGAGGTCTCTTCCAACCTAGAAATTCTGTGATTCTGTGATTCTGTGATTCTGTGACATGCTATTGCATATTTTGCATTCAAAGAGAATACAAAAACAAAACAAAACAAAACGAACAAACAAACAAACAAAAAAAAAACAACTACAAATGTCAACTCATTATACAAGCAAGATACTGTTACTGAGTAACATCTGTGTGCTGCCACATATTTGACTGCTTCCAAATGCTTAAGGCAATGGAAGTGAACAGTAAGGGTGACTGCAAACCATATGATGTATCATAGTAAACTACTGTGGAATGATATGCTATTGCAATCAGAGTAGCAGGCAATGTGGATATGAAGTGTGTACTGAAACACAAGTCACATGCTTTTGATGTGACTCCTGACAGGCCAGGCTAAGCAAAACCAATTTATAATTACTGACCTTCCTGAAACCTAAAGGATCCATGATTCATTTCCAACAAAAACATTACTGTTTGGCTTAAGGACACACAAACTTTTACATACACAAAAATTAAAAGTATAATTTTAAGGATAAAAGATCAAAGAGCTAAGAGACAAACATAAAAAAAAAAAAAAAGATAAACAATAATTTTCTATTACAAAAAATACAGTAATGATTAAGAAAGGTCTTTTCACTGACATTTTCCTTTAATATTCTGGCTAACAGTTTCCTGATTATGGCTCTACATTAGTATGTTAATACAATGATTGCAACTTTGAAATAGCTGTTGTACTTTATCTGTATTTCAGTGTTATTTCAAACATTTTTATGCAAATGCAACGTAAACATTTTCCACGTGGCTCTGAGGGAGAAGGAAATCAAGCCAGCCCTGATATGCACCACAAGTCATGGCATGCAAACAGGCTTGAGTCTTCAGAAGTTGGCCTGGTGTTCAGATGCCGAACTAGAATTAGGCACCATCTCCTCACACCCCCATTCACTCCTCTCCATCCTCCCAAAACAGAAGAAAGCATAATCTGCATTTTTCAGTTGTTCCATGTGGTCTACGTCACATTGACTTTGTCACCTGAAACGTCAAATTCTGTTAGAACATTGGTTCTGTGCTGTCTATTAAAGGATACTTCTATCTGCTGAATTGAAAATATAGTTGCCTACATGAAGAAGAGCAAAACTCACAGACAGCCCAGCTTCTCCTCTTACCATTTCTATTTGCAATGGTGACCATAAAGACAAAAAACATTTTGTGTAACAAAACTCATTACGCTTAGGAAGGAAGGAGCTTGATGTTTAGATGTGTTTCATTTAAAGACTTCAAATTAAGGCACTTAGAAAGGGTGTTTTCCAAATATGGCTTATCGCCTTATTTCCACAGTGCATTCATAATACATGGTTTCATTTAGGATTTTAACCCAAGCCTGAGAAGAGTAGGCAAAAGTGTGTTGTAGTGAGTTAAGCCAAGAGATCTATTGAAAGCAACCTTTAAGCATACATTTATTAGGTAATAAAAAATTCAGTGGAGGGGAAAAAATCTTTATATAGATTACAAGAAAATCCATTACCCAGGAAACAAACAGGTTTATGAAGATGAGGAGGACTACTATGATAATCATGGGAGAAGAGCTTGACAATAAAGATAACTGGCAAAAAGGACAGAGTGGTTATGTTCTTACATGAATTGAGCAGGAAAGATGTTCCTAAGCTTTATAAATCAGCTGAAGTAGATTGGAAATGGGATAAAATTCTAAACATGGGGCTGCCTACTCTTTATCTTGCAAAGTAGATATATTAACCCATGAATCCAAAGAGAGCAATACAAATCTCTGACTGCTCTGTACTTCTCATTTTCTGTGAGACGCTAAGATATTTTCACATATGAGGTAGTTGCACATGAAAACTGTGAGCACCATAAATGTAAGAGCCTGGCCAGGTTGCAGGCTTGTTTTATTTAATCCATGAGCAGAGAAATGACAAGCCACACTCCTCCTCCTCCTTTAGCTGGACCATAGGCAAGGCAGAATAAAAGTAGCCAGGTGTGCAACTGAGAGAATGAAAAGGTAATAGGGCATTCATTGTATTAGAGACAGACATCCCTGTCCTAAAAAATTAAAATCCGATACACATTTTAACATCAAACTGAAATCTCCCAAGTCACTCTTGTCCCAGTTCTCACAGATGCTACATCAAGTAAGCCATTTCATAAGCTTCTGTAATCTTTTCTTAAAATAGAGAACTCTGCCATGTTTGTTTATCTAGATGTTAAAACTTCTAAGTTACATAAATGCTGCCGTGATTACTTATTAGTCCTGTGCAATCTTGGGAATGAGAGATGCTAATTGCAGTGACTGAGACAAGCAGTGCGGCTATTTTAAAAATTACATTCCACAGATTAGGCTGTGCCACAGAAAATTGCTTGGTGATAAAAGAACTGGATAAATATGTATACAAACATATTATCATGATTCCAGCCTACAATTTTGGAAACTCAAGTTAGTGGCTTTCCAACATCCATTGACTTAGAAGAGATTTCCTTCTACAGTTTGGAGAGAGGTAGCTTGTGAGGTCCAAAGGGGTGGGAAATGCCAGTGACTATGAACATACAGACACCTTTTAAATATTCCCCAAATCTTCTTTTGCTGTGTATTCAAACATAAAACTCTCTAGCTCAGGAATGTAAATACTTAGAAGACTAGACTTGAAATACAGACAAGAACTCTGGCCTGCGATATGGGCAAAACTGCTGCTTTTATGTTGCTATGAATGCTGTGGGTGCACTTAGACCAGAGCAAGCAACTCTGCATTGAAAGAAAATCCTCCAGCCTCAGGATGAATCCTGCCAGCATCTTCAGAAGAAAATCTCTGGTACATCTGGTGGTTTGAAATGTTTTTCAGGACACACTGTTCACAGGTGATTGGTCTCTGACCTACACCTATTTTACACAGATTATGCTACACTGGTAAAAGCCATCTCTGCAGTGTCACCAGAGACTGGTCAAACCATCATATGGAAGATCCTGGGAACATTCTGGAATTCAACACCTACTAGGACTCTGAGTGATCCCGGTATCATTCTAGAAAGTGTAGGCATATCACTGAATACCCAGGATTTGCACAGTGAACATGAGGGTCCCTCACCATGCTGACTGTACGTGAAAATCACAAGTCTAACCTCTCTCAAGAAAAATTGCTTTTCTTAATAGGTGGAAAAACATATTATGCTACAGATATTATGACAAAGTCCCTTCAGATAATTTATACAGGCACCTTCTATGTACTTTCTTGATACAAATTCAATGTATTGTTTCATATGGTTCCAGATACAAGCAACTATGCACAGATGATACTATCTCAGAGACAAATGTTTTCATCTTTAGATATATGATACCTGCATTACTTCATGATCTTCTCATTTCAAACTCATGCTACTATACTGAAATATTTCCTTTCAGCATTTTGAATAAGCTTCTCATAGTAGCCATTATCTGTTTCATCACAAGACACACCCCAGAATATTTCAGCCTAATATTTTCTGGTGTAGCCACAAGAAATTATAAAAGTGACAACTAAAAATCTAGAAATATTATCTATCTAATATTATCTAGAAATATGTCTGGTTTTGGGGTTCAGACCTAAATTTGTCTCTAACAATTTTGACAACTAATTAGTGAATTACTAAGACCTTTACCTTTACACTAATAAGTAGCTCTGAACGTGCTGAAAATTAAACTTCGTACAAATGAAGTTTGTCCCAAAATTTTGAGTGAAAGTAACCAGAAGATCTTTAAAGTATGACAAACTACATGCAAGATGAACATTTCATATTGTATCAGCTTTCTATAACCTATTGATTTATTTGAAACTTTTAAATCTAAGACAATATCAGGTCAACATCTAGAATGAAAACCAGGGACCAGGGTACAGCAGAGCAAGATTAAACATACCCACAAGTGAAGAATTGTGGAAGACTCTTGGCAAAGCTATTCATACAAAATGCTTCAGGCTCCACAACCAAAGTTTTCCTATTGGAAAAGAAGGAAATAAAAAGTATCCAAAGAATTAATTAGCCTTACCAGAATCCCATAGTTCATCCTTTTCTTGTGTTCCTTGCTTCATTTGTACACAGATGACTCCATGCTCTGTCTGAGACCCAAGCAAAAGAGGCACATTCCCTTCTTCAATTTTTACTCTGTACCACACTCACACTGGCATACACTTGAAGGAGGATCTGAATAGGCAAATGCAATGGGATCTAACTTTCTGACACTGAAGTGTATCCATGTTGTGCATCCACCCCTAAAAAAGAAGCCAAGAAAACATCCTTAATTTCCAAAGAGAACTGGCTTTTGTAAATATATTTTCCTTGTGATGTCTAGCATGCACGTTTATGATCAAATATGTATTACTATTAATTTCCATATTTAAGTTGTTCCCCATCTTCTTATGCTTTTTGTTTTGAGTATGCTTTTGTTGTTTACAGCAAAACCATAAAATATATCATGTTTTTTTAAGTGAAGAGTGGTAGTGGGACACTGGAAATCAATTACCAGATACAGGCCATCCAGGAAGCAGACACTAGACAGAGTGTACAGTTATAGAAGTAGCAAGGTCAACAACTTTTCCTGAATAGTAATGCGCAATCCCAAGCATTTTGAAATCATTCTGAAGCAATAATGCCATTTAATAACTGAGACAAACTCGCCCAGCCTAACCAGACTGGGTTGATAACGTCAACCTGACAGCGATAACATCAACAATGAAAAGGAGTGAATTAGGAGCTGCTACACTATGAATTCAAAACCTTTAGTCTTTTATACCAATACTATCAGCTAGTCTATGAATAAAAAAAATAGTATCTATTTTGCAAATATAAACTGAGCCTTCCTAAGCATAAACTTACTATAAACAACATGCCCAAATGTAAAGAAATAATAACATATGTAAACACATTGCTTGCATTTTTATGTAACTCCATATAGCAATAAAAAAGAAAAAAAGCACATCATCTATTGAAACTGAACATCCACCTTCCATCTATTCAGATTGGTTCTTATTTTCCATTATAAGAACTCTACCATGTTTTATAAGGAGGCATCTTACTTCTGGAGTTTGTAAGATTAGTAATGGGTTTATTTATAGGAGGCGGGACATAGAAATGAAAAGCAAGGAGCAGGCACTAAACCTGTGTTAGAAGATCTGCTCCTCTGTGAGACATTTTCTTAGGCTTTGGTCAGTTTGTTGCCAAAACCCTGAGCATATTATGAGTGCTTCTTTCCAGATATTTGTTACAGTATAGTTCTGCCAACCATGAAAAATAAAAACACAACAGCAGCAGCAAAAACCTCTACGAACAATACAAATCAGACAATACCCTCTAGGTTTCTTTTTGTTTCTATGCATAACAAGAAACTTTTGGTTTCTGAGAATATATGGAATTATCTTTTTTTTTTTTTTTTTCTACCCAACATATTTATAAAGAAATGTATTCATTGTAACACCAGAAAACTGATATACTTTTACAGTCATGTTCTAGCATTCAAAAACATCTAAATTCAGCAACATTAGTGAGAACAGGAAACTTGCAAACACCTTCACACCTGGAAGTTTTGATTAAAATCACTGTCCCTCTGGAAGGTACAGAAGGTTCACCTGAATCAATTAATAGTTTATTCAAATGGGAAAAAAGTGAGTCAAAGAACAAGTCTGACAAGGTTATTTTTCTAATTTCTAATCATTCAATTGAAAAAAAAAAAAAAAAAAAAAAAAAAAAAAGAGGTACAGAGGATGAGATCTGCTGATGAGCCCAGACATGAACAATTCAGCATTTTAACTGTGTAATATAACTCCTGCATATCAAATCACTCTTGGCAGAAATTTGTTAAGTTTTATTATATTTAATTCTATATATATACATCTAAACTTTTGTAACTAATGAAACAAAGCACAAAAAAATTCCTTAAGTCCATCTTAATTTTCTTTCAAATTCCAATAAAAAGGTAATTACAGAAGACTTTCACCAACAGCAAACTGCAGAACTGCAGGAAATTAAAACACATACATAAAGGCAAAATTGTTTAAGGAGATGAAAACAGAAGTAGTGCAGGCTTTTATGCAGGAAAAAAAAAGAAAAAAAAAAAAGTATCATTTAAATGTAACAATCAATTGTAAATTTATATATTTGGAAGGTTTTAACCAATGAGAAGCAAAAATTGCTACAGAAAAGGAATGGTTCAAGATAAAGGTCAAACACATTATTACAAATCAAAAAAATACAACATTATTGCTATAAAACATGATTGTATTTGTGGATTTGAACCAGTCCTCCTTAAACAGCTTTAGATATAAAGCTGCTTTTAATAGACAATTAGCAGACAATTGTGCACTCAAAAATGAATACAAGCTTCTGTATATAAGAAAAGACAATAGCGTGAATGCTGTATCACAATATTTAAACTTTAATTCCCCAAAGCAAGACGATGACGTGAAGATTGAATGCATTATGTTGAAAGTACTGATGCATACAACAAAGATTTATAATACTCTTGAACTGTATGAAAACAGTTATTTCCTTGAAGAACAGAACTAACCCTTTATTTACTTTCAAGTGAAAATTCTATTTTATAAAATCAGACCATCTTCAACTCCATAGACAACATATTTCAGCCCACAGATACACACTCATACCACTTAGCAGCAACTTATTTTTAACCTTTGCTATAAAGACAAATTTTAAAACAAAAATTAGTGCCTTAATTTAGACTACTAAACGAAGCCAAGCATAGCAATAGCTAGATTTTTAAAGTGCTGAGTACTCCAAAGAGATTAAGATGAAAGAAACTGGGCTGACCTGCACAGGTCAGACATCTGCATGCTGCTACTATTTTGCCACAGAGCCCTCTCACCATGAGAGCAGTCCACACACATACAGAGGCACATTGCAGTTTAATAATGACAGAAGAAGCGTTAAGCAGCATCTCTTGTGCTGCTTTGCTCAATGACTCTTAATTCATCACCCACTTGCTTCAGCAGCTGCAGATCAAGGTGAGCGCAGCTGTTGGAAACCAGCGAGCTCCACAGCATCAGCGGCTGCTTGCGGTGCCGGCAGGTGTCACTCACGCCGAAAGGCTGCTGTGCTGCAGGGGGAGAGCCCGCTGCCCCCGGGAGCAGCCCCTGCACTCGGGAAGGATTTAGCCCTGACCCTCTTCATACCTTGCCACTGACCTTACATACACCGATGACAACAATCAGTAGATTAAAACTGTCAGACTCCCTGCTTCTATCTTTCAAAGATACTCAGTCTAAGTATAATTCATGGTCAATACTTAGACAAGAAGCATCACCAAATCTCAGTAATTATCAGATCAGTAGCTAGACATAGGATATAAAAAATTCTATGCATTTAACCAGTGTCCTGACATCACAGCGATTCCCACAACACATCAAAAGTGAGGGGGTGTTGATTTTGTTTAATTTAAAATAAAACCTTTTCATGTAATCATGCTTTCAGCTACTAGAATTGCTGCTGGATTTTATCTTTTTTGTTTGTTTGGTTTGTTTTTGTTTTGGTTGAAGACTGAACATGTGCTTTACACTGTGCAGAAGATAATTTTGAGTTTAATCAAGAAAACACTAATATTTTGAAGATATTATTTAATCCTGTGAATTTTTTGAGTTTCTAGTAAATGACAGCAGAACCAAGAAATACTCATTCTTTCCAGGAAACTCTAATAAAAGCAAAATAAACAAACAAACAAACAACAACAACACTATATCCATTGTTTCTGATGGTTTTAGCAAGCCAAAAGTGGCTTAAGGCTCAGTTCTTCTTTTCAAATATATGGGTGTATATTGCTGAACATCTTATAAAAACAGCTACTAACCACGAACACAGTGTAATTATACCCACAAACAATTTTAAAAGACATATAAGAAAGTACATTCAAAGGCCCACTGGACAAACTCCACCATCTTGCAATTCGCTGCAAGAACTCAAGAAACCTTCCAACTCTGATGACAAAGATAACCCAATCTGACATATATTTGCATTTAAATTCAACAAAGTTGTTTGCTAGGCATGTGGCTGTCACATAAACACCGTTCGTTTCAACCCTAAGCTCATGCAAGATAGACTGACAAAGCTCAGAAGGCTGCCAAATTTTGTGCAGATTGTGAACATTATCACCAGTTTTAATTAGAATACTACAAAATATAACCACTATTAAAAAGTTGAAATCACCCATATTTTCTAAAGATTTTTAGGGTATTCAAGAGGATCATACAATGGGTTGGGTTGGAAAGTGACCTTAAAGCCCATCTAATCCCAACCCCCTGTGTCATGGACAGGGGTGGTGTCCCTACCCCTCCCAGCAGACCAGGTTGCTCACAGCCCCATCCAACCTGGCCTTGAGCACTTCCAGGGATGGGACATCAACAGCTTCTCTGGGCAGCCTGTGCCAGTGTCTAACCATTCATACCTGACATTGCCTGGCCTTTGTATCTCTATACACAAAGATGGCACAAGCTCCATCCATATGTTCTACCCAAGTTGCTAAAGCACTGTAACTCCCCAAACAGACTGAAGACAGTGCAAAGCAGGAAACCACATGGTAGGTGCCTCTGGTTGTGCTTTGAGCTGCAATGCAGCATCTCCTAGCAAACACACAGGAGGGCGTATAGCAACCCTTTGGAGCAAGTCTGCCCGGTCAGGTCATAAAGCTTGTTTTGGAGAGGTAGCAATGGAGTCAGCTTTCACCTGTATTCAGACAGTAGGCAGCACCAAGCAGCAAGTCAAGATCTTATTGTAATTCTCCACTCAAAGAAAGGCTTGGAAGAGTTTATTCTTTGTCTCTCTTTGTTTCTCTAAGGGAACCGTTCCCTGTTGAGGACCCTCTCCTTCCTTCTGTCTGCAACAGCTTCCCTTTGGGCACAGAGGCAGCATGAGGTGTTCTGCAGCAATGCTTTCACTTCAGGCTGCCTAAATGCAATGATATGAGAACTATGCTGCTCTAACAGCAGAATGTCAATTAAAATGGCTGCATCATTCTTCTTTCTTCTATTTCCTGCTCCTGGCTGTGTATTCCTGCCCCCTTCCCTGTGCTGACACTAATTTGACCTCTCTTTGCGTCAGTGAGCACGCAGAAAACCACTTGTCAGGTTAGTGAACTAAATGGACTCAATGAGAGGCCTGATGTGTGCCAGAAATGATGCAAAGGAGAGAATGCGTATGGGAGGAGGGGATATACCCTGAGGCTGAAAGCCTGTCTGGTTAGTGAAGCACCCAACAGGGACTAGTTCTATTTAAATTCCATTGCGGTTATGCGTTAAAGTACAAAGATTTAAATCTAAATGGTATTGCTTTGAATCACATACGCATTTCAGAGCTAACAGCACCTGGTTTTGGTTTATTTTTGCACTCATTTATGACTTTAGGTTAGGCTGCAGACTTGCTTCTCACCTTTCTATTTGTTTTACAGGGAATTACCTGGAGTAACTGAGAGCTACTTCTGATCTGTCCCTGCAAAAGCCACAGGGCAGGATGCCTTGAGTGCTTCATGGCAGTAACTATGCTTCACAAATGGGTTTAAACACAATCACAATAAAGAACTTTAGATCCTCATTGGAGCTTTTTCTCAGCTCTACAGAATTTGTACTTCACAAACATAATTGAACTAGAAAAATTATATAAGTTTAATATAGGCTGCTTCTCCACTGACTAATTTTGTGAAGTAATTTATGCCTGCTCCAAATGGGTTCAGAAAACTACCAACCATCCTCATGGGGTACTGATTTATGAAGCGTTAGCACACAGGTGAATATATGTACTGCAAAAAGTTGCAGATTCAGACCCTTTCTTTCCCTTTGCTGCTATTCAATTATGAGTGAAGTGGAGGCAAAGAGTTTAAATAAACCTAGTGAAGTATACATTGCCAAAGAGCACTAGGGAATTCAAGAACTTAGTAAAACTTTCCCTGTCCTTGGGCTTTGTTAGTTTTTAAATTTGAGTACATCCCAAATCATACAACTTTTTAGACACTCATTTTCACTCTACGCTTTTCATCATTAAATCATTTCCTTTCAATATTGCAATTTTGCAATAAAAAAATGCATTTTTTTTTTTTTTCCTACGAGGGAAATCTCGCTAACACCTTTCTGAAGCCAGGTTCACAGTCTAGGGTTATTCAGTCTTCCTTAGTGTAAGGCATATTTCCCTTCCTTGTTTTTCACTCTTGAATGGATAACATAGCTTAGAATAGAATTTGGTAAGAAATGAAGCTGTTAAACAGACTAAAGACAACTTTTGGATTGCCTAGTTACTGTTAGTCTTCAAATTAATGAAACTGCTGCCTTATCCTGTTGAAATAATAGGATATGCACCAGTGCTCTGCTATGCTAATAAACAAATTTTACAGTCATTTGTCCTATAAATAACCAGTAATGGATATCTCAAACTTTCAGTAAGATCTTCATATATATCAAAATAATCCATTGTGAAAACCTTTAAAAGAGAACGTTTTTTAATAAAAAATAAATAAAAAATTGAACATGACAAACAACACAGGCAATATAATTGCATGCTTTATTCTTGCAAGATAAAAGGTTTGCAATTTAGATGATTTGTCTTTAAAATGTTATAGTGAAAAATAAACCTAAATCATATTTTCTTTTAAAGGAATAAATTAATTGTTACCATCAGTATAAAAAATTGTATCAATCAATCCAAATTCTCTATTCCATGGCATTATCTAGGACATAAAGCTGTTTTCATGTTAGCCTGTGATTTTATATTCCAACAAATGCTATTTGGGAAATAAGATTGAAAGATGAAGCATGGAAGAAAATGACATTTTGTGTACCATCTAATTACCAATTATCTGCCAGTGGAACTAATCAAATTGTATAAATTTAGACTGCAGATTCATCAGCCAATTACCTTAGTGAACATGCTATGCCCCTCATCAGTGATTCAACCAACAGTCCAAGTATTAAACAACTTACTATGGATATTACAGGCTTCTGTTTTATTCAGGCAAATGCATCCCTAAGCACAATAATTAAAAGCTGCTGTAAATTATAATATTACTAAAATATTACTATTGTTGTAAACATATTTTAAAAGTCTCTAGTATTAATTTGTTTGTTACTTAAGCTACATAAGAGGAGCGATTTCCAATACTGAATTAAAGCAAATTGAAATTGATATACTATGTTCTACAAAATCACACTTTTCATAACCTATGCTTATTACACAGTCGTGCATTGAGTGATGAAATACAGCTAGAAACTGGCTTCTAAGTAACTATTCAGGCATTCATTTAGGTACTTAATTTAGATTAAGAAGAAATTATTTGGAAATCCAGTATATTGGCTCTTATCTGTGCATTATTTTTTCTTATATATGAAAAGTCTTGATTAAACGTAATGACATTTTCACACAACAAAAACTTTAAATAACTTTGCAGAAATTCACCTGAAGAAAAAAAATCTGTTAGCCAATGTCATTCAGAAATACATCTTAAAAGAAAATTAATGCATTTTCTTTCTATTCATAAAGCTACTAAATTATATAAATATATGCTGGTTAAAAGCACTAGAAGATCTATCCATAATCTGAATTTTCTATCATTTACCTGACCAATCCTAAAAATAAAGATCTAAATATGGTTACAGAACTATTCCCAACTTTGCTGGAAATTACTATTTCCGTATTAATGAAAATAATAATGCCTTGTAGGTGCTCAAACAAAAACTTAAGATTTAGAAGAAAAAATAAGCATTTAACTTGTACAATACTTCTTTTGCTGAAAGAGCCACTAACTGAATTACATGTGGATAATTCACAATTTTTTTATTTGATAGGGTATCAGGTATTATACTAACCTATATATACTATTATATATTGGCTTGTGTTTAGTCTTTATTTTAAACAATTTCTTATGTGCCCAGAATTCATTTGAATATTACTACCTCCTTAACAGCTTGTTACACCCAAACTGTTTGCTACAAGCATCTTAATCAGGCAATCTTAATCCAGTTCCCAAATGCACCTGAAAATAACAGTATCTCCAATAAGCAAGAAAAGCTCTATTAAAGCTTAGTCTAATTTTCCCAAAATAAGGAATAAAACCAAGGTATCATATTAAAAAAAAAAAAAAAAAAAAGTAAAAAAAAAAAGCCTTTTTCATGGAAAGGCTCACATGAATAACTTTTTCTTCTGTTACGGAAAAATGTACATTGCTCATTGCTTCTGGTAATGAGTGGTTACCAGAAATGGTTGTAGATGTGACTGTCTGGCACACAGTATTGGTCCTGAACTGAAGGTTGCAGATGACCTGTGTTTTCTGTACAGCTTAGAGAAGACTTGGTGCTAAGACATCAGACAAAATTAACTTGTCTTTCTCTTTACCTGAAAGAAGAACTGAGCTATGGGCCCTGCAGTCTGAATGGGAATGGCATACACATTAAAAGTGAGCTTAGGGAATTCCTTTTCTATTATTACCATGAACATAATATCTCCACATCTCTCTTCTGACAATATTGTCAGTAATAGTTTGTCTAGCTATAATTCCCCCTTTGGGAGCCAAGTACACAAAGAAGACAGCTTTACAATTTAATTAAAGGCAACAACAGAGAAAATATAATAAAGTGAGTTTAAGATTTCACGAGAGTCAGACACAAAGGTAGAGATTATTGAGCATCTCATTGATAATGCACTGAAGCCATTTTACATTTTGGACACAAAATACTCTAGAGCAGTATTCCCAGAGGTTCATGCTAAGCTTGGAGGCCACATGCATTTCTTCACACTTTTTACTGTATATATAGAGGAAAAGGAGACAAACATAATGCCTTTACATCTAAAAAGGTGTGTAAGACTCATTCTATTGGTAGATAAGCATTAGTGATATGACAAAAACTTTATATATAACAAGTTTCAAGAACTTATATCTGCTGAGGATTTTTGAATTTTGTCTGCAATGCCAGCCAAAAGACAAGATTTATGGTGATAACAAACGTGCTTGGTCTTTAACATTTGTACTCTTTCTGCTTAACTACAACTGAGAGACACGAGGATATGCCTACTATTCTTTTAAAAATAAGTCAGGAAACCATTTCTCTGAGACAGGTCCAATCTCTAAGTGTAAGGCTCGGCAACAATACACAAAAAGAGACAGAACAGACTTAATGTATAATTGACAATTTAGGCTAAGGCATTTTACAGGGAAGGTAGCTCTGTGCTGAAACACGGTTATCACAGTAAAGATATTTTAAATAAAATAAATGCGTGCAGGGTAGAGGAGGAGGCTGTACCATAGGCTTTCTGAAAGGTAAGCAGGTGGTACACTCATTTCCCAGGCAGTTACCTTTCCTAGATCCATGTCCACACATGTACAGACCCAACAGCCACAACTTGATTGACAACTTTAGCACAATAGATTTTATCTGTAAAGGGTTGGTTGATTTTCAATTATTCCTCTTCTGTCTCCCAATAATCTCTTGCTAGCTTTGAGCCAAATCTTTGTATAAAGATAAAGATATAATTTATCTTCATAATCTTATACATAAATCTGTTGGTCTTAGAGACAAAAATAAATTGTAACAACAACAAACAAACACAAAAGCAAAGCAAAATAAAACAAAGAACCTTCCCCACCCTCCCACCCCCCCCTTTTTTTTTTTTTTCTTTCTGAGTGAAGAAGTTCAAAGTCTCCCTCCAATATGGATGATCTTACTATACAACTCTTCCTGACAGGTGAGTGAAGACTTAGATTGGGGCCCTCTACCTCCCATGGTTAAGAACCGGTTCCCTGGTCTGCTGGAGACTTGTTCCTGCCTTACTGTTTACCAGACATTTTTTGTGAGAAGCCCCTCTGACATACTTGTTGCCATTACTGAGCCACGTGGTGCTACATGGGAGGTAGCAAACAGGATGCAGGACTGCACAGTCCCAAACCCCAACAGCAAACTCAGACCTAAACTTGACTGTGTGGATTTGGAGGCACCAATGCATGGGCTTTGTAGTGTCAAGATTTGGAGACAGTAGATCCATTTCAAGACCGAGTATTTCTACAACAGCTATGTTTTACACTGTTAATAGTAAGATGAGAAACAAAGAAACTGTATTTCCCTGCTTTTTATTTCTCATTAGAGGTTGCTATTCTTTTTCTGTATAAGATGCTCTCACACCAAAAAGTTCATCAGACATTACCTCAATCACTACTGCTATGCCACTGATCACCATGATAACAACATTAGAGGAAAGCAGCTTCAGGACGTAAATTGTGCCTTCCTTTCTGATTTATTTATTTTTAATCTGTGGGAAATGTCTGAGATTCCATAAATATGGTAATTAATTAAAAATTATATGATTATATAATTAAAAGAAGTATTTGCCAAATTCAGTATTTTTCACACACCTGTTCTCTTCCAGCTGTGAGATGCAGCAGTTGGCAGCAAATGAAAGCAGAGAAAGGCAAAAAGCCCTCCTGAGTAATAGGAAGAATGTCCATTAGATAAAGGGAAAAAACAAGATGACAAAGGGGAAATAACAGACTAGAAAGTTCAAGAATCCAAATTAGTGTTAACGGTTCAATTTATCTTGCATAATATTACAGTAATTGGATTGTGTCTATCATGCTGCTGTTGTGACACACTTGGTTTGCTCTCTTTGCTCCTGACAGTTTCCCACAGAGACCACTGTTAGACGGAGATCACTTTTTCAAAGTCCAGCATCTCTCTTCTCCTTGCTACCATAGCTGAAACACATACAGGAGGCTATAGTCAAAACAACATTCAGAAGTCATGTCTATCTGTGTGACTTGGATTGCTGTACTTCACAACAAGACAGCAACATTATGTATATAAGATGAAGACGTTCTCATATATTAATACTTTAAGACTAACTTAATGTGGCTATTAAGAATGTCAATGCAAATTTCCTTTCTTCATCGTTCAGTCATCAGTACTGAAAAGTAAAGGAGTAATTTTCATCAGCCACAGAAGACTGAATATAGGTCACGGTGAGTTCAAAGACAAATAATTTAAGAATCAGAGCCTCAGTGGAATGCATCAGAGGTAACACCAAGTAAATCACTGTGTCAGTATGACTGATTAAATATTAGCAAAGAATGTGAATTGATCTTAAAAGAGAAAAAAATAAGCTTTGTATTTTATTATGCTATAAATATCTTTCCTGCCGTGCTACCATTACATTTTCCATTTTATTGTATTGACCTATGATAAAACTAAAATGTTTGCCTCAATAAGGTTAAGCAAATTTTAATTTAAAATCCATAAAGGTGAATCTCAAGTAGAAACAATGCACAGCTAGCCAACATCATGTAATACAAATTCAAAATACTATAGTCTTTTCACATAACTGGAACAGAATAAACCCTGCAATACATCCTAAATATCAAAAATAAACACGTGATTTATGTGATTTATGTCCAGGCAAAACTGTCATACTTCAGGTGTAACAAGGAAATCTCTCTTTATCCCATTGTCTCAATATTATGAAACAAAAAAGTTATTAAGTACAGTCTGAATATAGCAACTAGAAAATGTTGATAAATAAATAATAATAAAAATCTTCCCTGAACACAGATGATGCATAAAAATACGGTTGATATTTCTGTGTTGTTGTATATTTTTCAAAATTATAAGAAGTTCCTTATGGGTTTTAAACCTCAGTAAGGAGGGTCTTTTAATGTTCCTACTTCAAATTGTAAACATACTTGGTTTTATTAGAAACGTCATCTTCTGATAGTGGGGGAAAAGAGAAATCACTCCGAGTTACAACTAAAAGAACATGATGAGTCTCTGAATAAACTGATTAAAGGGAGAAACTGCAATGACAAATATTCAAAACTTTCAAGAATTTCTTCTGATATTTGCAAAATAAGATTTTTTTAAACACTGCAGTTGCATGTAAAAGATGTAGATAACTTCTATATTTTCAGAATTTTAAAGGCATATTTTAGATGATTAGGGTTGAAAGCCCCAACCTGCAGTTAGTATGGGGCCCAAAGGGGGCTAGGGATGTTCTCCACTGAGAAATATTTGGTCTAGGGAAGAGCAGAACCTTACCTAAAACTCTTGCCTACAAATCAGACTGAGGTTTGTGCAAAGCCACTGCCAGCACTGCAGTGAGTCTCCATTTCAGAGTCTCCAGATTTCTTACCATGTATATGCAGTACCCATCTTGGAATGGACTTGTTCAAACTACTGACTATATGTTAGGATACTGCAAATATTACTTCAAAAGAAGTAGCAGAAAAAGGAAGGCAACACATCTGCGAAGCATCAAAGTCTGTGGAGAATATTCCAGAAATTATGTCAGATATGTTTCAGATGTACTGGGAATGTCAATGTAGAGAAACCTTGCAGAAGAGAGGACAAGAAAAAGAATGGTGGATGTCAGACAAACAAACAAACACAACACAACAGCAAACAATGGATAGGATTAATCGACATGTCTGTACAAATAAAAGGACATGTCTGCACCACTAGAGAGCAGAGTGGTTTGCACTCATATCAGAGATTTGAAGGAAGGAAGAGAGGAAAAATAGTGAGAGAGTGAGAGTAGTAAATTGAGATAGGACTGATATCAACAAGGTAAAGAAGAGCAATTCCAGAAGTTATTACGGGGACACATTCAGACAACTATTACAGTGATTCAGAGTAGAATGCTTTTCCTCATCTTGCACAACTGATTATAATAAATCCTCCCCCTCCTCCCCCCCCCCCCCCCCCCCTTTTTTTCTTGAAAGAAGAGGCAGGTTGGCTATTTATAAATGATGAGCTGTCCCCTATAAACAAATTGCTTTTTCTTGTACAAGCATCTTCATTACTTACCTAAACAAATAAGTCAAGGGAGATATTATCAGAAAACACCCTTTGTGAATTTCAATAGCTTAGAAAATTAGATATTTAGACAGGCTCCTCCTACAAAAGAGATACTTAAAGATCCAGAAATAGCAACCTCATCAGCTATAGAAAGGAGCAGCTTTATTGTCCAAATAAGCATAAACAAGGAATCCTTTCATTCAGCAGCACTGGAGCTGGTAAAGGCATCAAAATTCCTCTCACTCTATGGCCATCTCATGAGATTTCTCCAGCCTCAGGGCTGCAGAAACTAACTCTGTGCCTGAAGGTGGTGGTGCACATTAAAAACATGAGATGAACAGTAAGAGAAATGGAAAGCTTACCTAAGCTGCTATTAAAACTATTCTGTAAGTCTGCAACTCTGTTATTGGTTTATTTATACGAGCTGACCTGACTGGTTACAGCAAGTCAAATATCCTCTGGACATTCATCAATATGCTCAAGCTGAACTATTAACCTGAGTTATTTGACAATCTCTTGACAAACCAAACTTCTAAAGTCTAATCCAATATACAGTGTTATAGTAATAATCGATCCACAAATTTCACTAAAACTTCACTCAGCGTCAACCTACATCCACACTGTGAACACTTGTGGAAAGGCAAGATTACTGGAATGCTACCTATCAGTGAGATAGATCTGAGTGACATTTAGAATCAGATATACAATCAAATTTGATTTTCATGTAAATTATGTTTACCTTTCTCAGTATGTGGTACTGAAGGAAGTAGTTCTAATAAGTACTGAGGTACTTCTAAGTAGCATTTTTCACATACTGCTGACTTAGGTCACATAAGAAGACCACGTAGTTCTTGAAATATTTATATTACACATAAATAAATCATATAACACTGACCTTGGAATGGTATGAAATTCATGTAATCTTTTCTATCAAGTAAAAGATACATTTAGCAATCATATTTGCATAGTGACTATTTATTTTTGGATAACTATGCATTCTGAGATCTAGGTTTAATTGTACACATTATTTAACGAGCTCCCATAAACGGTATGCAGATATCCTTCTATTTATACTCTTATGTTTATTTTCCTCTGTGCTGTGCTTAATCTCTGCTTCATGTTTTTCTTCTAACTATCCTTAGAAACATAGCACTGCCTGATAGCTTTGTGTCCTGGCAAAAAATAAAACAAAACAATACCAGACAAACAAAAGCCCAAACCACACACATACACACACACCAATCCTAAATGTATACAAAGGAATATTTTTATTTAACCATAAAATGATGCCAGAAGCCCAACAGGGACTGAACACCGTGTTGGAACAAAAATAGTCCAGAGATACACTTCCAAAGTTGAGCACCTGCTGTAAAATAACCATCTGTGTTTAACTGTAATTTAATTATAGGTTCATTCCTTTTGTGTACACTGGAAGAATCTCATAGGTCTTCCCCAGTTGGTCTGCAATCAACTTCTGGCATTTTGCAAAAGCAACAGACATGTTCTCTTAGTAACACCTGCTAACTTGTTTCATTCCTGTTTCAGTAAAGGGCTTTGGGGATTTTACAATGGTGTTGTGAGGCAAAATAAAAATTACTATTAAATCTGAGCTTTAAAAAAGCATTAATTAATCACCTGCCTAGGACGACAATATTATTGGTTATCAGATATACCATTTCCCTCTCCACAAAAGTAACTGAAGAACCACACAGCTGAAGATCTTTTATTATTATTTTTGAAGGGAAAAAAATCTGTATTCTCCAAAGATCTCCAAGCTACCACAGCAAAGGCAATCTATATTAATTGAAAACTGTAGAGTGCTGAACAATACCTCAAAGCAAATTGAAGTGCATAGACATTAATACTTGCTGAAACTAATCCTCTCTACTAGAGTTTTATTAGATTAAGGTTAAAAAAAAAAAAAAGACTTCTCATGGGCAGAGACCCCAAATTTACTTTTTCATTAGGCCAAATTATGCAAATATTAATGCCCAAAGTTAACTACCTATAGAAGAAGCTTGATTTCAGAAGATTTTTTTAAAAGTCTATTTAATTGACTATTTTAAATAATTAATTACAAGACAATGGATTGAAACGTTTTCAGTTTTCAGTGTATCCCTATATATCATGTAAAACACAAATAAATTGTTACCTAAGTCCTGTTGGTGAAACTTAGTGTTAAGCAATGCTGAAGCCCCTTAGAAGTCTTGTAATAGCCTAGTATTATAAAACAGTAACCTAAGGAACATGTGGAATCACACCTGTGTTCTTGGACTCATACATGGCCAAATCACAACATTTAAACAAGTTTTCCTGAAAGTTCAGCCACTAGCTGCCCCATTACCAAGAAGTTACATCGATAGAGAATGGAATAGATAGGAGTAATGGAGCGGATTCATATTTTCTGTGAACAATAGCTCACATATAAGGATTAGCATGGTACAGAAAACACTATTCTGCCAAAGAGGTATTCTATAAACTCACAAGCAATAGAGATCAATGAGCCTGGAGCTGGGAATGCCATTTTTGTAATTTTTATGTTTATGCATTGTATGATGTGCCAACATGTCTGCTGGTGCAAGGTGGTGAGTGATTGCCTTTGCTTGCTTTCGGTGGTGTTTGTTTTTTTTTTTTCCCCTTCACTTATGAACTCTTTACCTTGTCCATATTCACCCTACTAATCCTCCCTTTTATCCTTCTGGGGGTGGAGGTCAGTGAGTGACAGGGAGGGGGCTTAGCTGTTGGCCGGGGTCAAACCACCACAGAGCTTCTGTATTTGTACCTTGCAGTTGTCCAAGCCATTGCCATCTCAGTGCAACAAAGAATTTTTCTATACCTCTTCTGGAAGAGGAATATTTTGAAGAGAAACTTAGAAAAGAGAACACTGTCTTGGCAAAACTTAAGAACAGTTCTGATGTATGGAGCAGCATCTAAGACAAGCCTAAGGCAAGTGCAAGAGAGCAGTGCACAAAGGCAAAGGGAACAGGAGTACAATTTGCCAAAGCTCAGAACAAAAAAAAGTTGGAGTGAAAAACAGCAGCTCTAAAGCAGATGAAGGGAAGGGTACTTAGAGGACCAGCAGCATTGTCATCTCTTTTGTGCCTGATTTTTATGCACCTGTCTGAAGAGACCAAAATATGTAGCATTTTGAGAAAGATTACTGACAACCAGACTGTGGCATGCGCCTTTCAACAAACTCTCTCTGAATATGGAGGCTGACTTGCAACGGCGCTGCAGTACCAAAGCTTCCCTTATGTTCTGTGTTATCTCTATCACAAATTAGGACAAATTCTTAAATCCAGGACAGAGAGTTTAAAGACAGAAAAAGAAAATTATTTCAAATGTGCAAGAAGTGTTGCTGCCAATAGAAAGAAGGGTTTGGTCCCTCCTGTTGAAAACCAGAAGCTATGGCATTTGAGACACTCATGCTTTGAAAGTACTGAGAGGGCAAAGACACATTAAACAGGGAGAGGAGATCGATGGCACCCAGCTTCAAGGGCTGCCATACATGCTTGCCAGTTCTGCTAACAGATGTAGGACTACAAGAACCAAAGAGCTGCAATTCTAGAAATGGTTGAAGGTTGTGTGGTCAGGGTCAAGGGAGGACAAGCTTAGGTGGTGGAAGAAAGAAGAAATCATTAAAGTGGGGTAGATATAAGTACAGGATCACTGACTCCATTCATATAAGGAGAAGCAATGTAGTAGAGAAAGGGAGGATTCAGTTTTTGGTCATCAGAAATCTGGTTTCTGGGTTGGCTAGTCTTTGCACAGACTCTAATTTAACCTGTCTGTATTTTATCTTCTAAGTTGTTAGTTCAGTATTCAGAATGTACTAAACTGAAATCAGAATCCCACCCACTGAGAAAACACAGAAAATGAAAGGGATCTCCTAGATCATCAATTTCATTCCCATGTTATCACAGGCAGCTGCTTTCATCACTCCAAGAAAGAGCCATTTCATTTTTGCTGCATGTGTTAATAGCATGTACAGCAAGCCTAGCAAGCAGAATCACAGGGTGGGAAAAGTCTGGACATTCAGAACTGTCAAGGGATGTGTCAGATTAGACATTTTACAGGTTGGGACATGAGTAAAATATATCTGACAGCCTTGCTGGCTGCTGATGACACCTCTGGCATTTACTACTTTCTGCAAGGCTATAAGCTCCCAAGGGACCATTAGAATAAACAGAAAATCTTTTTCTGAAAGAACCCTGAAGACACAGAGGAGGAGTTTGAAGGTTTGTTGTTGTTGTTTTTAAAC
The DNA here is from genome assembly GCF_965140915.1 of Aythya marila. NCBI lineage: Eukaryota > Metazoa > Chordata > Aves > Anseriformes > Anatidae > Aythya > Aythya marila. Next base: position 5,220,959 of record NC_139049.1, read on the forward strand.
TTCTAACCACACTTTTCTTCCCCCCTCTGGATTGTCTGACAACATAATTAGGGGGTTTTGTTTGTTTCCCCCTCATTGTCCTCCTAAAATGTATCATCCAAAAATGGACTGCAGCAAAGACTATGAATATAACTGAACTACCTGAAAATTATAGAAGGTGTTCACATCTCCACATTTCATTTATTTCTGCCATTATTTTGTTCATCCAACTCCTTGACTTAAAGACGTCAGTGGTGAGTTCTGCCTTTCCCATTAGCATAACTGGCAAATACAGATCTACTCAAAATATTTTTTAAAACAGTCTGATCTCTTGCTCTGGAACAAAGCTTCTTTAGCACCAAATAAAAACAAGAGAAAAAGAAATGATTACATTGCTCTGAGAAGTAGTAAGCACCCCACCAAGAGCCTGCTGCAGTCTCTGGGCCCATGAAAGATGTTTTGATACATTATAGACAATAAAGGATTGGCCATGAGCTGTGTTGGAATACTAGTCTAAGTGTATTAACACTCTTGACACATTTCTATTCATTATTGTGCCATTATTGTGTTTACACTTTCTCCTTTTTGCAGAAAGGAAAACCAAAATATTACTAGAACTTCTGAAAAGTCATATCAGCATTATGATAAGAGGAATTGGGTACTAAAAATGTGCAAAGTACAGTCCCCAAAATTATCTGGGGAGAATTCTACCAGATATTTGTAAGGTGTAGTCAAGATGAAGGAATTACTGAGAACCCCAAACCCATCACTCTTAAATCAAGTGAGCAAGGTTCTATCTTGCAGTGTTGAAGGATTACTTCATTTTGGCCAGTTTTTTTGCCCATAAGTATATATTCACAAATATAACCAAGGTAAGAGCATTATTATCAATTCTATTTGCTCTAGTTCAGATCACCTTTCTCTCTTCAGAAGAAAGGAGAAGTCCAATTGTAATGATTGTTACAGCAGAGTAGATAAATAGATATCCTAATTTGTTATTTCTAGGTGGAATCCCGCTCAAAACTATGTTGTCAGTAACGGGCCCTACTGATATTTTAGGTTACAGACAAATTCTGCCATATGACATGCTACAAGTTCCCACCAAAAAAGGGAAACCAGAATGCCACATGGAGGGTTTCTGTTTAAAATAGACTTGCAAAAGCCAGTATCCAGACTGAATGCATAGAAAGGCTCGTGGGGGCAAGTACATTATGTTATATACTGTTCAAAATTTTATACCACTCAGAAAATCTGATATATATATTTTATTAAATACTATTTATACCTAAAAATAATTTGGAGAATTCTATGAGTGCCTCAGAAATACTGCTACGAAACTGATTACACTTCTTTCTGTAATGTGTAGAGAGATGTTAAATAAGAATTAATGTTTGAAGCAATGTATTTTTCAGATATATGTAACTAATGGTGATGTACATAGTAGTGCTTTGTCAGAGAAAAAAAAAAAGAGCTTGAGTGAATGTTAAGCTTATCAGTGAAAAGAGGGAACCAGTGTTAAAACATAAATTATGTGATAAAACTGAGTGTAAAATTACAGAATGTGATAAGAGTACACAAGAGTTTCTTGAGTACTTCAGAATAGTATAAAAACATTGCATATGGATTTGTGAGAATTGTGAGGTATGCATGAAAGAATAAAGATTTATTGCTCCTTAAGAAGGCATTACAAATCCCTCAGCCAAACATTTCTGTTACCTGGCAGTAGTTAACATATTTTCATTTTAAATTAAAAAATATATACAAAGAAAGGCATCAGAAATTTGGCTTCTGATTGGCTTTGCATTTGACTGGCACATTTATATGGGCCACATATAAATGGAAGTTGAGTTGTGGAAGAATTCCACTCTTCTTGTGGAAGAACCACAACTCAGCTGTGGGGAAAATGAACACGAAAACAATTTTCTCTGACTGTAACAGATCTGCTGTTTTCTGATAACTTATTTCTTCTCTAAACTTCAACTTTCTACATTAATCCATCTATTTAAATTTATTTTTAACCATAATAATTTACCATCTTTTACCATTTTACTTGCTGGAATGTCTTGAAGTTTTAATTTAATTCAAAACCCAATGTAGTGGCTTTGCCACTTGCAGTAACCACCATCTGAGCCAAGAGTGGAATATAGCAGAGAAGAAAAAGCCCAAACCTGCTCTAAAGCATTAAATACAACACCAAGTAGCTGTAGCTGATTGGCACTGAAGGGGATATGAACACACAACAATTTGCAACACCCATCTGTGCAGAGGCCTGAGGAGGATCTCAATTCCCTCCATTCTTTATTTTAAAAACCTGTTCATATGCAAGAGCCATCACTAGTGTGCCGTGGCATCCTCTCACTCCCAGAGAAGCGTGCACACAGGGAACAAGTTGGTAGAAGCAACACTTGAAGTCATGATTTCAGCCTCCCAGCATATGTCTCAAAACAGCAGAATCCTGCATGTCTCCTATAGGTCTAAGCAGCACTTCTAGAGGCAACAGAACTGTGTACAGCTTTTACTCTGGGTGATTTCAGAAGTGCCAATTGAAAACTGAATGTTTATTGTGTATATTATAACAACTTTCATTATACTGGTGTTCTCACAGGCTTTTCCTGCTACAGGGTTTTCCCCAGAATGTCTGCTGGAAGAGATCTCTCATCTGTCATTTTCCTTCTAGACAGGGAATAATCTAAAGTTGCCTGCGGGAAAGCAATTTTACTTATTATATACCTATAGAAGTTCAATCTTATATGCAGTCATCAGGTATTCAAATTTCACAATGATTTTCCCCACTGTAAACAGTATTAATCCCTGTTTTAATGCTAATTCCTGTTTAATTATGTGTGGCTTAAAATAACTTCTGAAACTGCTTTCTGTTTATAAAAACATAGTGTTGCATACCACTACACTTCAAGCGGAACACTTGCATCAGTTTTCAGTAATTATTCATGGCTTGCTTACCCAGTGACTCCCAGCAGATACTTCAAAAACAGCTACAGAAAATCATTGAATCAAGTCACTGGATGAAACTGCATATAATTGTTAGATGCTCTGTCCTAACAGTTCCTAATCTGCTCTTCATCACAGATCAGAAAGGATATGAGAAGGATGAGATATCATATCTAGGTTCTTCACTATGTGAAGAACGGGAGATTTTAAATAGATCACAAAGAATGAAAGAATACTCCAAATGCACAGATCTGTCCTTTGATTGTCTTTCACTTTCATATCATCTCATTCTAAGTTATAAATTCATTATAATCTTAAGCTACATTTTTTTGTCATTCATCACTGCAGCATCTCCTGCTTCTTCACTATTCTTTGTGTCACGTGAAACATTTATTTTTCTCATCTTAGTCTTTGCTACTCATTTTCTGTTACATTAGTCAGGGCCTTTCTGTACATTTTCCCAGTTGTAAAGTCAAGAGTCAATACCAACTAAGATTTACTCATACGTAAATTGTGCAGTGAAGAACCCATTAACTCCTTAAGAAATGTGATTCACATGCTATATGTGCAATCCCACCTACAGCTAGAGAGGTTCCTCCTTGAATGGTAGCAAGCGTGGGGAGTATGTCAGGCAAGGTAAATGGAGATAAGACCCAAATGAAAGGAACAAGCACCTTGACTAAGACTCCTGCACTTTAAAAGACAAACAAACAAAATAACTAACAGACAAACAACAACAAAGAAACAAGCAGGTGAATGCGACATTGCATAAGGACATTTCTCCCTTTTCATTCTGTGTCCTCCCCCTCCCTGTTTTTGTCCTCCAACAGATGTGAACAAACATCTCCAGAGGTGTTTGGTAGCAATTCCATACTCATAAGCTGCTGTATGATACATTTAGTCCAGCTGCTAAACTAAGTAGAAAACAGGTGTTTCATTGTGGGTAAGCCTGACTGAATGATCTAGTAAAAAAGTTTTAAAGCACAATTAAAGATTTAACATGCTTTTACCTTAGCATTCTTCTCTGAATAATCACCATTTCTTAAAAAAAGAAAACCTGAAAAAAAAAAAAAAAAAAAAAAAAAACCTTGCAAGAGTTTATGAAAGGTGTAATTGCAGCAACATTATCTGCAAACCAGGAAAAATGATGTGCAACTCTTGACAGTTTTACTGGATTAGTACCAATCTTTTATGCAGGACTGAGCTATGTATCTGCAGGTCTGAAACCTGCTGCTGGTCCAAGGTGGCATTTACAGAAAGAACCACAAACTTACAAAATTGGGTACTCACACTTTAGGAAACGCCACACCAATGGCTGCCCCTGCAGCCTTCCTTTGTGTCTGACTACACACACTTTCTCATCCAGTCTCTAAATTATGCAATTCCATACCTTATTTTCCACAGACATGGTGTGTATTTCACACTGTGACTCAGGTCATATCTTACAGGAGGCTAATTTTGTTCTGAAGATATTACAAGCCTCTCTCTATTACAGAATATGGTGAAAGATCAGTTAAAGGTCTGCTACTACAGGTTAAGGGAAGAAGCATAAAATCAGAGTCCAAATGGCAGTAGGGAGCAATTCCACAGGAGTAAGAAATCCAGAGAACATCAAAGAAAGAGCCAGGAAAACACCCATTGCTCCTCGAAGGTGTCTAAAAATCA